>NC_091434.1:160230160-160897329 GCF_964237555.1 Oryctolagus cuniculus
AAACTATAGGGGCTTCAATTTTGCTGTTTTCATTAAAACTGTTGTTAGAGATTTAAGTGAATGTAAGTTAGAGATTTATGTAAATGTATGTATAGACATATGAATACATATATATAAGATTTTATATGTATACTTGAAGTACATACAAGATAATAGGCACATATAAGGTGTTCAGTTAAGATATATGAATATATATGTTCACCTAATAACATATTTATACACATTATACTTATTCATTCACATGTTACAGCAGTTCCTGACACTGCTTAAATATTAACTATTATTAATTTGCCTTATCATTTCCATATCTAAATTACTAAAGTGTAAGAAAATTGAATTTATCTTATTATTTCTTTTTTCCCCTAAGGGTTCAACAAATTGTCCCTTTCTAAAAAGTTGAGTAAATATACTACAAGAAGCCTAAAGCTAGGTGCTGAGTTAATAGACAGGATAATCACTTCATGAGTACATAAAGGCTAGCTATTTGAAGAACCAGTAGAGGGACTGTTAATGGGGTTTTGCTTCAGACTTGATGGATTGATCTATTAGGGACAGGCTTCAGGAGAACTCTCAAAACAACTGCCTTTCCTGGCCCATTACGGAAACAGCAGCCTTGCAAATGAATAGAATCACATGTAAATCAAAACATGATCATGTGATCATCCTGAGGACAGAGATTTTCTCTGTGTTGGTTCACAGTTGTATCTACAGAGTCCAGGCAAGTGTCCAGAAAATAGTGGAAGCTCAATAACTATTTCTTGAATGGAGCAAATAAGCAGAAAATTTAACCCTTTCTTCAAGCAGGATTAACATTAGAAGCAAAATAAAATAGCCTGTTTTACTATGTCCTGATGGATTTCTGACCCTGAGAATGTTGGTAAGGATAAATGCAAATATGTACATTTAGCAAGTATTTCAGGAATGATGATTTGGTTGAGTATTCACAGGAATGCATCTTGTGAAGTGATGCTACACTTAGTTCAGACTCATGTGCACATGTCACATTTGAATTGCAAATATTTTGCCCAGCCTCTAACTTTCTTGTCAATGCTGACAGGTTTTTCTCTCCAGGGTTTTCAGAAATCTTTGACCTGTAACTAAACATCATGAACTTTTCTGAAGTGAAACGCTGCAAACATTCAGCTTACTTTTAAGTTTCTACAGTTTTAATTGGTTCAAAATCAGTTTTGGACATGATCCAGTTCACAAGTGGGGTTGATGATGTGGTGTTATGTATAATGCAGCTTACAATATCAGATAGTGAATCAAAATAATATAACACCCTTAAAACCATGACTGACTTAATTAAATATAAACACATATTCTTTACTACTCCGATAGTGAACATTTAAAAATTTTAAATAAAGGAATTGCTTGTTTATTTGAAAGGCAGAGTTACAGAGAGGCAGAGGCAGAGAGAGAGAGAGAAAGAATCTTCCATCTGCTGGTCCACTCCCCAAATGGTCACAACAGCTGGAGCTGGGCTGTTGGTCTCCCACGTGGGTGCAGGAACCCAAGGACTTGGGCCGCCTTCTATTGTTTTCCCAGGACATGGCAGAGAGCTGGATTGGAAGTGGAGCAGCCAGGACTCGAACCAGAGCCCATATGGGATGCCAGCACTGCAGGCAGCAGCTTTATCAGCAATGCCACAGCACTGGCTCCAAATAAAGGATTTTTAAAGCAATTTAAGTTTTTATTTGAAAAGGGGAGAGAGAAAGAGAAAGGGCTCCCATCCACTGGTCTCTGCCCAAGTGCCTGAAACAGCCAGTGATGTTACACCACCTTCAACATCACTTGGCCAGGCAGAAGCCAGGATCTGGGTCTCCCACATGGGTGGAAAGGAACCACTACTTAGCCATCATCTGCTGTCTCTTAGGGTGTACATTGGCAGGAAATTGAAATGGAGAGTGGAGCTGGGACTTGAACCTGGGCATTCTGATATGGGATGTGGGTGTCCCAGTGGCAGTTTAATCACTGCACAAACACCTACCTTATTTTAAAGTTTGTATTTATCTATTTACTTATTTAAATTAAGTGACAGAGAGACACAGATAAACAGAGAATGCTCTTACCTACTGATTCACTCCCCAGATATGCATGAGAGCCAAGAACTCCATCCAGGTTTCCCACATGGGTGGCAGGGATCCAAGTACTTGACACATCACCTGTTGCCTCCTACAATTCGCATTAGCAGGAAGCACAAGCTAGAACTCCAGAGGAACCCAGGTTTTCTAATATGGGATGTAGGCAGTACAAGTGATGATGTACCTCCTGCGCCAAATACCTGTCTTGCAAATATTTTCTTGTAGCAGAAAAAGAAGTCCTTGTCTTTTTTACAGCATAAACAATCTAATGATTTGAAAAGGAAACTATTCATCAATACACACTGTGGGGGAAAGTGTTTGGCCTAGCAGTAAGGCATTGATCAGAATGCCTGTGCTTCACATCAGAGTGCTTCCATTTGATTTCTGGCTCAACTCCTGATTCCAGCTTCCTGCAGCCCAAGGAGGCATCAGTGATGGCTAAGTAATTGGATTCCTATCATCCAAGTGGAAAATCTGGATTCAGTTCCTGGCTTCCAGCTCTCACACCACCTGCCACCAGCTGCCACCTGAGGAGTGAACAGTAGATGCAATCTCTCTCTCCTTCTCTATTTCTCTGTCTCCCTGTCTTTTAATACAGTAAAGCAATGAAAATACACATTGTTTTCCTATTTATCTTTGTAATGAAAACTGAGATGGGTATTAGTCATCCTTGGGTAAACTGCACATAATTCATCTATCTGTTCTAAATACAGTAAAAACCCAAAACAACCTCAAAATACATCACTAGTTAATAAGATTTGATTTCTTAAAATGGTGTCCATGATCTCATTTAACTTTGGAGCTTCCAGATGTTAGTAAGTCACCAAAAAGCCATCACTGATTTATAATGCACATGACCACATCAGGCCTGGCCCAAGAACTCTGGGCCTGGAAAGAAACACAGAAATGTTTACAAGTGAGTCACTGCAGAAATTCCCTGAACATTTATTTTTGTCTTCACAGAAATCAATGAGGCCTAATTTAATCAGAATGAACATTCAGTTTCACTTTATTCCAACCTACTGTTTATATACTTGAAGCCCTGTGTAGAAAAGGTTTAGGGTTAGAACATTGCTAAAGGTGGTGTAACATCACTTGGCCCTTGGATATGTAGGGTGCACATTTCACATCATTGTACAGTAACAAATGTTTACAGTTACTCAGGATCTGATCAACATGAACACACTTCCTGCTTAAGGCTAACCAATATTGGAAAGCAATCACTTCTGGGATCTCGATCCAACATCTTAACACAGTGTCACCTGAGTTGCTAGAAAAGATTCCTCACTTAAAAAATCTATTGGCAGGATGTCTTCTCATCTGTCAGCTTCTTTTCACTTGCGTATTAGAGGAGGCACTTTAAGAGCTACTAACTAGCTTCAGCAGAACAAGACATTGGGTTTCAGGAACCACTGGTAATATGGAGAGGAATTAAAATAAAACTGGATTAAGTGGTAAATCAGTAGATCCGAAAATTTCTCTAAATTTTGTAAACAAGAAGCCACACTGGTCTTTGATTTTAACAATTGCCTTACTTAAAAAAAAAAAAAAAAGCCAGAGAATTACTTATCATCCATCTACATCCAGATATGTGAACAGTACAGTTTTCTGATGTTAAGGTATAATGGTTTTGCTGTTTGGGCTTTTAAAGGTTTTATAATATAATATTGATGAGTTAAGTACTTTGGGTTATTTTTTCGAGTAATACTTCAAAATATTGTATTATAGATAGGTCTCAAGTAGAAAAACGAAAAGGTCGAATACAACACTGGAAGAGTTTAGTAAAGTGTATAAAAATTAAAAGACTAAAAATACCACTCTGTTTTAAAAGTGTAAAAATAAATCACATTCAGTCTCGAGAATCCAGTGCGTTACTTTTTTGGGGGGTCGGGGTGGGAGGTGGTGTCTCAGCTGGGACGTACTGCACCCTCCACAACACGTTGGAAAGCAGGTCCTGGTACACACTAAGGAATATCCAACCAGGCAAATACATCAGGGTAATGAGGCCCATGAAGTTGAGTGGGTAGTGAGAGTAGTCCCAAGAACAAGCCCCGCACATGCGAAGCCCCAGCCCCCAGGACAGTTCCCACGCGTAGATGAAGATCACGTAGATGGGCACCCGCTTCCACGTGCCCCAACCGCGGCTGTAGTAGAGGTAGAAGTAGAGCTTCTCCACCACGAAACTGCAGCTGCCGTACATGAGGAAAGACCAGAGCGACGTGTGGCCGGTGGTCGCCCTGTCCCCCTGCCCCAGCACGTTGAAGAAGAAGGTGAAGAAGATCTCATCCAGAAAGCCGTGCATTCCGAAGAACAGAAAGCGGAGCGGGTCCGGCAGCCCCTGGCGGGGGCCGCCTCCTGCACCCGGGGGCCCTCGGGTCGGTGGCCGCCGGCCAGCGGCTGCAGCGGGGCCCCGGGCGCCGGGGGCGGCGGGGAGCGCGCCCTTCCGAGGCTGTGGCTGCTGCTGGCGCCGCCGCTGCCGCCCGTACCGCAAGCGCAGGAAACGCTTGAGGAACACTTGGCAGTGGTAGAGCGCCAGCACGTACTGCAGCGCCAGCTCCAGCGCCCCCGGAGCCGCCGCGCCCCCCGGCCCGCCGCCCAGGCTCAGCAGCAGCGCCTGACCCGCCAGGGTCTGCAGCCCCACGTGGGCCGAGGGGTAGAGGAGGAAATTGAAGACGAAGGCGCTGGGGCAGCGCGGCTGCTGCAGGTAGACCTTCTCCAGTGCGAAGTGCGTGAGCGAGTGCAAGAGGCAGCGGTAGGGCGAGGAGAAGCCGAGCATCCGCAGGTCGGGGCTGCGAGCGAAGCGCCGCGCCGAGGACAGCAGCACGTCCAGGGTGATACCGTGCATGCCGTAGAAGTAGAGGCGCATCCAGGCGGGCAGTGCTTCAGCAGTGGACAGCGGCTCCGGGCAGCCGGCGGCCGCCTCGCCCCTTGGCCCGCTGGGGGCTCCCGGATGCCGCGGCGCGCCGCCCCTCCGAGCCGGCCCTTCGCTATCCACATCGCTGCCTGCCATGGACTCCGACGCTCCGGGGCCTCCCGAGCCCGCGTCCTCGCCGCCGGTAGCGTGGAGCTGCGGGGCAGACAGGCCGAGCCCCGCGCCGCCTCCCGGCCGCTGCCGGCCACCGGGGGTCGCGCAGGAAGCTCCGTCTCTGCCGCGCTTTGGCGGCAGCAGGACGTGGTGCGTTCCGGGGATGCGCGGGCCGCCTGGCTGGCGGAGTCCCCACGCCGTGGCCCCGCTGCGTCCTCCCTTCCAGTCGCGGCCAGGTGCCGCGGGCCGGCGCCCGCGCTCACCCTGCGCGGCCTAGCGGGCGCCGCGGACAGGCGAGAGGAGGCGGCGCCGGGGCTGCGAGGGGAAAGGCAGAGGCTAGTACCAGCCCCATCCCCTGGGCGGCTCAGCCTCGCCGCTTCTGCCGCAGGCTCTGGCAGCGTAATGCCAGCAGCGACGGCCCTGCCCTCGGCCCTGCCCATGCCCCTCTCCGCCCGTCTCGACCTCGCCCGTCCTCACTGGTCTCCTCCCCGTCCCAGCCTTCCGCGCCGAGTCGCGCGGGAGGGTCTGCTCTGGGTGCCGAACTCTGCTGCTTCTCAGCGCCCCGCCGCCGGCCGTGCGGGGGCCGCTGGCTGTGGGGAGGCGGGGAGCGGAGAAACACCTGTTAGATGTGACAGCGGGCTGGGCATTCCCTGCGTCTGGGAAACCAGGGCCAGGGCTGGCCCGGCGGGGGGCGAATCCTGGGCGCCGGGCCCGAGCTGTGATGCTGTGTATGAAATGCTCCTGTGCAAAGCCAGCTGTGCCGCGGTCACAGAGCGTAAACGCGAGACTCCACGCCTGACCGGCGGGCATTACCCTGCGCTGGAGAGGCTGCCCGGGAGGGCATGAGCCGCTCTGTCCCTGGCCCGTAGGCTTTTGCTCTGTTAGTGTTTTCAGGGCCTCGGGCCGATTGGAAGTCCTCTAGAATGTATAAAGTGATGTAGGGCCAGTTGAGCTGCACAGGAGGGAACGCGTTGCTGTGGCTATCCTGGGGTGGGTCTCAGGTCGAGAATGGCACCTTTGCCGGCTCTGGCACATCCCAGGACTGCCTTTTCCTCCGCGCGACCTGGGCGGTCGCAACAGAGAGCGAAACAGAGGATCAGGGCTCGGCTTTGCATTTTCTTGCTACCCTCCCTGCTTCTCCCCCTCCTTCCTTCTCTTCCTCCTTTTCTTTGGAGGTGAAGAGGGTGAAGGGAGTTCAGAATTTTGATGTGTTGGGCTTAGACGCCACCATTTTCTCCAATTTTGAATCAGGCTTTGAATTGGGGGAAGCAAAAACCTTAGAGGTAGATTAAACTGATCACCTGCCAATTTTCCCATCTTTCCCCCAAATTCATGCCCAGGCAGAAACTTGCTAACAGTTCTAATCTGTAAGGACATCCAATCCTCTCTGGACAAAAGGCTTTCTGGATTTCTTTATATATATAAAATCTTCTAGAGAATAAACCTTCCAAAGCACAACCTCCATTTCTAATGCTAACTTGTTCTGCTCTTCCCCCTTTTTGTTACAATCCTTGAAGTGGGTGTGAGAGAAAAGTCAAGTTTGGTGATGGCAGCACTTGCTAAAGATGAAAGTACTGATTTTTAAAAACTGTTGAGCATGTTGGTGACTGTCAAGTCAGTCAGTGGGGATTGTCACCAAGGCAGCAATGTCAGGTGCAGGGCCCCCAAATGTGCTGTAGGAGACAAAGCTAGTTGCCCAAGTGCCCGAGGAAATACAATGAAGAAAAATAATAAGATGCACCGCCTTAAAGGGACCTAATGGGAATGATTTAATGGGAATAACAACCATATCTGTGTATCACACCTGTGTGAAGCCTGCCTACTCATGATTATGATGAATAACGAAGGTGCAGGCATTTAGACTAAAGGTTAAGACATCCGCAGCCCATACCACACTACTTGAGTTTGCTTTGCAGCTCTAGCTCCTGGTGCCAGCTTCCTGTCAAAGCAGACTCTTGGGAGGTAGCTGTGATGGCTCAAGTAATTGGGTTCCTGCCACCCACATAGGAAAATGGATTGTTCCCTAGTGCCTGGCTCTGCCTCTTCTTGCCTGTTGTGTACATTTGGGGAGTGCACCAGCAAATGGGAACATTTTATGTCTATGTATCTCTGTCTTTGTATGTCTCAAATAAGGAAAAGAAATTAAAAAAAAAGGTAATAAATAATTGTGAGTGGCTAGTAGTAGTTGCAAAGTAAAATACAGGGCTTTTAGGGGAGTTATTTTATTAAATAAGCTCAATCCTTGTGCAGTTGATCAGACATCAAAAATAACTAGTCTTTCTCCATAATTGCTATTCAGATGAGAGAAAACAGTTGATTGTAGTAGCAAAGATGTAGCCATTCAAACCTGTGTATAGTAACTTGCTAAATTAAACTTGCATTGTTTTCAAATATAAATTAAGGTTTACTTAAAAAAGTTTAAATTTTTTTTATCTACTTGAAAGGCAGAACAGAGAGAGAGAGAGAAAGATTTCCAACTGTTGGATACTCCTCAAATGTGTGCAACAGCTGGGGCTAGACTAAGCAAAAACCAGGAGCAATGGAACCCCATTTGGGTCTTCCATGTGGGTGGCAGGGGTCCAAATACTTGAGCCATCATCTGCCGCTTCCCAGAATTGGAAGGAAGCTGGATTGGAATCGAAGGAGCTGAGACTCAGTCTGACACAGCTATATACAGCACAACATCCACCTCATAAATTAGACTTCAAAGGCCCAAGTCTTCTATTTATTCTTTTTCTTAGGAATGCTAGAAAAGAAAAATCTTGAAAGGTCTACTTGTATTGTTTAGTTTAAATTTCATCCCAGAGAGTGTGGGAAAATCATTTTAATTTAAAAAAAAAAACAGCTTGTATTTCTGTATTTTTAATTTGAGCATTTAAAAATGTTTCATTTTTGTATCCTATATTTTATAAAATATATTAGTATAATAAGACATATGTAAAATTTCTGTGTCTATACTCATACATATGAAACATGCTTTTTTTGTTGAGGACACACAATAAAAGCTTGTGGCTCACTGCCATCAGTGTAGTGCTCTGTTCAGTGGGTCAGACTATTAAGGATCTTCTCATTCTTCTAGATCTGTCTCTAAAGCTATTTCCCACTTTTCACAGAAATGGATAGAAAATATTAGTGAACAGTTATAAAAAATGCAGCTATTTTCTTTTTTAAAAAATATTTATTTATTTATTTAAAAGGTAAAGTGACAGAGGGAGAGACAGAAGGAGAGGAAGAGAGACAGAGATACCTTCCATCCACTTGTTCACTTCCCAAATGTCCTCAATGGCCAGGGGCTGGGCCAAGCTGAAGTTAGGAGCCAAGAGCTTCAACTTGGTCCCTCATTTGGGTGGCAGGGGCCCAAATACCTGAACCATCTTCCACTGCTTTTCCCAGGCCATTAGCAAGGAGCTGGATCAAAGTGGAGCAGCTGGGACATTATCTGGCAACCATATGGGATGGTGGCATTGCAGGCAGCAGCTTAACCTATTGCACCACAATGCTTGTGCTTAGGTAAATCTTTAAAAAATTCTATGTTTTTTTTTTTTTTCTGTTGCAAGTAGCAAATATTGTCAAGACACATCTGTAAACCCAGTAACGTTCTGGGAGTTGGTGGGCCTCAGGATGAGGGGAATTTAAAAATAAGAAACAAGAAACAATAATGAAAGAGCATCAGTTTGAGATTTCTAAAGTTTGGCTCTGTGGCTCAAAAAACATTCTGGAATAATGTTCTGGCACTGCAGCAGTCTTCTATGACCTCAGGGGTTAAGAGACTGTCTGGGTACTCACACCTACAGATGGGTAAAAGTTCATGTGGCACCAACACTGACCTTACTGGACTGGTCAGCTTGCTATGAACTGGTGCAAACTTTGGCACCAGGTAGTCAGTGTGGCTGGAGAGAGAGATCTGGGAAGTATTAGAAGCACCTGGTCCGTCTGAAGTTAGTGACAGTAGATTCAAGGTTGTAGTTTTCTTTCTTTTTCTCTGGCTGAATGGCATATGTGAAATCTTTCATTGCACATCAGAAGAACAAAAGGAAAAGACGTGGAGGACACAGCATTAGGGGAATTTCAATAAGGCAACACAATTTAGATTGAACTGTTTGGTCTATAGTTGCCTCTGTACATATATGAAGTTTATCTGAAACATTTCTTTATACGTTGTGACTATAATATAACTTTATTTATGTATACACTGTAGCCCACTTTTATAACAAGTAAGTAAATATCAGTCACAAAGGGCCAACTACTCCACCCATGTTCAAGTAAGGCAGAGATGAGCTGTGGCCAATCAGGCAGTATTGGCACCTCACTTCTATTTTCTGTATGTCACTTCCTCTTCGCCAGCTATAAATACAACCCACCCATATGGCAGGACAGAGCATTTTGAACCATTTTTGGTCTGGACTACTGCCCAATTCCAGAACTGCAAATTCAGTTAAGATCTGCAAAATGAGGCTTCTTGTAATTTCATTTTTTAACGGTTCTGGTGAACATACAAAGGGACCAGAAGGAGACCTGCTCTTGATTCTCAATATCCCTCAAGAAACACAAGGATCTCTATGGTCCTCTGCCTTCTTTATGGTGCCCCGAGGGATGTCAGTCCTGGTGGGGACTATTCTCTTTTAATTGAACTCCCCAGATCTTACTGGCTTTTAAATGTGTTACAGGCCTGAGAGTCTTAATCTTTATTTCATGGTTTTGCCTCTACAGTAATAAGAATTCAAAGCATTTAGTGCACAAATGAGGGCAAAATTTATTTGAGAGAGAGAGAATATACATTCATGGGTGAGTTTGAGCCATCTCACATGGAGAGAAATCCATCATGAGTTGGCCAGTGTTGGTTATAGGGAGAGAGAGGGAGAGGAGGCCCAAGAGGGATCCCAAACATGCTCAAGGGCAAATCAGGGCCCCTCCCATGTTATCAGTCCCTTTTAAGAGGTAGGGAGTTGTACCTTGAAAAAACAAACCTGGTGGTGTCTTAGCTTGTGTGAAACCTTCTGGGTTTTTATGGAATTCCCAATGTGGAATTTAACCTCCATGTGGCCATCATGGAGTCTTTTCCTTCCTCGTCCTGCATGAGTCACAGGTATATCCCAGGAAGGTGGGCCTATTAGATTGACAGGTGAGAGTATAAAGTTAAAATGCAGGACTGCAAAATTCTAGCTCGCCTATTTCTGTCTAACTCCCTGCCTGGTTTTACTATATCAAAACCCAGGGTTAATTTCTGTTGTGAGAGGGTGCTTGACTTTGAGGTACCATGGGTTAGTTTGTGTTGAGAGAGCGGTTGATGTTTGGGCTTATAGTACCTGATGGGCCATTGGCAAGAGCTATCTTTTTAAACATAATGGATAGTGCTTGTAGGATGTGGTTATTGTGGCAGAGGTGGGAACTCCAGCTTTCACTCAGGTGCTTGAGTTTTATTTTATCTTTTCTTTTCTTTCCTTTTTTTTGCACACATAGGTAAGGGAGGCATCAGGTATAGCCTGGGTCAAGGAGAAGCTGACAGTTGATGGCAATTTACTGCGAGGAAAATCATTAGCTGTATTGGTCAAGGGAATCTCTGAGCCAAAGCCACAACTTGTGGGCATGGCAGCAGAATTTAAATGCATGGCATGCTGGAGACCTTTCATTGCTCAACCGAAGAACAAAAGGAAAACACCTGGAGAAGACAGCATTAGGCTACTCTTCAAATGGGATCCAATCTTCTTGGCATTTCCTCCTTAGGTGTTCATCACAGCTCTGGGAGACATGAGATTTAACCTAAAAATGACATCCTTGCAGTCTCAGCAGGATGATCTTGCTGAGATCTCAGCAATCTATCTTTCGGCCATACTTGGATTTTACAGTTTACTTGGGTTTTATAGTTGTATTAGTTCATGGAAGGTGTACACCCTTATAAAGTGGGGAAATCTTACTAAAAATTATGTAAAATTATGACAGCCATTATGTGGATGTTTCTGTAAAGTTTTCCAAAATGTCTATTGCCTCCTTTAAATGGTTCTTTTCAAAAGACCAAATAAAAAGTGGGATCAACTAATTGATAAGAAAAATTGAGTCTATCATCCTTTTTGTTTAGTGACTATCCCACCTTGGGGAGAAAAAAGCGACTTATATAAAATATCCATAAAAGTTAGGCCCACAGGTCAAGGAGGCCTTAAAGCCAGCTTTGTCTGTGATGGTCTAAGTAGAAATCTAGTAAAAAGGCAAAGTTGAAAAGATCACTTATCAACTAAATTGGCTCCAAAGTACAACTTTCCAGCATGTTCTCGGCTATTTTGCAACTCATAGTCAATAAAATTTTACATCTGTGAAGGACATCTCTGTTTTTTTTTTTTGTTTTTTTTTTTTTTTATCTTTTATTTAATGAATATAAATTTCCAAAGTACGACTCATGGGTTACAATGGCTTCCCCCCCCATACCGTCCCTCCCACCAACAACCCTCCCCTTTCCCACTCCCTCTCCCCTTCCATTCACATCAAGATTCATTTTCGATTATCTTAATATACAGAAGATCAGCTTAGTATACCTTAAGTAAGTATTTCAACAGTTTGCTCCCACACAGAAACATAAAGTGAAAAATAATAGATGATTTTTTTAAAATGATGATGAAATCAGATCAGACCTATTGTCATGTTTAATCCCAGTGAGAGTCAAGTTGGGAATTGAAAATTTCTTTCTTTTTTTTTTTTTTTTTTACAGAAGATCAGTTTAGTGTACATTAAGTAAAGATTTCAGTCGTTTGCACCCCCATAGAAACACAAAGTGAAATATACTGTTTGAGTACTCGTTATAGCATTAAGCCTCAGTGTACAGCACGTTAAGGACCGAGATCCTACATGAGGAGTAAGTGCACAGTGACTCCTGTTGTTGACTTTACCAATTGACACTCCTGTTTATGGCATCAGTAATCTCCCTATGCACCAGTTATGAGTTTCCAAGGCTATGGAAGCCCCTTGAGTTCTCCGACTCTTATCTTGTTTAGACACGGTCATAGTCAAAGTGGAGGTTCTCTCCTCCCTTCAGAGAAAGGCACCTCCCTCTTTGAAGACCTGTTCTTTCCACTGGGATCTCACTCACAGAGATCTTTTTGCCAGAGTGTCTTGGCTTTCCATGCCTGAAATACTCTCATGGGCTTTTCAGCCAGATCCGAGTGCCTTTAGGGCTGATTCTGAGGCCAGAGTGCTATTTAGGACATCCGCCATTCTATGAGTCTGCTGAGTATCTCACTTCCCATGTTGGATCACTCTCCCCTTTATTTATTCTATCGGTTGGTGTTAGCAGATACTAGACTTGTTTATGTGCTCCCTTTGACTCTTAGTCCTTTCATTATGATCAATTGTGAACTGAAATTGATCACTTGGAGTAGTGAGATGGCATTGGCACATGCCACCTTGATGGGATTGAATTGGAATCCCCTGGTATGTTTCCAACTCTACCAATTGGGGCAAGTCAGCCCGAGCAGGACATCTCTGTTGTAAAGGTGCTTCCTCTTTGCACTAATTGTACTTTAAAGTTCTCTTCCTGGTCACCTTGTCTTAACTGGGCTGTTCAGACTAATGCAGTAGTCAAAATGTCTCGGTTGCAGTCTTATCTTCTAGCTCAATGACATCACTTCCATGTCTCCTGGTGGTAGTATTGGAATTAAAACCTAGAAGTAGACAGAGCATAAAGTTGTGGTAGACAATAAGATGCATAGGTGTAGATGGTTCAAGGATTTCACAATCTAATGGTGAGACTATTTTGGAACCCAAGAAAGGAATCATTGAAGATAGCTAAAGATACATGAAGAAATGAGACTGACATTTTGGTTGTAGCTAAAAATGAGCTCCCTCCCAGGGTATGTGGCAGTTAGGGTAGAGGGGGAGGTTGATGGGTTGTTCAATAAAACCATATCTGAATGCTGTATTTACCATATGTTTGTGTGTGTAATCACATACTCTTTCTTAATTAGCTTCTTTGTTATTCCAAGTTAAAGAAATCCTTCTATACATTGCTTAAACATTAGAGAGAGCAAAGTACCCTCGGGATATCACTATTAATGTTTCATGACAAATGCAGGAAGCTCACATAAGCGCATATAAACTTTTTTCAATTTGATATTGTTAGGGGATCATCTTGGAAATCTGCTCAGTTATTTCCTTGCTATAAAGCTTTTTCTTTTTTATTATAACCAATTTATTCTTCTTTCAAATAATCTAATTAATGGGGGTGTCACACTGGTATCAGGGATTTCCTTTCTTTTCCTTTTGTTCCTCCTCTTGTGCCTATATATATATATATATACACACACACACACACACACACACACACACACATATAAAATTTGTTGAAAGGCAGAGTATCAGAGAAGGAGAGAAAGATAGAAAACTATCTTCTATCTGCTGGTTCACTCCTCAAATACCCAGAACCATCAGTTCTAGTCCAGGCAGAAGCCCAGAGCCAGGGCAGGGGCCCAAATACTTGGGGCATTATCTGCTGCCTTCCCAGGAAATTAGCAGAGAGCTATCTTGTAAGCAGAGCTGCCAGGACTCAACTGGCACTCTGAAATGAGATGCTGGAATCATAAGCACAGCTTGACCAGCTGCACCATAATGCTGGCTGCAGCTTTACCTTTTTATTCATCTTTCTAATAATCTGATTAATGGGGAGTCACATTGATATCAGGAATTTCTTTTCATCTTGTTCCTCCTCTTGCATTTTTAAATGTTCTTTTACTTTGTTAATTTTTAATTTCAGGCCTTCTCCTCTGTCCCTGGAATTTCTTGGTATTTCTAGTTGATATCAAGAGGTATTGAGTCAACTGAGGGTTGTTTCTGAGAGTTCACTGAGTGTGGTTCCTGAGGCACAGACTTTGAATAAGTTATTTTCATTCATAAAGCTGACATGTTTGCTTAAAAAATAAAATTTCACCTCTAGTCCCATTCATGTCAGGAACGTGCACCCTTTGTGTAGTTTTGTCTGCCTGCAGGTGCTTCACCCTGAGTCACTAGGCAGATGGTTTTCCCCATCCCTGTTTACTCTACTATGCTTCAAAAGAAACAGCTTTTTTTGAATAATACTCCCCTCCTTTGCATCGGTGGGGACATAGAAAGTTTGTGAAGGCATACTATATATCACAGTTAATAGATGCTACTTATTGAATATCTTCTTGTCAGCTATACACATCACATATATTATTAGTAAGTCCTAAACTGTTGTTTCTCTCTCCTCTTCCTTCCTCTTTCTCTTGAAACAGGCTCAGAAAAGCTGCTTGCTCAAGTTCTCCTAGCTGCTTAATCCAAAACAAAGCCATGAGGTCAATTCTACTTGACACTAAAGGTCATTTGTGTCACGCTGTGCAACCTCCACATCATACTGAGGCTATCTTGAATAAGTTGTAGTTGCCAATTTGATAAGGATCGATGATGTTTATAGTTTTTGTAAGGCGTAGTAACAACTTCTTATCCTCTCCAGTCACCCCTTCCCTCCTTTTTTTTTTTTTTTTGAAAAGGATTTATTTATTTTATTCGAAAGGCAGAGAGAGAGAGAGAGAAAGAGAGAGAGAGAGAGAGAGAGAGAGAGAGAGAGAGAGAGACCTAGCTTCCATCAGCTGGTTTACTTCTCAAATGGCTGCAATGGCTGAGCCCAGAACTCTATTGTGTATCCTACTTGGGTGACAGGGACATGTGTATTTGGACCATATTCCAATGTCTTCCCAGGTGCATTATTAGGCAGCTGGATTGGAAGCACAGCTGCTGAGACTTGAAACATCACTCTGATATGGGAGTCTGCATTGCAAGCAGTGGCTTAAAACTCTGTGCTAGAATGTTAGCCCCACTCCCTTTCTTGCATGACCATGAATTTCTTTTTTTTGACAGGCAGAGTGGACAGCGAGAGAGAGAGAGAGACAGGGAGAAAGGTCTTCCTTTTGCCGTTGGTTCACCCTGCAATGGCCACTGCAGCCAGCGCATCGTGCTGATTCAAAGCCAGGAGCCAGGTGCTTCTCCTGGTCTTCATGCGGGTGCAGGGCCCAAGCACTTGGGCCATCCTCCACTGCACTCCAGGGCCATAGCAGAGAGCTGGCCTGGAAGAGGGGCAACTGGGACAGAATTCAGCACTCTGACTGGGACTAGAACCCGGTGTGCTGGCGCCACAGGCAGAGGATTAGCCTATTGAGCCGCGGTGCCGGCCTAATTTTATTTTAATCAATAATCTTCTGAGCAATTTATATTTCCCCTGCATGATTACTTATTATATCCTATTTTTCCTTCACAAATTAGTAAGTGGCTATTTGAACAAGAGTAGCTATATGGGAAACACTGTTTCCAGTTTAAGAACAGAAGTTGAGGGCTAGACAACAGGAAAATGGGTATGTTAGGTAGCCTGTGTCTCTGTTGGCTATTAGTGTGTGTTTCTAGATTCTTAAGCTAAGCTTTTCAAGTTGTTAACACCCTCATTCGTGATTATCAGAATTGTAAGAAGCTTGTCTTGGTGCAGTGCAGTGACTTAGCACATAGATAGGCATAAGTTCATCAGTGTAACAGTCCATTCATACTGGTGAGTCTTCAAAACCATAGGACATTCTATTTTAATATTTAATACTATTAGTATTTAATATTTTAATATTTTGAATATAGAAAAAATACTAGATCACCAAATTGCTAATCACTGGATTGCTAGTCTGGAGACTGGGAAAAATCTAAGCAATTTTTGAAAGCATTTTTGGCAGTGAAGTGTGATGGCAGGAAGATAAAAGTAGCTGAAAACACCTCAGTCAAAGAATGTAAGCCACGAAATGGAGATCAAGTTTCATGTATGTTTGGACCCTGTCTCCTTTCTTAAATTTATTGAGCACCTGTTACATCCTAGGTCTTTTGCCATGAACCAAAGACACACAGCTGAACACTACATGGATCTTATCGTCACTGAGATCAGTTTAGTCTGAGGCGTTAACCTTCAATCATTGCAAGCAAGATGAACAGGTTCTGGCACGGTATATGGCATAGTAGGCATGAAGTTCTGGAGGAATCTGATTTGAAGCCAACATGCAAGGACTGCCAGGTCCTACTCTCATAAACAAGAGCCCAAGAACCATAAGCAAGAATTGAGCTTCCTTCATACACAGAGCCATCACAAAGCAGTTACCTGCTGTTTTTCACTTTAACCCTGGTCTCCTGCCCCATGGTCATTGTCCACTATGGAGATAGACTGGAGACAGGAGGTAGGGAGGGGGTGAATGGGATTCTTTGCTACCTCAACAGAGCTACATTAACACTACAATGAAATATGTTTTCTCCTACTACTGGGTGCTAGGAAATTAAAAGTCTAGTCTGCTCTGGAGGTAGACTATATAATAGAAATTCCCATACTACCAGGAGTAATAATAACATGTTTTGTACTTTAATGCCTAGTTATTTCACTTGATTTTTTCAGTCATTATTTCATTTTGTCCTCAGTCTTGTGATGACGGAGCTATTTTATAATTCATACTTATATCATGTAAAACCAGAAAATGTGATGTGCCAAAATTCAGATATGCTGTTAGTGGCAGGAGTGTTTCTCAGTTAAAATCCAAAAATTTCTTTCTTTGGAGATCACTGCCTCTCTTAAAAACTGTCTCTTGGGGCTGGCGCCGCGGCTCAATAGGATAATCCTCTGCCTGCGGCGCCAGCACACGGGGTTCTAGTCCCAGTCGGGGTGCCGGATTCTGTCCCGGTTGCCCCTCTTCCAGGCCAGCTCTCTGCTATGGCCCGGGAGTGCAGTGGAAGATGACCCAAGTGCTTGGGCCCTGCACCCGCATGGAAGACCAGGAGAAGCACCTGGCTCCTGGCTTCGGATCAGTGCGATGCGCAGGCCGCAGTACACTGGCTGCAGCGGCCATTGGAGGGTGAACCAACGGCAAAATGAAAATCTTTCTCTCTGTCTCTCTCTCACTGTCCACTCTGCCTGTCAAACACACACACACACACACACACACACACACACACAGTCTCCTGGGCTGTGTGCTAAACCTAGCAGCTAAGACACCTACATCTCATATTGGAATTTCTGGGTTTGATACTCTCCTCTGATCCTGACACCAGCAGACACTGGGAAGCAGCAGGTAATGGTTCAAATAATTGGGTTCCTGGCACCCATGTGGGGGATGTAGATTGAGTTCCTAGCTCTGGATTTCAGCCTGGCCCAGTCCTGGTCATTGGTTCCTTTGGGTAATGAACCAGCTGTCTTTGTTTCTCACTATATGAATAAACAAATAAATAACTTTAAAAAGTGCCCTGATAAGTGAAGTGTTCTCAGTGCTCACCTTGGTTTTGAAACGAGTGCCCATTTGGGCTGCTGTAACAAGGTACCATAGACACATAGGCAACAGAAATATATTTCTCATAGATCTGGAGGTCAAAACATCCATATTCAAGGCTCTGACAGATTCAGTTTCCAGCAGGGTCTATTTCTTGGCTCAGGAACCTACTAGCTTGGTCCTTACATGGCAGCAGGGGCTAAGGATCTCTCTGAGGTGTCTTGTAAGAGCACTAGTTCCATTCATGAAGGTTCCACCTCATGACCTAATCACATTCCAAAGGGAAGTCCTCTGCTCCTAAAACCACGGGCATTAGGATTTCATGAAAGAGCTGAGGCTTGGGGAGGAGACACAAACATTCAGTGAAGGCTCAGAAGAGAGGAGTTATTTTTGCCTGAATTTGTTAGGACAAGTTAAGGAAGGCTGAGTCAGTCTTACTGGCTCAGAGCCTGGATTTCTTAGACCCTCAGGTTAGGGTGCAGCTCTTGGGACATAGCGTACTCATTACATCTCTGGCCTTACTTGCTGGCTCTGTTGTTAGCTGCCTAGTGACAAGGTGGTTTTCTTCCTTCCCCTGTAGTTATTCTGCTCGGCCTGTGGAATCATGTTCCTTCAGATCGGCTGTGTTGGTCATTTATTCACCTGCAGTGATTATGCTTGGCAAAACTCTGGGTTTAAACACTACATATTTATGATATTTATACTGTAAAGAAAGTATACTTAATTTGTAATAGTGAAGTATACATATTTAATATAGTAAATTTTTCTTTATTCAGTAATTCTTAAACCTTCTATGTCATATTTTGTTATGCTCTGGACATACACAAGTGAATATCATGGGGTCTTTTATATTGTTCAAGCTTGAAGTGTAGACATTACAAAGATACAGTTGCTTATTGAAAGAATCTGAAATAAATACAAAGTATAAAGTAAACTAAGTACGTATCACCCTTACCATAACCCACAGGTAACCACTGTGAATATTTTATCATACAGTTTTCTAGCAATATGGTATATGACATGAAGAGATTATCTAATGCATTCCTTTAATAACTTTTAATTTTCTTTTATTATCCATCAATGATTTGATAGTCTGCTACAACATCATTGTTAATGATTGCAAAGGATTCCTTTGTTTAGGTATTCTGTAATGTGGCTGATTGATCTTCAAAACACTTTTGTTGTTATGAATTTACATGTGACAAGCATTCCCTTAATTATTTTTTGCATGCAGTCATATTATTCATGTCTACCATTTTTAATGCTGGTACTAATAAAATGTACACATTTTTTTTTGACAGGCAGAGTGGACAGTGAGAGAGAAAGACAGAGAGAAAGAAAGGTCTTCCTTTGCCATTGGTTCACCCTCCAATGGCCACCGCGGCCGGCGCGCTGCGGCCGGCACACCGAGCTGATCCGATGGCAGGAGCCAGGTGCTTCTCCTGGTCTCCCATGGGGTGCAGGACCCAAGCACTTGGGCCATCCTCCACTGCACTCCCTGGCTACAGCAGAGAGCTGGCCTGGAAGAGGGGCAACTGGGACAGAATCTGGAGCCCCGACCGGGACTAGAACCTGAAGTGCTGGTGCCGCAAGGTGGAGGATTAGCCTAGTGAGCCGCGGCGCCGGCCAAGAACTCTTCAGTTTTTATCTTATTATTTATTTATTTTTATTTTTTGAAAGATTTACTTATTTTTTTTGAAAGGCAGAGTTATAGTGAGAGAGGGGAAGAAATAGAGACAGAGAGGGAGAGAGAGAGACAGAAAGAGAGAGAGAGAAATCTTTCATCTATTGGTTCACTCCCCACATGGCCACAACAACCAAGCCTTGGCTAGGCCGGAGCCATGAGCCAGGAGTTTTTCTGAGTCTCCCATGTGGGTGCAGGGACCCAAGTACTTGGGCCATCCTCCGCTGCTTTCCTAGGCAAATTAGCAGGGAGCTGATCAGTAGTGGAGTGAGCAGCTGGGACACAAACCGGTGCCTACAGTGGATGTAGGCACTATAGGCCATGGCTTTAACTCGCTGAGCCATAGCACCAGCCTCTTTTTATTTTTTAAAGATGTATTTTATTTGAAAGACAGAATGACAGAGAGAGACAGGGAAACAAATAGAATGAGATTTTTCACCTCTGGGTCACTTCCCAAATGTCTGCAATGGTCTGGGCTGGACACGACCGATGCCAGGATCCTGAAACTCCATCCTGGTCTCACAAAGGGGTTGCAGAAGCCGACCCAAGAAATTGGGCCAAATTCATCCTCTTTAACAGGGAGCAGGATTGGAAATGGAACAGCTGTGACTTAAAAGGTGTTCATATGGCTTGCTGAGATGAAATGCAGTGACTTAAATGTTGCAACACAATGTTGGTCAGTCATCTACAGCTTTGTCAAGTGATGAGAGTTTGGCACAACAGCTAAAATGCTGTTTGGGGTACCCACATTTCATATTAGAATCCCGGGGTTTGAGTCCTAGTTCTAATTCTGATTAAGCTTCTTGGTAATGCACATCCTGGGAGACAGCAAGTAATGGCTCATGTTTCTGGGTCCCTGCTACCCATATGGGAAACTTGGAATGAATTCCAAGTTGCTGGCTTTAGTGTGGGCCAGCCTGGCTGTTGTAGACATTTGGGGAGTGAACCAGAGGGTGGAAAAACATTATCATTGTCTCCGTCTCTCTGCCTTTCAAATAAATCAACTCAATCAATCAATAAAATAGCCAAATAAATTGCATTGTTTTAGTGGACATATTTATTTAACTGGATTCCAAATGGATGGACACATAAATTACTTCAAATCATTTGTCATGGTAAAAAATACTACAATATAAAATCTTTGAACATAAGTAATTTTCTTTATGTGGGAGTGGGCATGCTAGGAATAAATTTCAAGAAATGATGTTGCTAGGTGAAAGGGTATATACATTTGCAGTTTTGATAGACTTTGCCAAATTGTTTTCCTTCAATTTGTCCTCTTATCAGCAATTATGAAATAACCTATTTCCACACACCCTTGCCCATGATGTTTTATTTTACTTTTGGATATTTTCCAATCTGATAGGGTAAACAATAGTATCACATTGTAGTTTTAATTTTCAATTATTGGATTGTGAGTGTGGTGAGCATTATAGCGTACAGACAAGAACAATTTGCCTTTCCTCTTTTGTCGTATTTCTATTCTTATCCCTTGCAGTTGCATTTTTAAATTTACTGGCAGCAGCTTCTATTTATTAGAGAAATTTGATCTTTGTGTGAGACAGAATTTATTGAGCCCCAAATTCATGTTCTTGTCACTATATTAAACAAATAAAACATCATTTCTAATGGTGTATCTTCAGAACTTGAAAATCTTTTGCATCATTTGTTTATCTGCTGGTAATGATACTCCCTTCTGTTTCTTTCCTCTAAGGTTATTTCTTCCTTGTAAATAGTTTAAGATATTGATGCAATTTGCGCTGATTTTTCCCATTCCTAAAATCTTCCAAAATTCCCCCAAGAATACTCCTTTCTTTCAAGGGACATTTCTCTTTTCTAAAATGTTTTGCCAGAATAGTTGGAGATAAAGAACTTTTCTGAAACCACTTTCAGGATTTCACAATACCACATATCTTTTGAATCTAAGCATTTTGGGCCTTCAGTTATTTGTATGTGAGATAACAAGCTGTATTCCCCGAGCTGATTCCTTTTTGTACCTAGCTTAAGGCGGCTGTCCTGCCCTGGGTTTACCTTTCCAGGACAGTGCACCTCTCCTGCTCCAATGATCTCTTGGGTCTGTCTCAGAAAGAAAATGACTACATAACATTTTCCCATGCCCTCCTGGTCCCAGATGAATTTTGGTGGATTACGGCTAGCCAAACTCCAATTCTGAAAACATAAAGAACAGATTGTAGTTGACAAACCCTTTGTTTTCAAGTTATTCATGTGGCTTTTCAGCTATAATACAAAGCTCTCCTTGTCCTTGAAAAACAAAGAATGTCTTAACTAACCAAGTATTTAAATCTACTCAAATGTAGTGGGTGGATCAACGCGTGAATCCTAGTCTGGTACAAAGGAAGTGCTGTGAAAAACTCATTCTTAAGCTATATGTGCTGCTAAACTGGCAACCACAACAGTACTTAGGTAAAAAATTAAGAGGAAATTTAAAAATGTTCAAAGATTAACAGTAGGAATAATTCAAGAACTTGAGAAATTAAGACTGTAAAGAAAGGAATTAGGACCCCTTGCTATATTTAGACTGAAAAAAGAAGTTGCCAGAATACTTGCTAGATCATAAAATCAATGTGGAAAAGAAGATATTTTTTATTTGGGAGTAAGGGAAAATGAGCATATAAAACATGAGGAAGAATTTAGATTAGAAACAATACTTTGTTTGACTATGCTCCATATTTGAAAATGAAACTCTACTTTGCTCTACATGTATGTTAGGCTTTAATTAATTAACAAAATGTTAATAAAGTCAAACTTTATTGAAAAGTTAAAATGAGGAAATTGATTTTCATATATGTGGGATTGCTTTGGAATGGTCTAGACCTAGCTGTGTCTTCAAGTTTAGTGATCCTGAGTATGACCTTTGCCATCAGATTGCTTTGAATAAATTACAGCATCACAACTTCTTTCCTACTGGATAGACTTGGGCATACCACTCTCCTAGCTTCTCCTAACTTCTGTTCTCACATCCAAGATGGAACAATGAGAGTATTCACCAATTAGTGTGGTTTTGAGGATTGGGTAATGTATATGACCCAGTTATGATTTAGTTTTATCTTAAAAAGCAGAACATGCAAATGTTAGTGGTCTAAGCAAACAACAAATGATTTTTCTGTCATGAATAATTCCTATTAGATATCTGAGGCTATTGTGGTGTTACAAAATTTCTGGTGTTCAGTTCCTACTTAATGTGTATAACTTGCATTCCTAAGTGTACTTCTATTCTAGTCATCTATTTATTGTCTGTGTTATAGCCATAAGGGAGGCTATGGAAGAGTTTCTTTCTTTTTTAAAATATTTCTTTATATCCTTATCCATATTTCACATGGATGGTATATTGCAGCCTTTTTCTAAAAAATGATTCATGTATGTATTTAATTAAAAGGCAGAGTAACAGAAAGGGAGAGGGAGAGAGGGAGAAGGGGAGAGGGAGAGGGGGAGTGAGAGAGAGAGGGAGAGAGAGTGGTAGGGGGAGAGGGAGAGAGAGAGACTTTCCATGCACTGGTTAACTCCCCAAATGCCCATAGCATCCAGGACTGGGCTAGGTTAAAACCAGAAGTCACAAACTCTATCTGGGTTTCCCATGTGGGTCACAGGAACCCAAGGATGGAGTCATCATATGTTACCTCCCAGGTGCATTAGCAGGAAGCTGGATCAGAGGCAGAGGTGTACTCAATAGTAGGCACTCTGTTATAAGGTGTGTGCATCCTAACAGGCAGCTTAACCCCTTGCACCACAGTGCTTGCCATGGAAGAGTTTCTTTCTTGATAACACTTTCTGGAAGCTGAATTCCCATTCCCAGCTACAAATAATGGGTTTTATTAGTGTAGATCAAGGGAGTTAGAACACAGGAATATAACTGTTGAAGGAGGACAGATATTTAGACAACCAGCAGCTTCTGCCACAGTATGCAGAATCTAGTATAGAATCTTCTCAGAATGTAGGAATAAGTAAATATTTTCAGTGCAAATTCTGGTTCCTATATTCAGCCTTGCATGCACTGTTTCATCCAGGTGTTCCACAGGCACTATCGACTCAACATTTCCTAAAGTGAAGTCGTTTTGTTACTGTTTATTCCCTCTCTCACACTGTTCCCCACTCAGAGGAGAGAAAGTCACCCTTTTGTATTGTTAAAATTGATAGTGGCCTACCTACCTGTCTGCATTGGAGATGGATTCACTTCACTATTCTTTTGGCTGCACTCACCACATCCAATCATTTTCTTTATATATTTATTATTATTATTTTTTATTTATTTGACAGGTAGAGTTACAGAGAGAAAGAATGAGAGACAAAGAGAAAGGTCTTCCTTTTCCATTGGTTCACCCCCCAAATGACTGCTATGGCTGGCGCCACGCCAATCCAAAGCCAGGAGCCTGGTGCTTCCTCCTGATCTCCCATGCGGGTGCAGGGGCCCAAGCATTTGGGCCATCCTCCACTGCCCTCCCGGGCCACAGCAGAGAGCTGGACTGGAAGAGGAGCAGCCGGGACTAGAACCCGGTGCCCATATGGGATGCCGGCGCTGCAGGTGGAGGATTAACCAAGTAAGCCATGGTGCCAGCCCCAATCCAATCATTTTCAAAGTCCTATTTGTTCTTTTGGGAAATGCCCCTCAGATCTCTTCTCTTCTATCTCACTGTTCATTTTTTCCATTTTATATTTTAATTTTAATTAATTTTTAACAAAGTCAACATGATTTGTAGATAGAAGTCAAGGAACAAAATGATATTCCTTCCCCCTTCCCTCCCTCTAGCCCTCCTTCCTTCTAGCCTTCTTTCTTTTTTTTAGTCTTTTTAGATAACATATTTTAAATTTACATTACGGTGAAAGGCATAATACTTCACTGAGTAACAAGTTTAACACGTAAAAAGCAAAAAACAAAAAGATTTAGTTCTTTAGAGTGGTCCACAAGGCCCTTTGTAGTCTGACTCTAATATATTATTGAACACTACACATCTTCTACTACAGCCATTCTGTGTTAAAAATATAAGAAGCAAGTATTTGTTTGAAACTTTAACTCAATAGTTTGTCTGATACACATAAGAACAGTGAAAACAGTGCATTCAGCATAGGCAAAGACTTCTTGGAAAAGACTCCAGAAGCATAAAACCAAAATAGACAAATGGGATTACAAAAAGCTGAGAAGCTTCTGCACTGCAAAATAAACATTTAGCAAAGTAAAGAAACAGCCAACAGAACGGGAGAAAATATTTGCAAACTATGCAACTGACAAAGGATTAATATCCAGAATCTATAACGAGTTTAAGAAACTCCACAACAACAAAACAAACAATCCAATTAGGAAATGGGCAAAGGACTTGAACAGGCATTTTTCAAATATAGCAATTCAAATGGCAATAGGTACATGAAAAAAATGCTCAGGATCCCTAGCCATCAGGGAAATGCAAATGAACACCACAATGAGGTTTCACAATGAGAGTTAGAATGTCTCTCATACAGAAATGAACAAATAATAAATAATGGTGAGGAAGCGGGGAAAAAGGTACCCTAATCTGCTGTTGGTAGGAATGCAAACTGGTCCAGCCATTGTGGAAGGCAGTAGGGAGATACCTTAGAAAGTTGAAAATAGATCTACCATATAACCCAGCAATCATACTCTTGGGCATTTACCCAAGGGAAATGAAATCAGTATATGAAAGAGTTATCTGTACCCTCATGTTTATTGTAGCTCAAGTCACAATAGCTAAGATATGGAATCAACACAGATATCCATCAATTGATGACTGGATAAAGACATTATGGTATATATACATTATGGAGCTTTACTCAGCCATAAAAAGAATAAAATCTTGTCTTGCAACAAAATGGATACAACTGGAAACCGTTATACCTAGTTAAGTAAGCCAATCCCCAAAAGACAAATATCACACATTTTCCTTGATCTGTGGTAACTAATTCCAAAAATGTAATATATAGGAGTGAAATTGTATCTTGAGACTTGATGGTTGTTTACAGTTCTTGTCTCTACTATTCTAGAGCAGTGTTTTTTTTTTTCTTCTTCCTATTTTTTGAACTCTTTACTTAGTGTAGGTTTACTCTAATGAGTTGAAAGTAATCTGAAAGTAGATGATTGCAAAAATTAATAGAGGGGGCCGGCGCCGCGGCTCAATAGGCTAATCCTCCACCTGTGGTGCCAGCACCCTGGGTTCTAGTCCCGGTCGGGGCGCCGGATTCTGTCCCAGTTGCCCGTCTTCCAGGCCAGCTCTCTGCTGTGGCCTGGGAGTGCAGTGGAGGATGGCCCAAGTGCTTGGGCCCTGCACCCGAATGGGAGACCAGGAGAGGCACCTGGCTCCTGGCTTCAGATCAGCGTGGTGTGCTGGCCGCAGCGTGCTGGCAGCAGTGGCCATTGGGGAGTGAACCAACGGAAAAGGAAGACCTTTCTCTCTGTCTCTCTCTCTCTCACTGTCCACTCTGCCTGTCAAAAAAAATTCATAGAGGGAATGAGGAAGGAGTAGGAAGGGTGGGAGCATGGGTGGAAGGGAGGGTTGGGTGGGGAGTATCACTATGTTCCTAAAACTGTTTATCTGGAATGCATGAAATTTTTATACCTTAAAAATAAATAAATAAATCAAAGCTTAAAGCTGTAAAAAATGATTTTTGCTTTATAGAAGCTAGTTCTTGTCACATACTGTAATTATTTAATTAGTGTAAGTACTATATATGCAATTGCATAGATAGATAATTAAATTAAAATTATTATTTATAATAAATGGGCATACAGGACCTCTATGTTTATGCTTTACTTTTAGTGACAAATGAAATTTGATAAATCATTTTATAAATACAGTAGAATTTTAAAAGTCTTACATTTTGTACACTAATTAATTACCAAATTGTTTTAGTTAAAACATCAAAGTTATTTTTCAAACTATCTCAGAGGAAAACAAATTTCTTCTTTCATTTCTCAGGGGTACTCCTGAAGAAGAATTTGTCAGTGTAATACTTAATCTTGCATTATTCTTATGAACATGTTATACAATAGTCTATGGAGACTAGTTAAATTTAACTTTGCTATTCTTTGTTCTTACCCATACATGCTATGCATTCAATAATCAAGTATTTTCAAAAAAATCATTGAAATCCATTTGGTAAGTAAATGATTCTTTTAGTAATAAATTTAAGAAAAGAATAAACCATATTTTTGCTTCAGAAATATTTTAGAAGTCATAGTCCAATCTTGAGAATGAAATGTCTCAACAATTCTCTTTATAACAACTCATTTAAATACCCAAAATATTATACTTTATATATGTCCTATGGCATTTTTGTTATTCAAAAATTAGCAATCATTCCTTTCCGTTGATTTATGACATACCTAAGAGCTTCTAGATCATTCCCTTTTAAGTATCTAAGTATAATACCTATGACTTAGTAAAGAAAATTCATTAACTTGAGTCATTAAAACTATTAAATACGCATAATAAGGCAATTGATCACACATTTACATATCCAACATTTTAATATGTTGTTATTAAATTACACAAATAGATTTTTCTCTTTTTTCTCCCTTTCTTTCTCTCTCTTTCTCTCTCTCTCAGTCTCTCCTCATATGCTTTTGCTCCTAGAGAAAAATATTTCATAGAATGAGTGTGACTAGGACACACAGTATCCTTAATACCAACCTGAGAAGGCTCATCTTATATTTTGTGACTCAGTTCACTATGCACTTTCACCACCTTAATTTACTCCCTAAAAAATAATTTACTCCCTAATGTTCTGCATGCATGTTCCGACAGGCTGGACTATTTTTATACAGCCAATTCTACTATGACCATATGAACACCATAAGAACCCCAGAACAACCTACTTTAACTTGCATGTGATTTTATCTCCTCTCTCTACTTACCATCATGTAAAATTATCTCACCACTTTGTGTTTGGATATAGTAGTTTACTATTTCAGTCCCAACTCCTTCTACATTCCCATAGTTCCATGTGGGTCCTCCCGAATTACTGTGAGAACAGCCTCTGTCCATCTTACAGACCACTGCATCAGCAGCCCTGAAACCACTGCCTCACACAGAGGGCATACTCAGTAAACATTTTTTATAACTCAGCCCTGAGAAACTGGCATATTTAGCTTTTTCCTTTTAATTGGTGTTATGTGTAGTAGTTTAGGTGACATGTATTTAAACCTCTAGCCTAATAGATTTACAGGAAAGCTAACATTAGTGTCTTCATATTCTTCTGTTCTTTTCACCTAGATGTTTCTGAGCACATTAGTCAGATGAGAGTGATTTGTAAGCTTCTTCTTATTGCCGTTGTAACATGTTGTCCTATTAAATCAAGTCAGGCATGCCTTATTGGGTGTTGTATTGAATTAAAAGGTATAGTAAACTCTGTGAAAATCAGAGAGCTAAAGTCCTTGCCCACTCAACGTTTTTTCCCTTTATTGAATCTATATAAAACTACTTTTGGGTGTTGACAAATAATGCATACCTCTATTAAATTCATAATAGATTGCATTTTAGTACTTACAAATAAATACATATAGGTAATTTTTTAAACAAGTCATATTTCTATCATCATTTTGGTAATCTTGTCTTTTCTCCTAATTTCTTTTTGAAGCAATTCTGCTTATCATGGATAATTTTTGATTTTCAATTATTCAAATCAATAAAGTACATTTACTTCTCAAAAAAAGGAAATAGTGAATTAGAATAAGTACATACATTGAATGAATTTATCTTTTAGTCACTTAACTGGCATAGATTCCAAGTTCTAGTAATAGTTTATCTTTCTATTATTTTCTTTTTTCTCACTTCTCTTACTTACCAACTTTCCAGGCACATAAAAGAAAATGCATAGATGGCCGCGTAAATTTTCTCAATTCTTTTCTAAGCTAGAATTGTAGTTCTTCTCTAGTAAATCTATTAAAAACATTAAGTGTATTAAAGTTATTAAAGATAAAATATATTCAACACCAATGTAACTGACACTATCTTTAGAAGTAAGTATTTATATTTGGAGTGTTTGAGGCAAATTTTGAATAAAGTATTTATTTAATAAAGGTTTTAACTTTTTAATAAAGATTGTGATAAAAAACTAAACAATGGTTTTTATATTCTGCAATTAATGCAAGATCAGAAACCCAAAACAGAGTGGGGCACTTCTACCTATGTCCAACAAGTGCAAAAGTTGTCAAGAAAATAAAAACCGTGTTCATTCTTTTCACTTGGGTCACTTAAAATCTTCCCCTCAAGGCTAACAGACTCATAACAATGAGGACATTCCAGAGTGACCTGCTTTTGCTCCAGCACTCTCCCCATACTCTGTTAAAGATCTGCAAATTACACATAAGTGAATCCAACTTTTAAATAAAAATTAACCTGATTTGTAAGCAGTTGAACCATAGCTGTTTGGTTGTAGTACATTCTTAATTTCTGTTCTTTTTTCTAAATTTTGCTAAATGTTCAGACTTTTTTCCTTTGCCACTAAAGAAAAATAAATCTGTGAATTAGAACAGATTTGTAAATGAAGTAATAAGTGAAATCTGGCTAATTTTTGTAGACTTATTTTTTTCTAATGTTTATTTTATTTATTTTCATCTGTTGGAAAAGCAGAACATTGGCAGGAGAGAGAGAGAGAGAGAGTGAGGAAGGAGAGAGAGAGAGAGAGAGAGATAGTTCCATCTGCTGATTCACTCCTCAAATGGTCGCAATAGCCAGAGGCAGGCCAGGCTGAAGCCAGAAGCCAGGAACTCCATCTAGGTCTCCCATGTGTGTTACAGGGCCCCAAACACTTGAGCCTTCATCTGCTGATTTCCAGGACCCATTAGTAGGATGCTGGATTGGAAGTGGAGCTGCCAGGACTCAAACCTGCATTGCAATATGGGATGTGAGTGTCTCAGGTGGCGGATTAACCCACTATCATGCTACAGTATCCTCCCCTAGTTATAGTTTTTTTAAACTTTTATTTAATGAATATAAATTTCCAAAGTACAGAATATGGATTACAATGGCTTTTTCCCCCCCATAACTTCCCTCTTCCCGCAACCCTCCCTTCTCCCTCTCCCCTTCCATACACATCAAGATTCATTTTCAATTCTCTTTATATACAGAAGATCAATTTAGCATAAATTAAGTAAAGCTTTCAACAGTTTGCACCCACACAGAAACACAAAGTGTAAAATCTGTTTGAGTACTAGTTATAGCATTAAATCACAATGCACAACACATTTAGGGCAGAGATCCTACATGAGGAGTAAGTGCACAGTGACTCCTGTTGTTGACACTAGTTATTATTTTAACCTATTTCATTTTTAAATTGTGTTCAATGTGAACTAATTATTTTACACAATCAGAATTTGAACTAGCTTAGTTCTATTTATAGTTCTAATATCTTGATTTTACATATCATATATGATACACACATACACAAGTTTCCTAATCTATTGTTTTATATGCCCCTAATAGATATACATTGTTTTTACTTAAGATAAATGGAAGTATTTATTGTTAATATGCATAGTTATTAGATTCTAGTATGAAATTTTAGATACTGAGAGAAGATAAATTTAATTGAAAAAAGTTAAAAATCTTTCAGGCACCCAGGACTCCTACCCCCTTTTTTGGCAGAACTTAATGTATTCTACATTATTCTTTTGAGATAAACTCTTTCTATTCTAATCATATCACAGTGGAGCAAATGCACTTTGTTACTAGCTTTTTCTAAAATACTCATTTTTAAAAAAGATTTATTTATTTGAAATACAGAGAGAGACCTTCTACTCACTGACTCATTCCTCAAATAGCTGCAACAGCTGGGAGCCAGGAACTCCATCCAAGTCACCCACATGGGTGGCAGAGGCACAAGTGCTTGAAGTGTCTTCCACTACTTTCCCAGGTGTCTTACCAGGAAACTCGTTCAGAATAGTAATAGCTGGAACTTGAACTGAACTGGCACTCTGATGTGGGATATGGATGTCCTGACTGGCAGTTCAATGTGTTATGCCACAACACTCAACCCCCTCTAAAATACTCTTGTTCAAGTGGAATACATAGTATTTCAAATGATAACTCTTGTTGTACTTCTCCTTAAAGAACTAAAAAGGGGGGGGGGGGGCGGTGCTGTGGCAAAGTGGGTAAAGCCGCTGCCTGCAGTGCCAGCATCCCATATGGGCGCTGGTTTGAGACCCAGCTGCTCCACTTCCGATCCAGCTCTCTGCTATGGCCTGGGAAAACAGAAGATGGCCCAAATCCTTGGGTCTCTGCACCTGCGTGGGAGACCCAGAAGAAGCTCCTAGCTTCTGACTTTGGATCAGCGCAGCTCCGGCTGATGCGGCCATCTGGGGAATGAACCAGTGGATGGGAGACCCCTCTATCTCTCTCTCTGCCTCTCCTTCTCTCTCTGTGTAACTGACTTTCAAGTAAATAAATAAATCTTAAAAAAAGGAAGAGCTAAAAGGAACAAAATGATGTGGAAGTTCAATTATTTTTCTTGAGTTATTCTTTGGCAATCTTCTATTAATATTTTTGTGTCATCAGTAATAAACTCATACATCTTTTCTGAGAATTAGTGCACAGGATTTGAATGTTTCTTTTAGTTAAATATATTCATTTGCTTTTCTTGCATAGCATGCAGATAGGGAAATTTAGTTCTAAATTTATATGGTTATCTTCTTAAACACAAGTAAGAATGTTTCAGAGTTAGAAAGTTTAAAGGAATTATGTCAGTAAGTTTTAAGGTCTATTTGCAGTTTGAGATTGTTTTTCAGAAGTTTATTTGTCAAAGAAAACAAATGGATCCTTTTACAATAACTTGAGTTATTTGAATGATCAAAATGATTTTCAAAGTGTTTCTTTGTCAAAAATGTAACTCACGGAACTCAAGTTGGAAGAGGGGAATCCACTTTTATAATGGACGGCCTTAATCCAGAGGAACCATTGTAATTGGGGAAGCTGTTTTTTGGCCATCCAAGCTTTGAAAGCACAGACAAAAGTTTAAGAAAAATATTTTGGGAAATATGGCACACTCACGGATTGTGTGATAATAATGGACCCCAGATGAAGCATTCCACAGGCTTTGATTTTGTGATTTGCTCTTATGTTGGTGACAAAGTAGATGTAGCAATGTGTGCTGGAGCATACATGGTTGATGAGCATGGTGTGGAGTCAAAGAGGGCTGTTTTGGGAGAGGATTTGTTACAGCCCGGTGCACCTCTAACAGTGAAGAAAATTTCTGTTAGTGGTATTAAGGAAGATATAGAAGAATATAATTCAATAAATATGGCAAGATTGAAACCACAGAAGTTATGGAAGACAGGCAGAGTGGGAAAAGGAGGGTTTGCTTTTGTAGCTTTTGATGATTATGATACAATTGATAAAAATATTGTTCAAAAATATATACTATTAATGAACACATAAGTGAAGACAGGCCTTTCTAAACAAGAGCTGCAGCCTGTTCCTGGAACACCACAGGCCGTGTAGGTGGATATGGCAGACCCACGTGCAGTGGGGGAAAGTTTGGTGGTAGCAGAGGTCATTCTGGCCGTGGTGGAAACTTTGGTGGAAGAGGGGCCTATGGTGGAGGAGATGGTGGCAGCCAAGGAAGTTAGGGAGGAGGTGATGGTGGCAACTATGCTGGTGGTTTTGGTTATAGTACCAGAGGAGGCTATGGTAGTGCTAAACTCAGCAGGACATGAAAACCAACATGGTGGATATGGTGGAGGAGGAGGGTGTGGTGGTTATAACGAAGGAGAACTTTTGGAGGTAATTATGGTGACAGCAGAAACCGCAGTGATTTTGGAAATCATCATGGACCATAGTAATCACATTATGGACACATGAAAGGGGTCAGTTTTGGTGGAAGAAGCTCAGAGTAGAAGTGATGGATATGGTTCTAAAAACAGAAGGTTCTAAAAACAGCATTAAAAGGCTATAGTTCTTAGCAGGAGAGAGAGTGAGGAGTTGCCAGGAAAGCTGCAGGTTACTTTGAGACAGTCATCCCAGTTGCATCAGAGGAATTGTGAAATCTCTGCAGAGAGAACAATGATTCATGCTCAGAAAAGATGAGAAACCCTTCTTGTTCAGGATATCATTGATACAGTTTGTAAATAGTGCAGTTACCAATTAATGATTACAAAAGGCAAAATATTTATGCATGTTGACTAGAATGAGTAATGATTATAGTGTCAATTAGATGTATATTCCTTTCATCTTTCATATGTTGAAGCTTTGTCTTCTTTTCATTACATCAAGTATATAGCTTTGTAAATTGTGGCTGTAGTAGTACAAGAATAAAAAAAATTAAGGAGTTTTTAACTTAAAAACCCCTTTAACTCATTAAAATGTTTGCATTTGCAGTAATATAAGTATTTTGTGTATATATGCATCCATATTTAATATGTTAAAAACAAAAAGAAGTGTTAATAAATTGAAAAATATATGAATTAATCCCCATTGTTACTGTAAATGTGATGTAATGAATCTAGATCCCCCTCTAAAAATGTATTCATTTATTTGAGAGAGGAATAGAGAAAACTCCCACCCACTGGTTTGCTTCCCAAATGCTTGCAATAGCTGGGCCTGGGCCTGGCTGAAGCCAGGAGCTGGGAACTCAATCTGGGTATCTTACGTGGGTGGCAGGGATCTAACTACCTGAGCCATCATTTGTTGTTTTCCAGGGTGACCATTAGCAGGAAGCTGGAACTGGGAGAGTTTAGGAGCCTGGACTCAAACCCAGGTACTCCAACATAGGATGCAGGTTTCCTTAGCAAGTAGGTCAAAGCCTTTTCCACTGGTCACTTTTAAACAGAAGACTTCCAAGCATGCACCGCTTGCTTCTGTACCTGTCCCCTGAGTGTTTTTTTTCCTTCTATATTTCTTTTTGACATACAGAATAAAATACTGTTCTTCACCTATATATATATATTTTTTAAGTGAAACCATCTAATTTATTAAAGCAAGCTCTTCAGAAGACAATGTCTGCGTTGGTCCCAGCATAAGAGTCTCACGGAACAAAGGAACTCAAGTGTCCAGATGAGGCACAGTATTCATGTGTTTGCATCTTTATTAAGCCCTTTCCGTGGAGAAGGCATCTGTTTTTGATGTGTTCCCAGTTCCTGTCTTCCAATTTTATGTAAAAATGGGCTTTCCAGGAACTACCGGACCACCTTAGTCAAGATCCGGTTTTTGCTTTTTTTTTTCTCCCCCATAACCCCTGAAGCTCCCATTTTATTGTAGGCAGAAAGTGGTAGGTTGTCCACACTCTATATTTAATTCACAAACAGAAGAAAGGATGAGGAAAAATATATTCATTTATATAAGGTGTGATTGTCTACCTGGAAAACTCTACAGAGAGAATTTAAGAAGAAACTGTTTAAATTCAAAATATTTCAGTAAGATAAACAGCTATAAAATAAAAACAAATACTTTTCTTTACACGTCACCACTAACCATTTAAAATGTAATTTGAAAAATCTCTTGTAAAAATATAAGAAAACATGGGGCTGATGCTGTGGCATAGTGGACTAAGAGAGTGGGAGAGACAGAGAAAAAGTCTTCCATCCACTGATTCACTCTTCAAATGGCCTCAGTGGCTGGAGCTGAGCCAATCTGAAGCTGGAGCTGAGCCAATCCGAAGCTGGAGCTGAGCCAATCCGAAGCCAATCTGAAGCCAATCCTCCAGGTCTCCCACACGGGTGCGGGGGCACAAGGACTTGGGCCTTCTTCTACTGCTTTCCCTGGCTGTAGAAGAGAGCTGGATCAGAAGAGGAGCAGCCAGGACATGACCTGGCACCCATATGGGATGCTGGCATCACAGGCAGAGGCCCAGCCTACTACACCACAGTGCTGGTCAAGTTGACAGTTATTAAAATGTGTTGCTATTCAGTGAGAAAGCAGAATAAAAATGGATAACTGACAAAGTTGAATATTAAAATGTCTTAGAAAACTAAAGTAATCAAAACTTCTAGGACTAGATTGTGTCAGTGGAAAACCACAATAATTTAATAATAGATTCAAGTGCATATAAAAATTAATGTTTCCAAGAAAATATCTAGAAGTAATGAGACTCCTATATGCAGTGCTAAGTACACCTGCCCTTCTCATCCAAAAGAGCTAAGGACCTTGAAGAAATATCTGTTTCCAGGAGAGCTTGGGGTATTCTGTACCAGAGAGCAAGGAGGAAACTTACTCAAAAGGAACTTACATGATGGGTGACTTGCAGTAGTCAAATTTGGGACAATTTGAGTATGAAAAACAATGGGGGCAGACTCCAGAAGCTAAAATGTCAGTTAGGATACCTGCATCACATATTGGAGTGCCAGGGTTTGATAGTTGGCTCTGACCCCTGACTCCAGATTCCTGCTAATGCAGAGCCAGGGAAGAAGCAGTGATGGCTCAGGTGACTGAGTTTCTGCTACCCAAGTTGGAGAACTGGATTTAATTCTTGGCTCTTAGCTTTGACCAGCTGCAACACCACCCTGGACTCTGTGGCATTTAGTGAGCCAGTAGGTAGTGTTGATCTCCCTATCTCTCTCCCTCTTAAATAAATAAATAAATAAATTTATTTAAAAAGAATAGTGGAAGTGGATTATAACACAATGGATAACAATGATGATGATTATAGCCTACAGTGCTACTTGAAACAAAAGGTTAAGGGAATACATTTTTAGAAAAGTCTATAAGCTGATTTCTGCTGAAATACTGATGGTATTACAAAAAATCTTTTGCAATTGATTCACACAATCTTAAAAATATCACAGCACAGGTAGTTTATGGTTTATGAAGTGACATATGCACATTTAATTGGAATGATCTGGAGGTCAGCAGCTTGCAGCATGCTTAAACTTGACATTGTCAATAATGGGACAATCAGATAAGATAGATGTCCTAATAGAATGCAATAAGAAACACCCAATATTACTTAAGTGTTCTTTTAAAGTAAATGTTTACCTTGAATTTAATCTCCAAGACACTTGGCTGGACTTAAAAAAAAAAAAAAAAACTGAAGGCAATGAAAAAAGAAAAAAAAAGGCTGGCAGGTAGGTTATCTTAAATTAAAATAATTTAATTTAATCAGACTATCAAATAAATGTGTGCAATACAATAATGTTGATTATATCCTGGATTTTGAAATATATCTTTTAAAGGCATTTTAGGGAGTACTGGGGAAATTTGAATCTGGACTGAGTATTAGATTATTTTATTTAATTGCTGTTTTCTTAGGTGTGATAAAGGTAGTATAATTACATAAATAATGTCCTCAGTTTTGGGAATGCATATTTAAGTATTTATGGGGCTGGTGCTCTGGCGTAGCAGGTAAAGCTGCCACCTGCAGTGCCGGCATCCCATATGGGCACTGGTTCAAGTACTAGCTGCTCCACCTTTGATCTGGTTCTCTGCTATGGCCTGGGAAAGCAGTAGAAGATGGCCCAAGTTTTTGGGCCCCTGCACCTGTGTGGGAGACCAGGAAGAAGCTCCTGGCTCATGGTTTCGGATCGGTGCAGCTCCAGCCATTGTGGCCATCTGGGGAGTGAACTAGTGGATGTAAGACCTCTCTCTCTCTCTCTTTCTCTCTGCTTCTGTGTAACTCTGCCTTTCAAATAAATAAATGAAATTTTTTTTAGAAAATATGTTTACAAAGTAACTTATTTTAAAAAGCATTTAGGAATGGGGAGGGATGGAGAAAGAGAGAAAAGAAGTCACAAATATGGGAAAATGTTAGTGAATCTAGCAAAGGGTATTTGAGTGTTTATTGTATTATTCACTGAATTTGAAAATCCTTAAAATAAAAAAGTTGAGAAATTTTAATATTTGGCAATTATTTCATTTTAAATAAATAAGAACAAATGATACATTCAATCAATTGTGTTTTGGCAGCTTGCAATTTATAAAAAATAAATCTTACATCTAATTGCTCTTTCACACCAGCTGATAGAGTATTCATTGCCAGACTGAGGAATGACTAAGTTTACAGCAACGCCTTTGGGAGCCAGTACTTCTTCTATAAAGGAGAGCTAATATCACAGGAGATGATTAAGAGGGAAAGAAAAGAAAGAGGAGAGGAGAAAAAGAAATGAGGAGAGTTAATGTCAGTTAATCCTCGTATTTTAGTACTCTCCATGTACCAGGCACTTGTGTGTGAACTTTATCTGAAATAACTCATCTGATCTCTGCCAGCCTTATAGGGAAACTTCTATCATTATCTCTCCTTCCGGAAAGTAGACCAAAGCAAAGAAGGGTAAACAATTTGCGTTTGACTCCAGAGCTTGGTCTCTGAAGTATTGTGCCTGGGGTTTAATTTCTGAAGCCAGTAATATATGTGAAAAGACACATTTCATCAGCTTAGGGAACTTGGTGCAATCCCTGGCCATACACCCCTAACAATGTGAAATAATTAGATAAAATAGGATACTTTAGGATGTTAGAGTGGAAGACTGTAATCCTGACTCCATCACGTCCTGAGTATGTGGCCTCAGGCAAGTTCCTCAGCACACTGGTGCTTCTCTAAATGGAGGTCAGCTTAATTTTGTACCATTCTTAGAGTTTTATTTTTGCTTTTTTAAAAAGTCATTAAATAAGGGACTGGTGCTGTTGTGTAACTGATAAAGCTGCAGTCTGTGGCCCTGGCATCCCATATGGGTACCATTTCAGGTCCTGGCTGCTCCACTTCTAATCCAACACCTTGCTAATGTGCTTGGGAACGCGACGGAAGATGATTCAAGTACTTGGGCCCCTGCACCCTCATGGGAGACCTGGAAGAAGCTCCTGGTCCCTGGTTTCAGATTGGCACAGCTCCGGCTGTTGCAGCCATCTGGGGAGTGAACCAGTGGATGGAAGATCTCCCGCCCCTCCCTTAACTCTGCCTTTCAAATAAATAAATAAATAAATAAGTCTTTTTAAAAAATAAAGTTAGCTACACTCCTAACACCTGGTTCATAGCAGATACACAATAACTCATAATTCTTATTAATGCCATTGTTCAAGTCACTGCTTTCATTCTTTCTTTTTTCATTAATTTTTTTATTTGCTTGGGAAGCAGAGAATTGGACAGGTAGAAACACATGGAGCTCTCATCTGCTGATTCACTCCCCAAATACCCACAATAACTAGGACTGGACTGGGGCCAAAGGCAGGAAGCTGCAACTCAATCCAGATCTCTCATGTGTGGCAGAACCCAATCACTTGAACCATCACGACTGTCTTCCAGGGTTTGCGTTAGCAGGAAGCTGGCATCAGTAGCTGTGGCAGGCATGAACCCAGGCACTCTGATAAGAGACACAAATGTCAATTGCTAGGACAAATGTCCCTGCCCCCCAGGTCACAGCTTTCTTTCTCTAGTGCTTGCTTCTCCATCTTTGATAGAACCTCAAGTGCTCAATCCCCAAGTACTATTTTAGGGTTGCTGAATAAAACAGGATGCTCATAAGACACTTCAAGTTAGTATTACTGTTCTCTAATTTATAGTTAAGGAAACATGATCAGAATGGATGGGAATTTTCCCACAATCTTGGAGCAGGAAATGATAAAACCATGATTGTTATCCAGCTCTATCTCCCAATGCTGAACACTTTCTGCATTATCAGGAACAGGAAGTTAAGACTTACATTTAATTTGAAGTGAATTTTCATAAGACTGAAAGATAAAAAGGCAGCTAGTGTTGAAACTGATTACCTGCGGAATTTGTTATAAGTTCCTCATATTTTTCCTGCCTTCCTCATCCACCAAACAGGCACAGTTAAAGGCTTATAATTCTTTTTATTTATATTTTAAAAAGATATTTTTGAAAGGCAAAGTGACAGAGAGAGGGACAGAGAAATCTACTGGCTCACTCCCCAAATGGCTGCAATAGCAAGGTTGGGGCCAGCATGAGGCCAGGAGCTGGGTCTCCTACATTGGTGGCAGGGGCCCAAGTCCTTGGGCCATCAACTGCTGCCTTCCTAGGCACGTTAGTGGGGAACTAAAGCTTAAATAGAGAAGCTAGGATTCAAAGTGACAATCTGAAATGGGATACCAGTGTCTTTTTTTTTTTTAAAGATTTTTAAATTTTATTTGAGAGTTTATTTGAGATTTTAAATTTTATTTGAGAGTTAGAGTTAGACAGTGAGAGGGAGAGACAGAGAGAAAGGTCTTCCTTCCGTTGGTTCACTCCCCAAATGGCCGCAATGGCCGGAGCTGTGCCAGTCCGAAGCCAGGAATCAGGAGCCTCTTCCTGGTCTCCCAGGTGGGTGCAGGGGCCCAAGGACTTGGGCCATCTTCTACTGCTTTCTCAGGCCATAGCAGAGAGCTGGATGGGAAGTGGAGCAGCCGGGCCTCAAACTGGCACCCATATCAGATGCCGGTACCGCAGGCAGAGGATTAACCCACTGCATCATGGCGCAGGCCCCAAAAGTGGTGTTTTAAACCACTGCACCACAATGCCAGCCCCTAAAACCTTATAATTTTAGTCAAAGTAATACTAATTTTTTTTTTGAATAATGACCAAACTTTTGCCAGAAAATATAGTTTTTCTTTTCTGTGACTTCTAATTTTTGTTTGTTTTCATACAGTACAATGCTGTTTTAGTTTTTACAATGAGGAATACTGACATCTACTGAATAGAAAACAGATATTGGTGAGCTTGACAATGAACAGGAAGGACATTTTCTTTCTTTTTTTTTTTTTTAATTTTAGCTACTTACTTCCATTTTATTTGAAGGGGAGAGAGACAGAGACAGAGATACTTCATCTGCTGATTCACTTCTCAAATACCTACGATAGCTAGGGCTGGGCTAGGCTGAAGCCAGGAGCCAGGAACTCAATCCAGATTTCCCACATGACAGGGATCCAAGTATCTGAGCCATCACTGCTGTGTCCCAGGGTGTGCATTAGCAGGGAGCTAGAATCAGAAGCAGAGCTTGCACTTGAATCAAGCACTCCGAATTGGGATTTAGGCATCCCAAGTGGTTCCAGGACAGTGTTTTTACAACAAAGAAGCTTCTGGGACAAAATGTTGGCAATGTCAAGATTGAGAAACTCTGCTATGAAGTATCACAACCAACCACTGTTTATAGATAGACAGTGTAGGAAGGCTATTTAACTTGTCCAAGGCTACATAAGTCTTAAATGACAGAACCAGTCTTGGAGCCCAGGTGTATCTAGTCCAAAGTCCATGCCTTCCCCCACAGAGAAGCAAAAAGGATTTCAGTTTAGGAAAGGTGAAAATTCATATATGTGTATCAACACCATGGAATTATTTTAAAGTAAATTAAATGAAAATGCACTGGGGGCTGGTGCTGTGGTGCAGCGGGTTAATGCCCTGGCCAGAAGCGCTGGCATCTGATATGGGCGCCGGTTTGAGACCCAGCTGCTCCACTTCCCATCCAGCTCTCTGCTACGGCCTGGGAAAGCAGTAGAAGATGTCCCAAGTCCTTGGGCCCCTGCACCCACGTGGGAGACCTGGAGGAGGCTCCTGGCTCCTGGCTTCGAATCAGTGCAGCTCTGGCTGTTGCAGCCAATTGGGGAGTGAACCATCGAATGGAAGACCTCTCTCTCTCTCTCTGCCTCTGCTTTCTCTGTGTAACTCTGACTTTCAAATAAATAAATAAATCTTAAAAAAAAAAGAAAATGCATCATTGACAAATGGAGTATTTAGCAAAATCTTCTGACCTTGTGATGATGAGGTAATTGTTTGTAATATTTAATATAGATAAATGAAACTGTAATGATAATATAAAAAGTACAATCATTTTTTCATTCATTAAGTTATTTCATTTTTCTAAAAATGTTGTGACTGGATATTAAAACTTGGAAAAAGAGGCAATCAGACAAAATTATTCAAGTTTCTTGGAAAGAGGATCATTGAAAAATGTTCCATCATGGCTTCATTAAAAATAGACATGCAGTGGGAACCAACATTGATACTTGGAGAGACTTGATATTATTGATATCCTGCCTGAAATGTTCAACAATCTTTTAAATGAGTTAATCGCTCTTTAGAAAACATAAATAGAGTTTTGGCTTATTAGATAGCAAGACTGTCTTCTTACTGAGCTTATTTTAAAGGAACCTCTGGGCATTTTATTTCCTATTCAATTAAATGTAATGTACTGGGAGAAATAATTACTATCTTGTATATGTTCTCATGTAAGCAGTTCACAAATACTGAGCCTAACTGTTTTAGACTTTTGTCAGTGAGAAGGAGATGATCCTTCCTTTGCATCATTTCCATAGTGTTTCATACAGAATTTTCCTAGTAGGAACTGGAAGAATATAGCACTTAATTGAGGAGAGAAATAAAGGACAAGTAACATCTTCCTCTTACATTTTGGAATGTGGGTTATAGGTAGAATGGTGATGTTTCCAACTACTGGGTGGTGTGTAGCTTTGAAGACGATGTGTGTGGACCAGGAAGATTTATTCCAAGTATAGTTCCCCAATCTACCTAGGCTACTTTATCGTGAACCTACCAACCATTACAGCTCACTTTGCAGAACACTTAGAACATCATTGTTTTCAGTATCTAATTCCTTTAGGCTGTACACTTTGTGAGGACAGGGTTTGTATCTTTTTTTTTTTTTTTTTTTTCAGTATCAGGTATTTCCTTAATGAACTCCTGGCTGTACTGGAGGTTTTTTTGTTTGTTTGTTTTTGTTTGGCACAGGGACTTTATCTGGTTAAAAGAGATCTGCAGAAATACAAGAGGACATCTAAATGGGGGAGGAAATATGTAAGTAATCTTTGTACACAGAGAAATGGGAAAGGAATGGAATGAAAGGGCATAAGCTGAAATCAGAATGGAAATGAAAAGCTAGATTCTCAAGAAGTGTGAGTGAATTGTCCATAAGAAAATAAGAGACCTTATTTGAACTGAATGAATTTCATGAAATAAAAAATGAATAGGATCCCAATTTTCTTCTGCCAGAGTTATGCGGTTCTCAACACCTATGGTTGAGATGTAATCAAGCAAAAGTGTATTTGGTTATGAATTTCACTGTACCTTTTCATTTTGGAGTGAATGCACACAGAATATGTCTTATTCTGGGTAGGTTTTTATAACTTTTATAATATTGCAATTAAAATTATTTATCTATATAAAGGGAATAAATTTCATGTATTTAATATATACATTTTAAGAACATAACCATACTTTCCACCCTACCTTTCTTTCCTTGCTCTCACTGCCCCTCTGCCTTAATTTCTTATTTTTCTTTTAATTTTTCAGTTACATACTTTCAATTTACTTTATAGTCATGAGCTTAACCTCTACTAAATAAAGAATTAAACAGTTGGTTAGTAGAAAAACTACTGTGGGTGCTGGCACTGTGGTGTAGCGGGTAAAGCCACCGCCTGTAGTGCTGGCATCCCATATGGGTGCTGGTTCGAGTCCCAGCTGCTCCACTTCTGATACAGCTCTCTTCCGTGGCCTGGGAAAGCAGTGGAAGAGGGCCCAAGGGCTTGTACCCATGTGGGAGACCTGGAAGAAGCTCCTGGCTCCTGGCTTTGGATAGGCCCAGCTCTGGCTGTTGTGACCATATGGGGAGTGAGCCAGTGGATGGAAGATGGAAGATCTCTCTCTCTCTCTCTCTCTCTCTCTGCCTCAGCCTTTCTGTAACTCTGCCTTTCCAATAAAACAAATAAATGTTTAAACAAACAAAATCACTGTTCCTCAGGAGAATAGACAAGGGCTATAAACTAATCAAACCTCAAAATGTCAATTTCATTTATTATGTTACTTTTTTGTGCTCTGTGTATTAGTGTAATATTACAAGTTAAATATCTTTTTCTCTCAAAAATTTTGCTGAAATGAGATATTGCTGCCTTTTCTAATTGTAGGATCTCTGTCCTTAGTGTGCTGCACATTGAGATTTAATGCTATAACTAGTACTCAAACAGTATTTTTCACTTTATGTTTCTGTGTGGGTGCAAACTGTTGAAATCTTTACTTAATGTATGCTAAACTGATCTTTTGTATACAAAGAGAATCGAAAATGAATCTTGATGTGAATGGAAGGGGAGAGGGAGTGGGAAAGGGGAGGGTTGCGGGTGGGAGGGACGTTATGGGTGGGAAGCCATTGTAATCCATAAGCTGTACTTTGGAAATTTATATTCATTAAATAAAAGTTAAAAAAAGGTAAGTAAATCTTTGAAAAATAAAGTAAAATAAAATGAAAAACTTAAAAAACAAAATCATAGATTTTTTTAATATAGCTTCTTTGTAGCTTACCAAAAGCAGATACTTTAGCTCATAGTGCTGACAGTGAAAATAAATCCAGACATTCAATTAATTCTGTCAGTTATTCTTTGGCACATCATAGAAGCAGCATAGTGCAGTAGCAAGACAACTGAGTTAAGACATCTGAACCAGCCGGCGCTGCAGCTCAACAGGCTAATCCTCCGCCTAGCGGCGCCGGCACACCGGGTTCTAGTCCCGGTCAGGGCGTCGGATTCTGTCCTGGTTGCCCCTCTTCCAGGCCAGCTCTCTGCTGTGGCCAGGGAGTGTAGTGGAGGATGGCCCAAGTGCTTGGGCCCTGACCCCATGGGAGACCAGGAGAAGCACCTGGTTCCTGCCTTCGGATCAGCGCAGTGCGCCGGCCGCAGCGCGCAGGCCGCGGCGGCCATTGGAGGGTGAACCAAAGGCAAAGGAAGACCTTTCTCTCTCTCTCTCTCTCACTGTCCACTCTGCCTGTCAAAAAAAAAAAAAAATGACATCTGAACCTAAAATTATCAGAGCGACCAGTCAATATATGATCTGGGGCTAGTCACACCACACCTCCAGAGTATACATTATTTCTTGTACAATGTAAGATTTAATGAGATCAGTGTTTTACAAATTCCAATATTTATATGTGGTTATGGAGCCTAAGAAAGCTCCTTGTCACACTAAATTTCAACCAAGGATTAGCCAATCACCAAGTCCTTATTTCATTCATAAATTCCTTGTTTCATTCATAACTTAACAACAACACGTTTGATCCTCTCCTCTTTTACAGGAGGATTTTCTGGATGCCCTATTTACTCAGACACATTTTGTTCTTCCAGACAACAGTTCATGAAAACAACTTCCCAGGCATCTCTGGGTTGCTGAGCAGGCTAAGATTAGATATTCCAATTACTCATCCATTACAGTTAACCTTCCAGTGACTTATTTCAGCGCTCAATTTTTCAGAAGCCCAAGAACATATTTCCTCACTGACCTCATTTTGCAAGTCAGCTGTAAATTCAGGATGTAAGATTTTAGTTCCTAGTACTCTTTATGCTTTTTATCCAAAGTACTGTATCATTCTAATAATATACAACAAATAAATGGTTAAGTTTTTATGAAATAAATTTAAAATGTGTTACAACAATTAGACTTGTTATGCTGCAGTCTTCACTCAAGTATCTGGAGATCACTAGTTGTACAATTATATTTAAGATTAAGGGAATTTCAAAGGTGATAGGTGAAAGGGATTTGTGACCTGGTAGTCTTTTTCTGTTGTTATTGTTCTATTTTATTTTAAATTTTATTTAAGTTATACGCATTTCATGTATTTAATATACACAGATTTAGGAATATAGTGACACTTCCTACTCTATCCTTCCTCACATCCACACTTCCACCCTTCTTCCTCCTCCCTCTCCCATTCCCACTCTTAATTTTTTCAAAGATCTGTTTTCAGTTTACTTAATTATATGTTTACCTGATTCGAGTAACTAACAGAGTACCTGAAATGTAATGTATTGGAGTGAATGGGCATTTTGATTTTCAATGATTGTTTACAGCCCTTGTCTCTTCCGTTATTGTTTCTAAATTTATTTATTTATTTATATAAACAGGTTACAGAGAGAGAGGGAGGAAAGGAAGGTGGAGATGAAGAGAGAGGGAGAGAGGGAGGAGGGCGGAGAGATCGGCATTCACATATGGGATGCCAACATTGCAGGCAGTGCTTTTACCTGCTATGCCGCAATGCCAGCCTGACCTGGTAGTTGTAAATTGTAGTGAGAAGGAGGGGAGCCAACTGCTTTTTCTTTTGGCAAATACCAAAAGTAGTCCCATTGTGAAAACTTGACTGCAGGTGTCCTGCATGAGAAGATAGGAGTTGGACTGTGTCATATACAGGTCCTCAATTGATCCCCGTTTTCAGCTTCACTCTGTCCTGCCCTTTGTTCTGTGTGTACTCTCTCATTAAGACGAGTTCCAGATTTCTACTGAACAAAATGTTTACCTTATCTGCTATGGTCTCCTTCTCTTGTACACTGTTATTTAGCACTCTTTCCCAATTTCCATATTTCAGAAATTTGTTGAAGTAGTTGTTTCGGGATGACCCTACTCTATACTGTTGTAATGGTGATTTATAATTTTAGTTAACATTTTATTATAGCCATATGGCTGTCCACAGAGGCAGGGAAGATGAGAAAATAGACCAACCTCCCCCCTTTTTTTATGACAGGTAGAGTGGACAGTGAGAGAGAGATAAAGAAAGAAAGGTCTTTCTTTTCTGTTGGTTCACACCCCAGTGGCCACCGTGGCCGGTGCGCTGTGGCCAGCACACCACGCCAATCCAAAGCCAGGAGCCAGGTGCTTCTCCTGGTCTCCCATGTGGGTGCAGGGCCCAAAGACTTGGGCCATCCTTCACTGCCTCCCTGGCCACAGCAGAGAGCTGGACAGGAAGAGGATCGACTGGGACAGAATCCAGCACCCCGACCAGGATGGAGGATTAGCCTATTGAGCCGTGGCGCCGGCCAAGCCTTCCCTTTTGACATGAAGTCTTTACAATGTTTGATTGAAGATGGTGTGGAGAATTACTGGACTAGTGAGTCAAAAATTGCTTATGATTCTAATTATTCCCTACTTGTTTCCATGTCTTACATCACTGTTTCTTGGATTTTATCTGGAAAGGAGAGAAGGGGATGATAGTATCATAATAATAATTATAATCCTTAAGTGATGTTGGAACCATTAAAGTTCTTGGGAGGCACTTTGTTTCTTGGTCCTGCTTATTCTCCCACTTCTGATCAAATCAGGACTTTTAAACACATCCAAGAATATAAAGGTGTTCTCTGACTTTGAGTCTTTGTTTTTTTAAGACCTTTTATTTTCCTATAAAAACTTCCCACAATGTTGACCCTAACCTTGTATCCGATGTCTTGGTGAGGGGAAGAGAATCATACAGAAGGTTTAATATAAGGATTTGACTTGATACAATTATGGAAAAATTTGAGGGACTATAGGTCTAAAATGTGATGATCTGAGATTAGAGAAAAGTTACTTATCATGATAAAGAGGAACTGGTAATTGATGGAAGGTCCAGCTGTGTATGGTATTGTAGGTCAATAAGACAGTGGTTGGGGAACAAATCTGTACTTGCGGGGCTGGCGCTGTGGCGTAGTGGGCTAAGCCTCCACCATTAGTAGCAGCCTAGATGGGTGCTGGTTCATGTCCTGCCTGCTCCTCTTCCAATTTAGCTCTCTGTTATGGCCTGGAAAAGCAGTAGAAGATGGCCCAAGTCCTTGGGCCCCTGCACCCATGTGGGAGGTCCAGAAGAAGCTCCTGGCTTCTGGCTTTAGATCTGCTCAGCTATGGACATTGGGCCCTTTGGGGAGGGAACCAGCAGATGGGAGACCTCTTTCTCTACCTCTTTCTGTCTGTAACTCTACCTCTCAAATAAATAATAAATTAAAAAAATCTGGACTTGCAGTGAGGGAAGATGAGTGAAACTGGAGCTCACGGGAACAAATTACAACCTAGGGACAAACTGACACCATTATGCAACACATGAAACTCTGACCAATACTCATGTATCTGACCCTGACAGTGTGGTTGGCCTAAAGACGAAGCTGTTGCCTTTGCACCTCATTGCCACACACCCAGCCCAGAATTCATAGAATCTGAAGAAGGGGATGTTGTGGGAGCTGCAGAAGCTGTGAATCCACTGCTGCTCCCTGATAGAAAGGGGAACCACCAGGCTGGGGACAAGGTGAACTGCTGTGGCAATGTTTGAGGTCCTGCACCAACCCAGTGAGCATAATGCCTGCTTCTTTAGTTTCATCCTTCTAATGTACAGTGAGAACTGTTCCGGGAAAGTGTTTTGGGAGAACTGGTTATTTGAGAACCAGTCACTGATAGTGGGAAGTGTGGAGAGAATCAGACAAATCCAGGATTACACAAAGTGTCATTTATTGGGGAAACGTGAAGAAGCCTGGTCTTGGGCAGCAGCAAGACATGAATTCCTACACTAAAGTCAGTGGTAAGAAGTTTATATGTTAAGCTAGACAAAGGTGACCCATGACTACCTAAGTACACCTGGACTGTCTCAAGAGATATTAACATTCCAGGCACTAGATAAGGAACATTCCAGAGTCCAGCCTCACAAAACTAGCCTGACAGGTTATCTTTTTTTTTTTTTGTAAGATTTATTTATTTATTTGTCAGTTACAGAGGAAGAGACAGGAAGAGATATATAGAGATCTTCATCTGCTGGTTCACTCCCCAGATGGCTGCAACATCTGGAACTGGACACAGCTGAAGTCAGGAACCAGAAGCTTCATCCAGGTTTTTTCTTCATTGCTGTTGTTGGTGGTGAACAGTGAGCTGTAGGTATAGTTTTCTGTCTCAAAGAGTTAAAATCTAAATTAGAGATGGAGAGAGCTCGAAGAACAGGAAGAGACCAGGAGAAAAGTTAACTAGCTGATACTTAGAACAGACTACAGAAACAAAGAAGTTGGACTGCTCTGAAATGTCAATGAAAGGAAAAGGAATTAATGGTTGAATGAATTATATTTTTTTGAATGAATTATATTTTAAAAAGGAAGCTCCTGAGCTGAAATGATTTTCCTCTTTAGTACATTTGACTGTGTTGTAAGGATCTCTTAGCAAACTCTATGAATGGGTTGGCACCATGGTGTAACTTATTTATTTTTATTTATTTATTTTTTTTGACAGGCAGAGTGGACAGTGAGAGAGAGAGACAGAGAGAAAGGTCTTCCTTTGCCGTTGGTTCACCCCCTAATGGCCGCTGTGGCCAGCTCGCTACGGCCGGCGCACCACGCTAATCCAAAGCCAGGAGCCAGGTGCCTCTCCTGGTCTCCCACGTGGGTGCAGGGCCCAAGGACTTGGGCCATCCTCCATTGCACTCCTGGGCCACAGTAGAGAGCTGGACTAAAATAGGAGCAACTAGGACAGAATCCAGCACCCCGACCGAGACTAGAACCCGGGGTACCGGTGCTGCAGGAGGAGGATTAGCCTATTGAGCGGCGGCGCTGGCACCATGGTGTAACTTATAATGCTGCTGCTTGTGGCAGCAGTATCTCATATGGGCACCAGTTCCAGTCCCAGCTGCTCCATTTCTGATCCAGGTCCTTGCTAATATGCCTGGGAAAGCAGTAGAAGATGGCCCAAGTCCTTGGGCCCCTGCCACCACGTGGAAGACCCTGGCTCCTGGCCGTTGTGGCCATGTGGGGAATGAACCAGTGGATGGAAGACCTCTGTCTGTCTCTTTCTGTCTCTCTCCCTCTGTAACTCTGCCTTTCAAATAAATAAATAAATCATAAAAAAAAACTCGGGGCCAATGCTGTGGCGTAGCGGGTAAAACCACCGCCTGCAGTGCTAGCATCCCATATGGGCGCCAGTTCGAGACCCGGCTGCTCCACTTCTGATCCAGCTTTCTATTGTGGCCTGGGAAAGAAGTACAAGATGGCCCAAGTCCTTGGGTCCCTGTACCCGCATGGGAGACCCAAAAGAAGCTCCTAGCTGCTGGTACCTGGCTTTGGATCAGCACAGCTCTGGCCGTTGCAGCCAACTGGGGAGTGAACCAGTGGATAGAAAACCTCTCTCTCTCTCTTTCTCTGCCTCTCCTTCTCTGTGTAACTCTGACTTTCAAATAAATCAATAAATCTTTAAAAAACAAAACTCTAAGAGGAAGTTTAGGTATAATGTATTGGATGTGAAGGACTTCGATTGCTAATTTTTCTCAGGACCATAGAATGTATAATTTTTGCTTACACCATTGAAATAAATTTTAAGAAATTTCTAGGTTGGTTGAGATGGATCTACTACAAGGTCTATCTTCCTGTTTTAAAAATGAAGGCTTACAGAATCTTGTCTTGCCTGTAACTGGCTTTGATTTGTTAAAGTTCACAAACTGATGAATAGTGTAACTACTGAAAGTGTTCTTTCAGTAGTTTTCTCAATTGTGAATCTGGCTATTTGCCATGTTATATGGTTAGAAGTCATTGTTCATTTTCCAGTCATCATCATCAACTGTGTTGTCAATGAAAGGTAGTACAGGAATTATAATTAAAGCTACAAATAACATTAGTGAAAATTAGATAATACTCTATCTTTTCATTTTTACATATTTCTGTATTTACAGGAAGGCATAAGAAAAATGGCACTGCCAAAATAATGAGTATGCAGTTTCATTTCAAGAATTTCAAGAATTCTCTCAAATGTGTGTCCCAATTTCATTCAGTTATAAATATCATCATACTATATATATTATCTTGGCTCTTTGAAGATAGGGAATTTTCTTCTTTTTAAAATTTGAGAGGCAGAGAGAGAGAGAGAGAGAGAGAGAGCGCTCCTATCTGTTGATTCAGTCCCCAAATTTCTGCAATAGCCAGGGATGGGTTGAGGCTGCAGCTGGAGAAGAGAGCTAGGATCTCAGTCCAGGTCTCCCATGTGGGCATCAAGGACCCATCTATTGAGTCCCAGTGTGTCTGCAATGGTGGGAAACTGGAGTCCAGAGCTGAAGTCAGGAATTGAACTCTGGCAGTCACTGCCTGATGCAAGTGTCTTAGTCACTGGCTTTAAATGTTTGCTCCCAGTACTGTTATTTATTTTTTTTAACTTAACTTATAAAAGATTTATTTTATTTATTTGAAATGCACAGTGACACAGAGAGAGGAAGAGACTGAGAAAGGAAGAAATCTACCCACTGGTTTACTCCGAATGGCTACAATGGCCAGTGGCTGGGCCAGGCTAAAGCCGGGAGCCAGGACCTCCACCTGGGTCTCCCACGTGAATGGCAGGGGTACACATCTTTAGGCTATCTTATGTTGCTTTCCCAGGTGCATTATCAGGGGGCTGGTTTGGAAGTGGAGCAGCAGTGACTCCAACTGACACTGATATGGGCTGCTGGAGTAGCAAGCCATGGCTTAACCTGCTGTGCCACAATGCCAGCACCTCAGTTAAATATTTCTGAATTGCCAGATAAGAAGTTGACATGAGGCAGATTGAGCATAATTGCAGTCTTTCCAACCTAAGCTTCATTTTCTTTTATGAGTAAGAGGCCAAATATCTGGACCTGCCTCTAAGCCCTTCTCTCTTTCACAATCTCTCTTCTCTTCTCTTTTCTTAAAATCCCCAGTAGTTTTGAGTTTATACTGGAGGGACAAAACCATTTCAAATTGTAGTGCTGTCTCTGAATTAACCTAAGAGAATGACTATATAATTTATCACTTAAATTGGGACATTTTGATTGAAATAGGGGCACTTTAAAATTACACTGCAGTAATTGGCATAAACTGGAAATATCCTGGAAAATTGGAATATATGGTCATTCTATTAATATGGCAAGATAAGAATTAGTCTGTCCAGGAGGGTATATTTTTAGAGTCAGTCTAATCACCTATAGAAATCTAGACATGACTGTTTAGCCTAGTGGTTAAAATGCCTGCATCCATCAGAGTACCTTAGTTTGATTTCTGGTTCTGGTTCTTGATTCCAGCTTCCCATTAAGGCAGGTCCTGAGAAGTAGCAGTGATGGTTCAAGAAACTGGGGTCTCGGGGCCGGCGCCGTGGCTCACTTGGCTAATCCTCCGTCTGCGGCACCTGCATCCTATATGGGCGCCGGGTTCTAGTCCCGGTTGTTCCTTTTCCAGTCCAGCTTTCGGCTGTGGCCCAGGAGGGCTGTGGAAAATGGCCCAAGTTCTTGGGCCCCTGCACCCTCATGGGAGACCAGAAAAAAATCACCTGGCTCCTGGTTTCAGATCAGCGCAGAGATGGCCGTGGCGGCCATTTGGGGAGTGAACCAATGGAAGGAAAACCTTTCTCTCTATCTCTCTCTCACTGTCTATAACTCTACCTGTCAAATAAAAAGAAAGAAAGAAAGAAAGAAAGAAAGAAAGAAAGAAAGAAAGAAAGAAATTGGGGTCTTGCTACCCACTTGGAAGACCTGGACTGAGTTCTTGGCTCCTGGGTCTGACCTTAGTCCAGACCAGTTATTTTATTCATGTAGGGGAGTGAGCAGATGGGAGTTTTTTTTTTTTTAAAGGGAAAGACTTTATTAGGGGAAACCCGACAGACTGGAGGGAAGGGGGGAAGAAGCAAAAGAAGCAGAAGGAGAGCATAAGAGAGAGAGAAAGAGAGAGACAGACAGAGAGAGAGAGAGAGAGAGAGATCAGAGATAGAGAGGAAGAGAGCCATATGTTCAGGAACAGGTCCCTTTAAAACTTTTCCAGGAGGCAGGCAGAGAAGTAGGAGCAGTGAGTCACATTAGGATGGTGGAGGAGCTTGACACCGATGATTGGGCCATGTGGCCACCTGGCTTCCAGTAATGGTGACAGGGGCTAAAGCCTAGGATGGTGTCAGGGTGTAGATCGCACCATAGATAAGACTGCACCACTTTACTAACATTCTCCCCTTTTGTTTTTCTATAAAGCATGAGTTGTATGAGATTACATTAGTCCCAGATGGGAGTTCTGTCTCTGTCTCTCACTCTCTGTCTCTGTGCCTCTCAAAACAATAAACCAGGAACAAAACAAGGTCATGAAGATCATAATCCTCTGGGTTATTATATTTAAACATTTGGCACTGGATCTGTGAGGTGAATTGTGAATGTTTCATAGCCATCATTGATCCATAAAGAGTCAGATGAAAGTATAATGGAGATGATTAATTATGGTTTTCCTGTTAGTTTCAGATGAACATTTAGATGTTTATTAAATATTATTATTATACTTTTATACTAGAAACAGGGGAAGTAATTTAGGAACATGCTTTAGTACAAAAAGGAAGTAATACTTCTAATTCTGATATGGATTCATATCAGAAAATATAGAAATTATTAGTGAAGTTGATGCTCATTATACTTACCTAAAAATAAGATTATTCAAATATGATTCAGAAGTCAGATCATATGAGAATTACCTTTGAAAATTATCAGCTATAAATTATCTTTTGGCTTGGAACCCAGAGACATAATGAATTTAGCTTTGTTAATAATTCCTAAATTTTAGTCTTTTTGAAAAAGAGGCAAAATATCCTCAAGCTGTTATAGTGCAACATATTTTTTCCCACCATAGAGCTAGAAAAATTACAGTTTAACCTCCTGTGCCTCATGTGATCCTTTAATTTATGGCATCCTTGATTGGGACGTCAGAAAGGAAGCCTTCTCAGATTCAGAAAGAGCATCATTTACATCTGGTCTTATTTTATTTTGTAGATGTGCCAAAAATTTGAAGAGACTTTCATATTTAATATAAAATTACAGTAACATCTTGCCAGTATCCCAAATTCTTTGGAACAGGGCCCTAGATTGGAATTATTTGGGAAAGACCTCTAAATTCTCTAGACAATTGTTACATCCCTATGCACTAAATCTATGCCCTTAGCAATTACTGATTCCATAATAGTGAAGTTAGTGACTCTTGAGTTTTTTAAAACATATTTATTTGAAAGGCAGAGTGACAGAATGGCGAAAGAGAGAGAGAGAGAGAGAGAGAGAGATTTTGCATCCACTGGTTCACTCCCTGAATGGCTGCAATATTTAAGAGCTGGGTCAGGGCAAAGACAGGATTCCAGGATCCCATGTGGGTCTCCCACAGGTTTGGCAGGGACCCAAGTTCTTGAGCCATCATCTGCTGCTTTCCTAGGTGCATTAGCAGGACGTTGTCAGAAGTAGAGTACTTTAGGACTTGAACCAGCATTCTGATATGGGATATGGGCATCCCAAGTAGTAGCTTAACGCACTGCACCAAAATACCTCCCCCAGTGACTCTTGATTTAATGCACGTGTGTGTGTATAAAACATTTTCTGCTTTATCTATGAATAGCAAATTAAAAGCAAAAACTTAAAGCATAAACAACAAATAAATATTGAGACAGATCTAAGCTACACATGTTCTTAGAAATAGATTGCTAATAAAGAAAACACATGATATTTTTTGTTACCTTAGCCCCAGTTTTATAGACCTGTTTTCAGCTGCTGCTTATTTGATGTAATGTGTCAGGCATTCTGTATAATAGGATCCCAAAAGCACCATTTCAGTGTCAAATCCAAGTACATTTCCTGGGAAATTGTTGAGGTTGAAATGGAGAACAGCTGTAGTATGTGGAGGCCATGCTGGCCAAGCTATTAAAGGCATTACTCTACCATCCATCCCACTCCCCCATAATCAATATATTATTCTAATTGGGTTTTTAAAAATCTTCATGTTTGATACCATGGAAAAGAACAAGACAAAGCTGAAATAACTCCAGCTGGGACTAACTGCTGTCAGGATTCTATAGTCTAAGTAAAATATATTCTCGTTGACAAACTTCTTTTCCTACAAAAATTATGAATGAATCATTGAGTTGTTGGTAAAATCTCTGAGTCATTTTGTTGCCATGAAAATATGCTTTAAGGAGTTTACACTCCCTCCCTTCAGTGTGTTGGCTCAGGTTGGAATCCCTGACTAGGGATTCATTTCCCTCCAATGAAGCCAAGTGCCTTGTACTAGAATTACTTTTTGGCTTTATTGCTATTGAGATTGTAACAAGAGATCTAACAGGCCAGAAGCTTATACCTAATGAACACCACCTATACCTTAGATGGAACATCTTTCCTTCCTTCAGATGTGTCAGGCCTTGGCAATCTATATTGTAACATAAGCACCAGACTTCAATCTCTGATATAGAGATTGTGGTAATTCACTGTGGTAATTCACTGTGGTAATTCATTGACTCACTAAAGCTCTTATCACTTGTTTCCAGTGTTAGTTCTCAAAGTAGGCATTACAAACTCCTTGTCTTGCCTGAATGATATTCTTGCTGTCATTTGTCTTGCATCTACAAGACACATTATAAGAAAAGAGAGAATGGGCCATCGCTGTGGTGTAATAGGGTAAGCATCCATATGGGTGTCAATTCAAGTCCTGGTTGCTCCATTTCCGACTTGGCTCCCTGCTGATGCCCTGGGAAAGCAGTAGAAGATGGCTCAAGTGCTTGGGCCCTTCATCCATGTGGGAGACCTAGAAGAAGCTCCTGGGTTCAGATTAGCCCAGCTCCAGCTGTTGTGGCCATCTGGGGAATGAACCAGCTGATGGAAGACCTCTCTGTCTCTCCCTCTCTCTGTCTATATCTCTACCTCTCAAGTAAATAAATAAATCTTTTTTTTTTAAGAAAAGATAAGAGGGAGTTGGGGTGGGAAAGATGTGTAATGATACACAATACATACTTCTCTCATCTGAATCTTCTTTTGCTAGAAGTTGAGCAATCTTAGAGACTGGTTGATAGAAATGTTTTCAAATAAGAAAGTTGTAACTCATGTCTTTCAAATCAATTAAATACTACTTTGTAGATTATTTATTTGAGCAGAGACCATTGTTGCTAATAATAACCTCCATCTCAGTTGCTTTCATTTAATTATGATTTCTTGAGTGGAGAAGAAAGAGTATAGCTACAGCTAGTATGCTGGGGATTTCGTGCATCTTCTGTTGCATAACTGCCTGAGACATCCTTCACTCCTTCCTCATCTGGCAAAAGAAATCTGTATATCAAGTTCCTCATCCTTCGCAAAGCTTCTCTGCTTTACCAACAGCTCCCAAAATCCAGCAGAATGTTGCTGTCCCTTCTCAGCTGTCTATAGCTTGTGATGCTGCCAGTATGCTATTTAGCACATTCTGTTTCCATTAGTTATACACAAATTGCTCCATCTCCTAGAGAAGGGACTATTTTATTCTTTGTATGTTCCCAGAGCCTGGCAGGATGTTTCATGCTTCACAATTCTCAATAGATGTTAATGTCAAAACTGGAATTGACACCTAGTCTGAAACTCTTTTTAAAAAATATTTGTTGATTTATTTGAAAGCAGAATGAGAGATGGGGGGTGCGAGGAGAGAGAGAATCTCCCTTCCACCTACTGTTTCACTCCCTAGATGGCAGCAACAGCTGGGCCAGGTTAAAGCCAAGAGCCCAGAAATTCACCCTGGTCTCTTACGTGGTGTCGGTGTTCTAAGTATCGGTCCCATCACCCCCTGATTTTCCAGGTGCATTAACAGGAAGCTGAATTGGAAATGGAAAAGCCTAGACTTGAACCAGCACTCTGATATGGGATGTGGTCATCAAAAACTATCAGCCCCAGTCCAATAATCTTTTTTTTTTTGACAGGCAGAGTGGACAGTGAGAGAGAGAGACAGAGAGAAAGGTCTTCCTTTGCCGTTGGTTCACCCTCCAATGGCCGCCGCGGCCGGTGCGCTGCGGCCGGCGCACCGCGCTGATCCGATGGCAGGAGCCAGGAGCCAGGTGCTTTTCCTGGTCTCCCATGGGGTGCAGGGCCCAAGCACTTGGGCCATCCTCCACTGCACTCCCTGGCCACAGCAGAGGGCTGGCCTGGAAGAGGGGCAACCGGGACAGAATCCGGCGCCCCGACCGGGACTAGAACCCGGTGTGCCGGCGCCGCTAGGCGGAGGATTAGCCTAGTGAGCCACGGCGCCGGCCCCAGTCCAATAATCTTAATGCAGTATGACGCTAATATTAAACAGAAACCAAACAACCCACAAAACTCAAAGAAATAACTGTTGTCTTATATCTTGTCTAATTTGAACTCTTAGGTCAAGCATGGTTTTGTATTGGGTAGATGAAATGAGACAGGGTAGCACATGTTTCCGAGTTTATTTTCTGATTGACTATTTCTCAGATTTCAGGATAAGTCCATAAAGCATAAATACCTGTGTCCTGAATACATTGTGAAATTAAAGAAAATATATTTGAGTAACAGAAAGAGAGAGGGAGTACTCCTATCTGCTGGTTCACTGTGCAAGTTCTCACTTGCCAATTTGCAGGAGCTGGAAACAATATAGGTCTCCCATATGGGTGACAGAAACTCAATTACTTGACCCCTCACCACTGCAAGTCAGCAGTAGCAGGAAGCTGGAGTTGGGAACCAGAGGCAGAAATAAAACCCGTATTCTAATGTGGGATGCAGGAGTCTTACCCACTAGGATAAATGCTTTACCCTATTATGAAACTTTAAAAGGAAGAAATACAGAAGTTTCAGATGAAAAGAGGAGAGCTGTTGGGACGTTAATGAAATAAGTGGAATCAGTGTGGAAAGTATTGTTAAGTCTGAATTCTGGCTAGAAGAATCAAAAGGGATTTCTGTCTTTTCAAAAAGTTATTTTTACTACTTCTTTCTCTTCCACTCCTTCTTTATTTTTATTTATTTATTTATTTATTTATTTTTGACAGGCAGAGTGGACAGTGAGAGAGAGACAGAACGCGCTGCGGCCAGCGCACCGCGCTGATCCGATGGCAGGAGCCAGGTACTTCTCCTGGTTTCCCATGGGGTGCAGGGCCCAAGCACTTGGGCCATCCTCCACTGCACTCCCTGGCCACAGCAGAGAACTGGCCTGGAAGAGGGGCAACCGGGACAGAATCCGGAGCCCTGACCGGGACTAGAACCCCGTGTGCCGGCGCCGCAAGGCAGAGGATTAGCCTATTGAGCCGCGGTGCAGGCCTCTCTTCCACTCCTTCTGTTCTGTTTGCTCCTCCCTTTCTACTTCTCATCCTTCAAACCCTGTCCTTTCTCCTCCTCATCCTCTTTCTCTTCTTTCTTCTATGTCTTTTGTAGGCTCTCTTTCTTCCTCCTTTTTATTCCTAGCTATTTATCTTTATACATTGATATTAATGATGGCAAGTCAATGAACCCAGTAAGGGAACTATGGGGAAATTAGTGCAATCTAGATTATTACTGCTATAGTTTGGATATTAGCTTGGGTGTTTTCTAAAGCCCATATGTTAAAGACTCGATCCCCAATGGTTAATAGATTAAATTAAAATTTAAATTAAAAATTTAAATTTAAATATTAAATTAAAATTTAAAATAGTTAAAGGATTAAGAGTGGAAATAATCCATTTGTGGTATTTGAAAGTAGGACCTTTGGGAAATGATGAGATTGGGTTTGATAATTGGGATGGGGCTCCCCAGAATGGGATCCTGATGGCTTTTTAAGGAGAGACTGCATAGACAGGGACAAGCATGCTCCCTATTCTCTCTGATTCCTGGATGACCATGTGACCCTTTCTCTGCCTGTGTTCCACGGCCTTCATCAGATGCCACACCAAGGGGTCCACCTGATCTTGGACTGTAAATCTCCAAACTGTGAACCAAAATAACTTTGCCTTCTCCCTAAGTAGCAGATGCTTTCATTATAGTGAGGAAAAGAGAATGTGTACTAGTATCTTTGATAGATATTGCTAAATTCTTTACTTTCCCATACCTTGTGAATAGTGTGTTTTGAAACTTTTTTTAGTATTCCCAGAGTTTCTTTGAAGTATGACTATAATTTTTTTCTATTAAATATTCAATTAGTTTGTTATTGAGACAAAAAGTGTTTACTTTTCATGCTTATATGATGTTTAAATTTTAATAAGGCAACCAAATGAAAGAACTGGATGTACGTTGGATACCATGTCCAGACAACTGGTTGCAAGGTAAAAAAAATACAGAATTCATTGTGTTTTTCAGTGTACATGATATTTAACCATAGTTTGTAGGAGTTTGTTTTACTGACTTTTCAAAAATAACACATTGGGCTGGTGCTGTGGTGTAGTGGGTAAAGCCACCTCCTGCAGAGCTGTCATCCCATATGGACTCCGGTTCAAGTCCTGGCTGCTCTACCTCAATCCAGCTCCAAGCTGATACATCTGAGAAAGGAGCTGAAAATGGCCCAAATTCTTGGGCCACTGCACCCATGTGGTTGAGCCAGAGGAAGCACCTGGCTCCTGGCTTTGGATTGGTGCAGCTCCGGCCATTGTAGTCATCTAGGGAGTGAACCAGCAAATGGAAGATATCTCTCTCTCTCTCTCTCTCGCTCTCTCTCTGCCTCTGCCTCTCTTTAACTCTGCCTTTGAAATAAATAAATGAATCTTTTTAAAAATAGCATACTTAAGCTTCAACTGAAGTACTTAACTTCGTAGTGTTCCAGAAAAAATATTGGTTTTTTTTAAAGATTTTTTTTTATTAGTAAAAGTACTTTATTTCCCTCTCATTTTTGCTTTATATCTTGCTTTACAAAGTTATGAAGTTCACAGCTTTATACCAAAATGTAAGAAGGCTAGGCTATTTGCTTATAAACATTTTTAAAGTCATCTCATTTCATTGTTCTCATCCATATTCAATATATAAAAATGAGATTATTTTATTTGAAAGTCAGAGTTACACAGAGAGAGAAGAGGCAGAGAGAGAGAGAAGTCTTCCATCCAATGGTTCACTCCCCAGATGGCCGCAATGGCCAGCGCTGTGCCAATCTGAAGCCAGGAGCCAGGAGCTTCTTCTGGGTCTCCCACATGGGTGCAGGGTCCCCAGGTCTTGGGCCATCTTCTACTGCTTTCCAGGCCATAGCAGAGAGCTGGATTGGAAGTGGAGCAGCTGGGTCTCAGACCGGCGCTCAAATGAGATCCGGCCAGGGCGTTAACCTGCTGCACCACAGCGCTGGCTCCATAAAATATTGTTTTATATGTAATTATTTTCACAATTATTCTCCCTTCAGTTCAACAAATAGAACCTAAATATACTAAGTACAACAAAGTTATGAGATTCAAAGAAAGATCTGACAATTTTTCAATAGTCATTGGCTAACAATATAACAAATAGGATTTAAATAAGTTTTTAAAATTTACCTTAGTGATTGGCATTGTGGCACAGTTGGGTTAAGCCACCGCCTAAGAAACTGGCATCCCATATGAGCATTGGTTCACATGTTGGTTGCTCCATTTCTGATCTAGCTCCCTGCAATGTGCCTGGGAAAGCAGCAGGAGATGGTCCAAGTGATTGGGCCACTGCCACTCATATAGGAGACCAGACGGAGTTCTTGGCTCCTGGGTTTGGCCTGGCCCAGCTCCCCAGCCCTGACTGCTGTGTTGCCATTGAGGAATAAACATGTGGATGGAAAATTCTCCCTCTTTCTCTCTTTCTTTATCACTCTGTCTTTCAAAGAAATAAAATGAATATTAAAAAAACACTTACCTTAACAGAGAATATTGGGAACATTGTAATTTTAAAGATAGCTATTAAAAGAAATCTATAGCAAAGAAGTGAAGACAATATCAACTAGGAATTTAGCTTTTTGTTTGAATAAATCTCCTGGTAGTTATTTATAACTTTATCTCTGATATTAATGCAAATTGGATCACCTCTTTCAGTAGAGCAACATTAAATGTAAGCTATAAAAGCTTGCCACTCCTTTGACCTGGTAATTGCTACAATTAAGCAATTTTCTAACAATTTGAAAATAGTTGATTTAGCCTTATCAATGAAATTATCCACATTTTTCTTGGAGAAAAGTAGCTGAAAGATCAGTGTTTTCCATTTTCATTCTGTGGCCTTGTATTGACCTTGTACTCATGAATTAATGTTTATTATATGATAAAATAATAAATAGAGTCCAGAAACATTTCAAATACACATATCACTAAGTGTAAATTACATGATATTGTCTACTTAACATTCTTAATTTATGAAATCACTACCTAGGAATCATATAATATTATATTTTAACTTCTTATCCACAGGTCTATTTTTTCAATATCTATTGTTATCAATTTTGTCCCAACAATTACATTGTAAATAGAAATTACAATTTCATTATTTTTTTAACTTTTATTTAATAAATATAAATTTAGAAAGTGCAACTTTTGGATTATAGTGGCCTTTCCCCCCATAACCTCCCTCTCACCCGCAACCATCCCATCTTCCACTCCCTCTCCCATCCCATTCTTCATCAAGATTCATTTTCAATTATCTTTATATACAGAAAATCAACTTAGTATATACTAAGTAAAGATTTCAACAGTTTGCACCCACACAGATACACAAAGTATAAAGTACTGTTTGAGCACTAGTTTTACCGTTAATTTGTGTAGTACAACACATTAAGGACAGAGATCCTACATGGGGAGTATGCCATTGTTAACGTCTTGCAACCTTAGTTTTATTATTATGACCTCCAAGGACCTGTTCAGCCTTCTTATTTCATAATTAATTCATAAATTTTCTAACTAATAATTAAGACTTATTATGTGCCAAAATAGTATCTAAATGCTGACATAATAACTGGATGTTGAGATACAGAGCTCTCATTGTAGTGTAGAGGACAAAAATAAAATCTAGAAAAATAAGGTAATTATAGATTTGGATAGTTACAAAGGAAATGACTAAGATATAAGAGTAAAAGTATCCAGGAAAACCTCTAATAAGTCAAGGAAGGCCTATAAGAAGCCTGCAGTTGAAAATTAATGTGTTCTACAATGAAATAATAGTTATTGGTACAGGATAATAAATAGCAAGACAGGGAAAGAGAATGACCTTTTCCAGGCAAAAGACTAGAATTAATGACTTACTGGAGGCACACAGCTAGTTAGGGTTAGCAGTCATAGGTTTCAGTCTGTGTGATTTTATCTAACATATCTGATGGAATGTAGAAGGAATTCATCATTCATTCATTCCTTCATTTATTTAGTATATTACACTGGAAATTCAAAAATCAGAACAGCAAAATTATAGCCTTGACATCTGATATTTTCAGTAGTTAATTTTAAAAATGTAGTTTATATTCTTATTTTCTTGATATTAAAAATTTGCCTACTGAAGAATAAAGCACAAAATAAAATATTTAACCTTGGAAGAGTATTTTTCTTGGTTACCCAGAGGAGTCTAGTGACCAACAGATCATTATGCTCCCTTTAAAAATGTTAATGTAGGGGTTGGCATTGTGGCATAGCAGCTAAAGATGCTGGCTGAGACACCAGCATCCCATATGGACATCCATTTGTGATCTGGCTGCTCCACTTCTGATCCATCTCCCTGCTAATGCACCTGGGAAGGCAGTAGAGGATAGCCCACTTGCTTGGGCCCCTGCCACCCAGGCTGGAGACCCAGAAGTTCTTGGCTCCTGGATCCTGATTTCAGTTTGGCCCAACTCTGGCTGTTGTGACTGCTTGTGGAGTGAAACAATGGGTGGAAGCTCTTTCTCTATATCTCTCCCTCTCTGTAACTTCACCTTTTAAGTAAACAAATCTTAAAAAAATTAATGTGTGCATTGATTTTACACCAGGTATTTTGTTTTCCTTAGCTCACTTGAAACATAGATGAATATCTGAACCATACTGGGCCAATCAAATTTTTTTTTTTCATGAGAATTTAGAGTAAAAAGGTGCTGATATCAATCCTGGTACAATGATGAGAGGAGCTTAAGTTGAAAGATTCAGTAGATCAGGGTCTGAGCCACTGGATATCAATGCAACAAGCTAGTCAAAATTTTGTAGGGTAACAGAAAACCTATATTTAAATAAAAGAAAGTAAATTTATAGAAAGAAGCAATAAAAATACTGAGAAGCATCACTGAGATAATGTGGCTCATTGGAAAAAAAAAAAAAGTTGTGTTTTTCCAGATTTCCTAACCCTTAAATGCAGGGTGACTTGCAGACTCAGTAGTTTTGCCTTAGCCCCTTGAAGCACTTGGGCACCACATCACAAACTCACACACAGAGATCAGTTTGTTGAGGAACACAAGGGCGCACCCCTGTTATTTGGAAGCCAGTACTCCACATAGGCATAAGGCCCCAAACTCTGAACATCCACACTTATGACCAACATGATTAAGTACTAAAGGAAACGCTTCTCCATGTCTCCTGTCCTATGTCCTTGAAATATAATGCAGTTGGCTCCAAGATAGACTGTGTCTCTGATGTCAGAGAAGGGCACTGCTTCAGGGTGCAGGACCAGTTTGGGAAAGTAGGACATCTTGGGTAAAAGAAAAGACAAACTAACCTACTAATCAAATGTTTTCTCTTAGCCAGTCTGACTGCACTAGATTCTTCTTTTTTTTTTTTTAAATATTTGAGAGGTAGAGTTACAGACAATGAGGGAGAGAGACAGAGATAAAGGTCTTCCTTCCATTGGTTCACCCCCAGAGGGCTGCTATGGCTGGCACGCTGCACCAATCTGAAGCCAGGATCCAGGTGCTTCCTCCCAGTCTCCCATGTGGATGCAGGGGCCCAAGCACTTGGGCCATCCTCCACTGCTTTCCCGGGCCACAGCAGAGAGCTGGCTTGGAAGAGGAGCAGCAGGGACTAGAACCAGTGCCCCATGGGATGCTGGCGCCAGGAGCGAAGATTAACCAAGTGAGCCACAGCACCGGCCCCTACACTAGATTCTTACACAATAAACTGTGATGTTCCAGAGTGCAGGATGTATATTTTCTTAATTCTCTTCAGTGATTCAATCTGTGATTCTAGCAGTATTCAGAAATTATTGTAGTATTGAAGTAACACCTTGACAGTAGGGACTCCATTTTGGAGCACTTGAGACTCCATTCTGGGAAGGTTCCCCCCCACACACACACCGTGAAACTCTGGTCTGAAACTATGATCTAAAAGAGTTGAACAATAGCAGTCCACTACATCACACTTGGCAGAGCATAGAAACCCCCTAGCATGAATGTCAAGATTATAATTGAAATTGTTAAGATTGTAACTGGTATTGTCAAGATTATAACTGATACTAGTTTCACATAGGTTTTAGGTCAGCTTGACCCTGGTAACCATGTATCCCCCCGTTCCTAGCAACCATGAATTCCCCTCCCGATTTTGTGTTTTTTTTATACCTTTATAAACCCTGTTGCTTTGGGTGTCAGGGTCGAGAGTTCTTTAGAGCATGAGCCCACTCTCCACCGCCGGCAATAAAGGACCATCAGATTTTATTAATGTGTGGAGCTCCTTTGTTTGCACTCGCTCAGGTACAACAGTATTTCTGCGCATTGTATATTGTGGGAAGAGATTGTTTTATAATATTAAACAATTCACATTACTCATTAATGTGCATAAGTGTCAATTGTTGATACATATGACACTGTTTCTTTTCCATAACTGAGAAATATTAGATATTAAGAGGTGATGAAAATTTAAATAAGTTATTTTGGATTGATATTATAAGATCAATATATTTTGTTATACTTTCTCTGGAATGATAGCTTTCACATGAATCTCACTAATATAAAATTATTGCTTCATTTTTGAGTTATTGACTGCCACAAAAGAAGAAAATTTCTTCAAATTAAAATATACAAATAAATTGTTTAAGAATTATAGTTACTGAAGAATGGCTATCTAAGTCAGCATTACTGCTAAAAACAGAAAATAAGTGCACTCTGTGACTATAGTCACATAATGAGTAATTTTGTTGAAAGCAGGAATAAGTGTTGTGGAACAAATATATGTCTTTATTAGTCATTCAAATATCTATAGCCTATCTGCAGAATGCTTAGATATATACAGAAAATAATTAAATTCATTTCTATGCACTATGTTGCCAACTTCTAGTCATAATAAATCATAGGTTTACATTAAAAATTATCAAAGTTTTTCAAGCAGGAACACAAAGTATTTTATTTAACAATTTGGTATCTTATCACTTGTAAATATTTGGTCATAAGGTATGTTAATCTCTATTATGTTCCCTTGCCATGTGCCACAGATATCAGAGGAGAGCCTGTTTTGTGACAGTTTTTATTTTGTTTTCTGGTTGAGATTCTTATTGTGCAATTTCCACGGGATTTCTATTGGTAAACTTTTAACAATATCACCTTTTTTGTTAGAAAGAGATTTTTATTTATTTATTTTAAATGCAGAGTTACAGAAAGAGACAGAGGGAGAGATCTTCCATCTGCTGCTTCACTCCCCAAATGGCTACAATAGCCAGGGCTCTGTGTAGGCTGAAGCCAGGAGTGAGAAGCTTTATCTGGGTGTTCCACAGAGGTGGCAGGGGACCAAGCACTTGGATCATCTTCTGCCGCTTTCCCAGGTACCTTAGCAGGGAGCTGGTTTAGAAGTGGGGGCATGAATTGTTGCCTATATGAGATGCTGGCATCAAAAGCTGCTTAACCTACTGTGCTACAATGCTGGCCCCCTCCTAAACTACTTTACCACCCACTTCTTTCTTTCCAAGATGAAATCCTCACATCTATGCTTTGAAACCCATTCACTTGTGTCTCTTCAGAAACCTTGTTAGAAACGTTTTTTCAGTTGTGTCTCTCTGGAAGCTCCCATTGACCTTCAAAAGCAATTATGTTTCTTCCATGAATAAGTGCAAGCAACCAACCTGTCTCTACTTTCCTGCCAAACTGATGTTCTCTTCTATACATCTTCATTCTCTACTTCCTCTTAGGGACAAGAAATTGAAAGATAAGTGTATAGCTGGTGCCGCGACTCACTAGGCTAATCCTCTGCCTGCGGCGCCGGCACTTCAGATTCTAGTCCTGGTTGGGGCACCAGTTCTGTCCCGGTTGCTCCTCTTCCAGTCCAGCTCTCTGCTGTGGCCTGGGAAGGCAGTGGAGGATGGCCCAAGTGCTTAGGCCCTGCACCCGCATGGGAGACCAGGAGGAAAGACCTGGCTCCTGGCTTTGGATCGGTGCAGCCGCCGGCCGAAGCAGCCATTTGGGGGGTAAACCAATGGAATGAAGACCTTTTTTTCTGTCTCTCTCTCTCACTGTCTAACTCTGCCTGTCAAAAAAAAAAAAAAAAAAAAGAAAGATAAGTACATAATTCCTGGGGCCGGCACTGTGGTGTAGCAGGTAAAGTGCCACCTACAGTGCTGGCATCCCATAATATGGGTGCCGGTTCATGTCCTGGCTGCTCCACTTCCCAGCCAGCTCTCTGCTATGGCCTGGGAAAGCAGTGGAAGATGGCCCATAGTCCTTGGGCACCTGCACCTGCGTGGGAGACCCAGAAGAAGCTCCTGGCTTCTGGCACCCGTGTGGGAGACCCAGAGGAAGCTCCTGGCTCCTGGCTTTGGATCAGCGCAGCTCCGGCCATTGCGGCCATCTGGGGAGTGAACCAGATGGATGGAACCAGAGGATGGAAGACCTCTCTCTCTCTCTCTGCCTCTCCTTCTCTCTCTATGTAACTCTTTGAAATAAATAAATCTTTAAAAAGTATATAATTCCTGTCTGCATTTGCTCATGCCCTATTCATTTCTTAATGCTTTTCAACTCAGTTTTCCCCTTTGTTACCTGACCTGAGCCACCCATCCCAGATTGCTTCATAGAAATTGCTCACTACAAAGTTATGACTGACTGCCTACTTGCTAAGCCAAAAGATATTTTGCAGTTCTTATAATTTTTGATCTATAGAAATCTATAGATGTCACACTTGAAAAAAAAAAAAAAAAAAAAAAAAAACCTCTTCCTTATACAGTCTAGCCTCCTCCAATGACAGTTGTGAAAACTGGAGACCAGAGATTTGAAGTATTCTAATCATTCTCACTGGCATTTTCACAGTCAATGGAAGGAAATGTCATTTTGGCAAAAGATTCTTCACTGTTCATTTGACCATTTCCCTACCAGGATAAACAAATGAAAATTCTTGATACTGAAAGTTAAAACCTTTTCAATAAGAAGTCAGGATACAAAGAACTTGTGTTTGCATGGCTACCGAGCCTCATTTAAGAACTTCAGGGAAGCCAGGTTTCAAAAAATCATATCTATAATTTTAGAATTTTTAAAATTATTTTTTAACTGAGGAAAATATATTTCAAGCAGCAAAGAAAGGTTTGGCAGGAGTAAAATCCCCTCATTAGTATTGGTGACCTTAAGTGGGCATTGCTGATACATCTGCATGCCTGGATTTTAATTACTTGCACAGTTAAGGAGCAAAAGATGCCTGGTGCTGCAGATGCAATTTATTAGCCAGCTTCACAGATTTCTTCTCACAGAGGAAGAAGCTGTCTTCTCTGCTTCCTTCCTTCCTCCTCACAAAGAAGAACGATGTTATCTTTAACCTTTTACTCTGGCCAACCTGGAGCTCTTCCTTTAAAACTCAAGTACTTTAAAGTTTCACACTCATCTGGTATTTCTCAGCTTCAGGAATTAGGTCACTGTTTAAATATAGAACAACACATTATTTAAAAAGTTGAGAAGCTTTGAAGCATGTCAAGCCACATCTCTTTGACTATTTTACTAGTTATTTCTAATGCTAAAAGGTTAGTATTATTTGAAATTTTCTCAGTGCTTGTGTATTCACCGCGTGCCACATATCAAATATCTGCTCATAAATATCTATATATTTAAATTTCAGGGAAAATGTATATTATAGAAAAACTGCATGCATTCAAGCTTTCTCTGCACTAAAATAATACTGTCAATTCATTTGCAATGAGCCTTTAAAACATTTTTAAAAATTATTTTATTTATTTGAGGGAAAGAAAGAAAACACCAGATCTCATCCACTGGTTCTCTTGCCAAATGCTGGCAATGGCTGGGCCCAGCTGGGTCAAAGCTAGAAGTCAGTAACTCTGTCCTGGTTTCCTACATGGGCGGCAGGCACCTAACTACTTGAGCCATAAGCTGCTGCCTCCCAAGTGTGCACTCTGATATGGGGGATGCTGGGTCTTAATCTCTGCACCAAACGTCCACGCATTCATGAACTTTTAAAAGTCTCCCTGTATTTTCTACTTTCTCATTTTTGTCAGGTGTGTTTCTTTGACCACTCAGCTGACCATTTCCATCAAGAATTTTTAGTCTTTCTAACTCAATTGATGAGTAATTGACTCCCTTCTCCTAAGTCCTGATCTCCTCATCTCTTCACTGGAAGTGTTATCCTCTGCCCCACAGGATTGTGGTGAAGATTGTGTATTTCCAGCAGGCTGCTTGGTACATGGCAGGCATCAACATACACTGACTTCCTTTCCTGTCTGCCCCTCTCTGCTCCTCCTTCCCTTTCTCCCTCACAGCACATAATGACTGAGTCACCTTTGGTGGATGCTTCGTTAACAGTCTCACTGGGTGAATGGGTATTACCACGGCAGAGTAAAATGGGACTTGTTATCACTGAACACTGTGCATGCGACTTGGAATGAGCTGCTCTTTATGGTTCAGCTGACTGGGTATATTATGATACCTGTTCAGATAATACAATGAATTATTAATCCAAATTAGAGAAAGGTAGGCTTGAGCCCTGGATTTGTGCCCAGAGAATGGTTCTGCCACATAATAAGCATATGGTTGCCTGCCTGGGACAATGACTTATTGTACAGATGCCAAAAGAAACTTTACAATGTCTGTTGACATTTGTCCTTCCTCTGTTTCTCCATTATTGGATGACTTTGCTGTTCTATCCTTTTTTTTTCCAGGTGCATTTTATCCTAACATCCTCAATAAAACATTCTTTGATTCTTTGCAAAATGAACACGTTAAAGAGACAGTATGTCTTTTTAGTTTCATTTAGTATGAAAGCTAAAACCTTCAATGGTTTAAATATGAATAGAGCTTTGCACCTATTTATTGAAGACCTCATTTTGTGTATGTTCATGTTTACAGAACAAGGAAATAGTAAGGCAGACCCCCTGTATGTCATCCTCACAAAGATGGTACCTGCTCTCCCACAGGACAAATGTCTGCCATTCAAGCATATTGGGGCAGCCCTCCATATGTATCTGGTTTGAAATTCTGGTTCTGAAATTCTCAGTAGATTGCACTGAAGGTAAATAATTTTTAGCTTTAGTGCTGCTTGATTTTAAGACATAGGTAGTGATCTAATTCCAGGCAACAATTAGAAAGCTGTATCAATTTTCTCAGTTATGCCTAGATATTAATATGCTTTGGTTAAAATAAATACCACTTTTTCAAAAGATATTTTTCTATTTAGTAAAGTCAGTAACAAGATCAAACTTATGATAATATACATTTTGACCATTGAAATTAATTCAGGTGTTTTCAGACTAAATGATAAAATTAAAAGGATCTTGTAGATTTTTTTAAAATTCAAATCATCCCTCATGCTGGTTGCATTCAATGATAACAGGCTGGAGATTGCTCTAGGAAGGCTATGGTCAAAATACATGCACATGGGAAAATAGGTTCTCTCCTGAGTGGGTTGGCTGGGTTAATGGACCAGAGTGGTGAGCTGTGAGCTGTCTCTTTGGACTAGGAGAGGATCAGGTGGAGGACTGGTGAGCTATGAGGAAGGACAAGGGAGGATTATTGCAGAGAAGGGTTTGGGTGGTGAGGCCCTGGGAGGGTGGTGAAAGGAAGGAGATAAACAAGACTGTGTTTTCTCAGTCACAGTTATAGGAAGGGGCTGACGCCTGCATCAGAGGAGCTCTAGCTGCTGGAAACTGGCAGATGGTGGTGTACTAGCACAGTAGGAAGAAAACTTATCTGGGAGGCAGGAATTACAGGTTGATCAGGGCTCTGAGAATCAGCTGTGTTATCTTGGATCATGTGCTATTTGGGTAAGGCCTCTATTTCTTCAGTTATAAAATAATGGAGTCCAACTATTTAAACCATCTGTTGTAGCAGTAACATTCTATGATTCTAAAATTAGCCAATCTTTACACTAATGTTGTCCATTTAATGAGAACATCTCTCAAGTCCCTATATAGAGCTGAAGATGTGACCAAATTTACTTCAACTGCTGATTTTGCATTTCCAAGTTGACTAGAACGGCTATGTTCATTTTACTTGTATCTCTACCTCTTCATTTAAGAGATGTGTTCCCAGGACCTTAAAAATAATTTATAATTATTTTGAGAAGCAAATTATAAAACTTTAAAATCTACATGTTTGATAATTATAAAATGCATAACCAAATCACTAGTAATGATTAAAATTTTGTGACTTCTATTTTCTTTTTAAAAAAGGCCTGGTAACTCATTCATATTCTGTATAGTTTTATATATTTTTAAGAAATATGACGTAACTCTTGCTATCATCAAAAGCATTGATAGAAAATAAGTGGCACAATATGAAAATTATACTAGATAATTTTAATACAATCTTCTTTTTCTATCTTACAGTTTTTAAATTGCTTTTTATTCCTGTCTGTTTGGTTTTATTAAATAAACATGATTCATATTAAGAATTCAGATGCAATCCTTTGATTCCTCATTTGATATGATTCCACATTACAGATTACCCCAGAACAAGAAAATTCAGAGCACACATTACCTTAGAGATGAAATGCATCTTGTAAGTGTGGAATTGCATCAAAAGAGATCTGAAAGACATGGAAATCTACATGAAGTGAGCGTATGGAAGATGCCAGAGGAAAATGCTGTAGTTTCCTAGACTGCAAGAAACACCAGCAGCTGGCTATGCTGCTGGTACTGATGGAAAGAGATGATATATTTTCTAACAGACAAAAATATTCTAAGGATTAGAAAATTCCATTGGCTTAAGGGAATTTGTATTTTCTTAAGATTTATTTTTATTTTAAAGGCAGAGTTACAGAGAGAGGGGGAGACAGAGAGAAAGAGAGAGATAGATCTTTCATCTGATGGTTCACTCCTCAAATGGCCACAATGGCCAGAGCGGGGCTGATCTGAAGCCAGGAGGCAGGAGCTTCTTCTGGGTCTCCTACGACATGGGTGTAGTGGCCGAAGTAGTTGGCCCATCTGATTTTGCTTCCCCAGGCACATTAACAGGGAGTTGGATGGGAAGTGGAGCAGCTGGGACTTGAACTGATACCCATATGGGATCTGGTGCTGTAGAGGGTGATTTAACCTGCTATGCTACAATGTCAGCTCCAAGGAAATTTGTATCTCATCATCTAAATCTGGTTAGAAATTTTACAATGAGCTTGATTATAACGAGGTGTAGAACCACTGAGCACAATGCCCAGAACCCACAGAAGGTATTTTTTGCAGGTACCCTCCTGATCGTAAATGATATTTGAGAATTTCAGCTGAAATTGAGAACTACTTAAGGGAGTATGGTTGAAAGCAGCTCAGAGTTCTTAAGAGTTCAGTTTTCTTCTCTCTGTGGAATTAAGAAAAAAAGAAATTGCAAGTGACCTGAAATTTAATGAGACTATGTGACAGTTTCAGTGAAAAAGTTCATTTGGTTCACAATGGAAAAAAACTGAAATGGGAGTTTTGTGGAAACAAGCGGCAGTTATAACTCAAAAGATATTTAAAAAGAGCAAAAAGGAAAACCTTCTACAATATTGTAGGAAAAGAAGATGTTGCCAGAAAATCATGACAATTTCTTGTATGCTCCTTTTGAAGCTCAAGACGTTGTATTACAGCTAAGAAGAAGGTGACCAAATACTGCTGGAAAGCATGGATGAGGCCGCACTGCTGAGGCCACTGGTCCTTTCCTGACCCAGGGTTTTGCAGCCTGAAAGGGAAATGGAGCAACACGTGAAGCCAGCTAGCTCAGGGGACATCCGCCCTTGGGAACAGAAGGAATAATGAGAAGACACAGTTCTTTTGAACCACTTCTGATCTAGACATTTCCAGATCAAATAGTAAAGTGTTACGTGTCTGGGTAAAGCAGTTTGTGTGTGTCTAGGAATTGTTGATTAGAAATTTAGCAACCAAGCAAAAATTTAACAGAATGAGGCCATGTGTGAAACCAGCTTTAAAAATCCTTTTTTTTTTTTTTTTTAAGAGTAACTTAAATGTTAGCTCCAGTAAGTAGAGGGGCTGAGATTTACTACAGGTGATTTGGCCCAAAGGCCACACTCATCACACTGCCCACCTTTTACTGACTGCCAGGGTCTTAGTGTTTCCCATAGCTCATCTGTTGAAACTTTGTCCCTGTTGTGTTGGTATTAAGGCACGGAGCTTCTGGGGAAGTGATAAGGGCTCGAGGAATCTATGTTAAACCCTGCTTTGCACTTTTGCCTTTTCCCATGTAGAGACACTATATTCATCCCCTCTTGAGAATGCAGCCCAAGGTGCCATCCTGGAAACAGAGGTAGGGTCTTCATCAGACACAGAGTCTGGTAACACCTCGGTCTTGGACTTGCAGCCTCCATAATTGTGAGAAGTTAATTTCTGTTCTTTGTAAATTACCCAGTCTCAGGTATATCATTATAGTAGCACAAACAAAGACATTGGCCATGCCTTAAATAGCAACATTTCTTAAGTTTCTGCATCAGGCCAGATTTTTTCTCCCTCCACTGTCTTTTTGGGCAAGCCTGAGCAGTCAAGTGCTTCAGTGACAACAGGCTGACTGTCTCCAAGTCTTAATCTATGCTATCTCTTTTATGGCTTATGTATCCAGCTACGTAGGGAAGTGCCTCATGAGTGTCTTACAGGCAACTAGAACTTATCATTCAATAAAAGAAACTCATCATTTAACCCTTCCTAAATCCCTCCTTCACTGTTTAGTTCCTTCACTGCTCTGTGAGAACCTGAATTATCAGTATTTCATTTCTACTCCCTGTCCCATGCCTCCCTTTTTAGTGTAGTTTGTCTGAGTCTCATATTTACAAATTCAGTGTGTTCTATTGTTCGGATATTTTGGACACCACTGTAACTCTATTATGTAAAAAATATAAATAAATGAAGTAATAAGTAAAACAAAGGATAAAAGCCAAACACTCCTTTTGCAGTGAGCACATGTGCTCACAAGTTGTCACAATCTCTCCAGGAGATGGCGCTCACAGAATACTTTTGTAGTGTTTTTAATGTTGAGAAAAGTTTCACCAGTTTCCTTACACAGATAATGAATTCAAAATAATATGATATTTTGTATTTTATATACTTTTTCAGATGCTCCTCTGGTCTACTAAGACTTTACTTAATGGCTGTATTCTCTCTTTACAAAGAAAGGTAGACTTTAAGGATGACTTTAACGAAAGGAACAAAACTTATGATGGGGAATTTTTAATTTTTTTTTTTAATTAGAGGCAAAGACACAGGGAGAAGAGAGAGCAGGAGGGAGACTGAGGGATATGTTACTTTTGCTGGTTCACTCCCCAGGACTAGGCCAGGCCAAATCCTGGAGCCCAAAACTCAATCTGAGCCTCCCTCATAGCTGTCAGGAATTCAAGTACCTAGTTCAGCACCTGCTGCTGCTCAAACAGCGTACTAGCAGGAAGCTGGATTGGAAGTGGAACTGGGATTCAAACTCTAGTATTCTGATATGGAGGTAGTTGTCCCAGGTGGCATCTTAACTGGCACATTGACCTTGTGAGGAATTTGATGTGGATTGATGAGACGTCGGTACCTCAAAGCTCTTGATACCAAAATTCCAACAAACAGAAATGACTAATCTTGCTGTTACAGAGTAGGAAATATGCCACCCAGAAAGAAGAAGGGAAAATACAGATTTGGGGAAAGCGAGCCAACAAATGAACATGTGTTCAGAGTTTTCTGGAAAATAAAGGCCATCCCACAGTGCAGTCTTGGCACTTCATCTTGGAAATGTGTGATCTTGGGTGAGATCTTCTCCCTTCCTGGGCTGTAGATGACTTTTCTTCAGAGTGACAAATGGAGCAAAGCAATGTCTAGAATTTTATGACTGTCAAACAAAACTATAGAGTACAAGCGCCAAAGTGATTCTGAATCCAGCTGGTGAAAGACACAGGCTGACAGCACTTGCATAACCTACAGTGAGTGAGCTGGCAGGTCTTTGTGCAGAACTAGTTTGTAGATGGATGGAAACTCTGGATCACTGTGATCATTCAGTCCTGGCTGCATCTAAGGTTCACTGGGGAAAGCTTGAAGTATACATATAGTCATGTCTGGTTCCCACTCAGATCAACTAAACTGAACCTTGGAGGTAGAGCCCAGGTATTGGTATCTGAAAAAGTGCTCTAAGCAATTCTAGTATACGCACAAGATTAAGAAGCACTAATTTAGATGGTCAGACTGCTAAAGCTAGAGCTTTAAATGGGGATAAACAATGTTCTTAATACCTATGAAGGGCACAAGCATAAGCCTGGAGAGGACAAAAGTGAAAAAGGACAAGTGGGAAAGAAAAAGGAAAGCCGAAGACAACCTAGGTCTGGGAAGAAAGACTTAGAATCCAAGGTCAAATCCATAGGGATCTGACTGACTCAAAGCTGTCATTGCCTTTGGAATAATCAAGGAAAATAGTTACTTTGTTTAAAAAAAAAAAAAAACAAGAGAGAAAGAAAGAGGGAAGGAAGGAAGGAAGGAAGGAAGGAAGGAAGGAAGGAGGAAGGAAGGAAGGAAGGAAGGAAGGAAGGAAGGAAGGAAGGAAGGAAGGAAGGATAGGGGGCACTGCCCAGTAAAATTACCCACATACCTAACTTTTTGCCTGAGTAACTCCACTTCTAGAAATTTTCTCTCAATATTTATTTTCAACATTAATAAAACACATATGTACAGGTTATTACCTGCAGTATTGTTTGCAACTGCCCAACATAGGATAGCAATTGAATAAACTATGTCCTTAAATGCTGCACCAATGCCCTGTTACGCAAACAATGTGGAGGACGCACATGGGGGGATACTGACTTCTAGGACACATCCTGAGTACAAAAATTAAAGTACAAAAGAGTATCTGTAGTGTGTGCTTTAAAAAAGCTTTTGACAGATTTAGTTTAACACAATGTGGGGCTGGCATTGCGGCATAATGGGTTGGGCATTTCACCTCTAATGATGGCATCCCATACGGACGCCAGATCAAGTCTGTTTCTCCACTTCAGATCCAGCTTCCTGCTAATACATTTGGGAAAGTTTGGGTCCCTGTCACCCTTATGGGAGACCCGGATGGAGTTCATGGTTCCTGCCTTTGGCCTGGTCCAGCCCTGGCAGTTGAGTCATTTGGGGAGTAAACAAATGGATGGAAAATCTTTCTCTCTCTCTGCAACTCTGCTTTACAAGTAAATATAATAAGTCTTTTAAAAATTAACACAGTTTATTTGATCTGAGAATGGTGAATTAGGCAGTACTCAGAACCAGACCAGAAGAGGTTCAGAGAGTTGTACCCAGCAATACGGGCAGGCCGTGTTGACAGACAGAAAACAGAAACGAGATACTGAAACAGTCTGAGTGGCTGCAGCCCCACCGTTGCCTTATTCTGTCATGGTCTGATAAGTTGGTAGCCTGTAATTGCTGAAGTTCAGTTGCTTAAATAGGTCAACACTTAGCTATCTGTAAGGCAATATACTTTTAAGTTAGCTTTTCAGTTTGTCTATGTACTACATTATGTGGCAATTTGTTTCATGAGGACAGAAGGTAAGGAGGCAGGCTCAGGCCAAATTTAGTTAAATTTAAGATATGCCATACTTCATGTAAGAAAAGAGGGCCAGAAATGAATGAGTGTGTGCAGCACCAGAATCCCATATAGGTGCTGGTCCAAGCCCTGGCTGCTTCTTTTCCAATCCAGCTCTCTGTTAATGCTCCTGGGAAAGCAGTGGAAGATGGCCCAAGTCCTTGGGCACCTGCACTCTGTGAGACCTGGAAGAAGCTCCTGGCTTCACTCTGGCCCAGTCCCAGCTGATGCAGCCATTTGTGAAATGAACCAGTGGATGGAATATCTCTTTCTCTCTGTCTTTCCCTCTCTCTGTGTAACTCTGCATTTCAAATAAATAAATCTTCAGAAAAGTAGGAGTTTTCTTTTGAAGAAAAAAAGAAATGTTTTATTGAACAGCTAAATGACAGTTCAAACACTTCTATTTAGGTTATTTCAAAGATTGTTTTTAATGAAACATAGTTGTTCAAATGTCTCAATTAAAACAATTGCAGTTAAAATGAGTCAATTTAGCTCTGACCAATATTGCTTTCAACCCTAAGCATGTGGTTAAAGTTGTTGATTCTAGTAGTAGATAACTAAATTCACACAATTACTTGGTCACTGCTGATTATTTATGAAAAAAGTAAAAGTAGGCAGACTTGCTGATAGAACACCTTTGAAGAAGCTATCAAAAATTTTTCATTTTCAATTGCTATGGTGTTTGGGTGTCATAAAATACAGTTATATGAGAAAGCTTTGAATTATTAGGTATACTAGTGGCTGTGAATGGCTTTTCACCTAACTGGAGTTTACAAGCTCTGTCTAGACATTTTTTTTTTGGTAATGTGATTTATTTTCAGACATAGTGAATTATAACTAGCAGCTAATATCTTTGTCTTCTACCTCTTTTTCTAATTACAGAGGCTGTTATAATTAACATCAGGAATTTAACAAATAGTGGTTTTATTTGTCCCAGAAGTACACTAAAATCTTTCCTCTCCAATATAGCTGATGACCTGTGATATTTCTCCTTCTGTCTGCCTTTGTACTTCAACCCTTGTGTTTTCAATCTATTTCATGTCTGGATTTTTAAGTTTCAACACTGTTGTCCTTAACTTAATGGCCTTACTCTCTCCTGTTCTTTGAACTGGACATTTCCACTAGTTTTCAGTCTTTGTGTTTGGATTATGTAAAGAATTCAGGCTTAGATCCATTTCATTGGATATTTTAGAATTTCTTCAAATTGTGTATCAACAATATCAAACATGCTCCTTACATTCAGAGTTGATCTACCTGAACCAAAATGAGGGGAAGAGTCTGACAAGTGGGATCATCAAAGAACAATCTAAATAGGATTTTCTAGAGCATGAATATCAGATCGGTTGAAAAATGGATCTTCATCCCTATTGTGGCTTTGCCACTAGGATAGGCCTGCACTGTGCAACTGATTTAAAGGTATGACCTCAGAACTGTTCTATCAGATCTCACTAAGCCAGAAGGCCTTATAAAAGCCGGGGAGTTACAAGGCAGAAGCTTCAAAGATCCAACCCTAAAAGTTTCCCAGATGGACTTTTTGGGAGTGTCATTGCTGCCATAATGCAGTGTTAGTGTGAGCCACTCTAGCTACTCTATAACGGCCTCTACTCTTTGGGAGGCTTCTTGTGCTGTGACTTTTATTTCATAACCAATACATTGTCCAGGGAATCTGTATTCCACTTAGTGTTGTCTCTTGATCAGCAAACCTGTGTTTCTGAAATACCTAAGGACTGAGGAAAGAGACAAAATATATGTACCAGAACAGAGACTCATCATTCTCTCAGACACTACAATTCAAATGCTCACCCTGAAAGAACAACAATCCCGGCTGCTTCACTTCGAATCCAGCTTCCTGCTATTGCACTTGGGAAAGCAGTGGAAGGGACATGGACCCCTCCCATCTGTGTGGGAGACCAGGATGGATTTCCTGACTGCTGGCTTCAGTCTGGCCCAGCCCTGGGTGTTACAGGCATTTGAGGCATAAATTGGTGGATGGAAGACATATTTCTGTCTCTCCTTGTTTCTCGGTCACTCTGCTTTTCAAATAAATAAATCTTAAAACAATAATAACCATTAAATAAGTGGCAAGACTTTATTCAAGACTACTCCAAAAATCATCAAAACTATTGTAATGGGGGGGGGGTTGAACTCAATTCAGCTGAAACAAAAAGAGGGGGGTTTTAAATGCTGAGATAAGCTAGTGCGAAAGTACTAAGGGGGCATTTTGTTACTTAAATTTGTGGTACAAAGGATGCAGAGGAGAAAAAAAAGTACTCAGGGAGGGGGATTGGTTAATGTGAGGAAGCTGTTGATGGTGCATACTGAAGTTAAGCTCCCTCCTACCTTCCCATAGAGACTGAAAGACAGGCATAGTCTTTCTTGATGGTTACATTTCTGGGAGCAGATTTATATCTCAAAGTTGCAGAGAAAAATGTAGGATTATGTTTCCTAATATAAATGCTCTAGGAAAAGGGAAATCAGGAGCCCATGGGCAGGAAGAAACTTGGCTAATGTTGAGTCACATTGAGGGGTTGTTAAGATGCTCTTGGTCAACCAATAAGGGAGACCTCAGTGAGCCACGAAAATACCCAGGAGAAAGTAAATTTAAAACACCAGAGAGTAAGAAGGAGGTATCAAGTACAGGTCAACTAAGAATTCCCTGCCACCCACTTCCTCCAGACTTCCTGTTCTTCCCATTAGCCTAAATTCTTAAGGTTCAGAAGTTTAGGAAGGGAGAGGGGAAAATGGAAAAAAGAAAAAGAGGAAGAAAGAAGCAATGCTCATCACCTCCTTTCTGACCACACTTTTCCACATATACCACAGAGCCCAGCAGTGGAAAGGAAGGACAAGACTTCCTGTTAAATGAAGATGGCTATTGTATAGGAAGTTACATGTTTAATGATTGATGGGGAACCTTGTATTTTACTAGAGTTACCAGGAAAGTCATAGGAACTCTGTAGAGTTTCTATCCAGAGGCAGAGTGAATAAAATGTACAGGATGTGAAAATAAATTTTCTTTGTTAATATATCCTACTAGCTACAGTTATAATCATGTAAATATAAAAATTAGTTCATATGCTTATAACTAGTCACATTACTATGTGGATATGGTACTCTGAATGACTTTACGATGAAGACTAAGCAAAATTGCAAATGTATTTTAATAAAAGAAAAATATTCTTGGAAGAAAAATTTGAAATTCAAGCAGAAATTTAGAGCAAATAAGTGAGTAAAAATGAGTAAAAAGAGACAAATATTGACTGCAGCAGTGTCTATTTTTAGGAGTTTAAGATAGAGCTACTGGGGTTGGCGTTGTGCTACAGTGGGTTAAGCCACTCCCTGCAATGCCAGCATCCCATGTGAATGCCAGTTCGAGTCCCAGCTGCTCCACTTTCAGTCCAGGTCTCTGCTGGTATACCTCAGAAAGCACTGGAAGATGACCCAAGTGCTTTTGCCCTTCTGCTCTCAATGGAGACCTGGATGACTGCAGCTTCAGTATGGCCATTGCAGCCACTTGAATAGTGAACCAGCCGATGGAAGACCTCTCTCTCTGTCTCTTCCTCTCTCTCTTTCTGTAACTCTGCCTTTCAAAATAAATTTTATAAAGGTAGAACTATAATATTGGATACCAAAGGCATATAAGTCTGAGGGGCATAATAATATTCAAAAGTATTAATGTTTTTGTTTCTTCAGGAAGAAGATAGATATATAGATTGAATATGGAAGCTGTTTTTAAACAAGACCTTAAAAACATTGTTACTAAAAAGAGTGACAAAAAACTACATAAAAATTTAAAGCTTAGTCATCAAAAGTCATCATCAATTGAAAAAGAACAATAGAAAGCTATTTGTAAAACAAACATCAGCAAAATTTTAGGACTCAGATTATAAAGAGAACTTCAACAACTTGAATATAAAAGCCAAACAATTTAGTAGAAAACTAGGAAAAAACAGACATAGAAGACAAATCTCACTTATCTATAGGATCTAAAAAAGTTGGCCTTAAAGAAGCAGAGTAGATTTGTGGTTACCAGGGCCTGGGGTATGGAGATGAGGGTGTTGCAGACATGTTGGTCAAAGGGTACAAATTTTCAATTATGCAAGATGAATAAGTTCTGGAAGCCTAATATAGAGCAATGTGACTACAGTTAATAATACTGTATTGTATCTTTTAAAGTTGCTAAGAGAATAGATCTGAAATTTCCTCACCACCCAAAAAGGGATAATTCAATGAGGTAATAGTGAGAGTTATATTAATTAGACAGATTGTGGTTATCATTTCACAATGAATACATATATCAAGCATCATATTGTACAAATGCAATATTGATAATTTGCATCTGCCATTTATACTTCAATAATAGTCACCACAATTGGTCATCATTGAGGTAGTGATGTGAGATGAAGGAGGAGTACACAGAACACATGAATGATGCAAGAAATGTCTTTGCTAAACATGTGCATTTACTTGTTGTCTATATGTCCCCTTATTTAAAATATTTAACAATACATTGTAAACATTTGATAAAATTACAATAAAGAAAAAATATTGGACCTTCTTCCTTAGCCCTTTTCTGCTGCTATAAAAATATCATAAACAAGGTAGCTTATAAACATCCGACATTTATTCTCCTAATCTTAGGAATAAAGAAGATTTGTTCCAGTTTCCAGAAAATTTGATGTCTGGTGAGGTTCTGCTTCCTGGTTCATAGATAGCTGTCTTCTTCCTGTGCTTACCTATGGCATGGGCTAGCTGGACTCGCCTCGATGAGGACACAAGTTCCACCCACAGGGGCTCTGCCTTCATAACTGATATACATTCAAAGGCTCCCACCTATTAACATCACATTGATTAGGTTGCAATATATGAATTTTGGAGGGACACACAGATTCAGACCATATCGCTGCAGATCAATATTTATTTATTTAAGGGCAGAGAGAAAGAGAGAGAGAGACATTAGGAGAGAGACAGAGAGAGATGTTTCAGTCTTCTGTTTCATATCTCAAATGACCAAAAGCTAGGACTGGTCCAGGCTAAAGCCAAGAGGCAGGGACTGTGTTCTAGTCCCTCACATGTGTGGCAGAAGCCTAAGTACATGGGGCATCTTCTGCTACCTTCCCAGACCCATTAGCAGGAAGTGGATTGAAAGCTGAGTAGCCAGGACTCTAAGTGGCACTCAAATATTAACCTGCTACACCACAACACTGGCCCCATTAATTAAATAATTTTCACCTAAGTAAACAACAAGAAGTAGTAGCCAACAGTGTCATATGTTGCTGAGAAACTACATGAAATCAGATATGAAAAATAACCATTATTCATTAACATGTAAGTAAATTGTGAACTTTACTATTGTTGCTTTTACTATTGATGTTTACATACACACACACCCATAGATATGACTAATATCTAAAATACATACATGTTTATAAATGCAAATGTACTTTCACATATTTATAATCTTTAAAAAATCAATTTGTATTCTACATGTTACTTCATAGTTAATATTTTGAACATTTAGTAGACATTTTTGTGTAACTCTTACTCTGTACAACCTTGAAGAAACTCTTTATCATCTCTGTGTACCATTCACTTCACTTCACAAATGAAGTTAAAAATATTTGCTTTATAAGATTAAACAGGATTCATAAAACTATTATTAATCTCATTCTATTCCATTTTCTTTATAATTCTTATAATTATCTTATATAATTATCTTGATTTATGCTCCATGAAAAAAGTTTTAAGAATTTAAGGCTTAGCATTGAAATTATTGGCAGCAGAGATGTTATAGAAGTGAAAAACATGCATACAGAAGTAAAAAATGCATATTTTTTGTCTTTGTTTTGTCTTCCTCTCAAGTAAAGTAATTGAGTCTTTGCCACCCACGTGGGAGATCTGAATTGACTTTCTGGCTCCCAACTTTGCCACCCCACTCCCTCCTTCAGGCATTCTGGAAATTCTGGAAGTGAACCAGCAGATGAAAGTGTGCTCTCTCGCTTGCTCTCTCTCTCTCTCTTTCTCTCTCTTTCTCTCCCATATAAATAATTATTCACTTCAGAGCTGTCATTGTGTCCCAGAGGGTTATGCCACAGTTTGCAGTGCTAACATTCCCTTTTGGAATGCTGGTTCGAGTCCTTGCTACTCCACTTCCAATCCAGCTTCCTGCTACTGTGCCTGGGAAAGTAGAAGAAAATGGCCCAAATGGTTGTGCCTCTGTCACCCACCTGGGAGACCCAGATGGAGTTCTGGCCCTCAGGCCTTGGCCTAGACCAGGCCAACCATTGCAGCTATTTGGGGAGTGAAACAATAAATGGAAGATCTTACTCTTACTTTCTCTGTCTCTCTCTCTCATTCTACCTTTCAAATAAAGAAATAGATCTGTAAAAAATAATTAATCTTACTTTACAGATGAAAAACTGAGGCACAGAGAACATGAAGTAACATGCTCATAGCCACACGATAGTGTTGTAACTCCATAAATTATGCATTTTGGGGGGCTAGTGGTCTGGTGTAGTGAGTAAAGCCACTGCCTGCAGTGCTGGCATCCCATATGGGCGCCAGTTTGAATCCCGGCTGCTCCTCTTCTGATCCAACTCTCTTCTATGTCCTGGGAAAGCAGTAGAAGTTGGCCCAAGTCCTTGGGCCCCTGCACCCATGTTGGAGACCTGGAAGAACTCCAGGCTCCTGGCTTCACATCAGCCCAGCTCCAGTGGTTGTGGCCATCTGGGGAGTGAACCAGTGGATGGAAGACCTCTCTCTCTCTCTGCCTCTGCCTCTCTATAAGTCTCTGCCTTTCAAATAAATAAATGAATACTTATTTATAATCTTAAGATTTGATATGTATTCCAATTATTAGTTTGATTATTAATTTTCCTACATTCTCATGTTAACATATAGAACAGAACCTAATATTATATTTTTAAAAATTAAAATGATTTATTTGAGAGGCAGAGAGAGAGAGAGAGCACACTTCCATCTGCTGGTTCACTTCCAGAATTTCCAGAATGCCTGAAGGAGGGAGTGGGGTGGCAAAGTTGGGAGCCAGAAAGTCAATTCAGATCTCCCACGTGGGTGGCAAAGACTCAATTACTTTATTTGAGAAGAAGACAAAACAAAGACAGATGGACAGTTCCCATTGGCTGGTTTACTCTCCCCAAATGCCTGCAATATTGGGGCATGGCTATGCTAAAGCCAAGAGCTGGAAACCAGTTACTTGAGCAATCACTACTACTTCCCAGCATCTGTGTTAGCAGGAATCTGAAACCAGGAGCTGAATGTTGGTCTTAAACTTATACACCCCAATATGGGATGCTGGTATCTTACCCGCACAAACCACAAACCCATATTTAAAAAAAACTGTTTAAATATTGGAAATTCTAATATTACTTTGATATTCATTATTATATGAAAGCAAATTTTATTTTGACATTTATTTGATTTTTGAATTCCTTTTGCAAATTATCATAAATTATTATTTATGTGCTCTGCCTACTGTTCTATTCATATGCAAGTTTTTTCTTTCAATTGTGAAAAATTTTCATAGATTTTTAAAAAGACATTGATTTATTTGAAAAGCAGAGTTATGGGGTGGTAGTGGGAGTGGGTGTGGATGGAGAGAGAGAGATCTTGGTTTACTCCCCAAATGGCTGCAACAGCTGGAGCTGGTCCAATCTGAAGCCAGGAGCTTCCTCCAGGTCTCCCAGGTGGGTGCAGGGGCCCAAGCACTTGGGCCATCTTCTACTGCTTTCCCAGGCCATTAGCAGGGAGCTGGATCAGAAGTGTAGCAGCCAGGACTCGAACCGGTGCCCATACGGGATGCTGGTGCTGTAAATGGATGCTTAACCTTCTATGCCACAGCACCAGCCCCATATATCATTTATTTTTGCCAATTTTTTAATCTTTTGTAATTTATCATTTTTATTATTAATATAATATTTATGTATATATTTGATTCACTTTAAATTTAAATATTTATGTAAAAAAATCTTTAAATTATTTACTTTTTCATAATTCTTGACCTCTTCACGTTGATTATATGAAGAAAGGAAGCATTTGATGCCTCTATACTATGATCATATTTTTCCATTCACATTCTGAGGACTTCAGTCTTACATTTGAGCAAGAGTAAGGGCTCTAACCAGCAGATGGAAGACCAATCTCTCTCTCTCTCTCTCTCTCTCTCTCTCTCTCTCTCTAACTCTGCCTTTTAAATAAATAAATCAATCTTAAAAAAAAGATTGGTGGTAGAGAAAGACCTAGAACAGGGGTATTGAAGTCATATTTGGGCAATTCAAAATTCCAAAGAAAGTGAGCCTTCTTTTTAGAACTGTTTTTTGGGTATGACATTACTCCTGTAACTTATCTCCTAGTGTCACTGAACATGATAGGCTTTTTTATTTTAATTTTTTCTTTCTTGGTAGCAGTTGTACTTTATTAAATTTTCCACTATCGATTCCTTTGCACAATGATTGGTACACATTGAGGGCACAGTAGGTCTTTTGATTACATGAATAAATGAATCAATGAAAATGATGTGTATATCATAGATATTTGTTTGCTACTGCTTCACTAAGCAATTCCTTTATAAGTCCTCCACTCTCTCCTATTATTTCTCATGTGAAAATGTTACTTTGGATATTCCCATGGTTTATTACAGTAAGAGCATAGAACAGTGTGATTATCGGTATCTTTGAAGATCCTAGTACCAACAGAAAGCAATGCTATGACTTTTTTTGACTCAGTTTATACTCCTTTTTCTTCTGAAAAGTTAGAGAAGTAGCAATGGGATAATCAAAAATATTAATTTTGTAATGCACCAAAAAACAGCAGTGTTGTATGAAAGAGCAGAGTTATACACATGAGCAAGGAAATGAGGATTTTATAGGATTGTCTCCACGCTTTTAACTGGGATTTGTGAAAAGTAGCATGGGATTATATGTGCTCTAGTGAGTTTCTACTCAGGTTTTCAGTTCCCCACAATTAAAATGTGATGACTTAGATCACCAAATTTCTGAGTTAGGGGAGGAAGTGAGTGAGGAAGGTAAAATTTTTTTCTCCTATGTTTTCTCTGATTTTAACTTTTAGTCTGCCTCTGTGTCATGGGCAAGACTCTAAGAAATGATGGGTAGGCATAAATGATAAGGGATAAATAGACATGCAGTCAAGTTATGTCTGCTGAGCTAGAAGCCCCTATGTATAATTCCATCCTCCTGCTTATCAATCAAAATGTCCCCTTTCCTGGGATGCATCTGCTTCATTTGGGACCTGAGTGGGGGACACCCCCAAAATATGGATATTAAGCTCTACGGGGAATTGTGGGGGTGCCATATAATTCCCAGGTGGCTTCATACTTGTAGAGGTTCTACCCTGTAGCTCATAAAAGAGGCCTTCAACTGGGAAGGGCTCTTTTTAGCCATAGATCATGGATGGTGGTGCTGCACAGATGTCTTTTCTCTCTCCTCTTCTCTACACCTACTCCCTTCTAGCAATCTCTGGCCAGCTTCTCACTCATAATGGGTATTTCTCCATGTGGGGCAACCCATACATATGCATACATGTGTACTCACTTTCTCAACCTTTTGAATCAATTTTGTTGTCACTTTTGTACCTTGTACATGTCTGCACTTAGAATGTTTGCATTGGGTGAGACAATGACCTGGAATAAACATTAAAACACTTGAAGCCCACATCGTAAAGATGATGGAAACCTTATAATTTGCATTAAGTACTAACAAATTATGTGGGTTCTATCCTTTGACTTTATTTCTCCATTTGAAAAACTTTGGAAGTAAATGAGATGCTGTCTAATGTGCCTCCCAGCTTGAATGCATATGTACTATTCACCTGGTAAGAAAGAAAACTTTGAAGCAGTAAGGAAAAGGTGAAGTTTTCATATGAAGCAGTGATTTCTAGAGTATGAGGAAGAACTGAAAGCAATTCAGAAGATCTTAAGATTTTTAAGAAAAGGAGCAGAAAAGCAGTGTGTCCTTTGTTTGATCAACTTCAAAATACTTAAAATCTTCAAGCACAGTACACATTGCTTACTAAATTATAATTGTCTTAAAAAGAAATTAGAGATGAGACAATAATGCCTATAATGTTTTATCATTTCACAAGCACAAAATATTTTCATATTCTGTAAGTCAGGATCCAAGAGCTGAGGATGAGGAGTTTCTTTGGTCTTGTTCTAGGCAAATTATTTTAGTTCAACTTTCCTTTATTAATAAATAAGTCTCCGAAAATATACAGAAAAACAACTTGTTTCAAGTTTGTTTACTCAGGAAATCCCTCAAATATAGGGACAGAATAGCTGTAAATTCCTAAACTGATGAAAATACAATTCATATATATATATATATATGTATATACGTATATTTGTTTTTCAATAGGCAGATTCTGAATAATAAATTTTTTTGACTTCTGTTTAAAATTTGGAAAAGAATCTATTAGACTAAGCACCCCAATAAATCAGGGAAACTTAAAAGGAGGAATAACAAAGACAATGAAGTGAAAAATGAATTAATAGAAAATAGGAGATAACATAACAAATCAAATCATCTCCATACTAAAATGGACCATTCATTACTTTGCTACATTTAAACAGTTGGATAGATTTTAAGGAGATTTTCACCCAAGAATTTGTATACAGACTTATACTTTGAGGTTTTTCTGTATAGAAATTGGGTTAATTTATACATTCTGATTTATGATCTTAGGCTTTGGAAATCTTGGGCTTCATATCACTGGTGGTCCTTTTTGTCCTGGTTGAATTACTCACAATCAAAAGAAGCCCTAATATGTCAATACTCACCCTGAAATGCAGGAGAAAGGGAAGAAGGAATATTGTTGAAATGCTCTAGTTTTTTTATTGCGTAGCTTAATCTTTATTTCTTTCATTTAGGTACTACCCAACCTCTCTGGAAGTGTCTCTCACACTTTCTCTGTCTCCTCTCCATCTCTAAAACAGATAACAAAGAAGACTTACTCTGATTTTTCTTGTTATATGTGGTATCCTGTTTCAATTTTATTTCTTTCTCATAATGTTAGTGACTCTGCTTCCTTAAAATGCAAAGGCTATAGCAAGAGATAAACATACTCAACTATTTCAGGACATATACAACCTTAAATTATATGTGAAAGCCAGTGTTGGAGATATTGGCATGCAAGAACATCTACTTGGGACTATTTGGTTTCCAAATTTTCTTCATAGTATCCAGTTCTGAAACAAGAAACATCATTTTGCTCTTGAAACTGGTTCAGAACAGCATAGAAAGAACAAGGCCTGCTGGTTGAAGCCTTGGAGGTAAGCCGACCATTTGCTTAACAAAGCCAGGCTTCACTCTACCTCTCCAAGGCGCTTTCATCTGAAAACTGGGTTTGGAACTAAATAGAAACAAGCTCTCTCTAGTGGGATTCATCACTTCCTGGTTTCAGATGGGCACAAAGAATAGACTCTTTTGTGCTTTCCTCCTATTCACATTTTTAGTCAGGTTTGAAACAGAACGTGTGTTAAATAATGGTGGCTTGTACACATTTGCTTTTCTTCAACTGGGGATTTCAGAATCTTATTTTCCCAGAGCAAGGTGAAACTGCTTTTCAACTTAGCTCACTAAAAGCTTATGCAAAATAATATAAAAGGAAAATTCTTTGTAATGAGATAGATAAGTGGAATACAGTCTCTGCTACCTCTTTGAATGTCATTTATTTATTAAGCTATTAATTATTTAATTTTTCTTGGACTTGAATTGCTGTGGGTTTATTTTTGGGGGCAGGGTATAGGGAAATGAGCTCCAAGGTGTTCCAGATACTGTTAAAATCAGATAATTTTGTTTAATGTAATTTTCAGCAAGCTATTTCTTCACTGTGTTCTACTTTTTATCCAGTTAATGAGAATTTTGCATTGGTTTCATTCAGTACAAACCAGAAGTTTAAAGCTGTACTAACCAACAGCTTTGACAGTTCTGTTTCTGTTGCCTTTTAAGAATGGTCACTCTTGAGGCCAGTGCTGTGGCATAGCAGGTAAAGCCACCACCTGCCGTGCCAGCATCCCATATGGGCACCGGTTCCAGTCCTGGCTGCTCCACTTACAATCCAGCTCCCTTCTATGGTCTGGGAAAGTAGTTAGAAGATGGCCTGAGTGCTTGGACTACCCTGTACCTTCGTGGGAGAACTCCTGGCTCCTGGCTTTGGATAGGCCCAGCTTAGGCTGTTACAGCCATTTGGGAAATGAACCAGCAGATGGAAGATCTCCCTGTCTGCCTGTGCCTCTCTGTAACTCTGCATTTAAATAAATAAATAATTATTTTTTAAGAAAAGAATGGTCACTCTCTTTTGAAGTAGAAATAAAATACAAACTATAGCCAGCATAGGAAGATAAGTACTGCACGATTTCTCTCATACATAGAATCCAAAAAAATGTTGATCTCATAGAAATTAAGATAGAATAATGGTTAAAGAGGCTAGGAAGTATGGAGAGGTCTGGGGAGGAATGGAGAAATATTAATTAAAGAGTACTACATAATAGAAGGAGAAGAATAATAGAAGAAGGAGGGTCTGTGTTCTACCCAGGGAAGGGTAACTATAGACAACAATGTTGTACCGAGTATATAGTTTTAAAAACCTGGAAGGAAAAATTTTGAATGTTTTCACCATAAGGAAATGATAAACGTTTGAGGAACTAGATATGTTTACCTAGTTTTGGACATTGTATAACATATTCATGTACTGAAATGTCACACACATTGTACCCTATATATAAAATTTTAATATATCAATTAAAAATAAAAACTTTTGAAAATACAAGCCAAAGTTAAAATCAAATTGTGAGCAAATGTGGTTCTTGTGTCCAAGTGTCCATAACAGTAAAACTCCATTTATTGGTCTGACTCATCATATCAACGTCTCCTGGGTATTACAACCACAAATGCATGTTACTCTTACTCAGGATGAATTTTGGTCCACTTTCCCTTCCTAAGCCTTCTTCTCTCATGGGGAAAACAAGCTAAAAGCATTGAGCTGCTAATGTTTTTGGCAGGCTTTTGGCAGAGCACACTTTTAAAACCATTAAATTTTATTTTCTTTGTAATGTAGGAGCAGGTAGGAATACTATTCTGTCTTTGAAAAGCCTTGTCTTAAAGGGCCATAGCTGAAGGCAAAGATATCAATGTTGCAGGTGGACATTCATTTCTTTTTAAAATCACAACCTATTAGAAACAAGATCCTAAAGACTGAGCATAAAGCAGAAAACAAATGGAGATAAAAGAGTAAAAACTATGAAGAAATGACTGTGCAATTGCATTGGAGAGGTAAAATATATCATCAAATGCTGTATTAGATAGCACCCAAATAAAAGAAACAGCATTTACTCACTTGCAAGGAACAGAGGAAGTAAAATCATAGCTCAAGGGACAGGCATGGTGGTGCAGCAGGTTAAAGCCATTGCTTACAGCACTGGCAATCCATATGGGCATGAGGTCAAGTCCTGGCTGCTCCACTTCTGATCTGACTCCCTGCTAATGCGCCTAGGAAACCAGGGGGAGGATGGCCCAAGCAATTGGGCCTCTGCATCCATATGGGAGAACAGGAAGAAGTTCCTGGCTCTTGGCTTCAGACTGGCCTATCTCAGGCCATTGGGACCATTTGAAGAGTGAACCAGCAGATAGAAGTTCTCTCTCTCCTCTCTTTCTCTGCAACTCTGTCTTTCAAATAAATGACTAAGTCTTAAAAAAAAATCATAGCTCTGTTTGTTACAATTCCTGAAAAGTAGGTAAACAATAAACCAGAATCATTCATCCTCTCTTTCTCTTCCTATCAATATCTAGTTGAGGGCATTTCTTTTCTCTATCTTTACAGTGTGCCTAAGGTGTATAAGAACTTACCTTTTTCTAGTAACAGTGGAAGAAATAAAAAGAATTATTATAAATAAACTTTATTTATTTACTTCCAAAGTTTTATTTGAAGGGCAGAGAAAGAAGGAGAGAGAGGTAAAGAAAGAGAGAGAGAGAGATCGATTTTCCATCCATTGGCTAATTCTCCAAATGCCTGCAATGGTAAGGGTAGAGACAACAAATCTGGGAGGCAGGAACTAAACCTAGGTTGCTCATGTGGGTGGTAGGGATCCAGTTACTTGAGCGATCATCTGTTTCCTGCCAGTGTGCATTTTCAGGAAGCTAGAATCGGAAGTAGAGCCAGGACTAGAACCCAGGCATGGCAATATGGAATTCTACCATCCCAAGTGACATCTTAACCACGGTGTCAAACTCCTACCCTGACTTGTTTCTAACTACAAACCAGGATGCAAAAATTTTACGAAAGAAAAAGTAAACACATTCAATCCAAAAGTTCTTCTTTATGATAAGACTGAACATCAGGGCCGGCACTGTGGCATAGTGGGTTAAGTTGAAGGCCTGCAGTGCTGGCATCCCCTATGGACACTGGTTTATGTCCCAGCTGCTCCACTTCTGGTCCAGCTCCCTGCTGATGTACCTGGGAAAGCAGTGGAAGATAGCCCAAGTTCCAGGGCCCCTGCCACCCAAGTGGGAGACCCAGAATAAGCTCTTGGCTCCTGACTTGGGCCTGGCCCAGCCATGATTATTTTGGCCACTTGGAGAGTGAACCAGTGGTTGGAAGATTTCTCTGTCTCTCCTCTCTCTCTCTGTAACTACCTTTCAAATAAATAAATAAATCTTTTAAAAAAAGACTAAACATCATGTTGATTTTTAAATGTTGCCAATAATCAACGACCATGCCAAAACTATTTCTGGTGCATAGGGGTAGGAAATTTAGTGAACATTATCATTTTCTATCATATCTTTCGTGCCCAACATACTTGTTATATCTGGAAGAAGCCTTGTTTGGTAATTTAAAAATCAAACTCAAGCCCAACACTTAACAAACAAAACGAATATTTGATGATTAGTTCAAGCAGGCATTATATGAGTTTCAATGGGTAAAGAAATCATAATCCAAGGAGAATCTTAAATTATTGTATGAGGACTTTTCCTTGATTACTGTTAACAGTACACAGTCTTTGCTGAGTGAATAAATCCCTAAGTTGAGGATTTTTTTTCTTTTTTTTTTTTTACCTTAGTATTGAACAAATAGCATGTTTTGTTTGTTTGGGCCTTCTATAGATTATCAGGTACTTTCCCAGGAACATTAGTAGGAAGCTGGATTGGAATTATAGTAGCTGGGACTTGACTCAGCTGCTGATGTGGGAGCTAACCCCCAAGCAGTGGCTTAACCTGCTGTACAACACCCCCAGCCCTTACATCTACTTTTGTAGAGTAATTTTGCATTCCGCAGCTCTACCAAACTTTCTTTTTAATTCTTTGGAGAGAGAACGATGGCTGTATTATATTTTTCCTTCCCTATCCTCATACATTCTTTTCTTTTCTCTACTATATGACTAAGATCTCCAGCAACATTTGAGAAAAAGTTGGAAAGAAGATAGTTATGGTTCAGTTTTGATGTTAGAAAACAGTCTTTTAGGATAGGTACTTAGTGTACAGGTTAAGTCACTACTCGGGATGCCTGCATTCTTTATTGGAATGTCTGGTGTCAGTCCTGGCTCCTCCATTTCTTATCCAGCTTCCCACTAGTGCTCACACTGGGATGTAGCAAATGATGGCTTAAGTATGTGGTGCCAACCACCCACTGTGCCATGATGCTGGCCCATGATTTTTCTTATTTAGGCTATTTATTAGTAAACAAATGCTACTATAGCATTGCATAAAAAGTCACTCCAGGACTCAGTGACTTATAACTATGATCATCTGTGCCTTGACTGTGAATCCCTCTCTGGACAAAGCAAGTAAAATGACTTAGCACTTGTTCAAAAGGAAGGTAACACCCTCTACTGTCCATGGGAGGAACTTCAGAATTTCTTGGAAAAAGGCGAGGATAAAGAAGTAGGTGCAAGAAAAGAGTCCTCTCTTTGGCCATAGTTCTTCCCAATCCTTCCCATGCAAAATATACTCATTCCATTCCTTGGATGCCCAGGACTTCACAACAGACATCTTGAGACTTGAATCTCAGATAGGATCAAGATGCCGCTCCTCTTGACTTAAAGATTTACAAATGAAAGAAGTAAAATTATCTCTGTCATTTATAGGCAAAGTGTGCCATGGACGAGATAACCAGCGTAAGTAGTCTTCTTGAGACAAGGGAAAGGAGACATATAGCAGTCACCAGCCCATAACAATCCTAAAATTCCACTAGAGAAAGGCTGCTATCTAACCCTATATGGAAATAGGAAATATTCCAGGATTAATCTACTTTACTGTCTCAGAATAATTTCCCACCACTTTCCATGGGTGTCGCCCCCAGCTTTTGTAATAGCATTCGTTTTCCGTCATCCATTTTGGCTTCTGAAGAGGCATTAGATAAAGTGCTTGCTAGGTGAGCAGAGAAGCAGTTTTAATGGCCTATTTCCTGCCTGTAGACCACTAGAGACTAAGAGACTTTCAGACTCTCAAACAGTATTAATACCTTTTCAGCTCAGGCTAGTGACACTGTTGTTAATGGAGATCCTTTGCAAACAGTAGTTGATTTTCTGTGTATTTGATTCCACTCATCTCCTTTCATCAGAAGCTGCTCCTACAGTTATTTCTCAGGCATTTTCTGCTTTCTCAAGGATTAATTACGGGCATTTTGGGTCCATCAGGCTTCTATGGGATCAAGCCTTTAAGTTTTATAGTAGCCATTAAAAAATCCATCTAGAAGGATCTACTAGGTCCTACTTTATTTTTTTGTAGCTCTTAACAAATGCTGTGACTATTACATCCTTGATTTGGTCTTTATGACCAAATTTAATCACATGACCACAATCTTGATTTAATCTTTCTCTCAGGTTGTATCATGTTCTGAGAATGTTTAATTCTTGGAGTGGTAAAGGTGCTAAGTAGCTTTATCTTTCACACTAACAAGTTCTGATTCCTTTTTATACTTCCTAAAATGTGCTTGTAAACACCAGTTTGCTTCTGATTTTTTTTTTTTTTTGAGATATATTCATTTATTTGAAAGGCAGAGTTACCCAGAGAGAAATCTTCCATCCTCTGGTTTACTCCCCAAATGGCTGCAACGACCCAGTATTGGGCAAGGCTGAAGCCAGGAGCCGGGAAACTTTTCCAGGTCTCTCACAGGGGTGCAGGGGCCCACATGTTTCAGCCATCGTCCTTTGCTTTCCCAGGCACATTATCAGGGAGCTGGATCTGGAGTGGAGCATCCAGGACTCGAAGCGTTTCCCATATGGGATGACAGTGCTTCAGGCCATGGCTTAACCTGCTGTGCAACAGCACTGGCCCCTAATTTTATCTTTGCTCTGTAGTGTTGTCTTATATGACACAAAAATAAAAAGCTGAAGCTCTGGATAGTACGTGAAATATCTTCTCCAAAGATTATGAATTCATTAAGTAAAATTTTTATCTTCAACATTATAATAGGTGACAGTTTTGCTACTATATAACATAGGTCATCATTTTTCCAGTCTTTTATTTATTTACCTTCGTATTTTTGTCATAACACTTTTTTCTGACCTTCCACCATCTGTTCCCAAACCATTGCTACATACATCATTTCTTTGTTAAAGCAGCATCCAGTATAATTTTCATTACTTATTGCTGTAATAATATTGGAAAAAAGCCATCCTGAAATTTTGTGCTTTAAGCAGCAGTCATTTATTCTAAGAAATCTTTAGGTCAGCTAGAATGTCCCTGCCCATATGTTTTTCAAACTCACCTTGAAAACAGTGTTAGTGAAAACATGTTCTTTTTTTTTAAGATTTATTTATTTATTTGAAAGATAGAGTTACAGGGAGGAAGAGAAAGGGAGAGAGAGAGAGAAATGTCTTCCATCCACAGTTTCACTCCCAAAATGACCACAATGGCTGGAGCTGGGCTGATCCAAAGCCAGGAGCCAGGAGCCCTTTCTGGGTTTCCCATGTAGGTGCAGGGGCCTAAGGAACTGGGCTAACTTCCATCACTTTCCCAGGCCATACCAGAGAGCTGGATCAGAAGTGGAGCAGCCAGGACTTGAACCAAAGCCCATAAGGGATTCTGGCACTTCAGGAGGTGGCAGCTTTACCCACTACACCACTGTACCAGTCCCAAAAACATGTTTTTCTAATAATCATGGCAGAGGTAGTAGGTAGCAAGTTGCCTTACTCTTAATAGCAACTGCAAGTCCCTCTTCCTCCTGTCTGCCAATATTCCATTTGCTGGGAAAATAATGTGGCAGGGTTCAAAGTCAAAGGGAAGGAAATTCAATCAGGTATAGTGGGAGTGAATGAGAATTTAAATAGCAAAGGGCATGGAGGCAAGGAGAGTGAAGTTAAGGCAATTATACATTATTCTACATTCTGGTTTTTTTTTTTTCTGTGGTGAATTTTGTTCATTGATTGGTCGTGTTAAATCAGGTTTATATTTCTATAATAAATCCATCTTTATCCTTAAAGATTATACCTATTATACTTCTTGTATGTTTCTGAATTTGACTTGTTATTGTTTTAACATTTCAAATTTGTGATACTGAGAGACTGATTATTTTTCTTTTATGTTATTTTTCATATTAAGATGTTTCTGATCTCATAAAATGAGTTGACAAGGTTTTCCTCTTCTATTTTCTAGGTATGTTTAAAGTTCATATTGTTTGTTTCTCACATGCTCAGTAGAATTCATTAATAAAGCTATGCATACTTGGATACATTTTTACATGTGTGCAAAGACTTTTAAATATGGATTGAATTTTAATGATTATAGGATTATTTAGATGTTCAATTTATTCTTGTGTCAGTTTTAGTATTTGTATTTTTCTAGTAATATTCAATTTTACGTAAATTTTCAAAGTTATGGACAAAAGTTAACGTCCTTTTATTATCTTTATTTTTTTAAAGGTCTTCCTTCTGTTGGTTCACCCCCATAAGCTGGTACGGCTGGAGCTATGCCAATCCAAAGCTAGGAGCCTGGTGCTTCCTCCTGGTCTCCCATGTGGGCACAAGGGCCTAGAACCCGACGTCCATATGGGATGCTGGCGCTGCAGGCAGAGGATTAACCAAGTGAGCCATGGCGCCAGCCCTATTATATATATTTTTTAAAGATTTATTTATTTATTTGAAAGACAGAGTTAAAGACAGAGAGAGGGAAGGGGAGAGATAGAGAGATAGATCTTTCTTCTTCTGGTTCACTCTCTAAATAGCCGCGATGACTGGAGCTGAGCCAATCTGAAGCCAGGAGACAGGAGCTTCTTCTGGTCTCCTACACGGGTGCAGGGGCCCGAGCACTTGGGCCATCTTCCACTGCTTTCCCAGGCCTTTAGCAGGGACCTGGATCAGAAGTGTAACAGGGCTGGCGCCGCGGCTCACTAGGCTAATCCTCCACCTGTGGCACTGGCACACTGGGTTCTAGTCCCGGTTGTGGCGCTGGATTCTGTCCGGTTGCCCCTCTTCCAGTCCAGCTCTCTTCTGTGGCCCGGGAGGGCAGTGGAGGATGGCCCAAGTGCTTGGGCCCTGCACCCCACGGGAGACCAGGAGAAGCACCTGGCTCCTGCCTTCGGATCAGCGTGATACGCTGGCTACGGTGGTCATTGGAGGGTGAACTCACAGAAAAAGGAAGACCTTTCTCTCTGTCTTTTCTTTCTCTAACTGTCCACTCTGCCTGTCCAAAAAAAAAAAAAAAAGTGTAACAGCTGGGACTTCAGCTGACACCCATATGGGATGTCAAAACAGTTTTTAGAAGTTTAACTATCATATAACATTATACAAATTTATAGGATGCCATGATGTTTTGATACAGGTATACCATGTTTAATGTCCAAGTAGGGTAAATGCTGTGTCTTAAAATGTTTATCATTCTGTTATGGTGAAAACATTCAAAATTCCTTCTTACAGTTTCTTTAATTTCTTTGAAAAATATGTAACATAGTCTGCTTATTCATAGTCATCTTACTGTGCAATAGAACAGCAGAACATTCTGGCCTATCTATGTATAACTTGGTACCTGTTAAATAATCTTTCTCTTTAACCCCTCCTTCCCTAGACTCTGGTAACCCCCATTATATTCTCAATTTCTATGCTTTCAGCCATATGTCTCTGTCTCATTGTGTCTTGCATTCCATTATCTTTTGTTGTTTACAAGTCTCTTTTATTTGATATTGTAAATTATTTGAGAGAGTTATCTATTTCAGTCAGAATTTATATTTAGGATGATATATTTTTGTACCAAAATAAACTGGTCTTCCAATTCCATTTTCCACTTACCTTTTGAGGTGCCTTTGTGTGTTGTTTGAGATCCTAAAGCATCCAAAAAATAATGTAACCCTGTGGGAGACACAACTGGCAGAGAAACAGTAGAGTAGACTGCGTCATAGGACTTAGGTAGTCACGATTCTTATCTCATCTCTTCCCTGTACAGGTGAATGGCTTGAGCAAATCACTTAAACTCTCTGTAGTCTATCTTGAAAAGTGGAAACAATAGTACTTCTCTGGCATTGTTAAAAGAATTGGATGAATATTTAAGAAGAGCTTAGAATATGGTACATTCAATAGCAGTTTCTCACTATTTGTGAAATATGGCCTATGTAAAGATTTTTACAAGTCAAAATATGGTCTTATGTGATGGGTATACACTTATGTACGTTTTTCTCAGTGATAGTAGTTCCATATATCTGGAATGGAGAGTACATTGGCAGGCATACTTTCATGGTTTATTGCTTCAATTAAACTACTGTTTTGTATTATTACTCTATAGATATCTGCTCAATTTTTTACAAGTTAAAGCAATTCTGACTTCCATCAAAATTAACCTTTTTCAAAAGTGAAGAACTTAAGTTGGTCAATCATTGTATATGAGTTCATTCTTTAGTATACAGAAGATGAAAGAATCTTTATTCCAGGCATAGCCACCCTGCACATCATCCACTAACAATGGCTACTAAACCTGAAGAACACAGTAATGTGTTATCCTTTTTCTCTAATTCCTGTGGGATTGTGAGAGTTTTGGAATACCTATCACCCTTGCTTACAGTACTCTGCTAGCAAAGTGTCTCAAACAATGGGAGCAATATTGCACACACAAATTTTGGAGGGAAGTAGCCCCATGTTTGGTTCAGCAGCTTCCTGCTATCATTAGGAAGCCATATTTTCATCTGTAATCCTCCACATATGGTCTAAGGACTCTGTGAAAAACTTCCAGGTGCCAAATAAAATCTTTCTCCTTTATTTCCCTTTTTTTCCCTTTTTAATCAGCAGAATGACAATTTTGCTTGCAGTGGCTATCTAGCTAATTTTTTTTGATACATGTCAAAGGAACTGCTACTGGCTGTTATTCACATCCAAATTAATTCTGAATGTAGCATTTTTTTTTAAAAAGATTTATTTATTAGAGAGAGAGAGAGAGAGAGCGAGAGCTTTTCCACTTGTTGGTTCACTCCCCAGAGAGCTGCAAAGGGTGGGACTGGGCCAGGCTGAAGCCAGGAGCCAGAAGCTTTATCTGGATATCTCATGTGGACGATAAGGGCCCAAGCACTTGGACCATCTTCCACTGCTTTTCCCAGGCCATTAGCAGGGAGATGGATTGGAAATGGAGTAGGTGGTACTCAAACCAGCACCCAAATGGGATGCTGGTATTGCAGGCAGCAGCTTTACATGTTATGCCATAATGCCGACTCCAAAGTAGCATTTTTTCTGATGTCCAAAGATATTCTTTGGAAAGCTTTGAGAATTTTGACTTTATTATAAACACGATTCATGTGTAGAGTTTAAGACTATTAGCTTGGAAAGAGTTAAAGTAAAAAAAAATTTTCACTCCTTATTCAAGCCCACATTTCCAATTCCCACTAATCAGAAAGGCAACTTATGTTAATAGTTCCTTATACATTCTTTAAAATTACATAACTTTAAAAGTTTCTTTTTAACTTACTGCATCTTTACATTTCTAGTCTTTTATTTTTTCAACTCAACCACTCTAATTCCATTGCTCATCTGTATATTCTGAGGCAGACTAGAAATCACTTTTAGAAACTACAGAGAAATTGGCTTTCTTTATCAGAGAGAATATGCTCTCTTAGGAAAAAAGTTGAATTACCAAGATTCCCTTCTTGTGGGAACAAACTGTTGAAATCTTTACTTAATGTATGCTAAACTGATCTTCTGTATATAAAGAGAATCGAAAATGAATCCTCATGTGAATGGAAGGGGAGAGGGAGTGGGAAAGGGGAGGGTTGCGGGTGGGAGGGATGTTATGGGGGGGAAGCCATTGTAATCCATAAGCCATACTTTGGAAATTTATATTCATTAAATAAAAGTTAAAAAAATTAAAAAAAGATTCCCTTCTAAAGCAATAATTTAATAACTGTAATAATAATAATGTAATAATGACTGTAATAATATTAATGTAATAACTATAATGTGACCATTATAGTTTAAATGATGATGGTCAACAATGGTGTGTATACTTGTGCATTTTCAGGAATACCTTACTGTCATTCACCCCAATATTCTTCAATGTTAGTAACTTTGTCATGAAAAAGATACACTGGACAGTAACAGATTTGATAATGTGCTGTTTTCAGTGGCAAGTAATAATTTACATTTTGTTTTAGCATCAAGGTTATGAATGACATCTTTTTTACTGACACATAAAGAACAAGATGCAAGAGTTTTAAATTGCTAACCATACAAACATATATATGCTGGCAGATTATTGTAGAGAAAAATGACATAGACTTATGCATTTGTAGCTAGTGATAATATAACTCTTTATAAAAATGTAGTATTCTTTAAGGTAGGACTATTTTGGATTGTTCCAAGACTATTTCTAAAGAACCATAAGAACTTTATTAAATATGATTATCCTGGGCAATATTATGCTCAACATTATTAAGCCTCCATAGCCTATTTTTCCCACGCAATTTTTTCTTTCCCCTGGGGAATATTTTATTCAGCCTTGCAGGAGATCTCATACTATTTCCCATAGTTCCAAAGGTATTAGTAGTCTTTAACATTTTAAATTACTGTTAGGATCTCATTTTCAACTCCAAATAAACAAGGTGTTTTTCATCTTAATTAGAAAATTATAAATCATTGTTGAATGAGTTGGGAGCTTCTGGGTCCCTTAAATTGAACTGCATAGGTTTAGAAAGAGAATGATCCTCAGTTTAATATTGCTTCACTTCAAAGACAATCTCCTAGGTAGCATTTTAATGATGTTCTTGAATAACTTACAGGTCAAGAGATTTTTATTATAATTGAAGAATTTAATAAAAATCACCTAGGAAAAGTTCTTAACTTTTTAAATGGCAGGATAGACATTTTTTTTGAACAATATTCCACACCCAAGTCTCATAGTGGTTCACTGCTTAACTTTCTGTTTTGGAAAGATGAACTCCACTCTGCCATGGTTTGAGCCTTAGGTTTGTGCCTTGTACAGCTCTCAATCTTGGTTTGTGATTATTTTACAGACTGAAATGATTCAAAATTAATTCATAAATAAGGGGTGGTGTAAAACACTGTTGTGAAATCAGGGACCCAGTGATGGATGTTTCAGCTCCTACAGGGAGCACCATCATTGCTGTCCTGTAATTGTGCTAGCTTGAGATTTACAAGGTATTTATTTAGGATCTATAATTCTGTTAGTGACATTTATGAGGCCTCCAAGAGCACTTCAAAGATCTTGAACTAGGTGGTAAGCTACCTTGTGGAAAACTATTTTAGTGCTATCCCGCCAAAGTCCATCTGTTGGATCTGTCTACGTGTATCTTAGTAACTATCTCTTCTGAGAGTTTAAATTGGTATATCATCTCTTTCATTATTATATATAACCAAATGTCAGAAAGTTACTTACAAGAAGGATGTAAGGAGAACTGATGCTATAAAGAGAGAGTTGGGGTGGAGCGTTTGTGCAGCTTGTCATGTGCGATGCCTGCATTCCATGTTAGAGTTCCTCAGCTTGAGTCCTGGCTGTGCTTTGGATCAAGCTTCCTACAAATGCACATCTTGGGAGGCAGTAGTTGATAGCTCACTTACTCAGGTCTCTGTCACTCATGGAGAATCTGGATAGAGTTGTAAACTCCTGTCTTTGGCCTAGACCAGCCCTGACTATGGTGGGCATTTGGGGTGTGAACCAGAGGGTGGAAGATGTCTCTTTGTTTCTGTCTCTTTGCCTTTCAAATAAAAACAAGTAAGTAAATTAAGAACTAAGTAAATAAATAAAAAGAGAGTTAGGAAACTGAGTAACTCAACTACCTTTTGATCTTCCACAACAAACAGAAATTGAAAAAATTTGTAATCACCCAGCCCTACAAAAGGTGCTCAAAGATGTGTTACACATAGAAGCACAGAAACATGCACATCACTACAAAATAGATGAACGCAGAAAATGACCCAGCAAAAGTACAAATGAAATCCAAAATACATAAACAGAACTATTTATGGAAACATAGCAGGGCAAAGTTAAGACTTAACAATAGTCACACTGAATGTAAATGGTTTCAACTCCCCAGATAAAAGACACAGACTGGCTGAATGGATTAAAAAAAAAAACCCATCTATTTGCTGACTGTAAGAAACACACCTTACCAACAAAGATGCATGCACACTGAAAGTGAAAGGATGGAAAAAGATAATCCAAGCTAACAGAAACCAAGAGCTGGTGTGGCCATCCTAATATCAGACAAAATAGACTTTAACACAAAAAGTATTAAAAGAGACAAAGAAGGACACTATATAATGATTAAAGGATCAATTCAACAGGAAGATGTGACTATTATAAATGTATATGCACCTTATTACAGAGCACTTGGCTATTTAAAAGAAATATTAAGGGAGTTACAGGGCAATATAGACTCAAATACAGTAGCAATGGGGGACTAAAATACCCCACTTTCAGCAATGAACAGATCATGAAGAGAGAAAATCAACAAGGAAACAACAGAGTTAATTGACACCATAGATCAAATAGACCTAACGGATATCTATAGAGCCTTCCACCCTACAGTCGCAGAGTACACATTTTTCTTGCCTGTACATGGACCTTTCTCTAGGATTGATCATGTTAGGCCATAAAACAAGTCTCAGCAAATTCAAAAAAATTGAAATCATACCATGCATCTTCTTGGACCACAATTCAATGAAGCTGTAAATCAACAACTCAAGAATCTCTACATCATATGCAAACACATGGAGACTGAACAACATCTTCCTGAGTGAACAGTTGGTCATAGAAGAAATCAAAAGAGAAATAAAAAAAATTTCTGTAAACAAACGAAGATGACAATACAACATACCAAAATTTGTGGGATATAGCAAAAGTGATGTTAAGAGGAAAGTTTATTGCAATTGGTGCCTACATCAAGAAAGTAGAAAGGCACAAAATAAATGAACTATCTATGCACATCAAGAATCTGGAAAAACAAGAGGAAACCAAACCCAAAAGCAGTTGAAAAAAGAAATAATTAAAATTAGAGAATAAATAAAACTGAAACCAAAAAACTAACAAAAAGCTATTTTTTGAAAAAATAAACAAAATTGACACACCACTGGCCAAACTAACCAAAAAAATGAGAGAAGACCCAAATCAATAAAATTAGAGATGAAAAAGAAAATGTAACAACAGACACCACTCCTGTATTATCTGGGAGTTTTTATAGTTAAATCTTTGATCCATTTTCAGCTTTATTTTTGGAGTGTGGAGTCTGCATCTACACTTGTTTTTTGTCTGTGAATGTTCAGCTCTTCCAGCACTTGTTGAGGAGGCTCTCTTTGGTCCATTAGTTGACTCTACTCTTTCAACAAAGATCTATTGACTCTGGTTATATGGCTCTGTTCCTGGGCTTTCTGGTCTGTTCTGTTGTCTACTCTTTCACCAGTATTCATTGTCTTAATTACTGCAGCTTTATGGTAAGTATGAAGGCTTGCTCTACTTTTAGAATAATAATTATTCATTTGTGAAACCAAATTCATTTCCACAATTTCAGTATACATTATCATTGTTAAAGTATTTTTTTTAAGATTTTTGTTTCATTTATTTGAAAGTCAGAGTTGAGAGAGAGAGAGAGAAAGAGAGAGAGAAACCGTTAGAAAGAGAATCTTCCATCTGCTGGTTCACTCTCCAAATTGCCACAGTGGCTAGGGCGGGCCAGACCAAAGCTAGGAGCCAGGAACTTCTTCTGGGCCTCCTACGTGGGTGCACGGGCCCAAGCACTTGTCCATCTTCTACTGCTTTTCCAGGCACATTAGCAGGGAGCTGGATTAGAAGTGAAGCAGTCAAGACTCAAACTGTGCTTGTATGAGATGTTGGTGCTGCAGGTGGTGGCTTTATCAGCTATGCATAATACTGGCCTTGAAAGTACTTTTTTTGTGTATCAAAGTAATAAAAATAGTTTAAAGTCATTTATAAAAAAAGAGAAAAATATATATAAAGAAAAATGTTCCAATGCAAAATCTACCTTAAACTCCCCCCTCTCAGTTATACAGTTATAGTAAATGCTATCCAGAAAATATCAATTTTTATATTTTAATACAATCAACATATTTGGGAAAAGTTATCAACTCAATGAAAGCAAAGAATGGTGGGGTTAACTGCTTGGTAGGTTTGTAAGATGTTTCTGATTTAACCTTTGCTGGGTAAAGAAGCAGTCATCTTTCTCTGTCATACATGACACTTGGATAGGCAATGTTATGTGCATTATAACCATTAACCTAACCACTAAGTAGATGTTAGCCCTCCCAGGCAAAGATCTGTAACTAATTCCAACAGAAATTTTGTAGACTAATAAAAGCTACAAGGTTAATGTCCTGGAGATAAAGTACTACTTACATTTTTTATTAATTACTTCTCATTTTATTTGAAAGGGAGGAGATAGAGCGAGAAGACAGAAACAGACAGATATTCTATGTGGTGACTCTGCAAATGCCATCAGCCAGGGGTAGGCCAAGACCAAGCCAAGTACTTGTAATTCAATCCAGGTCTTGCACATGGATGGCAGTGACCCACATACTTGAGCTATCACTGTTGTCTCCCAAGATGCTCATTAGCTGATAATAGGATATTTTTGAGTAAGTTCTGCTCATGTCAATTGCAAGAGCTCAAATCACTAAGAAATAAGGGTTGCTTGTAGTCTGAATGACTGAAGCATCTGTATGTATATTATTTGATATTCTTATTTTAAAAAATCCATCTCATTCTTTCATGATCAGGTTCTACACTTGCTGCCCTGGGACAAAATTAGCCTAAGATTCTGTAGGTTCAAGCCCTAGGTAGGAGTGATTCCAAAGCAGAGCTTACCAAGGGTTGGGGAGTAGCAAAAATATGTGCACGTGTGCCTTGGCTCTTAAGTGTCTAAGTCCACAGAGTTAAGGCCTTTAAACAGCCTGGATCATGTCTGTCTTTTCAGAACCATTTCTCCACTTGTGTTCCATTCCACCCAAATACATTTTCTGTTCTTTCACAGTTCTTTGTCCTTTTAAGAACATCAGGGTGAAAAATAGGACCATTTTAGGGGTTTTTAGCCCTTGTCAGCATCTCTCTCCAACATAGACAAGGCCAAAAGAACCCACTGAAAATCCTTTAGGTTAAGCTCCAGAGCACAGGCCTTACCTCTCCTCTTCAGACTCTGGATCTGCACTGCACCTGCTTCTGTTCTCATTTCATTTCATTTCATTTTAAAAGAAGGCATGACTGGATGGTGCTGCAGCTCAATAGGCTAATCCTCTGCCTGCGGCGCCAGCACACCGAGTTATAGTCCCGGTCGGAGCGCTGATTTCTGTCCCGGTTGCTCCTTTTCCAGTCCAGCTCTCTGCCGTGGCCTGGGAAGACAGTGGAGGATGGCCCAAGCGCTTGGGCCCTGCACCCGCATGGGAGACCAGAAGAAAAACCTGGCTCCTGGCTTCAGATCAGCGTGATGTACCAGCCGCAGCACACCAGCTGCAGCGGCCATTGTGGGGTGAGCCAACGGCAAAGGAAGACCTTTCTCTCTGTCTTTCTCTCTCTCACTGTCCACTCTGCCTGTCAAAAAAAAAAAAAAATAAATAAATAAAAGAAAGAAAGCATTACTGAGATATAGTTTATCCCATTTTGATTCACATTCTAGATTATATAAATTAATAGTATTTACATAACAGAACAAAAATGTGTGTTACATTGCTTTTGGACCTACTAAAGATGTTATTTCTAAAAACTGTCCTATGAAATCTAATGGCATTATGTAAACGCTTGATGTGATTTCTCATCTGAATAACACATCAATGGTGTTTGTCTTAAATTCACAACTTAGCAATTTATTATACAAATAATGATATACATAAGCCCATGTGTTAGTTTCTTTATAATCTGTTCTCATTGTAGTAGAATACGGATGCACTTTATATTGCACTCCATGATGTGCTGAATTATGTTATACTGATATTTATTCTATCAAGGGTTGAGAAGATAAGTGCATTTATGCATGAGGATTTGTTCCATAAGAGTCTATGTCCAGTATTAATATTCAAAATCTAGAAGTCAAAATTATTTCATTTTTAAGTTGCTGCCTAACTACTAATAAGTTGTATTATATAAGTGGAAACCAGAGAGAACTGGGTCATATGTGTTTTTTGCTATTGCATTCAACCAGGTAGATTGAGAAATCAGCATTAATGCCTCATATTTATTCATGTACTTTATTTTATTTTAGTTTTTTTTTTTTTGACAGGCAGAGTGGACAGTGAGAGAGAGACAGAGAGAAAGGTCTTCCTTTGTCGTTGGTTCACCCTCCAATGGCCGCCGCGGTCCACGCTGTGGCTGGCGCACCGTGCTGATCCGATGGCAGGAGCCAGGTACTTATCCTGGTCTCCCATGGGGTGCAGGGCCCAAGGACTTGGGCCATCCTCCACTGCACTCCCGGGCCACAGCAGAAAGCTGGCCTGGAAGAGGGGCAACCTGGAAAGAATCCGGCGCCCCGACCGGGACTAGAACCCGGTGTGCTGGCGCCGCAAGGCGGAGGACTAGCCTAGTGAGCTGCGGCGCTGGCCTATTCGTGTACTTTAAATTTTAAAAATCTGGCAATCCTTCCAAAGAACTGAACCAAGTTATTTCCTGGTGAGGACTGGATTGCAGAACATAGAGCTTGTTATTTGGTCTAGTCTATCAATGGCTGGGTCATTTGCAATTCTGACTCCCCAATACATAATTTAAATTTTTCTAGGGCCAGAATGCAAATTGCCTCTTTGTAACACTAGAGGGTGGTATTTGAAAAGCCACTCAGTACTATGGTGGATGCAGACTTGAATTTATTCTGCGAGATTATCAATTCAACTTGTTTTTGAATGAGAACAATGCAAATGAATGCTTTTTAACTGCTGTGAGACTAAGGAGTAGAAAAAGGAATGCAAACACAATTACCCTATTTTTTTTTTTTTTAACAGGCAGAGTGGACAGTGAGAGAGACAGAGAGAAAGTTCTTCCTTTACCGTTGGTTCACCCTCCAATGGCCGCCGCGGCCGGCGCAATGCGCTGATCTGAAGGCAGGAGCCAGGTGCCTCTCCCAGTCTCCCATGCAGGTGCAGGGTCCAAGCGCTTGGTCCATCCTCCACTGCACTCCTGTACCACAGCAGAGAGCTGGACTGGAAGAGGAGCAACTGGGACAGAATTCGGCGCTCCGACCAGGACTAGAACCCGGTGTGCCGGCGCAGCAGGCAGAGGATTAGCCTATTGAGCTGAGGCGCCAGCCAATTATCCTATTTTTTAAAACGTGAATCTTCATGTATTAATCTAGTACTCTACTTGGCAGCAGGAATAAGCAACTTTATTTCAGTAACTTACAATGGGAATCCCATCTCGGTGCTAACAGTAAATGACTTTTCAAATTGGTTGAGGAAAGTAGCCAATGCAAATTCCACATTGTTTCAGATCACCAAAGGAGACCACAGACAGACAAGAACAATTGCTTTTATGTCTGAGCATCATATTCCTGGTGTATAAAATGATGGAATTGGACTAGTAAGTAATCCTGATGGTCTTATCAGATGCTATTTCTATACAAAAGTCTGCAAAAGTCTGCAGAGATGTTCTTGTCTGGAGGGCATCCATTAGTTGAGTCCAGGGAGGCCAGCAGCAGAACCTGAGCAAAAGAAGGCTAGCTTTGAAAGCCTCAGTCCAAGAGCAGGGTGTTTTTTGTTTTTCCTTTGTTAGGCAATCTGGTGTGATCCACTTTGACTTAGAGCAAAGCAAGTTTATTCTTCAACTGAGAACTTTGTGAACACATTTGCTGTAGTATTTCAATGTATCAGCATGAGAATCATCCAGATATTACATAAATAAAGACAATTTCCTAGGGGTACTGCTATCTGCTTTGTTTACTGGTCCTGGAGGAATAGAGCAGATAAAATCATGTGCTGAATAACATCATAGAAAATGAGTCAAGAAACTGCTGATCTCAGAATATAGACAGTTGACTTCATATTCAAAACACTGGAATACATGTAAAGTTCTTTTTTTTTTTGGAAGCCTTTATAAACAATTTGATAAGTATTGACTAAACAAAATGTGGTTTGTGTGCTTTTTTAAAAACTAGATAAGATATGGATTCCAGATTTTGTTAGCACAGAAAGAACAATGTAAAACCAATCTTGACTGTTTCCCCGCTGGCATTAAGGCCAGAGGGTTCAGTTTTCATTCATTGTTTTATACAGTCTTATAGTGCTGCCACTGGAAAGCAGCACAAAATGACTACAAAATCTTTTATGGATATGGATGCTATCCAAAAGCAAAATGAAAATCTATAGCAGAAAAAAATGTACTCCAAATGATAGAATATTATTTTAATAATTTAATAAAAGTATAACAAATAAGTAAACATATTACTTCTCTAATTTATTGATGGCCAGATAATAGCTTCAATGGGAATGAATGATTTATGAATTCTTGAATTACCATTTTGTTCAACCTTTGTTTTCTGAAACAATGTTTAAGTTATGCTTTAGGCTTTCACAGTTGTTCTATGGAAAGAACTTCTGGTCTAAAAACTCAAGTGGAACATATTTACAGAATCCAAACATATTTTTCATTTTTAATGACCACAATTTGCCAGAGTGAAAACAGAACTTGGTATTTAAATGCAGAATTAAATATGCATAGTTTATTTGGTTTGAAGAGTTGCATATTCCTGGGGGAATCTATCATTGGATCTAGTTCTACCAAGCTGCAACTCTCTTGGAAATACATTTTTTCTGAAATTATCTTGTATGATTATTTTATACAATCATGCCTTGATTATACAGTGATTTAAAGTCATTTACTCCTGTGGCATATGTAAGTCATCAATCTTGTGATGTCCATTAGTAGAGGAACACACTTTAAAAACTATTTCTTTCTTACTATGGAATGAATCCATGGTTATACTAGTCCCTGTTGTGGACTGAATTGTGTTTCCACCTATTTCATATGATGAAGCCCTAACTCCTCCTTGTGACTATATTTGGAGATAAAGCTGTTTTTTTTTTTAAGTCAAAGTTACAGAGAGAGAAGGAGAGACAGAGAGAGATCTTCCATCTGCTGGTTCACTCCCCAAATGGCCGCAATGGCCAGAGCTGGGCCAATCCAAAGCCAGGATCCAGGAGCTTCATCTGGGTCTCCCATATGGGTGGCGTGGAACCAAGCACTTGGGCCATCTTCCACAGCTTTTACCAGGCCATCAGCAGGGAGCTGGATGGGAAGTTGAGCAGCTGGGACAGGAACCAGTACCCATATGGGATGCTGGCATCTCGGGTAGTGGCTTTACCCACTACTCCACAACACTAACCCGATATAGAGATTTTTGGGGAAGTAATTAAGGTTAAATGGGGAGGTTCCAAGATGGCAGAATAGGGAGGAAGCTCACTGATAGTCAAGGAAAAGATAGTTTAATAAAAGTGGAGATAGTGTAGTCTCAGGGAAGAGTTAGGGAAAAAAAGGCAGAGGATACTCTTCTGGAATTAGTGGGACACAGTGGATCTATGTGGAGGGCACAGGTGTCCATGGCTTGGGACCCCAGCTGCTGAGAGTCTCTGCACCAGCACTGGAAAGAGAGATGAGACAAAGCTGCAGAAGCCTGAGACACTGGTGGAAAAGTGGCAGGAAGAGCCTAGAGGGAATGAGGCTTGAAGCCCAATGGGAGAAAGAACACCAGTCTAACTAGAGGAGAGAAAAGAATAAAAGTGATGGTACAGACACAATTCTCTCTCTCCACTCACCTTACAAAAGCATGTGAGATAATAGAGCAGGCACCATTTTGGACATACATAACAGCTGCACCAGCTTGGGGCTGCATTGGCCCTCAGCCAAGCAGAAAAACCTGACTCTGGTGGGGAGTAATAACAGGAGACTAAGACCTAGTAATGTGTGGAGCTTATTATCTTGGACTGTGGGAAAAAAAAAAAAAAACTGAGGGTGTGTGGGAAAACTCACAGTGTGGCTGAGATGTGAGTAGTCTCAGTGGGAGACACCACAAGCTCGAGTGACTTGGCTACCTGGTGAGAGACATTGCAGGGGAATCTGAGCTTACACTGAGGACTGTACAGATCCTTTGTGTGGTCCTTGGGACAGAACAGACGAATATTATACCAACTGGGGCTAGCGTTCAGGCAGTGATCACCATTGGGGAGTAGAGCTTAGCTGACCAGAATTACTTCTCTTCTGAATTTAAAAAAAAAGAGAGAGAGAAAGAGAGAGAGAGAAGATTCACCACACCAAACCTGGGTGTGTCACCTTTGGCATACCCTTAACCCTGAAGAACTGAACAGAGCTCTCTGGCCACACCCACCACAAGTCTCTAGATATTCAGCAAAAGCAGACAGTCCACTTAATCTAGAGTTATAGTATAATGAGAAAAGCCTCCACATCAAAAAATGAATAAATAAATAAAAGAAGAAACCAAAGAATATCTCCACAATACCAAATGACAAACACAAAAACCAAGGAAACAAGAACAAGGAAGACAACATGACATTCCCAAAAGAACATGACATTCCAATACAAGATTATGAAGATGATGAGATAGAAGAACTGCAAGAAATTGAACTCAAAAAATTTATGATAAGAATATTTAGAAGTAATCAAAAACAAATGCATGAACTATTGGAATCCATGCAGAACATGACAAAAAATCTCTCTTGTGAAAATGAAATCTTAAGGAGGAATCAAAATGAAATGAAGAATTTAGTAGGACGTGAAATTGAGATATTGAAGAGAAATCAAAATGCAATGAAGAATTAAATAGAACAAATGAAAAACACATTTGAGAACCTTAAATACAGAATCAGTGAGATATAAGAGAGAATATTGGACTTAGAAGACAGAGCACAGGGACGTATACAGTCAAACCAAAGAAAAGAAGAGGAAATTAGAAATCAAAAATATTGTTGGGAAATTTCAGGATACTATTAAAAAAACCAACATACGGGTTCTAGGACTTCCTGAAGGCATGGAGAGAAAGAAAGGTTTGAAGGCCTTTTTAGTGAGATACTAGCAGAGAACTTCCTGAGTTTGGAGAAAGAAAGAGACATTCAAGTACAGGAAGCACACAGAACTCACAATAAACATGACCAGAAAACATTCTCGCATATGCAAACACATGGAGACTAAACAACGTGCTCCTGATTGAACAGTGAGTCATAGAAGAAATCAAAAGAGAAATCAAAAATTTTCTGGAAGCAAATGAAGATAGCAAAACAACACATCAAAATTATGGGACACAGCAAAAGCAGTGTTAAGAGGAAAGTTTATAGCACTAGTTGCCTACATCAAGAAATTGGAAAGGAACCAAACAGATGAGCTATCAATGCATCTCAAGGATCTAGAAAAACTGCAGCAAACCAGAACCAAAACTAGTAGAAGAAGAGAAATAATTAAAATTAGAGAAGAGATCAACATAATTTAATCCAAAAAAACTACAAAAGATCAGCAAAGCGAAGAGCTGGTTTTTTGAAAAAATAAACAAAATTGACACACCATTGACCCAACTAACCAAAAAAAAAGAAGAAAAGACCAAAAATTAGTAAAATCAAAAATGAAAAATGGAATGTAAAAACAGACACCACAGAAATAAAAAAGAGTCATCAGAAATTACTACAAAGAGTTGTATACCAGCAAACAGGAAAATCTATCAGAAATGATAGATTCTTGGACACATACAACCTACCTAAATTGAACCAGGAAGACATAGAAAACCTAAACAGACCCATAACTGAGTCAGAAATTGAATCAGGAATAAAGGCCCTCCCAACAAAGAAAACCCCAGGACCAGATGGATTCACTGCTGAATTCTACCAGACATTTAAAGAAGAACTAACTCTAATTCTTCTCAAAATATTCAGAACAATTGAAAGAGAGGGAATCCTCCTAAATTCTTTCTATGAAGCCAGAATCACCTTAATTACTGACCCTGAAGAAGATGTAGCATTGAAAGGGAACTACAGACCAATTTCCTTGATGAACATAGACTCAAAAATCCTAAATAAAATTCTGGCCAAAAGATTTCAGCCACACATCAGAAAGATCATCCACCCAGGCCAAGTGGGATTTATCCTTGGTATGCAGGGATGGTTCAACATTCACAAATCAATCAACATGATACACCACATTAACAGACTGCAGAAGAAAAACCATATGATTATCTCAATAGATGCCGAGAAAGCATTTGATAAAATACAACACCCTTTCATGATGAAAACTCTAAGCAAATTGGGTGTAGAAAAAACATTCCTCAACACAATCAAAGCAATTTATGAAAAACCCATGGCCAACATCCTATTGAATGGGGAAAAGTTGGAAGCATTTCCACTGAGTTCTGGTGCCAAACAGGGATGCCCATTCTCACCATTGCTATTCAATATATTACTGGAAGATTTAGCCAGAGTTATTAGGCAAGAAAAAGAACTTAAAGGAATACAAATTGGGAAGGAAGAAGTCAAATGATCCATCTTTGCAGATGATATGATTCTTTATTTAGGGGATCCAAAGAACTCTACTAAGAGACTACTGGAACTCATAAAGAGTATGACAAAGTAGCAGGGTATAAAATCAATGCACAAAAATCAACAGCCTTTGTATACACAGGCAATTCCATGGCTGAGAAAGAACTTCTAAGATCAGTCCCATTCACAATAGCTACAAAAACAATCAAATACCTTGGAATAAACTTAACCAAGGATGTCAAAGATTTCTATGATGAGAATTACAAAATCTTACAGAAATAAATACAAAATAGGAGACGATACCAAAAAATGAAAAAATCTTCCATGCTCATGGACTGGAAGAATCAGTATCATCAAAATGTCCATTCTCCCAAAAGCAATTTTTAGATTCAATGTGATACCAATTAAAATACCACATTCTTCTTAGATCTGGAAAAAATGATGCTGAAATTCATATGGAGGTATAGGAGACATTGAATAGCTAAAGCAATCTTGTACAACAAAAATAAAACTGGAGGCATCACAATACCAGAATTCTTTTTATTTATTTGTTTGACAGATAGAGTTAGACAGTGAGAGAGAGAGAGAGAATGATCTTCCTTCCGTTGGTTCACCACCTAAATGGCTGCTAAGCTGGAGCTACACCAATCCAAAGCCAGGGGACAGGTGCTTCCTCCTGGTCTCCCATGTGGGTGCAGGCACCCAAGCACTTGTGCCATCCTCCACTGCCCTCCCGGGCCACAGAAGAGAGCTAGACTGTTAGAGGAGCAGTCAGGACTGGAACCTGGTGCCCAGATGGGATGATGGTGCTGCAAGTGGAGGATTAGCCAAGTGAGCCATGGTGCTGGCCCCAGCAATACCAAATTTCAATACATATTACGGGGTAGTTATAATCAAAACAGCATGGTGCTGATACAGAAAGAAATGGATAGACCAATGAAACAGAAGAGAAACACCAGAAATCAATCCAAATATCTACTACCAACTTATATTTGATCAAGGATCTAAAACCAATTTCTGGAGCAAGACAGTCTATTCAACAAATGGTGCTGGGCAAACTGGATTTCCACATGCAGAAGTATGAAGCAAGACCCCTACCATACACCTTACACAAAAATCCACTCAGCATGGATTAAAGATTTAAATCTACGACCCGACACCATCAAATTATTAGAGAACATCGGAGAAACCCTGCAAGATATAGACACAGCAAACACTTCTTGGAAAAGATCCCAGAGGAACAGGCAAAGCCAAAAGTAACGATTGGGATTACATGAAATGGAGAAGTTTCTGTACTGCGGAAAAAAAAAAAAGGAAAGTGAAGAGGCAACCAACTCAATAGACATTTTTCAAAAGAGGAAATCCAAATGGCCAACAGACACATGAAAAAATGTTCAGGATCACTAGCAATCAGGGAAATGTAAATCAAAACCACAATGAGGTTTCACCTCACCCCAGTTAGAATGGCTCACATACAGAAATCTACCAACAACAGATGCTGGCGAGGATGTGGGGAAAAAGTCTCACTAATCCACTGTTTGTGGGAATGCAAACTGGTAAAGCCACTATGGAAGACAGTTTGAGGATGCCTCAGAAACCTGAATATAGCCCTACCACATGACCAAGCCATCCCACTCCTCGTAATTTACCCAAAGGAAATTAAATTGGCAAATAAAAAAGCTGTCTGCACCTCCATGTTTATTGCAGCTCAATTCACAATAGCTAAGACATGGAATCAACAATAGCTAAGACATGGAATCAACCTAAGACATGCCCATCAACAGAAGGGATATGTACTCTATAGAATACTATACAGTAGTAAAAAGAAATGAAATCCAGTCATTTGCAACAAAAATGAAGAATCTGGAAAACATCATGTTGAATGAAATAATCCAGTCACAAAGAGACAAATATCATACGTTCTCCCTGACCTGTGACAACTAACTGAGCCTCTAAAAGGAAACCTGTAGAAGTGAAATGGACACTTTGAGTAACAATGACTTGATCAGCCCTTGTCCTGACTGTTGAGAAACAACTTACTATTTTATTCCTTTTAGTATTTTTTTGTTGTACTTAATACCATTAGTTGAACACTTTAATTAACACACAAGTATTCTTAGGCACTTAAAATTAACTGAAAAGCTATCCCTGTTAAATATAAGAGTGGGAATAAGAGAGGGAGGAGATGTATAGTTTGGCTCGGACTTCAGATGTACATGCTCATTCAGACTTACCCCTAATGGTAAAGCTAGAAACATGCCTGGGGATTCCAATTCAATCCAATCAAGGTGGCATGTGCCAATGCTATCTCACTAGTCAAAGTGATCAACTTCAGTTCATAATTGATTACACTGATAGGTCTAAGAGTCAAAGGGATCACACAAACAAGACTAGTGTCTGCTAATAATAACTGATAGAATTAAAAAGGAGATATTGATCCAACATGGGAAGCGGGATACACAGCAGACTCATTGAATGGCAGATGCCCTAAACAGCACTCTGGCCTCAGAATCAGCCCTTAAGGCATCTAGATCAGGCTAAAAAGCCCATGAGAGTATTTCACGCATGGAAAGCCAAGACATTGTGAAAAAATAAAGACCTAAATGAAAGTTCTCTATGAGATCCCAGGGGAAAGAAGGGACCTTCAAAGGAGGTACTTTTCTCTGAAGGGAGGAGAGAACTTCCACTTTGACTATGGCCTTGTATTAATAAGGTCGACGTTTGTGAACTCAAGAGGCTTCCATAGCCTTTGCAGCTCATACAAGAGCCTCGGGTGATTACTGACCTCATAAATAAGAATATCAGTTGTTAAATCAACAATGGGAGTCACTGTGCACCTACTCCCCATGTAGGATCTCTGTCCTTAATGTGTTGTACTATGTGAATTAATTGTAAAACTACTGCTCAAACCATACTCTATACTTTGTGTGTCTGTGTGGATGCAGTCTGTTGAAATTTTCACTTAGTATATACTAAATTGATCTTCTGTATATAACAATAGTTGAAAATGAATCTTGATGAAGAGTGGGATGGGAGATGGAGTGGGAGATGGGATGGTTGCGTATGGGAGGGAGGTTATGGGAAGAAAACCGCTATAATCTAAAAGTTGTACTTTGGAAATTTATATGTATTAAATAAAAGTTGAAAAAAAAGGTTAAATGCGATCCTAATGGTGGGCCTTGTTCATATAAGACTAGTGTCCCTCTAGGAAGAGGAAGCAATATTAAAGGGTTCTCTTTCTCAGTATCTGCACAGAGAAAGGGTCATGAAAAGAACTACTGAGAAGATTGCTGGAGAGGCTTTACCAAAAATTGCATTTTCTAGCACTTTGACTTTGGACATTTTGGTCTCCAGATGGTAATAAATAATTTTCTCTTGTTTAATCCACCCAGTTGATGGTATTTTGTTAGGGTAATCCTGGAAGAGATACAACCTCACTCTTCATTATTACCTAGGATTTTACACAGTTCCTGAAGGAAGATGAGCTTCAGATTTTTTTTATTGAACAAAAGAAACAAATGGCAAATGTCTAAAGACTCCATAAATAGAATATAATCTTTCTTAAAGGCAAAAATATTTTCCCTCAATGGAGTCTGGCTGCTTTGCTGGCATTTTGAGGAGGCTCTCTATGCCCTTACTTCTGCTAATACCTAGACAAATCTGTGCTCTATCAAGCATTCTTGTCCCTCATGTGCTCTTGATCCTCAAAGTTTCTAGATTCTTCATTGACCTGAAACTCTACAAATCTACATGTACCATGTAATATATGCTACATTTCAAACAGAATTAGTGCCAATAACACAGGTTGAATTTGGGTACTTCTTTCACCAAATATTTTCTTCTCTCCTAAGAAATGACTTTAGTGGGCTTAGCCACCAGACCACACTACTATAGTGAGTCTAAATGTAATTCATCTGCGTGGTGGTGTGTTAGTGTGTTAGGACTGCCATAAAGAAAAAAAATTACAGACTGGATTAAACAACAGAAATTATTTTCTCACTATTCTAGGAGGCTAGATGTCTAAGGTCAAAATGTTAGAAGGATTTTCACCCTGAGGCCTCTCTCTTCTCCTGTTGTCTTCATATGGTCTTTCCTCTTTGCACATCATTGGTGTCCCAATCTTTTCTTCTTGTAAGAATACCAATCAAGTTGGACTAATGACCAGACATAGGACCTCAATTACTGTAGTTATTTCTTTAAAGGCCTTCCAAATACAGTCATGTTCTGAGGTCCTGGAGGTAGGACTTCAAAATACAATTTTGGAGTGGATACAATTCAGGTGTAACAAATCAGAATAACTAAAACAATTCTACCACATGATTGACAACCTGTTTTTATAATATTCTCCAAGATTTGTAGTGTAATGTAATTTGAGTAACTGGTAGTGGCATTTTCATGCAACAATTGTTACTACAATTCAGCTTATCTGGGAGAAATATATTCTCAGGATTGATCAGCCTTATTTCATAGACAGATTTTATGTCTTGGATTTACACTCCTAACCTTAAGGTGATTAATAAAACTGGTGTAATAAATAAGACTAGAGTCTTTATATATTCTGATCTTCTAGAATAAGCTACTCTCAAGGAATTTCAGTGAGAAGACATCTTAGCAAGGCTAGCAGTGAACAGAGTTTCCACAAAACTAAGAAGGGAGATTTGCATCTGACTCACAGGTTCGTTACTCTATAGATGCCTAGCTCATTTAAAAAGAAGTCAGAGTCTTGACCCCATTATTTTTTGTTCCATCAGTCTGCCCTATAGTATTCTTCCATGATTTTTATAAAAGATTTATTTATTTATTTGAGAGGCAGAATTACAGACAGAGGGAAGGAAAGACAGAGAGATCTTCCAACAGCTGATTCACTCCTCAAATGGCCACAATGGCTGGAGCTGGACTGATCTGAAGCCAGGAGCTAAGCACTTCTGGGTCTCCCATGTAGGTGTAGGGGCCCAAGCACTTGAGCCATTTTCTACTGCTTTCACAGCCCATCAGCAGGGAGCTGGATCCGAAGTTGAGCAACTGGGACTCAAACTGGCCTACTATGGGTACCTGTGCTGCAGTCAGAGGCCTAACCTACTACATCACAGAGCTGGCCACCCTTCCTTGATTTTTACAGTTTTAGGATTTTTTCTGGCAGAATTTGCTAAAGCTGCAGTTATCCTAATAATGAGCTCTAGAGTTTTCCATTATAAATATGCTTCACAATTGCAAAAAATCACTAAATACTTTATTTGACTCTCCTGCAGTCTTCATCATACTCACAGTTTTACTTTAAAGAAGTATTTAGCACTATGGAATTTGTACTTGCTAACAAAGATGGTGCTTTTTAGAATCAAGTTTCTATCACAGACTTCCTGTGTTTGAAATCTGACTCATCAACTCATAAACCTTGAGAAAATTATTTAACAACTCTATGTCTCAACTTCCTCATCTATAAAATGGTGATAAACTGAATTGTTAAGATGAAATAAAATGTTTTATTTAAAAAGACTTGCTGAAAACATTGGTTGCCACAGAGAAACACTCAAATAATAACTGTCATAATTGCTGTGGCTGATTTTATTGAAAAGTTGTTGATGTCCCTTGGGCAGTTTAGTAACCCCATGTTCCTTCTCCTCACAATTCAGAACCAGCCAGAGAAGGAGCTCATGTCTAGGATCCAAGAAGATCAAACCTTTCCAGTGTTGCCCTGGTGGACTGTGCTCCTGGTTTTGCTCTTGTTGATCTGATCTCCTACAAGCTTAGGATTTCATGTAAGCAGTAGTATGGTCGGCTTTCAAATCCTTCATTTTTCCCCTACTCAAAACCATTTCCCACTTGCTAGCAATAAAGGCACTGAATTTGTGCATTTTGCCTTCTCTTCATGTTGAAAACAGCACTGGGAAGCCACTGAGATTTATTTTACCTAAAGACTTTGGTGCTACTCACCACACTTCTATACACCACCAGGACACATCTTTTCTTATATTCTGGGATAATTTTTTGGGGTTGATCTTGAAAGGGCACCAGAAATTATAGTAGAGGTAGGTGTTTACTAGGTAAACATGCCATTTTAGATAACTATGTCCAGCAGGGATTCATGGGTTCAATACCTGGCTCTGGCTCCATATTCTAGCTTTCTGCAAACGAAAATCCTGGGAGGCATCAATGATGGCTGCAGTAATTGGGCTGTTACCACCCGTATGTGAGATCTGGATTGAGTTTCTGGCTCCAAGAGGTGGCTCATGCCAAGCTCTGGTCATTGTAGACATTTTGGGGGTGAAAAGGTTCATGGAATCTCCCTGTCTTTCAAGGAAAAAGGTGGTAACAAATTTCAAACATAAAATCCTAGGTGATAATGAGATGACAAACAAAAAAGGTGGGGGAAGCAGAGGAGAGCCAGGTTTGGGAAGACAATCAATATGCTAGGGAGATTTTAGCATCAGTGTTGGAGATTTTGTGGACATTTTCCTTGACAACAAAGACTTTAACAAAAGTCATATCAAAATGAGCCATTGGATCTTCCTCCCTCCCTTTCCCTTCCTTCCATCATTTCTTCTTTCCTTCCTTTCATTTATATTTCTCTGAGAAAAGAAAGAGAAAAAGAGAGAGAGAAAGAAGGGGGAGGCAGGAGGGAGAGAGGAAGTGAGGGGAGGAGGGAGGGAGAGACAGAGAGCACATTCCCATCTTCTGGCTCACTTCCCATCATCTCTAAATGCCTGCAGCAGTGAGACTGAGTCAGGTCCAAAGCCAGGAGCTAGAAATTAAATCCAGGTCTCCACATGGGTAGCAGGGTCCCAACAACTTGAGCCATCATCCCTGCGTTCCAGGGTCTGCCATAGCAGGAAGTTATCAGAAGCTGCAGCCAGGAATTCAATATAAGCACTCACATATGGGATGTAGGCATCATTTTTTTTCTTTTTAGATTTATTTTATTTATTTGAAAGACAGAGTTAGAGAGAGGTAGAGACAGGGAGAGAGAGGTCTTCCACCACTGGTTCACTTCCCAATTGCCATTAAGACTGGGGATGGGTCATTCCAATGCCTGGAGCCAGGAGCTTCTTCCAGGTCTCCCTCAAGATGCAGAGGCCCAAGGACTTGGGGGGCCACCCTCTGCTGTTTTCACAGACACATTGGCAGGGAGCTGGATTGGAAGTGGTGCAGTGGAGACTCAAACCGGTGGCCATATGAGATGCTGGCTTTACAGGCCAGGGCTTTAACCTGCTGCACCATAGTGCCAGCCCCTGTAGGATGTAGGCATTTTAATTGCTAGACTAAATGCCTACTCCTGGGTATGCTTCTTATCTTTGCTAATCTTCCTGGTGTATAAAATGAAGTTATAATTGTAACAATTTATGCAGTTTCTATCCATCTACCTATCAACTATCATTTACCTTTTGTCTATTATCCATCATCTCTGCTCTCTGTAGTTACATTTTAATATAAATAAATATTCAATAAACATAGAAAAGAAAGACACAAAAGTAACATATCTTTACTTAAAACAACTGGGGTGGTCCATCTGTTCTGTCTTTACTTGTGGTAGGTAGTATTCACTGAAGACACTTGTGTCCAGAGTAAAGCAAAAAGGTTGGCAAAGTGATTAGTCTCACAGTACTGACCATTTCTACTTGTGGGGCAGGCTGAAGATTGAGGGAAGGGAAAAGTTCAGTGGAGGAGGTTGATGGTGAAAATAATCAAATCATTTGTACTCATGGGGGAAGGTCAGATATGATCTGCAGGGTTCTTTTTCTACCTCCTAGAAAAACATGAATGTTGTGAAGAACCTTGGAACAGTTTTTCTGTTAAGATTCAGATTCATCTAGGAACATCGTGTGAGTCTTTACAAAGTGTTTGATCCTCCATTAGCCAAAGTTTCCCAGAAAGGCAGTCCAATGGGATATATATGGAGGAATATTTATTATCAAGTATTGGCTACTAGTATTATGGAGGGTAAGAAATTTAGTCTGCGACCTGAAAGATGAAAACATTGGAGCCTGAAGGCCTGAAAACCAAGGGAGTCAGTGGCCAAAATGCCAGTCTCTAGGTAGGAGAAGATCAACGTTCCAGCTCAAGTCCAGTCAAGCAGGACTCAACATTCTCTGCCTTTGGTTCCATGCAGGCTCTCAACAGACTGCATGATGTCCACCCACACTGAAGGGGATCACCTGCTTTACTCAACCTACCAAACAAAATGCTAACTTATCCAGAAACACCCTCATAGGCACCACCAGAAAAATTCTTAGCAAAATATCTAGGCATCCTATGACCCAGTCAAGGTAGTACATAAAGTTGTCCATAAAGGTAGTGCATAAAGTTGTTGGGTACAACAGCAACGGTATTTGTCTTGGTTATATCATTTCCAGTCTGATTAAAGACAATGGGTAAGATGACAGTTAGTTCAAGGCAAACATTTTCCTTTGCTGTCCTCCACCATTGTCCTAACTAGATACTTGACTTGCTTTCTTGCATATATAAACAGTCTTATTTACAACCTGCAGACACTACAGCCTGTGACTATTTTAACTGTTCTATTCTCCTCCCACCTCAATTATATCTCCTCTGATGCATAACAATTAGTACATGTTTAGTACTTCCAGTATGATTATTTTTTGATACTAAAGTCAGGGCCTCCCTGATTGTTCACTTGAAAGGAAGCTGGGAAAACATCACTATGAGTTCAAACTGATTAGAGAAAATGCTGTCATCAACTATTTTCTGATCTTTGAGTGAGGTACTGTGATAAATTAGTAAACACTGACAAGAAATGATGGGCATAGTTTTAGAAATAAAGAAAAAAATCGCTTTAGGTGGTATATTTTCTGTCCTCCAGAGACTACTTCTGTCTTCTATTTTATATCTTTCCCTTTTTTCTATTACTTTCCAGTCCCCTTTTCTTTGCAAACATCCCCTTTCAAAAAAATTGAGGTCTCAATCATGGGTATAAATTCAGTTCTTCATCAAGTTTTTAAATTTGTTTATGGCCAATATCTACCAGTTTTGTATGGTTGGTTCCTGCCTTCTGTGAGTTAACCTCATAGATTCAATAGAAATTTGATGAATAAATTACATAAACTTACTATTGTTAATGGATTGACACCAACTATGTAATAAAGTCTTGTAACAAAATATTAAATAGGACTTCAGGCTACGTTAAGCAGGTGGAATGTATCATGGAGCTGAGAAAGTCATCCTGAAGATCCTGGATCAGTGAACATAAGTCCTTCATGATTCGAAATTGGAAATGATGACTCATGGAACTGATGGCCCCTCTGGACAATTATCTCCATGAAAACAGCTTATTTTGTTTGTCATCGTATCCAAGGGCCTAATCTAGCAACATTATACATTTTTATTGACTTATTATTTTCAATCAAATAATTTCAGGGTCTGTTCTTGCAAAGGAAAATAGTGGAAAGAGACAGAGTAACTCTTAAGGTAAAGTAAGAGGCCAAGGACACATTTAAACATCTTGTGGCCGTAGGATTTGGTTATTATCATATGTTTAACATTAATACAATGCCAACTGTTTGATGTTATATAAAAACACCACAAAGGCTGTTGTATAGTGATTTACCTCCACTATGTTTCTGAAAAGGATATGAAATATACAATTTTATAAAAATGGAACATTATAGATAAAGAGTGAATCTCAGAAATCTTGGTTTGAGTTTTTGCAAAGATTCACAGAAATCTGTAGTGGTCTCTTATGTTTTCTGTTTATACTTTTTTCATGGCCTTTGAAAAAAAATAACCAAAATATAAATTCTCTTAGAAGACTCTTTGATTTGACCCTCAAGTTCATATATACATGGTCAGTCATATTTTAAATCAAATAATTATAGGTCGGTGCCACAGCTCACTAGGCTAATCCTCCGTCTGCAGCACCGGCACCCTGGGTTCTAGTCCCAGTCGGGGTGCCGGATTCTGTCCGGTTGCTCCTCTTCCAGTCCAGCTCTCTGCTGTGACCCAGGAGTGCAGTGGAGGATGGCCCAAGTCCTTGGGCCCTGCACCCGCATGGGAGACCAGGAGAAGCACCTGGCTCCTGGCTTCGGATCGGCGTGGTGTGCTGGCCGCAGCACACCTCCGTAGCGGCCATTGTGGGGTGAACCAACGGAAAAGGAAGACCTTTCTCTCTGTCTGTCTCTCTCTCTCTCTCACTGTCCACTCTGCCTGTCAAAAAAAATCAAATAATTATATGCATAGTTTTATTTGTTGGGTTATTTATGAATATAGCTATATCATAAAGGCTTTCCTTGATCACATGTTCTAAAACTGGTCCCCATTCCACCAGACCTCAACACTCACTATACTTTATCCTGCTTTACTTTTTTGTTAGTATTTTCATCACCTCTGGACATATATTTACTTGTTCATTTTTTCACTGTCCACTAGTTCTTTCTTAAAGATTTATTTATTTATTTGAAAGTCTGAACTACACAGAGGAGAGGCAGAGAGAGAAAAAGAGAGAGAGAGAGAGAAGAGAGAGTCTTCCATCCGCTGGTTCACTCCCCAGTTGGCCGCAACAGCCAGAGCTGTGTCAATCCGAAGCCAGGAGCCAGGAGCTTCTTCCAGGTCTCCCACATGGGTGCAGGAGCCCAAGGACTTGGGTCATCTTCTACTGCTTTCCCAGGCAGAGCAGAGAGCTGGATTGGAAGAGGAGCTGCCAAGACTAGAACTGGTGCCCATATGGGATGCTGGTGCTGTAGGAGGAGGATTAACCTACTGTGCCACAGCACTGGCCCTGTCCACTAGTTTTATTTTATATCCTCAGAGCCTAGAATAGTACTAGGAAAATAGACACTTAATAAATATTAATTGAATGAGTGCATGAAAAATTTTATATAGATATAAAAAATTTAGGGCATATATTCAGATTCAGGGTACCTATCATAAATAATAAAATTATTTACACATGATGTGGTTGTTGAATATTATGGACTTTGAAAACCATGAGGACATAAATTTAAATCATGATTCAACCACTTTCTTTTTTTAAAAAAAGTTTATTTATTTATTTATTTATTTATTATGGGGGGTGGACACACACATACATGCAAACACACACATATTGTGGTCTTCCATCTGCTGGTTCACTCCTCAAGTGGTCACAATAACCAGGACTGATCTAGATAAAAGCCAGGAGCCAGAATATTCTTCCGGGGGTCCCACATGGGTGGTAAGGGCCCAAGCATTGGGCCATCCTCTGAGGCCTTTCCCAGGGCATTAGCAGGGAGCTAGATGGGAAGTGGAGCAGTTGGGACATGAACTAGTGCTCATATGGGATGCTGGTGTACAGGTTGGCAGCTTTAGCTACTATTCCATAATGCTGAACCCTATTCAACCATTTTATATTAGAGACTTGTTAATTCTTCTTTGCATATTTAAAAATGGAACTATTTAAAAAAATGGAACTATTAATACTTTATTTACTTAGGTTTTAATTTTGTTTTAAAGATTAGAAGTGATATATGTAAAGTGCTTATCAGAGCATGTTTATGATTATAATATTAATAACAGTATCACAGAAGTCATACTTTCTTATTTTTTTAAATGTTCCTCAACAGTTTTTTTTTTATTTCTCTTTTGATTTCTTCTATGAACCACTGTTCATTCAGGAACATGTTTTCAGTATCCTTGTAATTGTGTGCTTATACATTTATTATAGTCACATCTTCCTGTTGATTTGATCCGTTAATCATTGCATAATGCCTTTCTTTGTCTCTTTAAACAGTTTTTGTGTTAAAGTCTATTTTGTTTTGCTGTTAGGATAGCTACACTAGCTCTTTTTTGGTTTCTGTTGGCATGGAATATCTTTTTCCATCCTTCTCCTTTCGCTTTCAGTTTGCATGTACCTTTGTTGGTGAGATTCGTTTCTTGAAGGTAGAAAATAGATGAGCTTTGTTTTTTAATCCATTCAGCAAGTCTGTATTTATTAACTGGAGAATTGAGACCATTTACATTCAAGGTGACTATTGATAAGTAACAACTTGGCCCTACCCTTTCCCCACAGATATTCCTATAGTTTACTTTGAGTTTTCTTTGTACTTTTACTGGGCAATATTCTGCCTTCACCTTCTTTCATAGTGGTTTCCCATGGTTCTGTGTTTCTGTGTGTAGCACATTCTTAAGTATCTTTTGTAAGGCTGGAAGAATGGTGACAAACTCTTCCAATTTTTCTTTTTACAAAAGGTCTTTATTTCACCTTCACTCATAAATCAGAGCTTTGCAGGGTACAGTATTCTGGGTTGACAGTATTTTCCTCTTAAGACTTTGAATATATCTCCCAATTTTCTCCTAGCCTGTAGGGTTTCTGATGATAAGTCAGCTGTGAATCTAATTGGAGATCTTCTGAAAGTAATATGGAGTTTCTCTCAGACACATTTTAGAATCTTTTCTTTATGTTTTACTGTGGAGGGTTTGATTAAATTGTGTCCTGGTGATAATCTTTTCTGGTCATGTCTATTAGGCATTCTATGTGCTTCCTGTACTTGGATGTCCCTTTCTTTCTCCAAATTACAGAAGTTTTCTGTAATTATTTCACTACAAAGGCCTTCTAATCCATTGTCTCTTTTCATACCTTCAGGAATTCCTAAGACCTGTGCCCTGTATGTTGCATCATTAGATAGTATCCTACAAATTTGCCACACTATTTTTTAGTTTTTTAATTTTTTATTCTTTTTTTTATCTGATTGTAAAATTTCCATAGATTTGCCTCCTAACTCTGATATTCTTTCTTCTGCCTCACCAACTTTGTTGTTAAGGCATTCCATTGCATTTTTTATTTGATCTATTGAATTCTTCATTTCTAATATCTCATTTTGATTTCTCTTTAAAATCTCAGTTTCATGGAAAAAATGTTCATTCATGTCATGTATGGATTTTTTTTTATTCGTGGATTTGCTTCTGATTACTTCTAAGTAATTCTACGATCAATTTTTTGAATTCCATTTCTGGCATTTCTTCAATCTCTTCATTTTCACATTCTAGTATTGAGGTGTTGTGTTTCTTTGGAGGCATCCTCTTGTCTTCCTAATTCTTGTTTCTTGAGTTCCTGGATTTATTTTGGGGGCATTTGTGGAGATACTTGTTGGATTTTTTCCCCCTGTGATGGCTTTATCTTTGGACTATGCCTCTGTGGATTCCCAGAGTGTCTGCTCTTTCAGTGTATACCCTGAGGGTTGTGCTGGGTGTGGCCAGGGAGCCTTTTTCAGAGCTCCAGCGTGAGGAACGTGTCTAAGGTTACACCCAAATTGGGTGTGGTAAATCTCTTCTTCTTTTTTTTTTAAACAGAGGGGAAGTTTAATCGGCTCTGTTGGCATATTCTCACACTCACATCTTCTCCTCCAAGGAGACCAATGCTTGGTCACTAGCCCAAGTGAGTTTACAGGACACAGAGTGCCTGAGGCAGTGACAACAGCGCTGCCAGCCCCTGCAGGAAGAGCAGTGTTCTGGAGGAGCCTCAGGACCGCACACTGCAGCCCCGCCCAGCAACAGCATCAGTGCAGACGCAGTCAGTGACGGTAGCTCCTGCTGGGGCAGGTGGGCCACCGTCCATCGTGGCTGTGTCCTTACAGAGAGCACCAGCAGCCACCAGGAGCCAGGCAGAAGACCCTGTGCCACAGCCTCAGACAGAGCCCAGGCTGCCCCATGGTATTCATTTGCACTGCCACAAGAACCACACAGGGGATCTGTGCAGTCCTTGGTGTGAGCACAGATCCCGCGGCTACGACTCTCATGAGGGATTTAGGGGGCCCTCAGCATGTGGAGCCACCCACAGTGACTACTCAAAGACCCAGCCACAACCTGTGCCTTTATATGCAGCCACAGTGTTTTTGCAGACGCAACACACAAGGCTCCCACAGTCATGAGCACTAAGCCCCCTGTCATTTCTCCCAGGCAGAGTCAGGCATCTCTGCTCTGTTGATTGCTGGGTGCTCAGACATGAGCTTGCAGTTGTTACTTATTTCAAAATGGTGCCCGCCGGTGCTGGTATCCATTCTGGGCCCTGGTTCTAGTACCGACTGCTCCTCTTCCAATCCAGCTCTCTGATATGGCCTGGGTAAGCAGTAGAAGATGACCCAAGTGCTTGGACACCTGCACTCACTTGGGAGATCTGGAAGAAGATCCTGGCTCCTGGCTTTAGATCAGCACAGCTCTAGCCATTGCAGCTACTTGGGGTGTGAAACAATGGATGAAAGACATTTCCCTCTTTGTCTCCCTCTCACTGTCTGTAACTCTACCTCTCAAATAATAAAATCTTAATAATAAATGGTGCTGGGAAAACTGGATTTCCACGTGCAGAAGCATGAAGCAAGACCCCTACCTTACACCTTACACAAAAATCCACTCAACATGGATTAAAGACCTAAATCTACGACCTGACACCATCAAGTTACTAGAGAACATTGGAGAAACCCTTCAAGATATTGGCACAGGCAAAGAGTTTCTGGAAAAGACCCAGGAGGCACAGGCAGTCAAAGCCAAAATTAACTATTGGGATTGCATCAAATTGAGAAGTTTCTGTACTGCAAAAGAAACAGTCAGGAGAGTGAAGAGACAACCGACAGAATGGGAAAAAATATTTGCAAACTATGCAACAGATAAAGGGTTAATAACCAGAATCTACAAAGAGATCAAGAAATTCCACAAAAACAAAACCAACAACCCAATTAAGAGATGGGCCAAGGACCTCAATAGACATTTTTCAAAAGAGGAAATCCAAATGGCCAACAGGCACATGAAAAAATGTTCAAGGTCATTAGTAATCAGGGAAATGCAAATCAAAAGCACAATGAGGTTTCACCTCACCCCGGTTAGAATGGCTCACATACAGACATCTACCAACAACAGATGCTGGCGAGGATGTGGGGAAAAAGGGACACTAACCCACTGTTGGTGGGAATGCAAACTGGTCAAGCCACTATGGAAGTCAGTCTGGAGATTCCGCAGAAACCTGAAGATAACCCTACCGTTCGACCCAGCCATCCCACTCCTTGGGATTTACCCAAAGGAATTTAAATTGGCAAACAAAAAAGCGGTCTGCACCCTAATGTTTATTGCAGCACAATTCACAATAGCCAAGACCTGGAACCAACCTAAATGCCCATCAACGGTAGACTGGATAAAGAAATTATGGGATATGTACTCTTTAGAATACTATACCGCAGTAAGAAACAACGAAATCCATTCATTTGCAACAAAATGGAGGAATCTGGAACACATCATGCTGAGTGAAATAAGCCAGTCCCAAAGGGACAAATACCATATGTTCTCCCTGATCGGTGACAACTGCCTGAACACCAAAAAGGAAACCTCCTGAAGTGAAATGGACACTATGGGAAACGGTGACTTGATCAGCATAGCCCTGAATGCTAATGAACAACTTAATACATTATCTCTCTTAGTAGTTTTTTTGTCTGTTCTACTTAATATGACTGGTTTACTTCTGTAATTAATACACAGTTATTCTTAAGTGTTAAAAATTAACTGAAATGTGATTCCTGTTAAACATAAGAGTGGGAATAAGAGAGGGAAGAGATATATAATTTGGGACATGCTCAAGCTGACTTGCCCCAAATGGTAGAGTTAAAAACATACCAGGGGATTCCAATTCAATCCCATCAAGGTGGCATGTACCAATGCCATCTCACTAGTCCAAGTGATCAATTTCAGTTCACAATTGATCATAATGAAAGGACTAAGAGTCAAAGGGAGCACATAAACAAGTCTAGTACCCGCTAACACTAACCGATGGAATAAATAAAGGGGAGAGTGATCCAACATGGGAAGTGAGATACTCAGCAGACTCATAGAAAGGCAGATGTCCTAAATAGCACTCTGGCCTCAGAATCAGCCCTAAAGGCATTCGGATCTGGCTGAAAAGCCCATGGGACTATTTCAGGCATGGAAAGCCAAGACACTCTGGCAAAAGATCTCTGTGAGTGAGATCCCAGTGGAAAGAACAGGTCTTCAAAGAAGGAGGTACCTTTCTCTGAAGGGAGGAGAGAACCTCCACTTTGACTATGACCTTGTCGAAACAAGATAAGAATCGGAGAACTCAGAGGGCTTCCATAGCCTTGGAAACTCATGACCGGAGCATAGGGAGACTACTGATGCCATAAACAGGAGTGTCAATTGGTAAAGTCAACAACAGGAGTCACTGTGCACTTACTCCTCATGTAGGATCTCTGTCCTCTATGTGCTGTGTATTGAGATTTAATGCTATAACGAGTACTCAAACAATATATTTCACTTTGTGTTTTTATGGGGGTGCAAACTGGTGAAATCTTTACTTAATGTACACTAAACTGATCCTCTGTAAAAAAAAAAAAAAAAAGAAATTATCAACTCCCAACTTGACTCTCACTGGGATTAAACATGACAATAGGTCTGATCTGATTTCATCATCATTTTAAAAAAATCATCTATTATTTTTCACTTTATGTTTCTGTGTGAGAGCAAACTGTTGAAATCCTTACTTAATGTATACTAAGCTGATCTTCTGTATATTAAGATAATTGAAAATGAATCTTGATGTGAATGGAAAGGGAGAGGGAGTGGGAAAGGGGAGGGTAGTGGGTGGGAGGGACGGTATGTGGGGGAAGCCATTGTAATCCATAAATCGTACTTTGGAAATTTATATTCATTAAATAAAAGTTAAAAAAAAAAGAATAATTGAATCTCAAAATGTCAATTAAAAAAAAATGGTATCTTCCTCCTCTTGGGTAGTTGCAGGATGCTGGTGCTGTTAGAGTTTAAAAAGCGTCCGCCACCCAAGGAATGACTCCAAGAGACTCTCTCATGCAATCAGCAAAGAGTTTATTATTTTTTCAGCATGCTGGGGCTCTCTGAACATGCGAGAACAGAGCAGCCCCGAGGAAATAAAGTATAGGGTTTATAAAGGCAAAAACCACAAAATCGGGAGGGGGGATACACGGTTGCTAAAATCAAAAGAGAGTACATAGTTACTGGGGTCAACATAACCCAAGTCCTAAGTGAAATTAATATCCATTATAATCTTGACAATACCAGTTACAATCTTGCAATTATCAATTATGATCTTGACATTAATCCAAATTATAGGTAAGACATAGACAAATCACATCTTTCTCATTAACCCAGGTACAATCTTTCTACGTTCAAGCTTGAGCAATCATGCTAGGGGATTTTTGTGCTCTGCCAACGGTGATGTAGTGCACTGCTATTGTCCGACTATTTGAGATCATAGTTTCAGACCAGAGTCTCATGGTGGGAGGGTGCTTTCCCAGAATGGAGTCTCAAGTGCTCCAAAATGGAGTCCCTACTGTCAAGGCGCTACTTCAGTGCCAAGTGGCTGGGGAGAAAGAAAGAAATGTGCTCCCTTTTTTCCGGCTCTAGGCTGGCAGGACTACTGTTCCCCACAGGGTTCAAAGCTGGACTCATTCAAGGCTCTTCCTGAAGTTTTATCACAAATGGCTTGGGCTGCTGCAGTCTGGCCTCACCCCACTCTCAAAGCTGGTGCTGAGGATCTTGGTTGCTGGGGTTCTGAGTTGTGCATGTCCACACCATTCACATAGATCCAGTTTCCCCCTAATTTGCAGGGAGTTTCCTCTAACTCTAAGTCATTTTCTCCCTAACTCTTCCCTGATACTGCACCCTCTCTATGCTTTTTTTAAACTATCTTCCCGTAGACCAGAGCAGTAAGCTCCCTCTTTATTCTGCCATCTTGGCTTCTCCCTCCCGAGCCAAGTCATAATTTTAATATCAACAATAAGGAGAACAACTAGAACAACTCGGATGTTTATTACAGCTATTGGAAGTAGATGTCATGAAATCATTTTCCAAGGTGTGTCAGGTTACTGTTGGCAGCAAGTAACTTTGCTTTTTACCTGCAACAATAATGGCTCTTCCAGCTCAAAAACTAATGTTCTTCAATATATATAAAAAATAACGTTAGGTTTTTTATTGTGTATATGTAGATGTGGAAAATGAAAGATGAACAGTGATTTCCTGCCCATCCCACCCCCTTTTAAAAGGCACCTTCATTCACTTTTGAGTAACCTTGCCCTTTTTGGGTTTTTGTGCTTATATAGGGAAAATTAAAACAAAAATTCTGACTCAAAGAATTTCTAGCTAGGGATTCACTGGAAGGTTTCTTGCCAAAAGAACTGCAGGTGACAGATTCTCCAGATTAGCATTGGAAATGGCAGTGAGTGAGTGTTTCCAGCTGTCAGAGTAACAAAGTCTTAGATTTAACTATTTCCATGCCTCAGACCTAATTATTCTAAAGAGCAAATCTACAGATTTGTGATTCTTACGCTCTTCCTTACACATTGCATTTCAGACCTTCTATCTAGAATTACTTTATTTTTCCCTGAAATACATCTGTTATTACCTCCTTTGATGTGTGCTTATTGGTAGTAACCTCTAAGTTTTGGGTGGTCTGAAGTTATTTTTAGCTCTTCCTTGTGTTTTTTTTTTTAACTTTTTTTTAATGAATATAAATTTCCAAAGTACTGCTTATGGATTACAATGGCTTCCCCCCCCATACCGTCCCTCCCACCCGCAACCCTCCCCTCTCCCACTCCCTCTCCCCTTCCATTCACATCAAGATTCATTTTCGATTCTGTTAATATAGAGAAGATCAGTTTAGTATACATTAAGTAAAGATTTCAACAGTTTGCTCCCACACAGAAACATAAAGTGAAAAATAATAGATGATTTTTTAAATGATGATGAAATCAGATCAGACCTATTGTCATGTTTAATGCCAGTGAGAGTCAAGTTGGGAATTGATAATTTCTTTTTCCTTTTTTCTTTTTTCTTTTTTTTACAGAAGATCAGTTTAGTGTACATTAAGTAAAGATTTCAACAGTTTGCACCCCCATAGAAACACAAAGTGAAATATATTGTTTGAGTACTCATTATAGCATTAAGTCTCAATGTACAGCACGTTAAGGACAGAGATCCTACATGAGGAGTAAGTGCACAGTGACTCCTGTTGTTGACTTTACCAATTGATACTCCTGTTTATGGCATCAGTAATCTCCCTATGCACCAGTCATGAGTTTCCAAGGCTATGGAAGCCTTTTGAGTTCTCCGACTCTTATCTTGTTTAGACAAGGTCATAGTCAAAGTGGAGGTTCTCTCCTCCCTTCAGAGAAAGGTACCTCCTTCTTTGAAGACCTGTTCTTTCCACTGGGATCTCACTCACAGAGATCTTTCATTTAGGTTTTTTTTTTTTTTTTTTGCCAGAGTGTCTTGGCTGTCCATGCCTAAAATACTCTCATGGGATTTTCAGCCGGATCCACATGCCCTAAGGGCTGATTCTGAAGCCAGAGTGCTATTTAGGACATCTGCCATTCTATGAGTCTGCTGAGTATCTCACTTGCCATGTTGGAACACTCTCCACTTTATTTATTCTATCGGTTAGTATTAGCAGGTACTAGACTTGTTTATGTGCTCCGTTTGACTCTTAGTCATTTCATTATGATCAATTGTGAACTGAAATTGATCACTGGGACTAGTGAGATGGCATTGGTACATGCCACCTTGATGGGATTGGATTGGAGTCCCCTGGTATGTTTCCAACTCTACCAATTGGGGCACGTCAGCCTGAGCATGTCCCAAATTGTACATCTCTTCCCTCTCTTATTCCCACTCTTATGTTTAACAGGAATCACATTTCAGTTAAATTTCAATACTTAAGAATAACTGTGTATTAATTACAGAAGTAAACCAGTCATATTAAGTAGAACAGACAAAAAAACTACTAAGAGGGATAATGTATTAAGTTGTTCATTAACATTCAGGGCTATGCTGATAAAGTCACCATTTCTCATAGTGTCCATTTCACTTCAACAGGTTTCCTTTTTGGTGTTCAGGCAGTTGTCACCGATCAGGGAGAACATATGGTATTTGTCCCTTTGGGACTGGCTTATTTCACTCAGCATGATGTGTTCCAGATTCCTCCATTTTGTTGCAAATGAATGGATTTCGTTGTTTCTTACTGCGGTATAGTATTCTAAAGAGTACATATCCCATAATTTCTTTATCCAGTCTACCGTTGATGGGCATTTAGGTTGGTTCCAGGTCTTGGCTATTGTGAATTGTGCTGCAATAAACATTAGGGTGCAGACCGCTTTTTTGTTTGCCAATTTAAATTCCTTTGGGTAAATCCCAAGGAGTGGGATGGCTGGGTCGAACGGTAGGGCTATATTCAGGTTTCTGTGGAATCTCCAGACTGACTTCCATAGTGGCTTGACCAGTTTGCATTCCCACCAACAGTGGGTTAGTGTCCCTTTTTCCCCACATCCTCGCCAGCATCTGTTGTTGGTAGATGTCTGTATGTGAGCCATTCTAACCGGGGTGAGGTGAAACCTCATTGTGGTTTTGATTTGCATTTCCCTGATTGCTAGTGACCTTGAACATTTTTTCATGTGCCTGTTGGCCATTTGGATTTCCTCTTTTGACAAATGTCTACTGAGGTCCTTGGCCCATCTCTTAAGTAGGTTGTTTGTTTTGATCTTGTGGAATTTCTTGATCTCTTTGTAGATTCTGGTTATTAACCCTTTATCTGTTGCATAGTTTGCAAATATTTTTTCCCATTCTGTCGGTTGTCTCTTCACTCTCCTGACTGTTTCTTTTGCAGTACAGAAACTTCTCAATTTCATGCAATCCCAATAGTTAATTTTGGCTTTGACTGCCTGTGCCTCCCGGGTCTTTTCCAGAAACTCTTTGCCTGTGCCAATATCTTGAAGGGTTTCTCCAATGTTCTCTAGTAACTTGATGGTGTCAGGTCATAGATTTAGGTCTTTAATCCATGTTGAGTGGATTTTTGTGTAAGGTGTAAGGTAGGGGTCTTGCTTCATGATTCTGCATGTGGAAATCCAGTTTTCCCAGCACCATTTATTTAATAGACTGTCCTTGCTCCAGGAATTAGTTTTAGATCCTTGATCAAATATAAGTTGGCTGTAGATGTTTGGGTTGATTTCTGGTGTTTCATATCTGTTCCATTGGTCTATCCATCTGTTTCTGTACCAGTACCATGCTGTTTTGATTACAGCTGCCCTGTAGTATGTCCTGAAATCTGGATTGTGATGCCTCCGGCTTTGTTTTTGTTGTACAAGATAGCTTTAGCTGTTCGAGGTCTCTTTTCCCTCCATATGAATTTCAGCATCATTTTTTCCAGATCTAAGAAGAATGTCTTTGGTATCCTCATTGGAATTGTATTGAATCTATAAATTGCTTTTGGGAGAATGGACATTTTGATGATGTTGATTCTTCCAATCCATGAGCATGGAAGATTTTTCCATTTCTTGGTATCCTCTTAAATTTTGTAATTCTCATCGTAGAGATCTTTAACGTCCTTGGTTAAGTTTATTCCAAGGTATTTGATTGTTTTTGTAGCTATTGTGAGTGGGATTGATCTTAGCAGTTCTTTCTCAGCCATGGCATTGCTTGTGTATACAAAGACTGTTGATTTTTGTGCATTGATTTTATATCCTGCCACTTTGCCAAACTCCTCTATGAGTTCCAATAGTCTCTTAGAAGAGTTCTTTGGATCCTCTAAATAAAGAATCATATCGTCTGCAAAGAGGGATAGTTTGACTTCTTCCTTCTCAATTTCTATTCCTTTAATTTCTTTTTCTTGTCTGATAGCTCTGGCTAAAACTTCCAGAACTATGTTAAATAGCAGTGGTGAGAGTGGGCATCCCTGTCTGGTACCAGATCTCAGTGGAAATGCTTCCAACTTTTCCCCATTCAATAGGATGCTGGCTGTGGGCTTTTCATAAATTGCTTTGATTGTATTGAGGAATGTTCCTTCTATAACCAATTTGCTTAGAGTTTTCATCATGAAAGGGTGTTGAATTTTATTGAATGCTTTCTCTGCATCAATCGAGATAATCATATGGTTTTTCTTTTGCAGTCTGTTAATGTGGTGAATCACATTGATTGATTTGCGAATATTGAACCATCCCTGCATACCAGGGATGAATCCCACTTGGTCTGGGTGGATGATTATTCTGATGTGTTGTTGTATTCTATTGGTGAGAATTTTATTGAGGATTTTTGCGTCTATGTTCATCAGGGATATTGGTCTATAATTTTCTTTCAGTGCTGCATCTTTCTCTGGCTTAGGGATTAAGGTGATGCTGGCTTCATAGAAAGAATTTGGGAGGATTCCCTCTTTTTTGATTGTTCTGAATAGTTTGAGAAGAAATGGAATTAGTTCTTCTTTAAATGTCTGGTAGAATTCAGCAGTGAATCCATCTGGTCCTGGGCTTTTCTTTGTTGGGAGGGCCTTTATTACTGTTTCAATTTCTGTCTCAGTTATGGGTCTATTTAGGTTTTCGATGTCTTCCTGGTTCAATTTAGGTAGATTGCGTGTGTCCAGGAATCTATCCATTTCTGATAGATTTCCCTGTTTGCTGGCATACAACTCTTTGTAGTAATTTCTGATGATTATTTTTATTTCTGTGGTGTCTGTTGTTACATTTCCTTTTTCATCTCTGATTTTATTGATTTGGGTCTTTTCTCTTCTTTTTTTAGTTAGTTGGGCCAATGGAGTGTCAATTTTGTTTATTTTCTCAAAAAACCAGCTTCTCGCTTGGCTGTATTTTTGTAGTGTTTTTTTTTTGGATTCAATCCTGTTGATTTCTTCTCTGATTTTAATTATTTCTCTTCTCCTACTAGATTTGGGTTTTTTTTTTGCTGCAGTTTTTCTAGGTCCTTGAGATGCGCTGAAAGCTCATTTATTTGGTACCTTTCCAATTTCTTGATATAGGCACCTATTGCTATAAACTTGCCTCTCAATACTGCTTTTGCTGTATCCCATAAGTTTTGATATGTTGTGTTGTTATCCTCATTTACTTCCAGAAAGTTTTTGATTTCTCTTTTGATTTCTTGAATGACCCAGTCTTCATTCAGGAGCATGTTGTTCAGTCTCCATGTGTTTGCATACTTTCTAGGGTTTCCTGAGTTGCTAATTTCCAGCTTCATTCCGCTGTGGTCTGAGAAGCTGCATGGTATGATTCTAATTCTTTTAAATTTGCTGAGACTTGCTTTATGACCTAGTATGTGATCAATCCTAGAGAAGGTTCCATGCACTGCTGAGAAGAATGTGAAGTCTTTAGCTGTAGGATTGAAAGTTCTGTAGATATCTGTTAGATCCATTTGGGCAATAGTGTCAATTAAATCTGCTGTATTCTTGTTGATCTTCTGTCTGGATGATCTGTCTATTTCTGAGAGTGGAGTATTGAAGTCCCCCAGTACTATTGTATTGGAATCTAAATCTCCCTTTAAGTCCCTTAACATATCTTTTAAATAGACCGGTGCCCTGTAATTAGGTGCATATACATTTATAATAGTTACATCTACCTGTTGAATTGAACCCTTAATCTTTATATAGTGTCCCTCTTTGTCTCTCTTAACAGTTTTTGTATTAAAGTTTATTTTGTCTGATATTAATTTGGCTACACCTGCTTTTTTTGGTTTCTGTTGGCATGGAATATCTTTTTCCAACCTTTCACTTTCAGTCTGCATGCATCTTTGTTAGAGAGATGTGTTTCTTGTAGGCAACAAATAGTTGGGTTGTGTTCCTTGAGCCAATCAGCCAATCGGTGTCTTTTAACTGAAGAATTAAGACCATTAATGTTTAATGTGACTACTGATACATAGTGACTTTGCCCTGCCATTTTCCCGGAGATATTTTCTAGTATATGCTTTGAGCTTCTCATGCTCTTTTACTGGTAGGTTTTCTTCCTTTACCTTCTTTCATATTGATGGCCGTGTTTCTGTGTTTCTGAGTGTAGCACATCTTTAAGTATCTTTTGCAGGGCTGGACGAGTGGCCACAAAGTCTTTCAATTTCTGTTTGCTATGAAAGGTCTTTATTTCACCTTCATTCACAAATGAGAGCTTAGCAGGATATAATATTCTGGGCTGGCAATTTTTCTCTCTTAGCACCTGTGCTATGTCTCGCCATTCCCTCCTAGCCTGTAGTGTTTCTGATGAGAAGTCTGCTGTGAGTCTAATTGGAGATCCTCTGAGAGTAATCTGACGTTTTTCTCTTGCACATTTTAGGATCTGTTCTTTATGTTTCACTGTGGTAAGTTTAATTACCACGTGTCGTGGTGAGGATCTCTTTTGGTCATGTTTATTGGGGGTTCTATGAGTTTCCTGTACTAGGATGTCTCTGTCCTTCTCCAAACCTGGAAAGTTCTCTGCTAGTATCTCACTAAAAAGGCCTTCTAATCCTTTCTCCCTCTCCATGCCTTCAGGAACTCCTAGAACTCGAATGTTGGTTTTTTTTTTTTTATAGTATCCTGTAGATTCCCAACAATATTTTTTAGATTCCTAATTTCCTCTTCTTTTCTTTGGTTTGACTGTATGTTTTCCTGTGCTCTATCTTCTAAGTCCGATATTCTCTCTTCTGCTTCACCCATTCTGTTTGTAAGGCTCTCTAATGTGTTTGTCATTTGATCTATTGAGCTCTTCATTTCATTTTGATTTCTCTTCACTATCACACTTTGCTGTTCTACTAGTTTCTGCGTTTCATTTTGATTCTTCCTTAAAATTTCATTTTCATGAGAGAGATTTTCAATCCTGTCCAATAAGGATTTCTGTAGTTCAAGGATTTGCTTTTGAAAACTTCTAAATGTTCTTATCATAAATTTTTTGAAATCCGTATCTTGCATTTCTTCTATCTCATCATTTTCATAATCTTGGCTTGGGGTGTTTTGTTTATTTGGAGGCATCATAGTGTCATCGTTGATCTTGTTCCCTCGATTTCTGTGTTTGTTGCTTGGCATAGTTAATTCTTCTTTCGTCACTGTGCGTTTCTTTTTTTTTTAATTTTTTTTTTTATTTTATACTATGTCCGTGTTAAGTGGACTGCCTACTGTTGGAGGAGCCTTGGAGGCTTGAGATGGGTGTGGCCTGAGAGCTCTGCTTGGTTCTTCCGGGTTAGGAGTGTGCAAAGGTGACACCCTCAGGTTGTGGTAAATCTCTCTCTTTTTATTTATTTATTTATTTATTTATTTAATTTATTCAGGAGGTAAATAATACCGCACCGCAGGGCTGTGCAGAATTGATGGTAATTAGCTTCTGATCTCTGGCTTCTACCCAAAGAGTCTGTGCAGGCTCTGTTTCTCCTCTGGACTCCCACTGGGTTGCCTAGGCTACTGAAATGTAGTGACTCAGTTCCTTAGCTCTCCCCTGTTGTTATGTAAATCCAGAGAGGCGGACTCTTACAAACTCTTACAAACTCTTGCAAACTCTTGCAGGCCTTGCAGCCTTGCAGCCTTGCGGAGAGATAAACTCCCCACCGTTTTTTTCCTTCTCTCCTGGAGTCAGTCTGGTGCACTTTCCCGCTCCCCTCTAGATTCTGACTGTGGTTTCCCCGCCAATGTCTCGGGTTATTGAGCTCACCTCCCCTTCCAGCGCCAATGTGTGGACTTGGAGCCCTGTGCGTCCCAACTCTCCCCGCTTGTGTCTGTGTGACATCCACTCCCCTTCCTGCACTGGTGCGCAGACCCTGCGGCTCCCACAGCTCGGCTTCTGCGTGGTGGGCGACCTTGTTCTCCCAGTAGGTCCTCCAAATCACAGCCACTTGATCCAGAAGAGTTTCCTCTGCAATTTTTTCCTGATCCTTTTTCTGAGGCTACCATAACTCCACTTTTATTAAACTAAATTTTCCCGGACTATCGGTGCGCGCCCTCACTATTCTGCCATCTTGGCCCCGCCCCCTCTTCCTTGTGTTTTAAGAACATTTTTGCTGGATACATAAGTCTAGGTGGGAAATTAGTTTTTTCTTCAGAATATTTAAAATATGGCTTTCTGTCATACTGATAAGGAGTGGAAAATCCTTAATTGTCTTTCCTTTTAATTTGAATTTTCTGAGAAAAAATTGCATTTCTCTTTAGTATTTTTATTTGAGATTTCTTTCTAGTTGCTTTTGTAGTCTTTCTTTAGTTTTCTATAAAAACTAAATGTTTTGATATTTCTAGGAGTAGATTTTCTTTCATTTATTCTACTTGAATCTTTCATTTGGAATCTTTCATTATTTTTAGAAGATTAACATCATCTCTTTAGTTGTCTTTCACTCATCATCTGTTGAAATAGTTCCTCTACTTAATTTTTTTCTTTCTTCTCTGGGAACTCCAGTTGGATGCATATATTGCAATTTCTTACTTCGTTATTCATTTATTTGTTCTAGTAAAATAATATTAGTTTGAGCACCAAATATTTGTTCTAAACCCACCTTCTGTGTTTTTATTTTTACTTGTTACATTGTCAATTTCTTGAAGATATTTTAATTTCAAATATCCTTCATTGTCCTTGTACTTACTTTCAAGTTCGTCTTTAGTTTTTAAATGCATTTAAATAGCTATTTTATAGTCTTTTCTTAATAGTTCCAGTATTTGAAGCAATGCATGTTTCTTTCTTTTATTTTTATTTTCCTTTTTTATTGATGTCCCAAAATGTGTTTATTCTACCTTTAAATTTTATTTATATAAAGCAAACTAATTTAATATAGTTCATATATACAGATTTAATAACATAATGATATGTGCTACCCTATCCTCCCTCCTCCTACTCTCCCTCCTCCTTTTTTATTTTTTTAACTTTTACAATGATGTACTTTCCGTTTTTTATAATCACAAGCTTAACACTTCACTGAATAAAGAATTCAAAAAGTAGTAAGTAGAAAACCACTGTTCCTCAAGAGAATAGACAAGGACTGTAAACAGTAATCAGATCTCAAAATAACAATTTCACTTTGTACTTGTTTGTACTCTATGAGTTACTACAAATCAGGGAAAATATGATTCTTTGTCTTTTTAGGACATTTCACTAAGCATAATGGTTTCCATTGTCATGCATGTTTCTAAATGCTCTTTCTTAAGGTAGTTTATTTCCTTAAATGTTGATAAATTTTGATGATGTATACATATTTTGTTAATCTTTACATATAGAAAACCTATTTGATAAACGAGCATTCTCGTGTAATCATGGTTGAAGATAATTAATTGGATATTTCAAAATAGTAAGTAGAGGATTTTAAATGTTCTCAAATAGAAATGAAATGTCTTATGTGATAGATATGGCCATTACCCTGATTTGATGATTACAACTTTTATATATGTATTGAATTGCCATATTGTATACTTACTATGTGTCAATTAAACATTATAAATTCAAACTGCATCCTGATAATGTTTGTTCTTGCTTTTTTTGTACCAAGGGAACACACTCTATCTAGAATTACTATATCCATCATCACTGGTTTATTCACATAATTTTAGATTTAGTGTTTTCAACTAACCAGTATTTATCTCAAGACAATGTCCCGCCTTGCATGTTCTCAAAGATTACCTCTTTGGTTTCAGTTCTTCAGTGTGTTTGATTTCCCTTACTTATGAAAAATAAAAATTGTGTTTTAGGGCTCACATGTTTTGGCACAACAGGTTAAGTCACTGCTGGTGAGCTGGCATCCCATGTCAGTGCTGGTTTGAGTTCTGACCGTTTTACTTCTGATCCAGCTCCCTGCTAATGTGGCTTGGAAAGCAGCAGATGATCCATGTGCTTGGGCCACTGCCACCCATGTGGGAGACCCGGAGGGAGATTCAGGCTCCTGGAGTCTGCTTGACCCAGCCCTGGCCATTGTGGCCATTTGGGAAGTTAACCAGCAGCTGAAAGTTCTCTCTCTCTCCCTTTCTTTCTCTCTCTAACTCTGCCTTTCAAACAAATAAATAAATACTTTTAAAAATGTGTTTTATCCTAAATGTAAATGTTTTATAATGAAAGATTCCACAAAAACGTCTAGTTGTCCATACTTCTAGTCATTTCGTGAGTTAAGAAAACTGTTTGATCAGATATCTTTAATCCATCCAGAAATATTCAAATGCAAAGTTCCACTTCTGTTGTAATGGTTCAGTTCTCCATCCTCCTTTGTCTCTGTATACCACAAATATTTTATACTTATCCCTATATGAACATGTGCCATTTGCAAATGTAGTAGATGCATAGAATGTAGAGAGTTGCAATGCACATTTTTTATGCTTTCCTAACCAACAGCTTGTGTTGTGCACATACATTCATTTGTAACACTCCTAGATGCTTGTCATAGCAGTAATGAGATTTGAAAACTAAACTGACAAGTATTTTTAATGAACCATTGTGGTTGCTGTCAAGGAAAATCTTTTTTAAACCACCTAAAGGCTTGTCATTGTATACCATAAACATGTATTTTTAAATCCTTGAAAATTTTCCAGAATTCCAAGAAATATCAATGATATTTGATTTATAACTGACAAATAGAGACATTTCTAAAATCTAATAAATGTCAAAGCTAAGATTTGACCCACAAGGTATCAAATTTGTGGTAATGTTTAAGGTTACTTCTGAAGTTTATTTTGGTTTCTAAATAGGGATGCACAAAGCACAGTTTTGGGCTTTTTTTTTTTTTTTTTTTTGCCTATTTCATCAAGACTGCTAGGTGGCATTTTGTTATTTTGCATCAGCATAACGTTTCAGGCAAGACATTTGATTCTTGTACAAGCACTTTTTAAAATTATTTAAAATCCAGTTGGCCAGCTTCATTGGAAGTTGCTGGGCAAACGAACACTGCAATGTTAGTAGATACAGTCTGTCAGATGTTCTTGGTTTCTGCTCATCTTTTTCTCTCCGTCTCTTCCTTTTCCATTTCCATTTGCTCGGTCCACTGACTCCTCTGTCCACAGATCCAGCCCATTTCCAGCACTTGGTTCAATTCTAACTCAAGTAGTTAATACTCAAAATCTTTTCATTCTGCATCTTTGAAGAAAATTACACAGGACTTCACGGCTTTACTGGAGAAAATACTGTTCCCAAATTCATAAAGCATAAAATTCTATAAATTTAGAACTGGAAAATCAGAAATTTTTACCTGCTTAGTATATCACATCTTATGTATCTGTTTTGATATACTAAGTACCTTGATTACTTCCTTCTTGAAAATTTCATAATATAATAGATGAAGAGGGACTTGCTAATTACTTTATAAAATATTTTTAATTTACAGATGTCAAAACATGAAATTACCCACAGCCACACAGAAAGAAACTCAAACCTGCAGAGTTATACTCAAAAGTTTGCAGACTGAGTAAGTTTTAGAATTCAGACTTTGTTTACCAATAAGTAGCAACCTCTTGATTTCAGTGCTCAGCTGACTGATATCTAAAACACAATAGCAGCCTTTAAAGGTCAAGGAATGGATCATTGAATTAAATCAATGCTGGATAAAAGCTTTAGAAAGAGCTTAAATTTTACAGAATTTGTTGTTCCAAAAACCAAGAGAAGCCATCAGCTTTAAGACCTACATACCAGTAGTGAACTCAATGTCAGCAGAGAGCATCCAGCTACTAAAATTTGGAAGCATGCTTTCTTTGTAACTTCTCTATTTGTCCTAGAGTTTCTGAATCAGATTTTATAACATCATATAAAATACTTTATATGGTAGTGATAATATTTGATTAAAAATAAAGAGAATCTATTCTGTTTCAAGCTATCCCAAGACCAACTGGTTTACTAGAAATAAATTCTGACACTAACCACCAAGAGTTAGTGTCGGAGTCTACAGATTTAAGCAGGGTTCCCAGAAAAATTACCTCCTCTAGACTCAACAAGTTCAGGGTAGTCTCCAGACCACTGACTAGGTGTAAAGTTGGAGCTTCCCCCTTTCCAGGTCTGATAATTTCCTAGAATGACTTACAGAACTCAGCCATATAGTTATGGTTATGATCTTATTACAAAGGATACAAATTAGACGAACCTGCCAAATGAATTAGGGCATCTCACTGTGGTGGAATGAGAAGGCCATGCCAAGATGGCTGCTGGCAAGCGAGTGTCAGTTATTCAGGAATGGCTTTGGAACCTACCTGGCAAAGGAGTCTTCCTGGCAACAGGCAGTGATTGGTTACAGCACAAACCACCTCTTGACCAGATTGGCTCCCTTGGCTATATAATCTGCTGTATCAACTGAAATAAACGAGTCTGCGAGCTGCTCACCTGTAGCCCACTTTCACCCGACTTCCGGTATCTGTGTCGTGACTTTGCGCCTCTTGCCCCCACCACGCTCCTCTCAGAAACATGTCCTCCCACAGAAACATGTCACCATCCTGGCACATCAGTGTGTTCACCAACTAGAAACTTCTATTGGGCTTTGATGTCCCAAGTTTTCATTGGGGTTTCATTACATAGGCAAGATTAATTAAATTGTTGGTTCACACGCTTGACCTCAATCTATAGTCCCTCTTTGTATTTTCCCTAGAATTTTGACTGGAGGGAAGTTGAAATGATATTATGTGGCTCACAGTGTAACCCTCTAGTCAAATGATTGGTCTTTTCAATATGATCTACTCCCACAAAGCCTCCAGAGACCTGCCATGACTCTTCATTAGCATAACAAAGAAACTATTGTCACTCAGGAAATTCCAAGGATTTAAAGTTTTTCTCCCAGTAATGAGGAATAAAGTTCAGTTAAAGTCTTTATTTTCTAAGAGGAACAAGCAAATATATCTACTTTGCCAGTGTATTCTAGTGTTTATTAACAATCTTCTAATATGATAATTCTTATTATCTGTTGTTGTTTGTCACTGAAGGACTAAAGATACGTTTGTGATACACTGTGCAATTTTTAACCTTTAAAAAATATAGAAATTCTCAGTGAAAAAAGGTTTCTTTAAAATATTTACTTACACCTTTGAAAGGCACAGTGATAGAGGTAGAGAGAGATCTTCCACCCACAGGTACATTCCCCAAATGAGTGGGATGGTTATTTATACCAGGCCAAATGAAAGACCCAGGAACTCTATCCAGTCTCCCACATGGTTGGCAGGGGTCCAAGTACTGGGCCATCTTTCTGCTGCTTTACAGGCACATTAGCAGGGAGCGGGACTGGAAGTGGAGCAGCTGGGAGTTAAACCAGCACTCATATGTGATGCTGGCTATAGGTTGTAAATTAACCTGCTAAGCCATAGGCAGATCCCAAGGAAAATGTTTTGCTGTTTAGATAAGGTAGGTCACTTTGCTCCAAACTGAATATTTTTTGATACTTGTAAATTATGAGGGAGTGTGTTTTATAGCAGATGCTTATGTCACGGGTGGCAGCTGGCTTGCCTTGATTCTTTTTTGCCAATAGAGTAATTAATTACCGTTCAGAGAGATGAAAGTAGGGATGTGAAACAAAGTTTATTAAAGTCCATCCAAAGGAAGGAACCAGCTGGTCAAAAGAGCACATGGCACCCTTTCTTCCTTGTTTGGGGCTTTTATCCCTAAAGTATGAGGGACATTGATTGGTCAGGTGGCCCTGATGCTCATAATTTGCATTTGTGATTGATGTCTGGGAATTGCATTCATTTGGACTTTCTGTGCATGTGGCTATAAATAGACTTTTCTGATATGTTGAGTTCCCATTTTAGCATACTTTAACCACAGGTTAAATTGAAAAGTGGGCAATCTTGGTGGATCCTGGAGCACAGCAGTCCTAGGTTTCACTACTGGAGGAAGGTCTTGTGGATAATTATCTGGCTGACACTTATTATCAACACATGTTGATTATGGACATTGGAAAAAAAGAACTTACAGATAAACCAACAGAGAATACAAGAGGAAAACTTCTGAGTAATGAGTAATGTATGTGTTTAACTAGGAATAAGGAATTACATTCATGTCTTTTGGCTATCTTTCTAGCTAACTATTATATTTTAAAGATCCACCTCTCAATTTCTCTCTTCCTTTTTCAACATGTATGAGTCATATGTATTTTAATTATAATTAAAAATATTTATCCTCCTTTTAAAAATGTAAGTGTCTTGCAACAGGAGTGGCCAAGTCCATGCTATCAAAGTGGAAGCAAGGCCATATATTCACGGGATTCTGGTGCCTAAGATTGACAACAGAATTCCAGATTTCAGTGTATCATGGGAAAGCAGATTGACTGTATTACACAAGAGGCAGAGGTCTGGAGATTACATCCTGCTATCCACAAATGGAAGCTGAAAAGCTTTTATTTCTGTGCCTAAGTTTATATCCAGATAAAATAGTCATATGGATGCTGGAAAAAGGAAAGAATCCTAAATATTAATAACTACACAAATACTGGATATTGGCTTCAGTCTTGAAAAAGTGAAATCCCTGAAGAGAAGCAAAATATGTTCCGATTTGTGGATTTCAGGAGCTGGGCTGAAATTATTCAAATACTGCCGAAGAAGAAATGAGAAGTGAGAGAAAGAATAATAAATCTATAGAAAGTAAGCATAACAATAAAAATTACAAAGCATCCAAAACCCAACCCCATATTATATGTTTTTCCCATTGCAAAAGAACATGCAAATAAAACAACAACACACACACAAAAATCAATTTCCTATAGACTTACTTCTTAGGGTAGTTTAAAACTCGTCATGGGACTCCAATTTCTATTAAACTTGGTGGTAAAAATGCCATCTTAATTGTTAAAGTGATCATATTAAGTGTTAAAGTGAACATACAGATAGGATTTAAGTGTTAAAGTGATCATATAAATAGGATCAAGTGTCTGGTAATAACAATAGTTAGAATTAAAAAGAGAGAATGTTTCAATCACTTTATGTAACACTCTGACCTCAGAATCGCCCTGAAAGCTTCCTGGTCTAGCTTAAAAGCCCATGAAAGCATTTCAGGCATGGAAAGCCAAGACACTGTGGCAAAAAATGTTCTACATTAAGGATCTCTGTGAGTGAGTTCCCAGTGGAAAGAAGTGGCCACCAAAGAAGGATGTACTTTTCTCCCAAAGGAGGAGAGAACTTCCACTTTGCTTATGGTCTTGTCCAAATACTGATGGAGTTTGTGGACTTAAAAGGCTTCCATAGCCTAGGCAGCTCACGTCAAGAGTTTCGGGTGGTCACTGATGTCATATGTAAGGGTGTTAATTGTTAAATTAACAACAGGAGACACTGTGCACTAACTCCTCATGCAGGACCTCTGTACTCAATGAGTTGTATTGAGAGTTAACTGCAAAACCGGTTCTTAAACAGGTGTGTGTGTGTGGGGGGGGGGGGGTAAATTGTTGTAATCTTTCCTTAGTATAGAGTTGGTCTTGTGTGTACAAAGTTAATTGAAAATGAATCTTAGTGGAGATGAGACTGGCAAGGGGAGAGGGAGAAGGAAGAGAGGTGGGAGGGCTAATATGGTGAGAAGAATAACTATATTCCTAAAGTTGTACTTATGAAATTTGTATTCATTAAACCATAAATTAGAAAAAAGAAAAAAAGAAAATAAAATTGTCTTCCAAAAAAATTCCCTAGAATTCAGTAAAGAAATCAAGAAATTTAAAAATATGTGATTGAAGTTTAGAGAAATAGAACACAGATTTAGATATTCTAGTAGTATTTAAAAACCTCAGAAAAAGAGAGAAACTATTAATTTCTAAAATTGAATAATGAGATAAGTCCTTCTGTAGAAATCGTGCTTTAAGTACTATATATAACTAACAAAAGTTCATTTAGATTGGATAGATGGGATTTTATATCATTAAGATTGAAAACAACCTATACCCAGATAAAATATTTTAAAAATTGTAAATATTTTGGACATTTAAACACTAAAATATATTATTTCTGTACTTAATAGCATTGAAATTTCTGTAAAGAAAGAGGAAAAATGAATCCAGAAGGAAAAAATGTGAAGCAAGAAACAATGTTAAGTGAAAGACATTGATAAAATCATAATGACAAATAAAGAAATGTCTGCAAATATAAGTTTTTGTGTATTAAAAATAAAGAACTTACATTACATTCTAGGCAATAATCAGAAGGCATACAGTCTAAATAGCTCACATTCGCTATGTTTTTGTGAAAGTCCACAGATACTAATTAATATATGTAAAACTGATAGGCACATTGAAAAAATTGTAAGGAAGACTCCAGTAAAGAATAAAAATGAAAGGTATCTCAATCCCATAGTAGTAAGGAAAGAAAAACCAGGCAAAATTGTAATGTGATGATAGAAAATATATAATAATATGATTGAAACTAGTTCAATTATATGTATAAACACAATAAATATAAAATATTTAAATTAACCTACTACAAGAAACTCTTGAAACAAGTAGAAGCTGTTTATAGCTAGTACACTCAAAATAAATGTGGCAAGAGGCTATTGGCAGAGAATGAGTTCCCAAAATGCACATATTAGCCTAATCCCAATGTAATACAATTTGCAGATAGGGTTCTTGGGAGATGTCAGTCTGTCTGGGTTTCTGTAACAAGTATCACAAAGTGGGAGGATTGTAAATAAGAAATATTTATTTCTCACAGTTCTGGAGGCTGAGAAGTGCAGGAGCAAGGCACTGGTAGATCTGGAGTCTGATGAGAGTCTACTTTCTGGTTCATAGTGCATTCCCTCTGTGTTCTCCCATGGTGGAAGGGCAAGGCTCCTGAATGGTGCTTCTCCTGTAGGGCAGTAATCCCATTCAAGAGGGTTCTGCCCTCATGACCTAAGCATCAACCATGGTCTTACCTCCTTATATCATTATATTAGTTACTAGTGTTCAACATGAGTTTTGTTCAACATGAGTTTTAGGAAGAAAGAAATATTCTGATCATACTAGGAAGCAATTAGGTCATGAGGGCAAGAACACAATTAGTGCTCTTATAAAGAGATGAGAGAGATTGATTGATTTCTGTTCTCCATCATGTAAAGATACAAGAAGACTTCTGCAAACAAATAATCAGACCCAAAATAGACACTGGATCTGCTGGTACTTTGGGACTTTCTTGCATGTTCATTGTTTAAACCACCCAGATTATAGCAACCTGAACTAAGTAAGGCACAGGGAAGTCTGAAAAGAAAATGGAAAATAGTCATGACCTCCATACCACTCTGGCACATTCACAGTCACTAGGAACATTTTTGGAGTACACACTTCATTATTAACATTCTTATAGGATCTTCACATATTTTATATTATTTATTCTCATTGTGAGCTTAAAATAAAAAGGTTAGTACAATAATGTAAATATCAGTTATACAGAACTTATGAAAATAGTACATCCTCCCTTGCCTTCTTTAACTCCATCCAACCACTGCTATTGACAGATAACAAAGGAATTTTTCTGGGATGCAAATCTGACCAGTTATATTCTTCAAGGCTTTCAATGATTTTCATTTTCTAAATAATAATAATACTAGAAGCAATGAAACCTACAGAGCACTAGCTAAATTTCATAAATTCTCTGATTACTATACATGTTCACTTAACCCTATGTAACATCACCAGGAGAGAAATCTCAATTTGAAGATGGTAAAATGAGGAATAGAAGCATAAGAGTTAAGAGACAGAGCTGTGATCTGAATCCAGGAATATATGACTCTAGATGTCCTACTTCTACCTACTACATTTTATTACCTATCTTAACAAAGACTTTGGCTTCTGAAGTTCTATGTAAAAACCACTACATATTCTGTCTCTGTATTCATCAATTTCCAACATTCACCGTGATTTATCCACAACAAAGTGATACCTTTACTGATGTCATTTTCTTAGTCTGAACAATCCTTCTCATCTGGTCTGCTTAAGATTCAGCTCAGGGATCACCTTCTCTGAAGCCTGCATTGGTACTGCAGGTAAGGTATCATCAAATAAGAAATAAATGCTTTGACCAAATAGAAGTAGTGCTGACCATACTGCGAAGACTCTGTGGTGGTGTGGGCAGAATATCAGGCCAACCTGGCACCCTTTGTCTCACCTCAAGGGGAACGGCTCATCAGTCAGCTGTGTCCTCTGTTATTTCATATATTGGTGTTACAGAAGTGTCAGATGTCAGTCTTTCCTTGGAGTCTGTGAACTTCACCAAGACTAGCATGTGGTCTTATTCATATTTGTATTGCTAACAGCAAATACAGTAGTGGGCATGTACCTAGTGCTCAATGAATAGTTGTTGACAGTATACAAGTAGGAGGAAAATCATTTTGCCTTTCTAGGGTCTTGATTTCCTTGCTTGGTACATTAAGAAATTTAGATTAATTGAATGATAATGTTCTTTCAGGAAAAAATATTATAAAGCAGATGAATTTTATGAATTCTGCCAGCTGACAGTGATTAAATTATTGTGACAGTGATTAAAATATTGTAGTTTCACCACACCAGTAACTCAAAGAAAATACTATTTAACTAAGCATTCTGAAATATTTACTATTTTTAGCTGAACCTTTTAAATGTTATCAAGTCTACATTAAAGACTCCATAAAAGCATATACCTAACTTCTAAGTTCATAATATCAAATTATATATTATTTTTGAAAGCAAAAGATAGTGGGGAAAAAGAAAAACAGAAAAATACTTAGTTGCCATTCTTAGAAGGAATTCACTATTCTACTTTGATAGACTTTTAAAAATTGTTAGCTTGTAAGGATATTAAAGAGAATGGTACGGGAAGTGGTTACAGTTGAGTTACTTCACATCTCCAACAGCTTGAATAAACAAGAGGGCGTATGAAAATTGCTTCTTTCTTTTCTTTTTTGAGACTTATTTATTTGTCTGTTTAATTTGGTTTCCAGGAACATCAGGAGTCAGAATAGAAGCACAGCGAGTTAAGCTGCCAGTTCCAACATTGGCATATGTGTTGAAATGCTGGTTTGAGTCCTGGCTACTCTTCCTCCAATCCAGCTTCCTGTTAATATGCCTGAGAAGGCAGCAGATGATGGCTCAAGTAATTTGGCCCCTACCATCCTTGTTGGAGACCAGGATGGAGCTCCTGGCCCCTAGTGATAGAAGATATTTTCTTATCCTCCCTCACCAATGCTCTGCCTTTCAGATAGGCAAATAAATAAATAAGTAGTTAAGAACAGAAGAAGCAAACGAAAGACTCAAGTAGAGAAATTAGCTGGCCTTATGGTGCAGAGGGTTACACCACTGCTTGCAACCACAGCATCCCACATCAGAGTGCTGGTTTGAGTTGCAGATGCTCAGCTTCCCAGTTAGCCCTCCACTAATGTGCCTGGGAAGACAGACACCCATGTGGGAGACCTGGATGTTCCTGGCTCTTGACACCAGGAATTTTGGATGGAATATTTCTCTCTCTCTCTGCCTTTCAAATAAATAAATAAATAAATAAATAAATAAATAAATAAATAAATCTTTTTTAAAAAAGATTCAAGTAGAGAAATTGATGGGAACCAGAAGATAATAAGATGGAGAATAGGGAAGTTGTGGATGAAAAGAAAAAAGAAGGAAGAACAGGTTTGTGATTGGACCCCAAATAAGGAAGGGGTTTTAATGTTAATCCTCATTGAAAAAAGCAGAAGAGATATTTCTACTGTGATATGACAGTGACTTGGGAGGTTTGCACATGAAATGAAGGACATGAACTTCATAGCAGGACCCCTCCATATCATGTATTTGTGAAAATAAGAATCTGACATATTTCATATAAACAAACCATTAAATATGAAAGTGGAATATATTAAAACATAAATAGTTGGAGTCAGGAAATATTTCCCTGCCTACCTTTACTTGATGAAAATGTAATGAGATGAATTCTCTCTAAAGATGCTGTGGTGTACTGCTACCTAGATTATATTCTTTTTGTCATCCTACACAAATGAAGGTAAATTAAAAACCCTGTAAACAAACTAAAACAGAAGAGAGATGATCATTGTTTAACTTTTATTTGGTAGTCTTGTTTTGCAAAATTAATTTTTAGGCTTATGATAATTTTGTTTTTATGTACTTGGTAACGATTTTGTTTAAAGTTCTCTTTTAAGTATCAAATTGTTAACTCTTAATTTCCGGAACAAAAATTTACTTACCAAATTGATTTTTGCAGTTAAGCATTAGATTAATAATTTGACTATTTTGCTAAATTTCAATTTGATAATTCAACTATTACATTGATCTTATTGAACTCTAAGTTTTAAAAAAAATCATTAACTGTTAGCTGCATAGTACAAATTGGTGTCATTCTACCTTGAAAAATTTTAATTTATATGGATAAGCTTTCTTTTCTTCTAATTCATGGCTTTCATATTTAGAATAAAACAGAGATGTGCTCATTTTTACAGCATATATATTAAAATTATAATAAAATGGAGGAGTGGGTATTTAGCCTACTGGCTAAGATGTCTGTGTCTCATATTAGATTTTCCGGATTTAATTCCTGGCTCTGGCTCTGGCTCTGGCTCCTGATTTCAGCATCCTGTTAATAAAAACCATGGGAGGCTGTAGGAGCCCTGAACTGAATTCCTATCTCTTGGCTTCAGTTGGGCTTAGCCCAGACATTGTGGGCATTCTCCAGACCTGGGAATGGGATTTCATTGTGTTTCTGTCTCTCCCTGTCTCCTTGCCTCTCAAATAAATAAACTCACATTCTTTAAAAACAATAATAAAATAAAATAAAGAGTGGAAAGCTGAGTATCTGCTTAAATTAAATAAAGGTTTAAAAAACTGTAAATTCATTGATATTTTGGTAGGGATTGCATTGAAACTATGGTTTGGTTCAGGTAGCATAGGCGTTCAATGACATTAGTTCTTCAAATCCACAAACAGGAGATATTTTTCTCTTATTTTGTGTGAGTCTTCAATGACCTCTTAAAACAGTGTTTTTTAATTTTTGCTGTAGAGATATTTTACTTTTTTGGTTCAACTTATTACTAAACATTTACCTTTTTTGGTAGTTATTGTGAATTAGATTTCTTTCTTGATTTCTCTTTCAGCAAAATCACTATTGGTGCATAATAATGCTTACTTTTATGTGTTGGTTTGTAAATTACTAAAGTGGTTTCTTAGTTCTAACTGCCTTTTAGTTCAGTGTTAAGGTTTTTCTATGTACAAAATAATGTCATCTGCAAGCATGGATATTTTGACTTTCTCCTTTCTAATGTTGATGCCCTTTCTTTCTTTCTCTTCTCAAATTGTTATTGCTAATACTTGCTAATACATCCAGTATTAAATAAGAGTGGTGAAAGTGGACATCTTTATCTCATTCCAGATCTGTGGGGAGATGCTTTCAGCTTTCCCCCATTCAATTAGATATTGGCTATTGGTTTGTTATTTATCATTTTGAGCTGTGTTTCTTCTAAAACTGCTTTGTTGAAGTTTTTTTTTAATCATCATGAAAGGATATAAAATCTTACTGAATACTTTCTATATCTATTGAGATGAACATATCATTTTTGTTCCTCATTCAGTTGATTTGATTTATGACATTTATTAACTTATCATATTTTTGAATAAAATCTTGGCATATAAAATTTTCAGTAAAAAAATCAAAATTCAGCGAAGTTGATAGTAAATTCCAGTGCTAATTAATCAAATGAGCCATCTTTCCAGTTTGCTAGTTGGTTGCCAAGGTGTCATAAAGCTCTGAACAGCAATCCTTCGATATTCAAATCCCACTTCCCAGAGGAATGCCATAACACTGTCCAACTTATGTTGGGCTGTATCTATTCCAAGAATAGGTTTTGATTTTGGCTGTCATTGTGAGGCTTGTAGACATGAAGCACTGTTATCCTTGTAGCTTTCAGTGGTATCAGACTGGAAGTTGTGAGCTTGTTAATATTCCTGGCAGTGTGTTCCTATAATTACAACCTCCCCTGACCAGGTAGCTCAACAGCATACTACATGTGGGCCTGATTTCTAGTCTGAACTCTGTCTGTCACCTGCTGAAAGGTGAGCACAGGGATGACAGGCTTGGTGTTGCTTAGGAAGAATCCCTCCTCATGAACCTTAAGGAGAGAGCATTCTTCCCAAAGAGGTAATTTCATTAATTGAGAAGGACCCCCAAGTCTTTGATATTTATATATAGCATAGTATAAAGAGGTATGTGCTTTTGAGGTGTTTATTATTATGAGATACTGAATACACTAATACTTGGGGTTCCAACTTTTAACTTGTGTGACTTTGGACAAATAACTTAAGTTCTTTGAACCGATATTTCTTCCTATTGTAAAGGAGATCTTGACCTCTTTTCATCTGATTTTTTTTTAAAGCTCAGATGTGTTTCAAGTACTATACACATATAAGGAAATGCTCTTGGAATTATTTTCTTGGGTGTCTGTGTTTGGCATTTTCAAGGCTGTCTGAGTGTGGACTCCTGGGATGCTGCTTCTTATTAGGATGCCTGTTTGTCTGCCCTCTGCCCTCCTGCTCATGCTCAAGGGGCCACCTTCATCTTTCGGAGGGGAGCCACATCACCATCTCTATGCAGCACAGGTTCTCACACCTTTATAACCTGCCTTTTTATTTGTTCCCCAAGCACAGATGAATGGCGGGTGTTACAGATCTTTTCTAACTTAATGTTATGTTTCTGGTGAAAAACACTTTTCCATCTGAAAAGTTCTTCCAAACCCTGAAGGTTATTTTCTTCTATCAAAATATATCCTTTAGTTCTCTGACATGGTAGCTTATTAAATTGCTGCTCAGCTCCAGGTGCTTCAATGGGGAACCATCTGCAGTTTTTATTTTCTCTGGTGATATGTCTCAGGTTTTAACCAAAATATAAGCAGAGAAGTAATATATATACCTTAAAATTTGTACCTTAAAATTTTGAGGGAAATGGAATAAAAGATAAGTTTATTTTGGCACAAAAAATTTTTGAAATTTATGCATAGGTTTCTCATAATATGCATTTTACATGAACTCTTTTAAAATATATATGTATGTGCATGTATATATATATATATATATATAATTATAATTGTGACATCCTCTGCCCCAATCATATCAGACATTTCCTTTTTGTTTTTCAGTGAATGCCACAGAAAATTTCAAAATGTGATTGAGCTTTTGACAAGCTGTTTTTCTCCCCTGGGAAATTATTTTGCCATTTCAATGGAAGAGTTTAATACAAAGCTTTTCTATGTTAGCTCTCTTGCTTAAATTGTGGAAAGAAATAATGGAAGTATGCAAGCAAAGATGTTCAAAAATAAATTGCGGAAAAAGTAAAACATGTTCAAAAGTAATCGTTCAAAAAGTTCAAAAATAAAAGTGAACATGTCCAAAAATGAATTGTGGAAAGAAAATAATGGAAGTATACAAGTAAAGATGTTCAAAAATTCTATTCCTTCAAGTTAAGGTGTTTTTGCTAAAACGTGATATTAAATTCAGCTCTATTATTAACATTGGCTTGTGAGATATTTTACAAAGCTGACCTATGAAAGGAGAATGAGAAATATTTGATTTTTCCTTTAAGTCTGCTAAGTATCCTCTAAAGAGCATCTCAGCTTTGGGAAGCACCTGCTCCTCTGCTCCTTCCCTGGTCATTGCTTGCTCTGCACTCTTCTTCTTTAATTGCTGCTGGAGGTCTCCAGTCTTTTTCTATTCCAGAGATACCTCTTGCCTCATCGTGAGATCTAGATCATCCCTCCGCTGTGTGTTAGCACTAGCATCTATATCCATTCAGTCCCTGAAAATGCTTTCCTGATGGTAACTGGAGTTGCAGAATGGATTGAGCTTTTTCTGAGTTGCCTTCCAAAATCCTCTAATTCCCTATTCTAAAAAGAACTATCACCTTGGGTTTAAAAATATTCTCTATTTATGGTTATTTTTTCCAAAAGGAAGAAATGTGTTGGAAACCTTTTAGGTTAGAGTTACTTGGTATTTTCCCCAGTGAGCTGCATGAATTTTCCCTGCTGAATATATAAAATTTCTCCTTAGTTTTTATTTTCTCTAATTTATTTCTCTTTGGTTGGACTGAATGTTGCCAAACTATCATGACTTTCTAGAGAGCAATTTTCCATTTAATATAAAACAAACAGGACAAACATGAACACCGTTGCCTCCTGGTCATCATTGTGTCACAGGAGTTCAAGCTCATTTTGATATTTGTTTCTGGGAAACTTAGATCAAGAGAACAAGGATCCTTTTTATTCCTTGGATATATCAGTACCCATGTGGTCATGGAAAGGCTACAAAATTTCTTTCAACAGGCTGTCCTCTAAGAGCACCCTTGGCCAGAGACATCTATGACCTCCAACACTTCATGTTCAACTTAGCAGGGCTGGAATAACGCACTGACACAGTAGCTTGCAGCCAGGGGCCCAGCAATAACCTTCAGTTGATCAACAATGACAAGGACAGCAAAGCCTGATAGCTTCTCTTTTAAAAACAAGTACACTAAAGTCTTCATTTCACTGATTTCTTTTTGCTGTTTTCCCCCTGGGTTAGCTCATCAGGGATAGAACATTGCAAAGGGCTCTCAACTAACAATGAGCTTCTCTTTTCACAATGTGAACCATATTCACAATTATTTCTTTTTTGACTGTAAAACTGTTAAGCTGAGTTTCCTATTGGCAGTCATAAATGTCTATCAGCATGCAAATCTAGTATTACATGTTTGCAAAGTGCTAAGATGATTTGAGGAGCATGGTAGGTGGGAGAAGGTAGGAACTGATACCATTCTTTGCTGTCTCCTCCTCGCTCTGTGAGTGACAATGGAAATTTATGAACATCACCATTTATGTACATCACTCATTTTGTGAAGAAAAAAAAAGAAAGAAAGCAAATGTCTCTAAAATGATGCTTTCAGTGTTGTACAGGATTATTGTACGGATTAAATAGATCATCAAAAGCAAAAGGAAAATCTTATTGGGTTATGCTGCTCTTATTATTCATTTAAACAGAATCCCCAGAATCTAAGTTGTTTTGTAATGTCTTAAAATGTTGGATATAAAGATTATTTTAAAACTGTAATAAAAAAATGGTACTTTCTAAAACAGGCTGTACACCAATTTTTCCTCATACCCTGGAAACCATCAACGCAGTCGCTTGTAGCATTAGGCTAACTACTCTAGGGGTTCATCTGAATTTAAAAAAGAAAGGGCCTTGTCTGCCATCACTGGCTCATGAAGACTATAACTATGTTAGAAGTCTTATAAAGTCTAGCCACTGAGCTAAATTTGTATTAATAAGTAGCCAGCAGAGTACATGTGCATTGAACTTAACTAAAATGTCAAACAAAGCTCAAGGGCATCCCCCAGGCCTCTCTTTCTGCTCCTGTTGCTACACCATAGACTGCAAGAAACATGGGAATTCTTCCAAAGCCACTTGTAGATGATAAAATCCAGTGACATTCCTTTGTACTCAAGAGTCATATTTTTTCAGCAGAAAAAACAAATCATTGTTATTTTGTCAATGTAGGTCACACAATGAAGTTTTGTAAAATGTTTCTGTTATCCCTGCAAAGTTACCTTAACATCTCGTAATACAGCACAGTACGTGTGCAAATTAGGCTTTCTATTTCTTTCAAGGATAAAATTCACAGGAATAAATAGAAACCTGAGGATGCAAAAGTACTGTTAGCATAAAGTTAACTCTTGGTAGGTGAAGAAATGGATGCCACTGAGGAAAATCTCATTGAAGTGTGTGCGAGTGATCCCGCAGCAAGTACTTCCTAGCTTTCCTAGAGTTTAAGCACACACACTGTGCCAGCTTCCCTCCCATCTCTTAAAAGAGAGGACCACGGCTGTTGGTTGGACATAGACCATCAAGAACAAAGACTACATTTTCCAGCTTTTTTTTTCATTTTTTTAAAACTTTTATTTAATGAATATAAATTTCCAAAGTACAGCTTATGGATTACAATGGCTTCCCCCCCCCCATAACTTCCCTCCCACCCACAACCCTCCCCTTTCCCTCTCCCTCCCCCCTTCCATTCACATCAAGATTCATTTTCAATTCTTTTTATATACAGAAGATCAGTTTAGCATATATTAAGTAAAGATTTCAACAGTTTGCACCCACATAGAAACATAAAGTGAAAAATACTGTTTGAGTACTAGTTATAGCATTAAATCACAATGTACAGCACATTAAGGACAGAGATCCTACATGAGGAGTAAGTGTACAGTGACTCCTGTTGTTGACTTAACAATTGACACTCTTGTTTCCAGCTTTTTTGATACTAAGTGTGGTTATGTAAGAAGAAACGTTACTTGGCAGATTCCTTTGTCCTTTTTTACCCATTTCTCCATACTGATGCCTAGAACATTGAAGTAGATACAGGAGGTCTGGCAGCAATTTAGCTTCATTAAGGAGTGGTAAGAGTAACATCTCCATTGGGTTTGAGAATCCACTTAATTAGTCCTGGGCTTCCCATTACTGAATTCTTTTACATGAAAGAATAGTAAGTCACTATTATTTTGGTTTTCTCTCACTTTCAATTACATGAGATCATAATGGATAAATGTATCTACTTACTTAAAGAGGGAAATTATATAATATTTTTGTAATTCTGACAAATCAAAGGCTATAGATTATTCCATTTGGCTTGTTTTTATGTCATGCTTTGATGGATAAATATGAGAAGGATTTTCTACATTTAAAGAAAATAAAATAAAATAGGGGAAATTTATAAATATTTAAGACTAATTTTTGATGAGCTGTCTTGTTTTTGCAGGCTTTATTTCTAAGTTATATAATAAGCTTCTAAATCCCACTATGTGTGAATAGATTTATTAGTTTTGGTGAAGTTTAAACAAGATAGAAGAATTTCATCTTATTATGTAGCTGGGTTTCAAAATGAGCTTAGGAAGTACCAGCTTCATGTACTACTCACATGTTATATAGACCACAGATTATCAAATCTTTCAAAATATTGATCAGTTTTCATATAAAATGTCAATATTATAAGGGTATATTTTTATTTTCAAAACATTGTTATGCGGTGAATGAGTTCCAACATTTAACTATTTTATGTCAAGAGTTCATTTCTAGGTATTGGTATGAATAGCTGACAAAATATGTTACAATAAATTGTATTAGTTTTTAAAATATCCTTATTTCCTATGTTACAATATCTACTTTTAACAATATTGTACTTTGGGCCAGTGCCATGGCTCACTTGGCTAATCCTCTGCCTGCAGTGCCAGAATCCCATATGGGTGCTGGGTTCTAGTCCTGGTTGCTCCTCTTCCAGTCCAGCTCTCTGCTGTGGCCCAGGAGGGCAGTGGAGGCTCAAGTGCTTGGGTGCCTGCACCCGCATGGGAGACCAGGGGGAAGCATCTGGCTCCTGGCTTCGGATTGGCGCAGCTCCAGCCATTGCGGCCATTTGGGGGGTGAACCATCGGATGGAAGACCTTTCTCCCTGTCTCTCTCTCTCACTGTCTAACTCTACCTGTCAAATAAAAAAACAATTGTACTTAATTATGAGGTACCATGTGATATTTCAGTAGAAGTAAACATTGCATAATATCCAATCAGGTTAAACATATCTCCTCAAAAATGTGATATTTTATTGCAGTGAAAACAATCAAAATCCTTTCTTGTAGTTATTTTAGATAAACTAAAACTTAACACATTCTAAGTAACTTTCCCTTTCACTTCCTCCTACTTAATCTCCCTGGACTCTGATAGCCACCATTTCACTTTTAACTACTACAAAATCAAATTTTTTAAGATTCCACATATGAGTGAGATCTTGCAGTACTTATTTTCTGTGCTTGGATTATTTCACTTAACATAACAACCTCCAGTTCTATCCATGTTGTTACAAATGGGAAGAATTCATTTTTTAATATAAGCACTAAATTTGCTTTATATATTCATCAGTATATGAACAGTTACATCATTTCATTTATTGACTATTGTGGATAGTGTTGCAATAAACATAAGAGTGCAATGTCTCTTTTGCAGAGCAATTTCATTTCCCTCACATAATATACTCACTAGTGGGATTGCTAGTTCTATTTTTAGTTTTTTGAGAAAATTCTATACCATTTGCTACAATGGCTAGAGGAATTTATATTCCTAGCAAGGATTCTTTCTTTTTCCACATCCTCAACAAATTTGTTATATTTTGCTGTTTTGAGTATAGACAATCGAACAAGAATAAAATGACATCTCATTGTGCCTTTGATTTGATTTTTCTTGGTGATTAGTTGTACTGAGCAGTTTTAATGTATGTTGGCCATTTGTATGCCTTCCTTTTAGAAATGTCTGTTCAGATTTACTCCCTTTCAAAAATTGGATTGTTTGCCATTTTGTTTTGATATTGACTGGTTGAATTCTTTAGATAGTCTTTTATTAACTCCTTGTCAGATATGCAATTTGTTGTAAATATTCCATTTTACAAGTTGTCTCTTTATTCTGTTGATCATTTGCTTTGCTATGAGGAAACTCTTATTTTTCAAAGATTTGTTTATTTATTTGAAACACAGAGTTTTAGAGAAGAAGAGGCAGTGAGAGAGAAAGTAGAGGTCTTCCAACTGCTGGTTCACTCCCCAACTGGCTGCAATGACTGGAGCTGGGTGACCTGAAGCCAGGAGCCAGTAACTTCCCCCAGGTTTTCTCACATGGGCACAGGGGTCCAAGGATCCAGGCCATTCTCTACTGGCCACCCATGCCATAACAGAGAGCTGGATTGGAAGAGGAGCAGCCAGGACTTGAACAGGCACCCACGTAGGATTCCAGTGCCGTAGGCAGAGACCTAGCCCATTATGCCATAGTGCAGCCCACAGAAGTTCTTTGATTTAATTTCAGTTGTCTGCTGTTGCTTTTGTTTCTTGTGCTTTTAAGGTCTGATCTATAAATCTGTGCCATTTCAATTTCCTGGAGCATTTCCATTATGTCTTCTTACAGCAGTTTTAAAGTTTAATGTCTTAAACTTAGGACTTAAATCCATGTTGATTGAATTTTGTAAATGGTGAGAGACTGGGGATGGGTTGGGATGGGTGAAGGTCTAGTTTCCTCTTTCTATGTGGGGATGTCCAATTTCTCCAGCACTGTTTACTGAAAAGACTTCCTCCAATGCATATTCTAAGGTCTCCATTCAGTTCCACTTGACTCTGTGGCTGGTTTTGTGACAATATTATGCTGATTTTTTTTTTTTTCCTGAAAGACTTATTTACTCATTTGAAAGGCAGAGTTACAGAGAGAGAGAGAGTGTGCTTCCACCCACTGGTTCACTCCCAAAATGGCTGCAATGGGGCTGGACTGGGCTAGGACCCACAATGTGTCCTCAGCAAATAACGACAACTCGACTTTCTGATTTCCAAATTGAATGCTTTTATATTATTTTGATATTATTTTATATTTTATACTATAATATTTCCATGCCTGACTGCTTTGGTTAGGACTTCGAGGTTTTATTTTTTTATGGAATATTTTACCGTATTTCCACTTTTATTGTGTTTCTGTCCTTTGAGGTGGAATGAGTTTTGTTTAGGTAACATATGGTCACATCTTGTCTTTTTAAATTCACTTAGTCACTCTATGTCTTTTAACTGGATAATTGAACACATTTATCTAAAAAAAATTATTGATGGGTAAGGTCTTACTACTGCCATTTAGATACTTCATTTCTATTTTTATTTCCTTTCTTTCTCTCTTTTATAATCTTCCTTTGTAGTTAAGTGGCTTTCTTTAGACGTGTATTTTGATTTCCCGCTTATCATTTTTGGCAAATCTATTATATATTTTCACTTTCTGGTTATCATGAGGCTTACAATAATGATATTTTTTATTATAACAAGCTATTTAGAAATGATAGCAATATGATATTAATCATAAAGATAAGGAAAGAAACTAATGAAGAAATTTATACTTGCATCCCACTGATCCCCATGTTTTGTATTTTTGATATCCTTTTTTATACCTTTGTATATTATGTGTCTTAACATACTAATATAGTTCCTGTTATTTTTAATTGTTTTGTTGTTTAGAGTTCATATGAAAGATATTGATGCTTTATAAACTATATTGACAATACCACATAATTCTAAAGTTTTTTTAAAATATTTATTTTATTTATTTTAGAATCAGAGTTAAAGAGAGAAAGAAAGGGAGAGAGAGAGAGAGGGGAAGAGAGAGAGAGACCTTCTCCCATCTGTTGGTTCACTCCCCAAATAGCTGCAAAGGCCAAGTTGAGCCAGGCTGAAGCCAGGAGCCAGGAACTTCATCTGGGTCTCTTCCATGTGGGTGCATGGGCCCAAAGACTTGGCCTGTCCTTCACTGCTTCCCCAGGCACATTAGCGGGGAGCTGGATTGGAAATTGGGCAACAGGGACTTGAACTGGTGCCCATAAGGGATATCAGCATTGCAGGTAGCAGTCCAACCCACAACTAACCCACTACACCACAAATCTGGCCCCTGAATTTTTCTGTATGATTACTCTTACCAGTGAATTTTTTTCCTTCTAATATTTTTGTTCTTACTGATTAACATCTCTTTATTTCAGTTTGAAAATCTACCTTTAGAATATCTCGTAAGACAAATTTGGTAGTGTTAAATTCTATCAGCTACTTTTTTCGTGAATATATACATCTCTCCTTTGTATCAAAAGAGTAGCATTGCTGGATATAGTATTCTTGGTTGTCAGTTGCCTTTTTTTTTTTCTTGAATTATCTGAAAATCTCATCCCACTCACTGTCTCTTGGCCTGTAAGGTTTTGTAGTCATGGAGTTGGGCTTTTTACATGTTATTTGTTTCTTTTCTCTTGAATCTTTAAGAATCGTATCTATCCTTATCCTTGGAGAGCTTGATTATAATATAGTTAAGGGAAGATTTGTTTCAGTTGAGTATGACTGGTAACCTCTGACCTTCCTGTACCTATATAGCTATATTTTTTTCTAGAATTGGAGTGCCTTTTGTTATTAGCTATCTGGATATGTTTTCTATCCCTTTTTCATTCTCAAGTTCATCTGGAACCCCAGTAACACAGATATTTGTGTTTTTCATGATGTCAAAAAGTTCCCATCAGCTTTCTTCATTCCCCTTGATTGTTTTGCTTTCTCTCCTCTGATGGTACTTTCCTGCCTTTGAACTCATCCATTTTTTTCTTCTTTATTCTATCTTCTTATATCCTTATTGATGCTTCTCTTACAATTTTAAATTTTGTACAGTGTACTTTTCAGTTCACAAATTTGGTTTCTAAAAATTTCTTCCATCTTTATGTCTAATCTCTATGTTATAGTATTAAATCCTTTTTCCATGTCATTTCAATTTTGTTGAGTTTACTTAAAAAAAAGTTATTTTGAGGTCTTCATCTGAGAATTTGCAAATGTTATTTGCCAGCTGGATGGTTTCTGGCATCTTATTTTGTTTGTGAGTGAGGTCATGTTTTCCTGAAAGTTCTTGATGCCTGTTGACATGTAATATCACTTGCACATAGAAGGATTATTTTTATCCAGTCTTCTTAATCTGGCTTCATTTTTGGCTATCTTTTCAGAAATTCTAATCAGTTTGCTTGTTTCCTCTGAGCCTATGGACACTTCTACTCTTTCTGTACTAAATGGGGCCCTATATTGAGATTAGACACAAGAATCCTATTGGTATATTATTGTTTCAGTACAAGGGGATGCCCCCAAGTACGGATTGCTTTCAAATCTGCAGTTAATATGTTTTTCAGAATGAACTGGTGAATTTCTGAAAAGGATTGGTCTATCCCTATAAACCTTTCCCTAGGGCTGATATGTCTACTTGCCTATTAATTTGGCCACCAATGCCACAGTGCTAGATTACCCACAGAGCCCACAGCCTGCTAAAAACTGCAGCACAAGGAAGGGACCAAAGCAACAGTGCCATCATCTGTCTTCTGCTGATATGAACTCAAAGTACAAAGCCACCATAAACCAGCTACAAGGTAAGTTTCAGAGGCACTGTAGGCTGTAGCCTGGTGATGGAGATAATTTGGATCTGCCTGGTGTTGGCTTTTCCCTGTCCAATACTGAGTCTCAAGACACTGTCCTTTGATTCCTTGTCATTTGCTCATGGTTGGGACTTAGTAGGCTTGATGACACCTGGTTCTCTATGTCACCAGGCTTTGTCCAATCTTTGGGGTGCAGGTCCACATGAAGCTGGCTTTGATACATGTCCAAATGAGCCCATCCCATTAAGGTGCAGGTCTCTGCCCCATGCCAGGGAAAGTCTAGAAGCTCTAACTATAAGCACTTGTCTGGAGGTAGAACTTTGAGCTTAATCAGGTGCATATTCTCATAGCAGTTGTTATAGCTGTGAACTCCAAGGCAAGATCGTAAGTTCCCTTTCCTGCTATACTCTCCAGTGTCTATAATCATGCTGCAATGACTGCCAGAGGTTGGGTAAGGAATTATGGATACAATCCTTTGACAGACTGTCTATAGAGGGCCCAAAGACTCTGCTTATATAGGGATAGGACAGGAGTCGTGGGTCCCTTCCACAATCTATTTTATGATAGCGGGTCTGGTACTGTGTTTTAAGTGTAAGTTCTGAATTTAATTCCTCTCTTTTTCCCATGTAGAAGGCAAAATGTATCTCCATGCTGCAATTCTTGGAATTGGGGGTAGGGTAATTTGGGTCATCATTCCCCTCTGCTTTCTTTAGTATTTTTCTTACTATTATACTAAAAATGGTCAGTACAATGTTTCACCTGGCTTACATAACTCGAAGATATCTTGTTTCTGTAGGGAAATACTAAAGTGTGCTACCCCATAGTCAACTGTTTGTATTTTAAAACTTTAAATCAATGAATAAATTACTTAGAAAAGTAGAGAGAAGGGGGAGAAAGAGAAAGAGAATGAGAAAGAGAGAGAGAGAGAGAGAGAGAGAGAGAGAGGAGAGTGCTCTCATCCATTGGCTCACTTAACAAATATTTCAGTGACTGGGAGTGAGCAAGCCAAAGCTAGGAGTTTGGAACTCAATCCAGGTCTGTCACGTGGGTGGCAGAGAGCAAACTAATTGAGCAATTATTGCTGCCTCCCAGAGTTTGCTACCTCCCAGAGTCTACAGTGGCAAGAATATGGAGTTAGCAGCAGTTAGGTGTTGAATACAGGCACTCTGATACGGGATGTAGATATATTTTTTAAAAAAATTTGTACCATTCTTGAATTTATTTTTTCTCTGATGTAGAAATCTTAACCCTGAGGTCAAATGCCTACTGCTTAAGTCAATTATTTATTTAAAACAATATAATATGTTTGAGTGGCTTTGTATTTTGTAGCTAATTTTTAACATATGGAACAAACCTCATTTGGCAATGTAAGAACATAGCTGTACTCTGGATAAATTAGAACTTTAAGTTTGGACTGATGTGAAAAACAAAGTAAATGTGATATTTTTGTTGCTTTAAAGATTTGACAGAGGGCAGCACTGAAGATTCTTTTAAGTTAGGATTTTTTTTTAGTTTGTATTTATATCAAAATATTGTGTGAAAACAAATTTGAAAGCCATAAACTGCTAACGGATTTCAAAAGCACTAATCTCTTCCTGACTCTCCAAAGGCAAATACTTTCAATTTTTTAGATTTTCCTTCTGATATTTAGTTCTATGTATGTGAATACCACTGGCTATTGTTTTTTATTTGTGTATCAATTTAAAAATTATCATTTGACTTCCTAGTTTGTTGGTTTAGGATTAGAGCTCATTTATTGTTTTTTTCCCCCCTACCATCCTCTTTAAATAAAACTTTGTTAAATTTAGCCCATGTTTTTTTCTTGTTACATTATAAATATTTTTGAGAAAAATAATATTCTACAGTTATATTTCATTCCCTGAACTACTGCTTATATTCTCCTGGATTTCCTTATTTTTATATTCTTTAGTTTTCTTTGATTATTCAAGCTTTACACAGCCTAGAGGAACTCAGAAATTGTTTTTATGAAGTATAATCTCCAGGATAATTTATCACTTGTAATTTTATTCTGGAGAAACTTAAGCCCTTTGGCTTCCCTTTGCCAGGCTTGATGAAGTGTGACTGTGACATTGCTGCCATCTGGAGACTTCTCTCTGACTCTTCCTTGTATTGATTCCTGATTTCCTTCTTCTCATGTCTTCCTCTTTTTCTAGTTTATTCTTGAATTTTGGTGAAGCACATCTTTTTTTAAAGCTTTATTTATTTAATTGAGAGGCTGAGTTACAGACAGAGAGAGGGAGAGGTCTACCATCTGCTGGTTCACTCCCCAAATAGCTACACTGGCCAGAGATGAGCCAATTTGAAGCCAGGAGCCAGGGGCTTCTTCTAGGCCTCCCACATGGGTTCAGGGTCCCAAGCACTTGGGATATCTTTTGCTGCCTTCCCAGGCCATAGCTGAGAGCTGGATCAGAAGTGGAGCAGCCGGGTCTCGAACTGGTGCCACATGGGATGCCGGCACTGCATGCAAAAGCTTACCCTACTACGCTGCTGTGCTGGTCCTGAAGCAGATCTTCTCATAGCTTCCTAAGAAGTAGTGCATGATAGAACTGTTTTTTTTTTTTTTGAAATTTTCCATACTTAAAAATAACTTTATCTTACCCTCATATTTGATCAATAGTCCAAGATTTCTATAATTCTAGGTTAAAAATAATTTTCTTGTACCACTTTAAAGTATTCTTTTATCTTTGAGCTGTCAATGTTTACGATGAGAAGTTCAACACTATTCTTATTCTTAATCTTAGATAGTTGTCTTTTTTTCCCCCTGAGCACATTTATTATATTCTTTTTATTTTGGAGGAGTAACATAGCAATATTTTCTATTCTATGCAACTGAAATTAACTGTGATAATATAGGTACATTTTTATTCATTATATCAAAGTTACCTGTCCAAGGAGTTAGGTAAAATAAAACAAGGGGAAGGGTTAAGACTATCTTGTGGAGGTAATTCATTTTCCGAACCCCACTCTCTTTTTTTTTCTTCTGGTAGGTGTTGATAGTTATATTTATCCTGCTCAGTTTTGTTCAGAGAAGTCCCACATCTACTTTGCACCATGAAGCATCCTAGGGAAGTTGAGCTGTGAGCTTTACTGCCTTATAAGGTGAAAAGGTACCACACAGCTACTTTTCTTTTGCAATGTATGGTTATGTGTGTCTAAGACAGCTGAATGTTGGTGACATTATCAAGACAGCCTCCATTAAGTTTCATAATAGATGACTAATTTTTTATAGTGGGAAAATGCATTTTACTGTATTGCATTTTGCTGATTTTAACTAAAATTTTAATTATTAAAATAATATATTTAAATGCAAAAATATAAGAAAAAGGAAAATACTTTTAATTCCAAAGATAATAATTATTCAAATTCTGACACATGCTATAGAGAATTATGGACTGTATTTCACTTTAAAAGTATACTAGGAACATTTTTCACATCAATAAATATTACTACATGTATTATAAAGCATGATTTCTAATGCTAAGCACATTTTTAAATTGACATATAAAATTATATGCAGTTGTGATGCTTTAATATGCATACATATTGTGGTATGGATAAATCAAGCTAATTAACATACTACCTCACATGCAAAGTGAGAAGACTTAAAATCTACTCTCAGCAGTTTTCAAATATCCAATACATTCTTATTAGCTAGAGTCACCATGTCTACAAAGTATTTTTCAAGGTTACATAGCGGTGTGTTGTGTGATCTTATCACAATATATATAGCCATTTTCTTAGATTTCAGATTTCAAGGTTTTTGTTTGTTTTTGGTGTTCTCAGTGTTGCAAAATCCAAAACTGCTCAAGTTTTATCCGCCCATAAATGAAAATGGAGCCACACTAACATTAATTTTCAAATTACTGTGTTCCATAACCTTTTGCATATTTCAGTTGGATTTCTATTACCGATTTCTGGAAGTCCTTGAAGAGACCTTATTTGTGCATAGGAATAAACCTATGTATATGTTTTTCCTTTCATGTGTCTTCTAGGAAGCCCCAGTCATGGTCATCTGAGAAGAGGTATTGGCTCTGTTGCTAACTGGTGGCAGGTTCCAGGGAGATGCTGCTTTCTAACTAGCCCACACCATACCTCTGTAGGACATTTGCGGTGTTCTCAGATCCTGCTACAACAGTATTCTGGCATAGAAGTGGGTGGATTGTGCCTTTCCTCATTATAATCTGGATTTTGTATTCCAGGCCTGAAGATACTGATGTGTATGCCCAAAATCTCAAGTATTTTCAGGAAAGTAGTCCATGGCTTCTGACTCCCTCTTCAGGGCAGAATTTATTCATCTTGGTCATCCCTCTGAACTACATACGGGGCTTCTAGAAGGCCTGGCCCTACTTTAGATAGACTGAAATAATATTCCAGGTTGAAATCACATGAGCAAATTTTGTTCTTCAACTAGTTTTGCTGTATGTAGTAGATCTTGTTGGTGTCCCCATGTAAACCGCCTCTGCTGGCATTGCATCCCGCACTCATATCTTGAAAATGTTGTGTTTAGTATCTTGAACTTGGAATTTTCTCCAAAGGATTGCCACCTTACCCAGAAATGCCAAGGAAGTTGTAACACCACAGAGATTTCAGCATCTGCTTATTGATTCCCACCTACTTGAATCCCTGTCATGGGAATGCTTCTGTGAAATATGATTAAGACACCGGGCATCAGGACTACTGCTCTAGATGCTCATGCATAGCCCATGGAACTAGGTAACAGACAGACATATTTAAACTACTGATCTGGATTTTCCTCTTTCTCTGGAGTACTCCTGTTCACACAATCATGTAAGCACATGTGCACACACACACACACACACACACTACTATTTTTTTCTCTTTTTAAAAGAAAAGCCAAAATCACATACATGAAAATACACCTGCTACTTCCTGCTGCTACATCTACTGCCCTGTCTTTGGGCACATCTCTTTTTATCTACTAAGTGTAATGGGCTAATCTGAAGGCTTTTGCCAGTAGTTTTTCTGAGAATTTATCCTAATTTACTCCAGTGTAAAAGATTTCCATTCCCCAACACCGCTTAGTTGGAGTTCCAGGGCTTTCTTCTGTATTTTCTCTGAAAAGCCTGGGAACGGGGTGTGAGGCCGATGTAAGGGATGAGAACCCACTATGGTTCGAGAAGTATCAACCTAGAATTAGGGGATCAACAGAATTTGGGATGAGATAGTGTTGACGCAGGGGCACTGGCATATGATCAATTCTCAGCAGGAAAGAGAGACAGGGAAAATATCTAAGCTGAGATGAAGAACATGTGTTCCTTGAGGGAAGTTACCTAGATTTCTGTCAATTGCCATATTCTAGCTCCACCAGGTGAAAAGGGATGGGTATAGATGAGTTCTGTCCAAGGTCATGAACTCAAAGACTCTATTATGAAATGTGTTGTTAAAAAGAAGAGTAAATAGCCTTGGCATGAAGCAAAACTTTTTTCTCTTTCCTGTATTTCTATCTCTTTGGCATTGAGCTGTAAGGATGCCTATCAGTATGTAGTTGTGATTTTGAAATATTTGAGCGTCTACATAATAGGTAACTAAATATTAGTATTTTCCCTCTATGGAATTCAAGCCTGCCTGTAATAACATTTCATTTCTTCCACAGGTAAATGAACACAATATTTCTGAACACTAATATCTATTAACTACAGTTATCTTTAAAGGAGGTCAGAGTGTAAAGTGATTTTTCTGATATTAGAGGCTCTCTATTCTGTAATGTTCTAATTATCTGAAGACTTATAGAGCTAGATTTTTGGGATGAGGAGAAACATAGTCTGAAAAAAAGCATTTCACCTCTTTTAGGGGCGGAATTATACTAATTTTAATTATCATTGCTTTGATTGTCATAGATGAAGTTTATTTAGAAAGTAGGTTAGCATTAATAAAACAACTTTCAGTTATCTGTATATTGTCCCTCTATGGCCTCCCCAAACATCTATTTTTAAATATTTAGTATGACCTGGCCAACAGTCCAAGGGGTGCAGATGCATTTTCCTGGGTAACAGCCACTGCTCAGAGCTGGCCACAATCAGGGTATTGTGTGAAGCAGAGATCACAGATCCTAGTGCACAAATATCCTCTCAGAGGCACTGAGTTGTCCTGGAAAGCCACAGAAAAACTTTGCAGCAGCGACTGCCTTAAGCTGTCTTTGAAACTGACCTTATTAAATTTCTGCTGTGGTAATTTCCCCTGGGGATCTCCTGAGTTACTTGAATGGACAAAAATAAACTGCCAGTCTTTGACCTGACTCTAGTTAGAACAGGGTTCAGGAGGGGTGAGCAGAGCTTCTGTTCTAGGTTACAGGGAAAGCTCTCTCTTGGGGGGAACACTTGGTGATGAATGCTTCTAGTCACTTTTGCGTAAGTCACACACTCCCTGTCTGCTCTCCCACCAGTTATCTCCTGCTTCCATTTAAAAATACAAAAGTTATATATTAATATAAGTGAGAAAAAATGAGTAGTATATTGTTTCATCCTTTTCTTCCCAGGGAGCATTTGTTCTAGGGAAAAGTTTGGGCATAATTTCTTCCAAACCTTAGGGGTTGTGACTGGGTTTGTTTCAATTTGATCCCACATCAGAGACTAGTGCCTGTACTTCTAGGGAGTATTTCTGAATCTTAGTCACTGGCATAATTCTAGCTACTTCTCCACACTTCTCCCATCCTCTGCAAGTGAATGGTCATTGACAGACACTTGGTTGGTGCAGCACTCTCTGGATTCATATACAAAATTGCAAGGAGATTTTAGTAAAAAATGAACTGATAAATTAACAATAATTATTGATAAACATGCCTAACAGGAAGCTGAATAAAAATAGAATGATAGGGGGCTGGCATGGTAGTGTAGTGGGCTAAGCCGCTGCCTACAACACCGGCATCCCTCATGGACGCTGGCTTGTATCCCAGCTGCTCCTCTTTGGATCCAGCTCTCTGCTATGGCCTGGAAAAGCCGTAGAGGATGGCCCATGTGCTTGGGCCCCTGAACTCATGTTGGGGATTCAAAAGAAACTCCTGATTCCTGGCTTCTCATTGGTTCAGCTCTGGCTGTTGCTGCCATTTGGGGAGTGAAACAGCAGATGGAAGATGTTTCTTTGTGTCCCTCCCTCTGTTTGTCTATAAATCTGCCTCTTAAATAAATGCATAAAATCTTTTAAAAAAAGAATCAAATGATAAATAATGTGTGGATGCATCCCTTGGGCTGACATTTCAGGCACAAGTGTTCCTGTCTTCTAAAGGCGGGGCTGTAGTTGGAAGGGAGCCTGAGAGAGGGGAGATCAAAGGAGTACACTTGGATGGGAGAACAGGTGGAGAATCCAGGTCAGGAATACTGTTCACTCCCAGCTCTCACATATTCTATGCAACTTAAGCAAGGATTTGTAGAAGCCATCCCAGGGACACAGTGGGCTGTATGAGCTTCTGAGAGCAGATCTATGGGATTGACACAAGACCAACCTTTCTCCAAAAAGACAATTTCCTGGTGTATTTACAAAGGTAAACAACTAGGACTTCAGAAGACACTTATGAGGGCAATGGCCTTCCATATTGAGGGGAACATTGAGCAGAGCAGGGCAGGGGCTGAGTCAAGCTGCTTGTGTTTGGGAAAAGGTGAACCCTTTGATGAGTCAGGGGCCAGGTAGAAAAATGAGTGGCGGGGCTGGTGCTGTGGCATAGCGGGTAAAGCCACTTTCTAAAGTTCTGGCATCCCATATGGGCACCGGTTTGAGTCCCAGCTGCTCCACTTCCAATCCAGCTCTCTGCTGTGGCCTGGGAAAGCAGTAGAAGATGGCCCAAGCCCTTGGTCCCCTGCACCCACATGGGAGATCCGGAAGAAGCTCCTGGCTCCTGGCTTCAGATTGGTGCAGCTCCAGCCATTGCGGCCAATTGGGGAGTGAACCAGCAGATGGAAGACATCTTTCTCTCTCTCTCTCTGTCTCTCTGTCTCTCTCTCTCTCTTTCTCTCTCTCTCTCATTCTGCCTCTCCTTCTTTCCCTGTGTAACTCTTTCAAATAAATAAATAAATCTTAAAAAATATCTTTTATAACTCCCCAGATGTTTAGCTAGCAGGCTAGCACATAAGTCGGTAATGAGTAAATATTTACAGCCTGAAAGTACATGCAAAATAAAATAATTGGGTTTTAGAAATGTAATAAGAAATTACTGTCTTTAATAACCTAACTTAATCCCAAATATAGAGTTGTGTTTAAATTTATTTAACTCATTTTCTGTATATATTATGGCAAATGTTCAATTTTTTTTAACTTTTATTTAATGAATATAAATTTCCAAAGTACGGCTTATGGACTACAGTGGCTTCCCCCCCACAACGTCCCTCCCACCCGCAACCCTCCCACTCCCTCTCCCCTTCCATTCACATGAGGACCCATTTTCGATTCTCTTTATATACAGAAGATCAGCTCAGCATACATTAAGTAAAGATCTCAACAGTTTGCTCCCACACAGAAACATAAAGTGAAAAATAATAGATGATTTTTTAAATGATGATGAAATCAGATCAGACCTATTGTCATGTTTAATCCCAGTGAGAGTCAAGTTGGGAATTGATAATTTCTTCTTCTTCTTCTTTTTTTTTTTTAACAGAAGATCAGTTTAGTATACATTAAGTAAAGATTTCAACAGTTTGCACCCCCATAGAAACACAAAGTGAAATATACTGTTTGAGTACTTGTTATAGCATTAAGTCTCAATGTACAGCACATTAAGGACAGAGATCCTACATGAGGAGTAAGTGCACAGTGACTCCTGTTGTTGACTTTACAAATTGACACTCCTGTTTATGGCATCAGTAATCTCCCTATGCACCAGTCATGAGTTCAATTATTTTAGTACTCCTGCCACAATTCAGTATTTGTGTGACCCTGAATCTCAGTATTCTTACCATGAATGAAAGAGCTGGACTTTGTTATCCTTTGGATTCCTTTCAGCTTTGGATTTCAAGGGGCCCTGTTCATTGAGCTGAGTGACAAGATTATTTCTAAATACATTTTTTCCTCAAAAAGAATAGCCAGGAATGTTGTTTTAATTGGGTGAGAAGGAAAGATCAGTATCTGAATGCATAGGCTGTATTAAAAAAACTTTTCAGTTATTTTGCTGTTATATATATATAATTTTTTCATTCCAGACTTTTTTTCCATTTTGAAGCAAAGCTGAAAAGAAAGGCTTGTAATATTTTTAGCTTTTGAGTAGGTTCATGATATATTTAATTTCATCTAAAGATGACAAAAAACAGATTTGGATAAGCATGAATGTGGTGATATCTTACCAAAATATAGAAATACACTCTCAGTGGTAAAAATTTTGTCAGTATCCTTTTTATTTACAACCATAAATTAGCCTTTTGTGTCTGTTAGAAGTGTGAAAACTGGATAGGAAGAAGACAGAGCAAGATGATGTCTGAGTAAGAGGTTCAAGCAGTCATCTCTCCACAGAAACATCAATTTTAACTACTATTAAAGCACTAATTCACCTTCAAGAGAGCTTTGAAAGTGAGGTGGGAGACCATAGTGCCTGATTTTAGTATAATAATAGCAAAAGATGTGTTGAAGAAACTAGGAAGGAAAAAGTTGCTCATTACTTCTCCTCTAACTTCAAGTAGCACAGAGTGGAGAGAAGTGAATTAAGTGGAGGTCTTAGAGTTGAAATCCAGTTCTAGTTCCATCATTATAAAACACAGCACCTGAGAAAACCCCACAGCCCTGCCTCTAAGCTCATTATCTTCAGACTGAGACTTTGAACTTCCTGAGACGGTGGCAGGAATCATCTCCATTAACCTTCCTCCAACCTCTGGTAGATGATGATACAAGACTCCAGCTGCTGAAGGCAGGAAAGGGCACTTGGATCTTGTCATTGTAGCTCTGGTACTCAGCACCTAATAAAATCTGCTAGATCTTATTTTCTGGTTAGTTGTTACAGATGGAGCCTCTGGACTTGCCATTGTATCTGGCAGCAACATATGCCCCTGTGGGACAGGCTTAGCACTTATCACTGTCAGCCTCAGGTGAGCCTACTATATGACTGTGAGATTAAGGTAGGCCTAGTGACAGTGAGAATCAAGAGTAACAGAGCTTAGTGGCAGCCTGGGTAGCCAAGCAGCTTCCTTATCACCATTTGTCACTATTTCTGCATTCTTGGACAGAGAGCTGAGAACCACAGGACTGTTTCATATGACTCCATGCCAGGCTGGTAAAACTCAACATTAGGCAGGTTCTAATGGTCCCCACCCCCAGGCTGATACCCATGGGTGCAACTTATGGTGCTGCCCCCATTCCAGGTGGAAATTGTGGTTTCAGTTGATTGGACTTATGCTATAGCCAGCATCACTTTTGGCTAATTTCAGTCATCCTGAATTGTGAGTCCCGCTAAGCCACAGACATCATGACAGTATGTGCTTTGGTCCTATTCCTGTGGTTTGTTGGTCTGGCTTAGCTATGAGTTACAGGTGTGATTTAGCATTGCAGAATTGGTGGTCACATCATAGGTGTCTTCACCTGTTTTAGACCTGGGGGAATGCTTGTAGGAACAAACTACCTAGTTCTGACACCTCTCTGGTTTATTCTGAAAAACATGGAATGCTCAGACTTGGAACAGATCTGAGTTCAAGGCATCACTAAGGCAGTAAGAGCAATGGACTTGCGATGAGCCTTTACTTAGGTTGCCATCTAGTGCTGACGTGGCAGAAGAATACAGTTTCAGAAAAATTTATTGGAGTGCTTAGAATCTCTCTGGAAGGACAACCACAAACATAATCAGACAAGGAAGACTGGAAAGCTAATACTTCAGTGGAAGATAACGTCATGTACCAATTAATGTCAAGAACTCTTGGGGAGTCATGACTTCATCCAGTGAAAAAGGTAAAGTTCCAGAAGCCAGATACTTTGGATCTGACATCCAATGCTTGGTTGAAAATTTTAAAATATCAAGCAAATACAGAGAAATGACTTACTACTTTAACAGAGAGCATTGACAGAAGGATGAAAGAATTAAAAAACCAGAAATACCACAACTGAAAAAAAATAACTGAAGGTATCAAATGCCAAGTAGTTCAAGCTGAAGAAAAAAATTATCTCAAAGACAGGATATTTGGAAATACATAGTAAGAGGAGAATAAAAGGAAATGGAATCTAGATGAAGAAAGAAAGCTTATGGGAACTGTGGGACAGCATGAAAAGACCTGATATCCAAGTAACTGGCATATAAGAGGGACTTCAGAATGCAGAAGTGGTAGAGGGCATATTCAAAACCATCACAGCAAACCTCCCAAACCTAGAGAAAGATATAACTATTCAGGCACAGGAAAGTCAGAGCTCCCCAATCAGCTTGAACTCAAACAAATATTTGTATAAACATATTATAATCAAACTTTCCAGGGCTAAAGATAAAAGAGGGTTCTCAAAACTACAAAGAAAATAAACAAAACAAAAAGAACTTCCAATTTGCCTGACTACAGACTTTTCAGCACAAACCTAACAGGGCAAGAAAGAGTAAGCTGAGACTTTCACAGAACTGTCTCCAGCAACACTTTTAGACATGAAGGAGAGATAAAAACATCCCCCTGGAAATCAAAAGCTGAGATAATTTAACACCATCAAATTTGTCTTACAAGAAATATTAAAGAACGTTCTTCAAACTGAAAGAAAGAGATACTAATGAGTAAGAAGAAAATATCAGAAGGTAGAAAACTCTCTGATAAGGGTAACTAGAGACAAATTCAGAATGATTTAATATAGTAAATGGTTTGTCAAATGTTAGTATCTTTAGTATGAAGACTAAAAGGCAAAACAATGAAAAATAATATTTGCTTCACTAACATGTTAAGAAATGTGGAAAATAGAAAAACAGAAAAGAAGAAATCAAAATTTAAAACGTGTGGATGAATGGAGTCTAAATTTTAAATTTATTAACTTGTCTTAGCTTTCTTTGTTCATTTGTCAGTCGTTACCATTAGTATAAAGTGCAATCATTCCAAAAAGCTTGTTATAGCCAAAATATATGTTTTCTGTAAGCCTAATGGTAATCACAAAGAAAAAAATTTCTAATAGGCTTATCAAAAATAATAGGACAGGGATTAAATCACACTACTAGAGAAAATCACTTAGCCACAGAAGAAGACTGTAAGGGAGAAATGAAGAAGGGAATAACTAGCAGGGTATAAAATCAATGCACAGAAATCAACAGCCTTTGTATACACAGGCAATGCCACGGCTGAGAAAGAACTTCTAAGATCAATCCCATTCACAATAGCTACAAAAACAGTCAAATACCTTGGAATAAATTTAACCAAGGACGTTAAGGATCTCTACGATGAAAATTACAAAACCTTAAAGAAAGAAATAGAAGAGGATACCAAGAAATGGAAAAATCTTCCATGCTCATGGATTGGAAGAATCAATATCATCAAAATGTCCATTCTCCCAAAAGCAATTTATAGATTCAATGCAATACCAACCAAGATACTGAAGACCTTCTTCTCAGATCTGGAAAAAATGATGCTGAAATTCATATGGAGACACAGGAGACCTTGAATAGCTAAAGCAATTTTGTACAACAAAAACAAAGCTGGAGGCATCACAATACCAGATTTCAGGGCATACTACAGGGCAGTTGTAATCAAAACAGCATGGTACTGGTACAGAAACAGATGGATAGACCAATGGAACAGAATTGAGACACCAGAAATCAATCCAAACATCTACAGCCAACTTATATTTGATCAAGATCCAAAACCAATCCCTGGAATAAGGACAGTCTATTCTATAAATGGTGCTGGGAAAATCAGATTTCCACGTGCAGAATCATGAAGCAAGACCCCTACCTTTCACCTTATACAAAAATTCACTCAACATGGATTAAAGACTTAAATCTATGACCTGACACCATCAAATTATTAGAGAGCATTGGAAAAGCCCTGCAAGATATAGGTACTGGCAATGACTTCTTGGAAAACACCCCAGAAGAACAGGCAGTCAAAGCCAAAATTAACATTTGGGATTGCATGAAATTGAGAAGTTTCTGTACTGCAAAAGAAACAGTCAGGAAAGTGAAGAGGCAACCAATAGAATGGGAAAATATATTTGCAAACTCTGCAGCTGATAAAGGGTTGATAATCAGAATCTACAAAGAAATCAAGAAACTCCACAACATCAAAACAAACAACCCACTTAAGAGATGGGCCAAGGACCTCAATAGACATTTTTCAAAAGAGGAAATCCAAATGGCCAACAGGCACATGAAAAAATGTTCAAGATCACTAGCAATCAGGGAAATGCAAATCAAAACCACAATGAGGTTTCACCTCACCCCCGTTAGAATGGCTCACATTCAGAAATCTACCAACAATAGATGCTGGCGAGGATGTGGGGAAAAAGGGACACTAACCCACTGTTGGTGGGAATGCAAACTGGTCAAGCCACTATGGAAGTCAGTCTGGAGATTCCTCAGAAACCTGAAGATAACCCTACCATTCAACCCAGCCATCCCACTCCTTGGAATTTACCCAAAGGAAATTAAATTGGCAAACAAAAAAGCGGTCTGCAGCCTAATGTTTATTGCAGCTCAATTCACAATAGCTAAGACCTGGAACCAACCTAAATGCCCATCAACAGTAGACTGGATAAAGAAATTATGGGACATGTACTCTATCAAATACTATACAGCAGTCAAAAACAACAAAACCTGGTCATTTGCAACAAGATGGAGGAATTTGGAAAACATCATGCTGAGTGAATTGAGCCAGTCCCAAAGGGACAAATATCATATGTTCTCCCTGATCAGCGACAACTAACCAAGTACCAAAGGGGAAACTTGTTGAAGTGAAATGGACACTATGAGAAACAGTGACTTGATCAGCTCTTGTCCTGATGGTTGATGTACAATGTAATACTTTATCCATTATAGTATTTTTTTTGTTCTAGTACCATTGGTTGAACTCTGTAATTAACACACAATTATTCTTAGGTGTTTAAATTTTAACTGAAAAGTGATCCCTGTTAGGAATTTGGAAAACATTATGCTGAGTGAAATAAGCCAATCCCAAAGGGACAAATACCACTTGTTCCCCTGATAGGTGACAACTAACTGAACACCAAAAAGGAAACCTGTTAAAGTGAAATGAACACTATGAGAAACGGTGACTTGATCAGCCCTCACCCTGACTGTTGATGAACAACTTAATATGTTATCCCTCTTAGTATTTTTTTGTTTGTTCTACTTAATACTTTTGGTTGAATACTATAGTCAATACACAATTATTCTTAAGTGCTGAAACTTAACTGAAAAGTGATTGCTGTTAAATATAAGAGTGGGAATAAGAGAGGGAAGAGATGTGCAATTCGAGACATGCTCAAACCTACTTACCTCAAACGGTAGAGTTAGAAACATACCAGGGGATTCCAATTCAACCCCAGCAAAGTGGCATGTACCAATGCCACCTCACTAGTCCCAGTGATCAATTTCTGTTCACAATTGATCATAATGATAGGACTAAGAACCAAAGGGATCACATAAACAAGAATAGTGTCTGCAAATACTAGCTGATAGAATAAAAAAGGGAGAGAGTGATCCAACATGGGAAGTGAGATACACAGCAGACCCATAGAATGGCAGATGTCCTAAACAGCACTCTGGCCTCATAATCAGCCCTTAAGGCATGCAGATCTGGCTGAAAAGCCCATGAGAGTATTTCAGGCATGGAAAGCCAAGACACTCTGGGGAAAAAAAAAAAGTAAATGAAAGATCTCTGCGAGTGAGATCCCAGTGGAAAGAATGGGTCATCAAAGAAGGAGGTACCTTTCTCTGAAGGGAGGAGAGAACTTCCACTTTGACCATGGCCTTGTCTAAATATGAACAGTCGGTGAACTCAGGGGGCTTCCATAGCCTTGGCAGCTCATGACAAGAGCCTAGGGTGATTACTGATGCCATAAACAAGAGTATCAATTTGTTAAGTCAACAACAGGAGTCACTGTGCACTTACTCCTCATGTAGGATCTTTGACCTTTGTGTGCTGTACATTGAGATTTAATGCTATAACTAGTACTCAAACAGTATTTTTCACTTTATGTTTCTGTGTGGGAGCAAACTGTTGAAATCTTTACTTAATGTATGCTAAACTGATCTTCTGTATATAAAGAGAATCAAAAATGAATCTTGATGTGAATGGAAGGGGAGAGGGAGTGGGAAAGGGGAGGGTTGTGGGTGGGAGGGACGTTATGGGGGGAAAGCCAATGTAATCCATAAGCTGTACTTTGGAAATTTATATTCATTAAATAAAAGTTAAAAATAAATAAATAGTAATGAATTTAGTGACAGTGGTGAAAGATTTCTATAATGAAAACAAAAAACACTGATGAAAGCAATTGAAAAAGACACACAAAAATGAGAAGATGTACTATGTTCATGAATTGGAAGAATCAATGACATTAAAATATACTATACTACTCAAAGACCTTTATAGTTTCAACACAATCACAATCAAAATGCAATAACATTTTTCACAGAAGTAGAATACCCAGCTACTACAACAGTTTTATGGAATCACCAAAGATGAATAGCCAAAACAGTCTTGAACAAAAAGAAGAAAGAAGGAAGAATTGCCCTCATCAATTTTAAAATATATTACAAGGCTACAATAATTTATAAAGAATGATATTAACATAAAAAACAGATTATAGACCATGGAACAGAAAAAAGGCCATGGAACTAAACTCATGAAGTTGTAGTGTATTAAATTTTGATAAAGGTGCCAAGAACATGCATCAGAAAAATGACTGTCTTTTCAATAAATGGTGCTGGGAAAACTGGATTTCCACATGTAGAAGAATGGAACTAGACCAAACCCCCATCTCAGCATGTAAAAACATTACCTCAATATGTATTAAATACCAAGTGTAATATATGAAACTATGAAGTCTCTAAATGAAAACATAGTGAAGATATTTCACAACATTTTAATGGGCAAGGATATATCGAACTAGACCTGAAAAGTACAGGGAACAAAAGCAAAAATTGACAAATAGAATTTCATCAAACTGAACAGTTTCTGCACAGCACAGGAAATGATCAACACAGTGAAGAGATAACCCACACAAAAGGAGAAAATATTTGCAAATTATATATCTGACACTTAGTAATCAGAATATATGGGAACAACCTAAGTGAATCTCAATGTATAAAGAAAATATAGTACATGTGCACAGTAGTATACTATTCAGTCATGGAAAAGGAACAAAATTTGTCTTTTGGAACAATATGGATGGAACTGGAGATCATCATGTTAAAAGAAATAGCCCAAGCTTAGAGATAAGTGCCACTTGATCTTTCTCATACAAAGAACATAAAAACTTTGATGTCTTTGAAATTCAGAGTATAATGGTGTTTATTTGAGGCCAGATTGTTCAAGGGAGGGTGAGATGAATACAAACTGATTAATGGGTGCTAAGTTATAGCTAGATGGCACAACTAACTGAGCTTCCGCCACTCACATTGGATACCTAATTGCATTGCTGGCTTTTGGGTCTGGCCCTGGCCCAATCTCAGTCACTGCAAGCATTTGGGGTAATGAATTAGTAGGTGGCAACTCTGTCTGCCTCTTTCTTACTGTTTCTCTGCTTCTCAAATTAAAAAAAAAATCAATAGGAAAACCCCTTACGATCAGAAGAAATAATATATTAATTGTAACTTCACAGGCACACATAAAGACACTTTTTGGTGCTGCGTTGTCTGCTAAGGGTAAAGATGGGTATATGGCTAGCTGTGCTCTATTGGTTACTTTTGTATTAAAGGCCAAGTTCACAGGTTGAAATTCAACATATGCCAGCCTTCTCACGTTCCTGCTCTGCCAACCACCATATAAGAACGTAAGTAGAAATCAGACTTGATGCTATGTCAGTTATGACTTCACACATGATGAATGATGCCTAGAAGGTCACAAAGGTTTTGGTCTGCTTTGATTTCATGACTTCCTTATAAGCAAGTATAATTTAATTCAACAAATATTAATTACTTTAATGTGCTTTTAATGATCTCCAGGCAAAGAACTTTTGGCTTGATAGAATAAAGCCTATTCAGGAGAAACTTACAGCCTTACATAAACAAAGAAACTCATGAAACATTGAATCATATAAAAATAAACTAAAAAGAATTGAGAGTAGTATATAGACAAATACTCAAATACCCACAGCAGTTTACAACCATATTTTCTTGAAATAATCTCAAACTACTCATCTTCATGTTGAACAAATTTCTTTTTTAACTTTTATTTAATAAATGCAAATTTCCAAAGTATAACTTTTGAATTATAGCAGCTTTTTCCCCCCATAACCTCCTGCCCACCTGCAACCATCCCATCTCCCACTCTCTCTCCCATCCCATTCACATCAAGATTTATTTTCAGTTATCTTTATACACAGAAGAAGATCAATTTAGTCTATATTAAGTAAAGATTTCAACAGTTTGCACCCACATAGAAACACAAAGTATAAAGTACTATTTGAGTACTAGTTATGCCATTAATTCACATAGTACAACACATTAAGGACAGAGATCCTACATGGGGAGTAAGTGCACAGTGACTCCTGTTGTTGATTTACATATTGAACAAATTTCATATTTCTAGATGCACTGTTTGAGTGAACAAATGCTTCTCCATAACAACTGGATTTCATTTCCATCTAGGCTGCTCATTTTAACCTAAAAGTAAAACTCTTGATTCTGTGCCTGGCAATGTTTTTCTGGGTGTGACTGGCCATTTATGAAATATTGAAATGTTAGGAGAGTTCCCTTCCCTCTACCTTTTGCCCTATGTGTGCAGATTTTTATCTTTACAATGTAGTCCCTTATTGTATTGCTTTGTAAAATGATCTTTAGAAGATTGGTTTTCAATGATATTCAATACTTGCAACTGTGAAATGACACTCTCAGGAAAAACAGCCAAATTGTCCTCTCAGTATTTTTTTTTTTAAATTCATTCTTACTCCATATATTTTCTGAGTTGACCCTTCTTTCTTAATTTTCTCCTCACTCCTTTACTTTTCCATAAACAACTATTATTCATACTTACTCTAAAAATGACTTTAAGACTTCAATCAGGTATGTACACTTATTGTTTAAAACTTTGGTTTTGCCTCCTGCAAACAGTGCTTCCAAGTGAAAGGTTGTTAAATTTTTAAAAATTTCCTTGACTACAAAAGGGAAACAATGCGTTCCGCCTGAACAAAAGATTATCCAATTTTCATAGATAGAAATACTTAGTAATATAATAACAAAGTTAATATAAGTAAAACACACATTTGAAGGTAAAGAGATGTGGATTGTGTATAAAATTAAATGCATGTAAAATTTATTATACATACTAAAGGATGAAGAGAGATGATAGTGAGTGTCAGAGTGAAAAAGTATTAGGGAATCATTCATGAAGTAGATTCTGTTTTCTTTTCTTTCTTTTTTTTTCTTTTTTTTTTTTTTTTTTTGAGAGGCAGAGTGGACAGTGAGAGAGAGAGACAGAGAGAAAGATCTTCCTTTTTCGTTGGTTCACCCCCAAATGGCCACTACAGCCGTGCGCTGTGCCGATCTGAAGCCAGGAGCCAGGTGCTTCCTCCTGGTCTCCCATGCGGGTGCAGGGGCCAAGGACCTGGGCCATCCTCCACTGAACTCCCGGGCCACAGCAGAGAGCTGGACTGGAAGAGGAGCAACCGGGACAGAACCAGCGCCTGAATGGGGACTAGAACCTGGGGTGCCGGCGCCGCAGGAGGATTAGCCAAGTGAGCCGTGGCGCTGGCCTAGATTCTGTTTTCTACACTATTTCTTCATCAGTTTTCAAACTCAGTGAGGTTCGTGATTATTCTGCATTCAAACTGCATGTGAAAGCAGTTGTAGTGGGGTAGGCATTTTATACAATGGTCAAGATGCCCCTTGGGACACCCATATCCTATGTAGGAATGTCTGGGTTCAAGTCTCCACTCTATCTGATTTGAGGTAGCTGCTAATGCACAGCCCGGGAGACAGCAATGATGACTCAGCACCTTGGCTTTGGTCTGGTCCATCTCCAGCTCTTTCAGGCATTTGGGGAGTATAAAAGTGGATGGAAGCCGGCGCCATGGCTCACTTGGCTAATCCTCTGCCTGCGGTGCTGGCACCCTGGGTTCTAGTCCTGGTTGGGGCACCGGATTCTGTCCCGGTTGCTCCTCTTCCAGTTCAGCTTTCTGCTGTGGCCCGGGAAGGCAGTGGAAGATGGCCCAAGTGCTTGGGTCCTGCACCCGCATGGGAGACCAGGAGGAAGCACCTGGCTCCTGGCTTCGGATTGGCACAGTGTGCCGGCCGTAGTGGCCATTGGGGGGGGGGTGAACCAGTGGAAGGAAGACTTTTCTTTCTGTCTCTCTCCCACCGTGTAACTCTGCCTGTCCAAAAAAAAAAAAAAAAAAAAAGTGGATGGAAGACCTGTCTGTTTCTGTCACTCTTTCAAATAATAAAAATAAATAAAACACTTAATCTCAGAAACATCACATAAAGAACAAAATAAAATCTATACCCATAATACTTTGAAGCATACAAAAAAAGTACATGTGCACGTTCTTATTTTATAAAGAGTCGCATGGAATCCAAATTTTTCATTCCTTGACACAACTTAGAAAATTTCTTGAGTTACACTAAAATATGGAACACAATTTAAATTTATTCCATATAATAGTCTCTATCTACAGACTTTTATGTTGAGTAAACAGGTGTATCTTTTCCAGAATCTTCATCTCTATTATTTTACAACATATTTGTTTTATGTGTTTTAGATTGAAAATTAGATTAAAACAAAGGAATATGAGAAGTGATATTACTTTTTAAGAGCTATTATTATGACAATTTACTAAGTTTTGCATAGTTATGTGAGATGAACCTTGATATTTGGTTTAGACAACATCTTTAAACACTTAGCCTAAATGTGTTGTTTTCCTTTGTTCTTCTCTGTGTGGAGCTTCTCCATCTCTTTCAGCATTACTTTTAATGATCCCCCTACTATATTAGGTATTTGAATGAAGGGTCATAATTTTTGTTGCTTACCACTATACTTGCCCAGTGGATGATCCACTCCACTTTTACTTTAATTACCAACTTTCAGATGAAGGCAAGTTTCTGGGTTACTTCCTCATGTATCACTGGAAATGGTTGTTAGCTTGCCTCACGTTACCTGAATACTGATCAACAGAACTCTTTACATCTCAGAGAATATTTCTCTTTTTCAAAATTATGTCTGCTAATTTAAGTCAAAATTATTCTAGTGATCCAAAATTTACCTTTTATTATCTTTGAATTTGTCTACATTTCAGTTGGAATAAAATCCTATGTTTCTCTATGAAGTGATCTGAGAATTTGGTCTGAGTACCAGATGGTTTTCTCTTCCTCTTGAAAATGAAAACATGTGTCAGACTTTGTGAGTGCATGTGTCAGGAATGTTTTTCATGGGTAAAGTCTCTTAAATGACATGTTTTCCTCTGGAGGCATTTAACTGGAGCATGTGTTATGTCTTTAGATGTCTTGGGTTCACACATTAAGGGCATTACTTCAGCTGTAAATTGTTACAGGTCTGTAGATTCAATGTTGGAGAGGGATTACACCCTGGGAAAAGAACATGTTCATTTTTCATTTTGTTTTTAGGGCTCTAAAATTCACTTATGAATTCTAAGGGAGAAGAAAATTCCTATTTTATTTTAATGAAGCCATTTACCTTTCACTAATTATTTCACAAACTGACAGTCAACCAAAATTTCTTGGAAATTTTAGCATCTGCTAAACATGCCTGGAGGAATTGTCAGGCTAGCTGCTGCCAGGCCCTGCTCTACGCTCAGGAGCTGATACCACCTCAAAACATCAGGTTGTGCTCTGACAATATGTTGATATATAGTGTAGAAACATTACTGTCAACAGTGTCATGGAATGTTTTTAGTAACAAAAATGGGTTTGAGTTAGCCATTCTCTTTCCACTTTGTGTGACAGCTGGCAGTCATTAGAAAGTCAAATGTCTGGAGATATCATTGGGATACTGGAACAATTTGTCTGTTTACAATCCTGATAATACAACCTTAGTTCACTAACACTGTGTCCATCCGTCAGAGAAGTGATCATTAGAAGGATCATAACTTCAGTGTTAGCAAGAATATAAGAACCTTCTTTGTGGGGGTAAAAGCAAATGAATACATGGGTAAGGTGTTGTACATCTGATTTGAACTCATTCCTGCATATCATAGAATATCAGAAACAATTATGACAAGCATTTATTGAGCACTTATGTATCAGGTGCTAGTCCAAGCATTTTAAGGGTTTTGAATTAATTCTGACATAAACCTATCGAAAATAAGGCTTAAGAAGATGGAATAAATTCCTTAAGGAAAGCCCAAATATATACTTTTTCCTTAAATATTTTTCTTTTCAGTTGAGTCAGTTGTACACATATGAAGGCTAACAACATAATTTTGCACTAAGTTCTTCTAACTCTATAAAGTTAAACAGATAGTCTGGAGGGTTACACTAACGGAGAAAACTAATAGCCTGCAACAATGGACACAAAATGCCCTCTTTCTATTTCTTCTAATAAAACACAATGCCATTTAATAAAAAAAGGCTTAAGCAATGTCAGAGAAATTTCTTTAGATAAAGGGCATCTATAAAGAATCTGTGACCATCATTCTAAATGAAGAGGATATGAAAGCATACTTTATAAAAGTCAGGAAAAAGAATAAGCACCATTGCTTATTCAGCATTGTATCGAGCTGTCAGAACAATAGGAAAATAGCAAGCAATTAAAGGATTTGAAAAATGAAATCAAATAAATGGGATTTGTGAAAAATAGGACAGTGTAAAAATATGGCTTGACATAAGTTCAATGTATGGCAGCAATAATTACAAAGTAATTTCCAAAAATATTATTTATAGTAAAGCACATCTAGTGCTATTAAAGACTGAATTGTGTCCTCTGTCAAAATTATATGTTGAAGTCATCGCCCCTAATATCTTATTATGTGACTGTATTTGGAGAAAAGGTTTATAAGAGGCAATTAAAGTTAACTGAAATCATATGGGTGGGCCCTGATCTAATATGTCTGGACACAGACATGCATGGAGGAAGGTCATGTGAAGACAAAGGAAGAAGTCAGATATTTATTAAGCCAAAAAGAGGGGTCTTAGAATGAAAGCAGTCCTACCAACACTTTGATCTTTCAGCCTCCAGAAACATGTAAATAAATTTTTGTTGTTTAAGTCACCTGATCTCTGATACATTTTTGGCAGCCATCTGAACTAATCCAAGTTTCCAATAGTCACATAAATTCAACTTAACTGAAACGCATTAAATTAGTTCTAATAAAATTATAATCTGTTTTCAGTGAATTGGTACACCTAGTATTATAAAGATCAATTCTTCTAAGCCATTTAGAGATTTAGCATAACTCTGATCAAAACACTAATAAAAATAAGAGTGTTAAATAAAATTGGAAAATTTGATGAATTGATTGAAAAAAATTCATTGGGGGACCTGCGCTCTGGCATAGTAAACTAAGCCTCTGCCTGGGTGCTGGCCATTTCATGTCCTGGCTGTCCCTCTTCTGATCCACACTCTGCTGTGGCCTGGGAAAGCAGTAAAAGACAGCCCAAGTTCTTGGGTCCCTGCACCTGCCTGGGAGACCCCGAAGGAGCTCCTAGCTTCAGATTGGCTCAGCTCTGGCCATTTCAGCCATTTGGGGAGTGAACCAGCAGATGGAAGACATTTCTCCCTGTCTCGTCCTCTCTCTGTGTTAACTCTCTCAAATAAATAAATAAAACCTTAAAAAAAGATAAATATTTGTTGCAAGAGCAAAGGACCAAAAGCAGTCTGAATTCATATCAAGAAGAAGAAAGATGATTTCTCCTGCTAAATATGAAGATTGTACTATAGTACTAAGTATGGAGTTAGTAAAGGGGTCAAGAAACTGACCAGCTCTTAAGCAACAGAAGTACATAGATGTGAGGGTACTCCAAATGTTGTGGAAAATGGGATTGGAATCCGCTTATTTTTGTGCAAGAATTGTTTTGAAATCCATGCACAGTTTTTTAATAATTTGTGTTTTCTCTGCCCCAGGGCCAGCCCCCAGGCCCAAGCCAGCCCACGTGCCTCCAGTCAGCTCTGTGCCTGTCCCCATGGCCACTGTGGCTGCACCCACTGCAGCCTGGCGCCCTCCCGCACCTCCCAGGAGAGGACCCTGGCTCTCTGGTCAGCCGCCCTCAGCACAGGAACGACTGGGGCTAGGCCTGCTCTGTCTGGGGAGGAGTGGGTGCTGGGCCGGCCTGGCAGGACCCCGCTCCTCCTCCTCCAGCCTCCCACACAGGCCCCAGCTCCTCCACCCCCTCCCCAGCAATAGTGGAGTTCTGAAGATGGCGCTCATGACCCAGTTAACACCGGCCCACCCTCTCCCTCCCTCGTGCTCTTGGCTCATAGAGAGCCCACCGCCTGCCCTTGAGGCTAGGGATGTCGTGGAGAGCCCCTCACCCCCAGCTCCCTTGGATGCCACAAGGTGTCAGTAGTGAAGTCACACATGCAGGTCCCTGGTCTAGAACAATGCATGTTCTTGAGACAAACACACTGTATACCCCTCCCCCACCGCCACGTTCAGCTCCCCACCCGAGTCATGGCTGCCAGTACCCCGTGTTCAGCCCAGTGCCGGGTGTCTCCCGGACATGCGTGTAGCCTTCACGCGAGCTGACACGAGCACACTGCACCCAGGTCGAGCTGAGCTGCTGGGGCAGGGGCTCCTGCTCAAGAATTGGTCAGGAACCTTCACAGCCAGGTCACCCCAGCCCCCGGATCTCGCTGTCAGTTCCCTCATCTGCCCACGGACAGTGACTTATTTAACACCCACTCTCCCCGTTATTTATCTCCCATAGGACCCCCTCTACCTGTCCTCCTGTCCCCACGTTCCATGATTGGCTCTGTGCTCACTGTCACGGCCCTCCCCTGTGGGGGGGTCCCTTTGCACTTTGTGGTTCCAACTGCAGTCGCTGTTAATAAAGAGACGCTTACACTTGAAAAAAAATATGCATTTTCCATGAAAATCACTCATATGGATGAATTTCAATATTTTAGGTGTCAAAATCAATTTGTCTTCCAATTTTATTTTCCAGGAATCCTTTGCAGTACTCTTATACCTGAGATTTTGGTACACCATAGAAGTAGCATCTCAGCCTTTTGGCTAAGATCAAGTGCAGCATCTGTTCTTAGCAGAAGTAGCATGGCACATCACTGGAGAAAAGAGGCCTGTTCAGTAAATGAAGCTGGAATATTTGTCTATCTTTGTGGAAAAAATAGATATGTAACCTTGTCTCAGACCAATCAAATTGAATATGGGAGTTCCAAGGTGATTGCAGGTAGGTGCTCAGCATTTTCCTTGTCTCCACAAACAACAAAACCACAAGTAAGTAGCTGCATTTTTAGGTGAATGCTCAAAGAAGACACCAGAACTCAGTAAGAAAATAAAAGAAACCCTAAAGGACACAAAGACTTGGGTTCACGAAATGGAGAAACAAAGGCAGCCAGCCAATGTGATCTCAGCTCCACAGCCAGGTGGTAAACCGGAAAGGCTCAGCAGAGCTTGTCTGCATGAATGCACTATCCTGGCCGTCACAGCCAGGGGAAGAGTCTACAGACTCAGAGCCCAGGAAAGCAGGCTGCTCGAAGTAGCTTGCTTCAGAGGAGGAACTCACATTGCACTCCCGACCTCAACCCTTGGGATTCAAGCTACATCAGTAGTCAGCATCTTGAGAAAAGTCACCATCAAAATCCATACTGCTGATTCCAGCACTGTGGCTCAGTGGGTAAGCTGCCACTTGTTACGCTGGCATCCCAAATGAGTCCCGGTGCGAGTCCTGGCTCCCTCACTTCCAACCCAGATAATGTCACTAGGAAAATAGTGGAAGTTGACCCAAATATTTGGGCCCTTGCTACCCACATGGGAAACTCAAGGGGAGTTTCAAGATATTGGTTTTGGCCTGGCCCAGTCATAGCTGTTATGGCAATTTGGGGAGTAAACCAGAGGATGGACCATCTTTTCCCTCTCTCTGTGACTCAGCTTTTCAAATAAATAAATAAATACTTATAAAAAAATTACCCTAAAAGCCAGAAGCCTCTGCATTTCTTCATCTTGATTCTGCAGGCATTGCACCATGCTAGAAAATAGGCTGCCTCTTATAAATTCAACCAGACCCAGCAGAGTAACTGACCTCAAGCCTTGATCCATGTGGTATGATACATTACAAAGGACAGGAGGAGCAGAAAGACAGGTGGATCTTGCTCCCAAGACTTTAGAAGTATGGACACTTCTCCCTCAGACTTGAAGCCTGTCCTTTCCACTATATTCTCCCCTCCTCCTGCCAACTGGAACATTGCTTTTCTCTCTTGGGACCCTGGGACTACTAACCAAGGCTCCTGGAACCATGGCCTGATCTACCCATCAGCAGCTCTTCGGATTATGTGTGTGCTTGGCCCACTCCCAACATCTGTGCCCTCCTGTATTTGTGGTTTTTCATGGGCCAGTGGCTTGGAGCTGCATAACCAGTCAATCCCAGTACTGGTGCCATTCCAGCATGTTCTGGCCCCTCCTTCAGATGGTATCCTGGGTGCCATTTTTCACCTCTTGTGGAAAACAAAAAAAAAATTTGTGTTGTAGGAGTACCCCAGACACTTAACATTGCTATCATCATTTACAATGAAAGGAGGTATGGGTATACTATATTACAATGTACGTCTGGAACTAAAGCCCAAGTGGCCTATCAGATTGACTGCTGAAGATGTATATTCAGAAAAAAAGTCTATTAATACAAGACCCATTCATTAAAAGCAATAGAGGGCCGGCACCGCAGCTCACTAGGCTAATCCTCTGCCTTGTGGCGCCGACACACCGGGTTCTAGTCCCAGTTGGAGCACCGGATTCTGTCCCGGTTGCCCCTCTTCCAGGCCAGCTCTCTGCTGTGGCCAGGGAGTGCAGTGGAGGATGGCCCAAGTGCTTGAGCCCTGCATCCCATGGGAGACCAGGATAAGTACCTGGCTCCTGCCATTGGATCAGCGCGGTGCGTTGGCCACAGCGCGCCTGCTGTGGCGGCCATTGGAGGGTGAACCAACGGCAAAAGGAAGACCTTTCTCTCTGTCTCTCTCACTGTCCACTCTGCCTGTCAAAAAAAAAAAAAAAAAGCAATAGAGAGAACTGGTCTACCATATGTGTAGATACCGATATAGGGACACAGAAACATGAAAAAGTAATACCATGCCTCCAAAGAAACACAGTAAGGCTTTAGTAACAAAATCCAAAGAAAAGGAGATTGATCAAAAGCCTGATGAAGAATCAAGGAATGATTATAAAGATACTCAGAGAGATACACAAGAATACAGATATCAATTGAATGAAATCAGGGAAACAATAAATGATATGAATGTGAAAATCATCAAAGAAATAGGGATCATGAAAAAGAATGAAACATGAATCTTAGAAATGAAGAACTCAGTAAAACAAAAATGTAGTTGAAAGCCCCAACAATGGACATGATGAGGCAGAGTAAAGAATACCTGAACTTCAGGACAGTTCTTGTGAAATGCCACAAGCAGACCTCCAGAAATGTATGCAGTCCTCAAGACCTCTGAAGCACCATCAAATAAATAAACATTTGAATTTTGGAGTTTATGAGATAGAAGAGATGAGTAAAAGCATGGAAAACCCATTCAGTTCAATAATAGCTATAAACCACCAATTTGGAGAAAGATATGTAAATGCAAATGCAGGAGGTCATCTAGGACCCAAAAGAGAGGGGATCAGGAAAGACTATCACCATGACTCACATAGTCAAACTCTCAAAAGTATAGCATAAAGAGAGTTCTAAAATCTGTAAGAGAAAAGTTGCAAGTCACTTTTAAATGAACCCTAATTGGACTAACAGCAGGTTTTTCAAAAGAAGTCTTACTGGTCAAGAGGGAATGGAATTTCTGCAAGAATGAAAATGCATAATTACATTTCAGTGCATGTACACAACAGAATATTACATAGAAGTGAAAATGATCTACTTTTACATAATAACAGATGGATATTAGTAATGAGAGGTGAAGAAAATCAAGTCCTAGAAGTGGTATTTTTTAACAACCAAGGAGAACCAGATTTTGAAACTGTTCTCTTAGATGGTAATATGGTACTTCTTAATTTTTGCTTCATACTCTGTGGAAATTTTTCCCTTTGGGACTTACATAATGTGAAAGAAGAGAAGCAGAATTTGGGAGTTTGGTAATCATGCTTTAGCAATCTAATTCTCAATTTAAAGTAAAAATGGCATCAAGTTTTCAGCTGATTTATAAAATTATTGCCCAATTTCAGATATATGTAATTGGATGATATTGTTCCTGGTGTTTTGTGGGGAATTCGACACCTGGCTCAGTTTCTTCCAAATTTTTGTTTCCATGTGAGAAAAGAATTCAAGGAGGAGAAGTAAGGTTGTACAAGCAAGCATTATTGAAAGGGAGAGTGCACACTCAGACATGAGTGCAGGCAACCTCTCTTCATGAGAAAGGAAAGGCTGCTGGCACCACCAAAGTTGGAGTTGCCCTTTCAGAGGGTATGAGATGGTGCCTGGGGCATGGAATAGCTGAGTATACTAAGAAGGTAGAGTTTGGGCAGGACTTGAGTACTGCCTGGTGGGGAGGGCATCTCAAAAGTGTCATGGTGTATCCACAGAGGACTAGAAAACACATGTGGTCATCTGTAAGATGGTGTCACAACACCTCATACTTGATGGGAAGTGAGGCTCAGGTGCATGATGAGGAATGAGTATGCCCAGGCTTCAACCATATTGGATACTTCCAGACAGTACACACAGAAAGGGATGAGGTTTTGGGGTGCTATGTGCACAGGTGCTGAAAAGTCCCTGGTTTCTCCAAATTCATTAGTTACCTAGTTGTCTATATCAGGCTTTTTCTCAATATTTTACTCTCTTTTATTAACTTCTTTAATTAACTTTAGTAATTTCTGTTTGTCCTTTCTTGTAATTCATTCTCCATGGGTGGAGATGATAATGAGATAGGAACACTAATCTTATTATTTTGTACTTTCAAGCAATTCTAGCAAAATTATTTCCATATGGTTCTAGAAAGCAAATATAAATGTAAAATTTGATAAGGATTTTTCAAAAAGTTAAAGAGAAATGTGCATTATGAAAAACTATGCATGGATTCCAAAATTTTTGTTCTAAAATAAACTTAGCTTTAATTCAATTTCCGTGATCTTTTTGAAGTATCCTCATCTTTGTCTATTACCTAAGACCCTAATTTTTAAAGTTTGTATTTATAAATGCAAATGTTTATGTAATACAATATAGTTCCCACCATGATGAATGCTGATGAAATCAACTCTTCCACCACAATGTGCCAAGGCAAAAACATAAGGTTCCTCATATGTGAGTTTAAATCGATTTGTGGTTTTAGTATAGGGAAAACGCATGATGACATTGGCAGATATAGGTTTAAGTCTCTCTTTTGTCACTTATTAATTTTATAATTTATACCATCAACCTTTTGGAGCCTTTAATAATAAAATTTTCCAAAAGAATCCTATTTCCTTGTGGATAAAAGGTGATAACATAAACCATACTTATTTTGTAGGAGAGTTATGTGGCTCAAATTACATAATGTAATAGAATTGCTGCAGAATCATTTTAAACGATTGTGCTGGGACAGAGATGTAGGGATGGGCATCTAGCAGCACATTCCTCTATATTGAATTTAATGGATTCCTTCTGTAATCCTGATTACTGAGGGAAGGGAAAGCCATACTTGTGCTGATGGAAATGAAAAGTCTTGGGCAGTGCCATAGAGTATGCTTTTAACAAAACCAAGAAAAAAAAATATATATATATATATTTATACTGGCTTTGAGTCATCCACTAACTTTCAGATTCTCTCTACAGGGCATCAAATTAATGTCTACTTTACAGTAATTTTGGTTGTCTTCTAAAAATGGATTTTCACAACGTTGACTTTTTTGCACATAAAACTGTCTTTTAACGTTGCTAAGTCCACAGTCTTAAGTACTGTCATCTAGTTTGGGCATTTCAAACAAAAAAGCCATTTTATTGCTCAACTTACATATTTTAAAAATTATAACAATGTTGAAACACAATTGCTACAAACTTAAAAGCTAAAATTCAATCTTCTAGAAGAAAGCATAAGTGAATACCATTATGACCTTGGAATAGAAAATGATTTCTTAGCAGAACAGTAAAATGTGTTAAATTGTACTTCATAAAATTAAAATTTTTGATCATCAAAGGACCCCATTAGGAAATGAAAAAGCAAGCCAAAGGGGGAAATATGTGAAATACGTGTATCTGACAAAGTATGTGTATCTGGAATATATAAAGAATACTTGCAAGTCAATATTAAAAAGATACTGTTAAAAAATGGGCTCAGCATCAGTAGTAATCAGTGAAATGCAAACTAAAGAAGCAATGAACTATGTCTACATTCTTAAGAGTGGGTAAAATTAAAATTAAAATCAACTGTAATAATAAACGTTTCTGAGTATCTGGTGCAACTGGAATTTCTTATGTTGTTAGCGGGAATGTAAATTGCACACACACACTTTGGAAAACAGCTTCATAGTTCCTTATTTCTTATTTTTAACATTTAACTACCTTATTGTCTAGTAGTCCAACTTCAAGTTATTTACACCAGAGAAATAAACACATAGATCACCAGAAAGACCTTCAAGAAAATATTTATAACATCTTCAGTTTTATTAGCTAAAATCTGAAGCCAATCTGAATATCCATGAGCCAACAAATGGTTGAATAATCGGTTTTATAGTTATATGACAGACTGCTTCCCAGCAATTAAAAAAATACTGGTGTTTAAGGATACTTCAAAATATTCATGGAAAAACAGGAATAAAAAATGCTTGTTTTGGCACAAGAATATCTGAAATTCATGCATAGACTTTTCATGAACTCTTTGAAGATCCCTTATACTCTAGAATTTGGATAAACTTAAAATCATGCCAACCTGAAGAAGCTGAACACAAAACTCATTTGTGGTGAAAAAGATATCATACAAGTGGCTCCCCTGGGGAGTTGTGAAATGACTAGGAAGAGAAGAGGCAATTTGGGGGATAGTGGAAACTGTGTTGTTCCATCAATATTATTAACCAACCACATACAGAGTTCAGAGTCAGTCCCAAATTTGCAATAATTTCAGTATGTATAATTAACACAATTTCGACCTATGATAAATTCTGCAGCAATATTTTGATTAGGAGAATCTCCCTATAGTTTTTCTAAGTTACAACATCTAATAGACATTCTTTATATCATTGAAAACATAATTTGTCCAAAGACAAATTTATATACCTCTTACTGTTTTAAAGCTGAAGTCAAAATCTTGTCTATTTCTGAAGTCACAAGACTTTAAAATCCTCATTTGAAGCACATAATCAAGTTATCTTTTGGTAGCCAAGTATTCTTTATCCTTGATCAACTACAGCTCTAATAATTTTAAAGGTTATTATACTGTATAAGCATGAATGAATGTGCTCTTAGAAAAATGTGTAGGGGATAGCATTGTTGTGCAGTGTGTTAAGCCACGACCTATGACACCAGCATCCCATATGGCACTGGTTCATGTCCCAGCTGCTTCACTTCTGATCCAGCTCCCTGCTAATGCATCGTGGGAAAGCAGTTGAAGATGACCCAAGTATTTGGGCCAATGCTAAGCATGTGCAAAACCCAGAATAAGCTCCTGGCCTTCGGCTTCAGCCTCACCCAGCCCCAGCCTTTGAGGCCATCTGGGGAGTGAACCAGCTAATGGAAGATCTCTCTCTCTCCCCCTCCCTTTCTCTGTAACTTTGCCTTTCAAATAAATAAATAAATCTTTTTTAAAAAGGGAAAATATGCAGCTATGCATCTGAATTTTAACAATATGGTAAAACATTGCACATATTTTATAATTCTCAATTATCAGATGTTTTCTTAACTAATCATATCTTTTGCTTTAAGGAAACTCATGTTACATTTTCTTGCAATGGATCTGAAACCATTGAATATTTTTCTCCCTAAATATAATTAAATTTAGTGTTTTATTAAAGGAAGTTCATTGATATAGACACCCTGTGATTTTAGAATTCAGGGAAGAAAAGATGATCAATGTGAGTACAATGGCTTATGTGTACATATTTGTTTGTATCACTACATTTACACTCATGTATAAACATGTATCCAAACAGAAGCATATACCACAGAAGTACACATACAACAGAGGTTTCATGTTTGATCTTGTCATTCACATCATAAAGGTATTCCTATTGAAAATGTTGTTCAGACTTCCATAAAGATGAAGCTATAGTCCGCTAATTTGTCAAAAATGGAGGTATGAGCAACATTCCACCTCAGTACAACTCAAGAAAAGGTTTATCATATAGAGAACACCTAACAGACAAATAGCCAATTACTGGTGTATTTCCCATTAACTAGGGTAAGAGTTGGCAATGGAAATGAGCAGGTATTGCAATTAAACGAAGTTGGTGATGTAGTAACGTACAATTTGATACAGAGAGACAGTCTGATCTTTGGAAATTTATACAGAAGGGATACTTTATGGCCGTGATAGCTCACTCAGACAACTCAACTAGATTTAATCAATTTAGTTTCCAGGTGACAAGAAACAAAGATGAGGTCAAGTGGCACACAAATAGCATAGTAAAGGGGAAGAAATTTGGGTTACATTTTCTGTGTTTTGTTGTTCGAATGACTATATCTCATGGATAACCAAAATTCAGCAGCTTTGAAAAATTTTTGCTCTGATGTTACTTCTGGGCATTGCTTAAATGTAACTTTTCAACAATAATCTAAGAATTCCTGATAACACATTTACCTCCTCTTCAAGTAAAAGAAAAGGAATATAGCAAGTAAGGAGAATGTAGCAAGATGTCAGCAGTCATTCTGAATGCTTGCACTAGTGCAAGGCATAGCTTGCACTATGGAGGCCCATTTATTTTTATGGCAACATGAAGATATATCTTCTAGCCAAGGTGTTCTGAAGTCACTGTTCTCATCACCAATTCTGTAACCATTTTTAAAAGCCGTAGAAGTGAAGAAGGGTTGCAGCATGGGTAGGAAGCATTACTACCTTAACTAAAAGTATTTGAAAAAGCAGTAGCTGTATTATTAAAGATTATATTTAGATCCAAGAATACTGAAAAACTCAAACTATAGAATAAAGTCTTGTATTTAGCTCCCCTAACTGGCTGAGGGTATTTGCAGATTTACAACCTATTCTAAGAGATATATCAGGATTGGGACTGATGGAAGTCTGCTTTTCTATCGCCTCTTTCCTTCCCATCTCTGCTCTCCAAATCTTAAAATGCTTATGAATTGGTTTTTATTTAGGAGTAACTTAACCAGGCATTAGTACAGCCCAAAGGAGAACTCACTGAGAAAACTGAATGATCTCATCCTGAGTTTTCTTTGAAGAGTTCTATTGTTTACGGCCGGCGCCCTGGCTTACTAGGCTAATCCTCTGCCTGTGGCACCGGCCCCCTGAGTTCTAGTCCCAGTTGGGGCGTTAGATTCTGTCCCTGTTGCTCCTCTTCCAGGCCAGCTCTCTGCTGTGGCCCGGAAAGGCAGTGGAGGATGGCCCAAGTGCTTGGGCCCTGTACCTGCCTGGGGGACCAGGAGGAGGCACCCGGCTCCTGGCTTCGGATCGGTGCAGCGCGCCGGCCGTAGCAGCCATTTGGGGGTGAACCAACGGAAGGAAAACCTTTCTTTCTGTCTCTCTCTCTCACTGTCTAACTCTGCCTGTCAAAAAAAAAAAAAAAAAAAAAAGAGTTCTATTGTTTCCAAAGGATCAGAGACATCATAGCTTAAATTTTTTTCATACATTATTGGGGCAGAAATTGCTAGAGAAATGTTTTGAGGTTCTTGGACAGTGAGACATGACACCGAGGCTCATAGCAGGGTGCAGTGTCTATTCATGGCCACATGGGCCCACAGAATTAACATTCCAAGGCTGAGCCCTGAAAAAGTCAGAAAGAATACATTGCCTTATGTACAACCTAAGTTTTTTTTCCTCTCTTACATAGTCACAACCATTCTGATTGGGTTACAATCAATTGGCTACAGGGTTGCTATAGGGTTGTTACAGGGTTACATACACATGCATAGACATAGATTATGTCAGGTTTTTATCTCTGTTTTTTGTTTATACTGGGAGGTCCTCAGCTTTTCCTTTGATCCGGGAGGGCCCTTACCTTTCCTTTTGAAAGACTTCACAACAGAAAAGGTGCCAGAATATAATTTTTTGTCTGTCTAGGCCTATTATTTACTTCGATATTATAAACTCATTTAATGACGCCTACCCTTATTTCAGAGGAAATTGAAGTTAGGTAAGAAAGAACCAATGGTAACCAAACTCCACTTTTAACACTTTGATCAAAACAACTGCAGAATTTAGTAGATGTTCACATTCTAAGTTATTGTTTTTGATAAGAGGATATGTTGTATTGCACCTAAACATATGCATTATAGGAAATGCTTTTGTCACCAGTGTAGAATATATTCTTAATAACTTTAAAAAAAGTATACATATGCCAAAGAAGTTCTAAAATTATAAGCTGCATATTTCTGCTTGATGTGACTTGTTTCATGTCTGAATTGCTCATCTCACTTCTAATTCAATCCTCAGGCAGAGAGGAGCTGTTTTCTGATTCAGGGTCATCTCCATCCCAGATCCCTCTGTCAGAACTGCAATAAATATTTAATTATTATTAATAATACCATCACAACCATCTCCATCCCTCTCCCCTCAATACAGACAGCACTCCTCTGATGAACCATGGGGAACAGGTTTATTTGGTTGCAGTGATGAATAGGAAGTGGCAAGTGTGCCCAGGGCCATGGACAAATTCCAATAATAGCAACTGCATAGAGTCATTTTTATGCCACCTGGAAACAAGGAAATTTGAAATTTGAGCATTTTTCAATGACTGCAGAACACAATTAGATTATTTTGAATTTCAGGATTTATGAAGTGGCAGTTGTTAACATTATGAGCTCCAATCAATCACTAAATATCAATTGAGTTCTTTCTACCTGTAAGGTACCTCAGTCAGCCCATTTAAAAGCAGTGTCTTTTTCTCTCATGTTCTGCCTGAAACTAAGCTCTTGCGAAGGAATGCTATCCTCTGTTTTACAAATCTGCCACAGATCTATGGTAATTATTTCATTTTTCTATTTGGTAAAAACAAAATTCTTGGCATTGCTAAATACAAAAAAATATTAACTTGCATGTCTATTTTCCTTCTATTTTTCAACAAATCATATTTGAAATTTATAATTATTAGAGGAGATTAAATATGACAATCTTTTCTATAAGAGTTAATAAAAATTCATACACTGTTTCTCATCCCACCTACAGGAACTGTTAGAATTTATATCTATCTATACACACACACACACACACACACGTTATTACTTCAGAAAGGTCATGAGAAAATGGAACTAAATTTTACTTTGGTACAAAATATTTTGAAATTCCTGTATAGAGTTACCTTTTTTAAATTTTTTTTTTTTATTTGTAAAGCTGTGGCACAGCAGGTTAAAGCCCTGGCCTAAAGGGCCGGCATCCCATATGGGCACCAGTTCTAGTCCTGGCTGCTCCTCTTCCAATCCAGCTCTCTGCCATGGCAGGGGAAAGCAGTAGAAGATGGTCCAAATGTTTGGGCCCCTGCACCCACGTGGGAGACATAGAAGATGCTCCTGGCTCCTGGCTCCTGGCTCCTGGCTTCGGATCAGCATAGCTCCAGCTGTTGCAGCCAATTGGGGAGTGAACCAGTGGATGGAAGACCTCTCTGTCTCTACCTGTCTCTGTAACTCTGTCTTTCAAATAAATGAAATAAATCTTTTTTTTTTTTTAAAGAAAAACACAGAGAGAGAGAGAGAAAAAGAGAGGTCTTCCTTCCACTGATTCATTCCCCACATGGCGGCAAGAGCCAGAGATAGGCCAGTCTGAAACCAGGTGACAAGACTTTCCTCCAGGTCTCCCTGGAGGGTGCAGGGGTCCAAGCACTTGGGCCATCCTTCACTGCTTTCCCAGGCACATCAGCAGGGAGCTACATTGGAAGTGTAGTACCTGGGACTCAAACTGATACTCATAAGATGCTGGCTCTGCAGGCAGTGGGTTACCCTACTATGTCACAAAACTGGCTCTCCTAGGTTTCTTTAAAAAATGCATTTCCCATTAATTTGAAGACTATATATGCATGGATTTCAAATAATTAGTGTACCAAAATAAACTAATCTTTCAATTGCATCTTAAATAACTACTTGAAGTAACAGCATATCCTTGAATACAAATGTGTGTGTGTGTGTGTGTGTGTGTATGTAGTCACTATTTAATGGAGTGAAAAACAATGGAAAATAGTGAAAATGAATACAAAATCTACCAGCTTTGACAGAGAAGGGGAAATGTCTTATCTACATGTCTTAAACCTCCAGAAATTGTAATGATGACATAGTCCAGGGATTCACGGGAGGTTCTTAGCCACACTTCAGCTATTACCATCTAGCAATATGGGTGAGTAGACAACATCTTGAAAATTTTCATGAATAGTATTGCATTTGCAGGAGAGTGACTGAGATGATTTCCTCACTGTTTCCACATTTCAGGTGAGGAAAACAAAAACAGCTGGTGGGAAGATATAGGTGAAGGAGTGCAGGCTCAAGAGTTTTCATAGGGGCTGACTCTGTGGTACACCTGCGGTGCCAGTATCCCATATGAGTGCCGGTTCTAGTTCTGGCTGCCCCTCTTCCAGTCCAGTTCTCTGCTATGGTCTGGGAAAGCAGTGGAAGATGGCCCAAGTGCTTGGGCCCCTGCACCACATGGTAGACTGGGAGGAAGCACCTGGCTCCTGGCTTCGGATTGGTGCAGCTCTGGACTTTGCGACTATCTGGGGAGTGAACCAACGGAAGGAACCAACCAACCCTATCACTGTCTGTAACTCTACCTCTCAAATAAATAAATAAAATCTTAAAAAAGAGTTTTCTTCAAGGCTTAACACTTTTTAGTGAGTTGTGAAGATTTGAACATCTAACCCTCCCAGAGCAGATAGAACCAACTTACATCAACAAGGATGGCACACACCTTCAGAAGAGCCTTTTCCTTCACCTCATTCCCTGTTGTCAATTGCTATAAAACACAATAGGAAACTTCATTTATATCCATAAAGGCTTTCAAAAATAATTTATATTAAATCAGAGCAAAGAGCAGTTTTGGCAAAAAAATCTTATATTGAGCATTACCAATATGAAAACCTATAGTACAATAAGCATAGAATATACATTATGACAAACATGGAAATCAGTATGCAAAACATCAGTGTAGAATTTTATGAATAAGAAAGCAACCTAAGGGACGTATTTATAAAAAGCCAAAAGGATTATAAAATGTTTTAGTTACAACATGAATTTAATAAAATATGAGATTAAATAATTTTATGACTATAATAAATTAAAATTAGAGACTAGATAACGAAACAACTACATGGGATATAAAGGAAGATAGAGTCAAGGAAACTAATTGAGACGCCAAATAACAGCAATGAGGAGATAAAGTAGTAGAACTAGCAAGGGAAAGAGTCCTGAGAGCATAAAATAGCTCACTGAACTGAATGTTCTCCATTTCCCTTTTGTTGCATTGTTGAATTCCCAGTGGGCAACCAGAATAAAAGACACACAAGAAAAGAGTTCTTCATCCTGAAACTTCTGGTTTTGTTTGGCCAAAAGGGAAGTACGTACAGGACATTGAGAAGTAGAACAATGAGGTCTGGGTATTTTTCCACCTGATTCATTTCTCACAGTATCAGCTGGGTTGGCTGCCTCCTTTCCTCAAACTCTCTCCACACTGCATTCTCTCTCAAATATCAATGGTTCCCCCTCTCCCCACTGCTCCCTTATAATCACTTCTCTTTTCTTCAAAGTTTTAAAATTTAGATTTATTTATTTATTTTAAAGGCAGAATGACAGAAAAAGAAAGAGAGAGAAAAAGAGAGAGGGAAGGAAGAGTCAGTCTGCTCTAGTGCCTGTCCTCTGTACCACTATCTTCCATCACCTGTGTTTTTGGATATGGTGGGCAGAAACAATCTAGTCAAAGATAATTGGTATCTCAGATGTTAAGAACTCAATGAATAGAACAGAAAATACATTAGTCAAAAATATAGCCTGTTCCCTAAAATTAACAGGTGACTCTTCAGCTTGATAATGTGCTCCGGGTTCCAGGAAAATGGATTCAGACCAATGGCTGTCAAGTTATTAGGCCTTTATGGCTTTTGTAGATTATTTTTCCTCTTACACAGCCTTTTAGGAAATAATATCTCCTATAATGGAGAAACATTGGTATAAAATTCAGATCCTTTTAGTTTGACTTCTCTGTTTTTCAGCCCTTCTGTTTAATCCTGAATTTAAAAGTTACTTTTTGTGACAAAGTAGTATTTATAACATGATTAAAGTCTTATTAAATTATCTTCATACACCTTTCTGAGTTCTACATATGCATTACTGGGAGAATTACTGGAAGTATGATTGTCCACTGCTAATGAAGTTTATTTCCGAGTAGTAGATTTGTATACTTTGTTCTTTACAGTGAGCATGAACGATTATCCCAAGGATGACATTATCATTCTTAATATGAAGGATAATGCTAAATATACACTTTTAAGATACACTTTTAAAAAAGATTTTATTTTTATTAATTTCAAAGACAGAGTTCCAGAGAAAGAGGAAGAGGGAGGGAGGGAGAGAGAGAGAGAGAGAGAGAGAGAGTTTACATCCATTGTTTTACTCCCCAAATGACTTAATGAGTGCAATGATGGGGCTGGGCCAGGCCCAAGCCAGAAGCCCAGAACTCTATCCAAGCATCCTGCAGACGTGGCAGGAGCCAGCACTTGGGCCATCTTTTGCTGCTTTCCCAGGCACGTTAACATGCAGCTGGATGGGAAGTTGAAGGCATCACAGGGGTGGCTTATCCTGCTGAGCTACAAAGTTGGCCTCTACGAAGCACTTTTAACTACAAAGAGAAAAAATATTCTCTTTCTTACATGTACATTGAGGTCTTTGTCTCAGGAAAAATTAAATGAGTGTCCAAGGAAGGGGTGATTTTTTATATATATAAGGACTCTTGGTAACTCAGAGCTTATTTTTTATTTTTCTTTTTAATTTTTAACTAATCTTTTAAACATTTAATATGATTTTGAGATACATCTAAGAGCACAATGATACTCCCCTCCTACCTCCCTCTCACCATCCTCCCTTCAGATTTGTATATTTCTATCCTTAAATATCCTTAAATACTAAGGTTAGTATTGCTATATACATATATAATATTTTATATTATATATTATATAAATCTTAATATACATATTTAAAATGTGTATATTTTATATATAGCTTATTAGTATTTAAATTAAAAGAAATGTATTTCTTTTTTTTAAAGATTCAATATTTATTTGAAAGGCAGAGTTTCAGAGAGGCAGAGGCAGAAAGAGAGAGGTTTTCCATCTGCTGGTTACTCCCCAAATGGCTACAACAGCCGGAGTTGTGCCAATCTGAAGGCAGGAGCCAGGAGCGTTTCCTGGATCTCCATGTGGACACAGGGACCAAAGTACTTGGCCACCTTCTACCGCGTTCCCCTTTTCATAGTCAAGAGCTGGATCTGAAGTGGAGCAGGCGGGACTTGAACTGGCATAGATATGGGATGCCAGTACTACAAGTGGCAGCTTTACCTGCTATACCTCAGCAGCACCCCCATATTTCTATGTTTCTATTATTCAGTCTTTCAGTCTTTGAAACCAATCTATCAGGTTCAGTTTTTCTTTTAAGTCTAATAATCTTATAGTAATTAAATGTTGCCATTGTAAGTTCACATATAATTATAAAGTTATTTTTCTTCTGATTCTATGACAGTCTCTAGTCTTAATACAAAACAAAAAGTTCTTTTCAAATATCTTTTTAAAACAAAAGTTTTCTTTTCAAAATATAGACATCTTCTTTGTTTTTAAATTAAATTCTGAAAAAGGAAAACCTAAGATATGAGCAAAATAGGTTTCATTTAATTGTTTTCTATTAATACATTTATCTTTCAGCCTTGTAAGAGAATAATGTAATAAGCAAGTAATTTTTATTCTGTTAAAAATAGAGACGCTAACTGAAAAAATCATTTTATTTCAATTGTTGAACATCAGAACTGATCCCTGTGTTCACTAGAACAAAATACAGTATAGGAATTATAGTTTTGTCTATTGACATATGTTCTCAAGTTTGTTTATTCATTCACAAGCTGTGCATATTTATCATAATTAATTGCTTTATTAAAATATCAAATAATATGTATTGAGTCTAAGTTGAGTAAATAGAGTCAGTCAGTATCCTTGCTTTCTGTAGGAAAGGATTTAGATTGTAATTCTGTCAAAATAGTCATTTATTTAATAGATGCATATTGAGCCCTAACCCCTCAGCAGGTATGCTGGGGGTGTAGCATTGAATAAGAAGAGAATACCCTGCTGTGTGGAACTTACTTTCCTGACATAGAGAAAACCAAGCTGATTAACTTTGCTGTTTCAAGTAGCTGGAAATACAAATGAAACTGGAATTATTGATCATGTGAAAATCTAACCAAAAATTACATGAAAGGGGAGATCTGAGGAAAGGGAAATTTAAAACCAAATCCCAATTATATTACAGTACAAACCATATAAATAAAAAAAATAGACAACAATATCAGCAGCAAAACCTTTATTTTGGATGATGTCCTGTATTAGAATACTTTATTTTATGAACTATTTCTTTGAAAGGCTTACTTACAGTTATCTTAAAGATGGGCATTATAGGATTTTTTAAAATATTTATTTATTTGAAAGGCAGAGTTACAGAAAGAGCGAGAGACACAGAGTGAAAGAGAGAGAGAAAGAGAGAGAGAGAGAGAGAAAGAGAAAGAGATATCTTCCATCCCAATTCATTCTTCAAGGGACCACAACAGCCAGTTCTAGGGCAGGCTAAAGCGAGGTGCTGGGAATTCCATTAAGGTCTTCCGTGTGGGTGGGTAGCTGTGGCCCAAGCACTTGAGCCATTCTTGGCTGCTTTCCCAGGTGCATTAGCAGGGAGCTGCATCAGAAGTGGAGAGGCCAGGACATGAACCACCACCATATGGAATGCTGATATCACAGGTTGCAGCTTAGCCCTCCGAATCGCAAGGCTGGCCCTTACAAGGAATTTTACAACAATTAGTTCCTGAGCCAGTTCTACTGGCTCGAAATTTAGGGTCTGTCTTGAAATAGATGACTTAGTTGTTATGCAGATTTAAGCTGTATAGAATAAGGATATTTAAGGATAAGAATGTATTAAAGAAGCAAAGGATTTTACTGGCCTTACTTTTCCATTTTATTTCCATAGGTATTGTCAAGGAAAATTGTCTGATTTTGAAATGGACAGAGATTCCCAGATGTCTTTTCAGTGGACAGCTCGGCATTATCTAATGGATCTTCAGGGAATTATCTGATTTTCCTAGGGATGTGCATTTTTGATTGTCTTCCTATCAACTAGAGTGATTTACAACTCTGAGGGGGTAAGATATTAAGCTATAGGGAAGAGAAAGTAATAGGAATTATTCTTATTTAGGGTGATGTATACTCCATAGATAAGATGGCTTCAAGTTTTACATTTTATTTTACCCTAAAGGCTGCTAAACGCGTTTATTTATATCTCATCATTTCTAATAGCCTATTTGCATGTGTTTGTTCTAGTTCTTTCTAAATAGGTTCTAATATCGGCCAGTTTTCCTAATTAATGAATTAAATAAAATCTCTGTTGCATGCCCACTTCATACTTATGTGAGAGTCAGGACAAACTGTTTGGAATATTGTATTTAAGCAATTTAAATATTGACCCCAGCAATGTCTACGTTTTCAAAAAAAATGAAGCTATTCTTTTTATTTATTTATGTATTTATTTATTTGCTTTTAAAAGTAAATAAAAAAAAGGATATTTCAGAAAAATTTGCTTGCATGCACTCAGTGCAAAATTAGCCATCTAATTTTAAAGATTTCGTTTGTGGGCATTTATATTTGTTTGAGTCACTTTTAAATTCTTTCTCTGAGAGACAAATCAATGAGCTCTTCTGTATACAGCACTGGACACATGGGAAAAAATAAGCAATAAACAATTAGTAGATCCTTGATAATATGAAATGCAGCAATCCTATCTAAACAAGCTAATCATACTTGAATAGAAGTATTGGCCCTGAAATAAAATTTACAGCTCCTAATAATTGTTATGCAATTATAAAAATGCTTCCAATTTATTATTTCACTTATAATCTCAACATCCTCAGAGGCACATCAGGATGATATATTGTCTTCTGCATTTTACAAAGCACCAGGATATTAACAGGCTTGAATTCCCATAATTAAACAGTGAAGACCTCACAATACTACGAATGGGATTCTGGTGTTCTATTATGTGATCAGATTGTATAGTCTCTTTTATATACTATATGCTGAAATTCGGATGAAATATCACTCCTTGCCTTTTCTGGCCTTGTTCAATGAGTGCAAAGTGCAACTTACTTGGCTCCAGTTGACATGTGGATTCTTTTTCACTAAATAATGCAAGAGCTGCTTAGTGACACAGAAAAGAAAAAGGAGCTTCTGTTTGACCAGTGTAGCTGATGCAGAAGTTGGTTATTTTGTAATTTAAACATATGTCAAAACAGTGGCTTTGTTATAATGTATTCTCCTGCACTTGGGATTATTCAGGATCAAATTCAACTTTCATTCTGTTTACATTAAATAGTGAAGGAGCATGGCACTCCTAATAGTTTTTCCCTGGCACAAAGACTTGAGATCATACAGGGTGTAGGGTAATAAATTAATAAATAATAGAATCTAAGAATTTTTTCCTACTGGCAATCTGAGGAAATTAAAGTGTTAATTAAGGAACTTTGATTTTTATGTACTTAGTTTTAAGTTTTTTCCAACTCAAACAGTGTAGTGACATCTCTCACACTGATGTTTATTAGTGATGAAAGTTGACTGCGGAGGCAGCAAAATTACCAGGAAAAGAACATCTGCGTATCCATCTCTACGGCGTCATATACCTCATTTCCATTCACCATTCATTCCATTCTATTCGTTAGACTAATCGAGTAGGAATGAAAAACTTCTAAGGAGGAAAAAGAATCACAAAGAAAGGAGCAATATTCTGTGCTCTTCCCGGAGATGTTTTCATTAGAGAAGGAATGAGAGGCATCTAAGAGACGCAAGGATAATTCAGTCTTTTCTCCCTTCCTTAGCACATCTGGAACCAAGTGAAGAAGTGGCTACCAGAGCTATTCCTTGCTTGTGGTTGAGATCAGCTGGTGTACTGAGACTCCTGGGAGTATCTAAGGCAAGTGTAGGATAAGACCATGGTAATGCCAACTTTATTTTTTTTTTCCCACTGAAAATGCCATTTTCTCTGTGGGAGGTTGTTTTATTCAGAAAGAGCAGAAAAATTGGTCTGTCACAGTTAGCACCTGGCTTCTTTTAAGCGTCATTCTTGTTAACAGATCTTATTGCTGTAAGGTAACTACTACACAGCTTCTTGAAATGAAAAATAGTTTGTTCAGTCAGTAAATAAAAGTATTTTTTCAGCTCTGTTCAATCGGAGGTGTTCTTTGGCAATAGGTTTATTTTCTGAGTTAAAAATAATTGTACTTAATATATAGTCTCCTTTTTAGATAAAGACTGAACATAGAAAGAGCAGGAAGTTATTGACACATAAGTTGTATTTCAGATTATGGAACTTTCTGTGACCCAGCCTTCTGTGTATAACATGTACTAATATACACATCAGATGTTGAAATGTTCACAAAGACTCTTCCTTATTATGCCTTCTGAGGCCAGAGTTATATTCTGCCTGATTGGGTAAAGTCTATCAAAACATTTAATGTTGGGGCTGGCATTGTGGCACAATGAGCTAAGCTGCCCCCTAAAATGCCAGCATCCCATATAGGCATCTGTGAGTCCTGGCTTTTTCACTTTAGATCCAGCTCCCTGCTAATGTGCCTGGGAACAGCACAGGAAGATGACCCAAGTTTTTGAGCCTCCACATACACGTAAGAGACCCAGATGAAGCCCCTGGATCCTGGCTTTGAGCTGGTTCACCCCCTGCTGTTGTGGCCATTTGGGGAGTGAACTATCAAATGGCCTGTCACTTTCTCCCTCTCTCAGTCTCTCTCTGTGTCTCTCCCTCTCTCTCTATGTAGCTCTGCCTTTCAAATAACTAAAATAAATCTTTAAAAAAATTCAACACAGATTTTCTTTGACATTAAAATTCCATTAAAAGAGATTCTTTCATTTAATCTGTAGCTGATAGGAAAACCCTAACCAAACTAATTTGCATAGAATTTGCTTGTTAAACAAATGATAGAAGTAAAATCATAAGGATCTTTAAGCTTTAAGAGAACAAATGATTTCCAACATTTACAAAGGCATTACACACTAAATATTATACGACTAAATAAAACACAGTCTTTACCAGGCTAATCACCTAAGAATGACTTTTGGAAATTAAGTCTCCAAAGTTTTCATGCTAGTAACTTCAGCTCTACTAACTTTTAGGATGAAAAAAACTTGAAATTGACACATAGATCAAGTTAATAGTTTCTACCAGTCCCTGGTCATCCATCAACATATATTGTTCACTTTACCACCTATATAACAAAAACATTGTTGAAGATGAAAATTGGTAGATTAATTCAACTTGGTAACATTATAGAGTGTGATACTTAACCCTGTTATGTTTTCTTCATTTAGAATATAGTAGAACATGGTTGAATTCATTTATTAGTCTTTATTTTTTGTTTTATTTATTTATTTACTTATTTAAGATTTATTTATTTAAAGTCAGAGTTACAGATACACACACACACACACACACAGGGAACAAGGGAGAGAGAGTGAGAGAGAGAGAGAGGGAAGGAGAGAGAGAGAGAACTGAACTTCCATCTGCTGGTTCACTCCCCAGATGACTGCAATAGCCAGGGCTGGGCTAGGCTGAAGCCAGGAGCCAGGAACTTCTTCCAGGTCTCCCATGTGGGTAATAGGGTCCCAAGCATTTGGGCCATCAGCAGAAAGCTGGATCGGAAGCAGAGCAGGAGGGAGTAGAACCAGTGCCCATATGGATGCCAGCATTGCAGGCAGCATCTTTACCTGCTATGCCACAATACTGGCCCCTACTTTTGGTATTATTAAGATAGTCCAAAATGAAATAATAAGAGACTCAGTTGAAACATCTTGGGTAACACCCTAGAAGCATAGGCAATAAAGGCAAAAATAAAATGGATTACACCAAGCTAAGGAAACACTCAACAAAGAAGCAGCCAGCAGAATGGGAGAAAATATTTAGAAACTATACATCTGATAAAGTATTAATATCCAAAATATATGAGGAGCTCAAGAAACTCAATATCAACAAAACAAGCAATTCATCAAAGCAATGGGCTGAGGATATGAACAAGCATTTTTGTAAGGATGAAACATTAATGGCCAATAGACACATGCAAAGATGTTTAGGATAAATAGCCATAAAGGAAATGCAAATAAAACCCACAATGAGGTCTCATCTCAACCCAGTTAGAATGGCTATCATCACAAAATGGTGAAGATGCGAGAAAATCTATCCCACTATTGGCGAAAATGTAAAGTTGTACAACCATTGTGGAAGACAGTATGGAGATTCCTTAGCAATCTGAAAATAGATCTACCATATTACCCAGCCATTCCACTCTTGGGAATTTACCCAAAATAAATGAAATTAGCATATGAACGAGTTATTTGTACCCCGATGTCTATAACAGCTCAACTCACAATAGAAAAGATATGGAATTAACCCAGATGTGCATCAGCTGATGACAAGATAAAGAAATTATGGTAATTCAAGATGGCGGAATAGCCACAGGACAGTCTGATTTACACAGGGCAAAATTAATATTTAAAAAAAGGAGAGAGAGTACATTCTCAGAATAAAGCTGTGGGAGATCCGTGGTAGGAGACTCTGGGAGAGCTCAGTGGAGGTGATCTGGACCTGTGCTGAGAGAGCAAATACAAAACAGAAGATCTGTCAACTTGGAACTGGGGAGGAAGACAACTGCCATGGCAAGCCAGGTGAAAGGGGACTCCACAAGCACCTGAGCTGCTGATACAATGGGAAGGAGAGCTTGGGGAACTGCTTTTGGAGTTCCATGTAGATTCCCCCACAACAGCAGGCAACCTATCTCCCAGAGGTGGGGGTAGGGGAAGGCAGCAAATCTCTCTCCCTACCCACTTCCCTTCTACAGCAGAAACTTGTAGCCAGCAGGGGGAGAGCTAAAGCCATTTTTGGACACAGGCAGGTGGCAGCTGCCTCAGCTACCATGGGCACACCTAGCAATAGCTGGGGGTCACCCTCTACCCAATCGGTGAGGTCTACAGCAACTCAAAGGAAGCCAGGGAGGGCCTCCACCATGTCAGTTGCACAGTGCCAGTTGCCTGGCAATGGGAGGTGTTGGGGAGCTGCCCCTAAGGAGAAAAAGTGCAGCCTGTATGACTCTCCTACCTGCCCAGCACAATTGAGAAGTGAGTGGGGCTGCAGCAGGTGGGTACTTTGCCTGCCTGTGAACTACAGATCTCACCAGAGAGAAAAACCTGCCTTCCCCACCAACACCAAATCTGGTTGGGAGGACCACACACAGCAGCTCTGGAAACACCTTAGTTTCCTTATAGACAGGGTTGGCTAGTGAGGAGGAGAGGCCCCACTGGTACCCCACGACTCAGAGAGCCCTGGGAGCTGAGTTTGAGAAACCAGTGTCTGCATAAGAGGAGGGAGAGCAAGGTCAGCTTCTGGGCAACCAACCACAGAGCTCTTCTCCACACTCTCCAGTCTCCTCGGTTGCCTATAGCAGCTCATAGTAGAGGGAACCATCTTCACAGGAAAAACTCAACAGATCAAAAGTGCAGTACATAAAGTGGTGCGGATGAGTGCTAAGCACACGTGGGACTAACACCTGGGGGTGCTTCAGCTGGGAGAGAAGGACTAGTCGCACCAAAAGAAGTGAAATTCCTTTCCATCCAGTTAACCAGAGGAGAGCTACCACACCCAACTGGGGTCTAACCTTAGATACTCACCCTACACTGGAATACTGAGCAGAGCACCCCGGCCACACCCAGAACACACCTCTTGGTATTCAATGAAAATGTAGACGTTCCACGAAGTCACAGATCAAAGATAAAAGCCATCAAACAAAAAAAAATAAATTTTACAAATGCCAAAAAAAGGGTAAAAATTCAAGAAACAAGAATAACGGAGATACCATGAGCCTCACATAGGAACACAACAACACTTCAATATTAGAATGTAAAGGTGAAGAAACTGAGGAAATGCCCGAAATGGAATTCAAAAAACTAACAATTGGATTACTCAGAAACAACCAGAAGCAAATTCATGAAGTAAAAAAAAAAACTATATATGATATGAATGAAAAATTTTCTCATGAAATTGAGATCTTAAAGAGAAATCAAAATGAAATACTAGAAATGAAGAACTCATAGATCAAATAAAAATGTAGTGAGAAGTCTTAACAATAGAGTTGGTGAGGCAGAAGAAAGAATATCTGAGTGGGAAGGTAAATCTGGAAATATTATATTCAGACCAAAACAGGAAGAAGAAATTAGAAAACTAAAAAACACTGTTGGAGATCTATGGTAATAATATCAAACAACCCAACATATGGGTCTTAGGATTTCCTGAAGATGTGGATAGAGAGAAAGTATTAGAAGACCTCTTTAGTGAAATAATAATGGAAAATTTCCCTAATTTGGAGAAAGGGACAAAAAGTACACAGAACTCCCAATAGGCATGACCAGAAAAGATCTTCACCATGACACATTGTAGTCCAACTCTCCACAGTAAAACATAAAGAAAATATTCTAAAGTGTGCAATAGAGAAATGTCAGATTAATTTCAGAGAATCTCCATTTAGTCTCTCAGCTGACTTCTCATCAGAAATTCTATAACCTAGGAAAGAATGGCAAGATATATTCCATGTCTTGAGAGGAAAAAAAAAACTGTCAGCCCAGAATATTGTACCCTGTAATGCTCTCATTTATGAATGAAAGTAAAATAAAGACCTTCCATAACAAACAGAAACTGAAAAAATTTGTCACCACCCATCCAGCCTTGTAGAAGATGCTGAACGATATGCTACACACAGAAACACAGAATCATGATCACCACTACGAAAGAAGGTTGAAGGTTATTATAACAGTTCTTTACAGAAATTTCAGATAATTCTTCTTATTTCTATTATAAACGTGTATGTACCTAATTACAGGGCACCTGGCTATTGAAAAGAAATGTTAAGGGATTTAAAGGTAAACATAGACTCAAGTACAACAGGACTTCAATAACCCACTATCAGCAATGGACAGATCAACCAGACAGAAAATCAGCAAGGAAACAATAGTTAATCAACACTATAAACCAAATGGACCTAATAGGTATATACAGAACTTTCCATCCTACAGCTGCAGAATACATATTCTCCTCACCAGTGCATGGATCTTTCTCTGGGTTGATCATATGCTAGGCCATAAAACAAGTCTCAGAAAATTAAAAAAATCAAAATCATAACATGCAACTTCTCTGACCACAATGGAATTAAGTTGGAAATCAACAACTCAGGAATAACTAGAAAATATGCAAAAACATGGAGAATGAACAACATGCTCCTGAATGAAGAGTGGGTCATTGAAGAAACTAAAAAAAATTCTGGAAACAAATGAAAATGACAATATAACATATCAAAACTTATGGGATACAACAAAAACAATGATAAGAGGAAAGTTTATAGCAAGTGGTGTTTATATCAAGAAACTGGAAAGGCACCAGTTAAATGAGCTATCAGTGTATCTCAAGGACCTAGATAAAACAGCAAACCAAACCCAAAACTAGTAGAAGAATAGAAATAATTAGAATTAGGAAATAAATAAACAAAATCAAAACCAATAAAACAGTACAAAAGATCAGAAAAATGAAGAGCAGGTTCTTTGAAAAAATAAAATTCACACACTATTTACCCAACAAACCAAAAAAAGGAGGGAGAAGATGCAAATCAAAAAACTTAGAGATGAAAAAGGAAATGTAACAACAGACACTACAGAAATAAGAATTGTCAGAAATTACTATAAAGAACTGGGTGCCAATACACCCAGGCAACTAGAAGAAATGGATAGATTCCTGGACACATACAACCTACTTAAATTGAGTCAGTAAGATTTAGAAAACCTAAACAGACCTATAACCAAGACAGAAATGGAATCAGTAACAAAGACCCTCCCAACAAAAAAAGCCCAGAACTGAACGGCTTCATTGCTAAATTCTACCATACATTTAAGAAATGATAACTCCAATATTTCTCATTATTCAAAAGCAATTGAAAGGGAGGGAACCCCTCTAACTTTTTCTATGAATCCAGCATCACTTTAATTCCTAAACCTGATCAAAATAAAATACAGAAAGATAAATACAGACCAATTTCCTAAATAAGCATAGATATAAAATCCCCAACAAAACACTAGTCAATCAAATCCAACAACATATCAGAAAGGTCATTCACCTGGACCAAGTGGGATTTATTGCTAGTATGCAGGGATGTTTCAACATTCACAAATCAATCAATGTGATATATCACATTAACAAATTGAAGACCAGAGGCCAGTGTTGTGGTGCAGCGGGTTAACGCCCTGGCCTGAAGCGTCGGCACTCCATATGGGTGCTGGTTCGAGACCCGGCTGCTCTATTTCCAATCCAGCTCTATGCTATGGCCTGGGACAGCAGTAGAAGATGGCCTAAGTCCTTGGGCCCTTGCACCAATGAAGGAGACCAGGAAGAAGCTCCTAGCTCCTGGCTTCAGATCAGCACAGCTCTGGCTGTTGTGGTCAATTGGGGAGTGAACCATCTGATTGAAGATCTCTCTCTTTCTCTGCCACTCCTCTCTCTCTGTAACTCTGACTTACCAATAAATAAATAAGTCTTTTAAAAAATTGAAGACCATCTCCACTCTTATATTTAACAGGGATCACTTTTCAGTTAAATTTCAACACATATGAATAAATGTGTTTAAATTACAGAGTTAAACCAATAGTATTAACTAGAACAAAAAATACTAAAAGGGATAAAGTATTAAACTGTACATCAACAGTCAGGACAAGGGCTGATCAAGTCACTGTTTCCCATAGTGTCCCTTTCACTTCAACATGTTTCTTTTTTGTGGTTGGTTAGTTGTCAATTTGGGACATGCTCAATCGGACTTGCCCCAAATGGTGGAGTTAGAAATGTGCCAGTGGATTCAATACAATCCCATCAAGGTGGCATGTACCAATGCCATCTCACTAGTCCAAGTGATCAACTTCAGTTCACAATTGATCACACTGATAGGTCTAAAGTCAAAGGGATCACACAAACAAGACTAGTGTCTGCTAATACTAACTGATAGAATCAAAAATAATTTTATAGCTTATGTATCTAATGCTGCTTTCTTGTACATATCATATAACTTACTATATAATTAAATTTAAAATGTGTAAAAGCATATAAATGTTTATTATTCTAGCTTATCTTCCATATTTATATTTTCTTTTTAAAATGTATGTAAAGGGAACAAATTTAATGTATTTCATACCTATAGTTTTAAGAACATAATGATACTTCCCACCTTAAATTACTTCCTTCACTCCCACATTCATTCCTCCTTTTCTCATTTTTCTCTTAAATTTTACAATGAGTTACCTTTAATTTTCTTTATAATCACAAGCTTAACACCCACTAAATAAAATAGTAAGTAGAAAAACCACTCTCAAGTATAAACAAGGGCTATAAATAAAAATAAAATCTCAAAATGTTAATTTTACTCATAAACATTATATTTTTATTATATTTGTTAGTTACCACAAACAGGAAAAATATGTGATATTTGTCTTTTTTGTACTGGCTTATGTCACTAATCATAATGGTCCCTAGTTGGATCTATTTTTTTGTGAAAGACAGGATTTAATTATTTTTTATGGCTGAGTAACATTCCATCAGGTATGTATATATCATAATTTCTTTTTTAGATTATTTGTTTTTATTGACACACAATAATTGTACATATTTATGGGGTATAATGCAATATTTCAGTACATACATCTTCTCTTCTATATTCCTAAGAGTGGAAAGGTTATTCATTGAGCACAAAGCTACCAGAGTAGAGCTGTCCAGATGGACCATTGCTTTCTGAATGCTTTTGTTCTATCATTAATTCTATTTGGTTCTATCATTAATTCTATTGTGTGATATCTATAAAACTAATAATGTTTGGTTCTATCATTAATTCTTTTGTCAGATACCTATAAAACTATCAAAATTTCACAAGCAAAAAAGCCAGCTGTGATTTTAAAAGTTGCATAAGTTTATGGACAATGTTTGTTACACAGCTGCACTAAATTATTTATGAAAAAAATCACCTGAAGATATGAAAGTAGGGTCTGTTGACTATTTTTCACTATGAAAGACAATTATACATTTATAATTATTGTTGTTTCTGTCCACAAAATCATCACCTATGAATGGGTTGCCCCATCTTTCCAAGAAAGTATACTTACCAGTTTATCAACAAATCCAATGGGATCCAAACTTTAGGAATCCTGATTGTTATTTGAAAATTGTCCAATTTATTCACATTTAAAGAACACACTCTTTCAATCTAGCTTTCCTCCTTACCTAATACTGCTTTGGTGTCAATTCTTCTATTCAGTCTAATATGGTTTACTTGATATCAAGAAAATGCCTTGATCAAATAATTGATGAGAATTAGAAATATTCGATTTAATATATTCATTCTCTTCTTTTGTTCTCCAAGACATTTAATGTAACTTGTAAATACCCAACACAGAATATCATTAAAACAAGGTCAAATTTTAGAGGAACTTGAGTCAAAGGGAAAATACAGATAACTAGAAAGAAGACAAGAGTTGGATTATTTCACCAAATGCCAAATGTGGTATCCTTAGTCTTCTTAAGGTGGCACACAAATCTCATTCTCAGTTTTCTAGCATCCATTTTGTGGGAGAAATTATATAAAATGACAGCTTTTACATAAATAAACTGGTTATTCAGGAAAATCACAACTGCGTTAAGATAAGTGTTTTCCTATAGGACTAACTGTACACCATACTAAATGATGGTGTTGGTAGTATCTTAGAGTAAATAAAATAATGATATAGATAGAGTTTACGTTATCAGTTCCTGTGATGTGACATCATTCAAAACACAGCTTTGTAACAACATTTCACTGATTGGGAGGAGAGAACCCAAGCCAACAGGTACGGACTCTCAGGCACCCTGATTTGTTAAGGATGGATACTGGTCTGTGGGTCAGGAAGATCCATGATTTCTATTTCTCTTAACTGAGTTTCTGATAGGAATTGAGATAGAATAGCTCTGAGGTCATACCCTTTAATTAACAAATGTCTTGAGAACAGCTCCTTAGTGTCGCCAGAGAAGGGAAAGCTAAAGCTTTCATAAACAGGATTGTTTTTCCCTGACATAGCCTTTCTAGAAAACTGTATCCATTATGCCTGGATATGAACTCAGATGGTTATTTGTCTGTAGCAGTAAAATACTCTTCAAGGGATAACTTTGGTTGTTTTCTGATAACACAATTTCAAAAGAGACACAAAGCTTTAAATGCTACAGGGCTTGGCCATAATTTTTTTAAATTGTAAAATTTTTAAATATATGTAACTTGTTGGACAACCTAATTATGACTTTCTGTTTTAGTAAAATATTCATGGTATAATAGTGCTAAACCTTCTACTTTATTCCCTAATGTCTAAAATAAACAGATTATGATGTGCAAATTTCAGCTGCGGTTACTAAATGAGAATTATTCTAATACTGAGTAATCATAAAGTAAATAGCTAAATAAAGAGATTGCATTAGGTAGGAACTCTTCCAGAAAAATATCCCTGAAACTATGTCTAAAACCTTTTATTCAAAATTGTATTGCTTTATTACAGAAATCATCTGTGTTCTTGATATATAAGAATATAAGTAAACATAAAAGACATTCCTATTAACTTGAGAAAATCACATAATATTTTTTAAATTTCTTTCTAGGCATTATTATCATTATTATTACAACCTGTTTTTGTCCGCAGAGTCAAAGCTGGAGAAACAAATCAAAATGTCTCAACTAGTCTTGTTTGTTACAGATTTTTAGAGTTGTTAAAAATATAATATTTTAAAATTTGTCTTAAAATTTTTATTTATTGATTTTAGAAGGAAAAAGAGACAGACAGAAAAAGAGCACTTCTATCCTCTGGTTCATTTCCAGAATGCGCACAACAGCTGTGCCAAAACCCATGAATTAGGAACTCAATCCAAGTCTCCCACATGGTGGTCCAATTCTTTTAGTTATCTGCTGCCTCCCAGAACTGCATTAGTAGAAAGCTGGAGTCAGGAGCTGGAGGCAAGTTTTGAACTCAGGTACTTTGATGTGTGATTTGGGCATCTTAGTCACCATGCTTAACACCTGCCCCCAGATTTTAATGGAAGAAATACTATACTTGTAACTTGTCAGCTTCCAACTTATAATATCAATTGGAGAAGTTTTAGTTTTCCATTTATCATAGAGAAATGAGCATAATTGTATATGAACATATAGTTTAATGGGCATATAGTTACAAGATGAAAGGATTTCATTTAAAAACTTAGGTAAAGTCCTTGTCTTAGCAGATGAAGATTTATCTACATTAATAAGGGTAAGAAAGTTAGCAGTCTCAGGAAAATCCATTTGGAGTGGTCTACAAGTAATTTGGAGATAGGGAACAACTCCAAAAAAAATAGACAAACTGCTACTTTTTCTAATTATCTCTGAATAATATCCTCATTTTATCATTCCAAGGATTTAAAATTCTGTCAAATATAGCTTGTTGATATAAAATAACATGTTAAAATATGTGGAAAAAGTAGAGTAAATATGGCCACAGATTCTCTGCTATCTCACCCAGTGAAAGGTGGATCTCAGCTAAATCTATTGCTTGACCAGAAGAGAATGTAAGAGGAAAATGATTCTGGGACTTCCCTGCAACTTCGTCTTTTGGAACACTCATTCTGGAAGAGCCAACCTCTAAGTCATGCTACCCTAAGACACCATGCTCTGAGGGAGCCCAAGCTAGCCACATGAAGACCAGCTGATTCTAAGCAGCCTTCAGCTACTCATCTCTCCAAGCCTAGGTACCAGATGTGAATGAAGAAGCTTTGGGATGACTCCAGCTCAGCTACTGTATGACTGGACCTCTATGAGGACTCCAAGTTGCGAACAACAATCTCAGCATCGTGACTGATATAAAATTAAGCTACTAGGTTTTAGAGTGGTTTATAATGCCATAGTAAGTAGGTGACTGGAACACCCAGGTTATAATTATAAAGAACCAACCCATAGTCGATGAGCTTCACAGCAGGAACAGCATACAGCCTTTAAATATATGCTTTTGGTGAAATGAAAAATGTCTTGAGTGAGATCAGGAGATGAAGCCTTTAGTCCTGGTTCTGCAACTGTGCAGAGTGTGCATTTGGACCAGTTAGTTAAACTCCTTGAGTTTTGGTTTCATCATTTGTTTTTTTTATTTTTTTTTTATTTATTTTTTTTTTATTTTTTTGACAGGCAGAGTGGACAGTGAGAGAGAGAGACAGAGAGAAAGGTCTTCCTTTGCCGTTGGTTCACCCTCCAATGGCCGCCGCGGCAGGCGCGCTGCGGCCGGCGCACCACGCTGATCCGGTGGCAGGAGCCAGGAGCCAGGTGCTTTTCCTGGTCTCCCATGGGGTGCAGGGCCCAAGCACCTGGGCCATCCTCCACTGCACTCCCTGGCCACAGCAGAGGGCTGGCCTGGAAGAGGGGCAACCGGGACAGAATCCGGCGCCCCGACCGGGACTAGAACCCGGTGTGCCGGCGCCGCTAGGCGGAGGATTAGCCTAGTGAGCCGCGGCGCCGGCCGGTTTCATCATTTGTAAAATACAAATGAGACAAAATGATAAGGTATTATAGAGGTATAAAATCGTGTAACTCAGAAACAGTGCCAAGAAGTTCCCCTTTGGCTGTTCTTCCCAGTTCCTTAGGCCGTTCAGTGGCAGTATAACTAGGCAGGGAGGAAATAATAAAATTACAAGTCCAATAATTCCTTAACTGTTTCATGTATTCCCTCTGATAAATTTTGGCTGTCAGGACAGCTGCCATGAGGTGGAAAGATGTAATGATGAATCATCATACCTAAGAATCAGAAAATTTTGATTCATGTCATTTCAATTATTTTTTCTGGGATGAAGCTGTGTTGAAAGTCCTTGAAATGATTGAGTCCAATACCAAATGCATTTTTGTCTTAGAAGGCTGAATGCAACATGGACAACTTTCTAAAGAGAAGGCACAAAATCATTGATTGAAACAAATCTTAATTTGCTGGGGACAACTTGAAATTCCCTTTCATGCTTAATGTCCCATCTATAAAACCATCTAACCGTCAACCTCTGAGGACTTTGGATTTGTCAAATGAGCAGATTTTAAGGAGGACTTAATATATGATAATCACTGAGCATGTTCAGTAAGTGTGCAACTGTGTAAGCCCATATTTTCCTTCCAATTTATTTTTAATCTCCTAGGGGATATGTTTATACAAAAAAGTATAAGTAAGAACACTGGAACAGCCTGTTTGATGCATATTATGAAAGCTGAGTATGAAGCAGGATACAGGTAAGATGGAGGACAGACATAAAGGAAGATCTCCTGGGAGATGCATTGGTATGAAGGTTTTACTTGCTTAGAAGAGGTGGGAGTGTGATTGAAAGCACACACAAATTGAATCTTCTTTCTCTCACTATTTGAAATACTGCATTGGTTATAATTACAGAATTTTGTCTCTAACATCTCCAGCATTACCATTCCTCTGACAAAAATGGAATAGGGGTGAGAAAGTTTGCAGCTCTACCTCCCCCCCAAATATTCAGAACACTTTCAGTCTTTACATCACCATAGAACACCAGATGGCATCAGCCTGGGTGTTTACTAAATGGGGCAGGGATTTCAGATTTCTCAGCTTGGGTGTAATTTAGAGTAAGCTCTATCTGAATGTGTCTGGAGAGCTGGGAAAGTAGAACTACAGGAAGTCTAATTTGCATGCGAATCAAGATCCTCATTGATGACTCCATTAACTTTTTCCTGGAATGCCTTGCCTTTTCATTTGAGGAGGAGTTGCTCTTGAAGGAAAATTCATGGGATGCATAGTTACATGGTGTTGTTGTTGAATGATGGCTGAGTGAGTACATGTAGCTTGAAGGTCTGCTATTATAATGCTGCCTAATTTGTATCTCAACCACCCTAATATTAATTACTTACACTCTTTGCAAATTTTTTTATTTATATGCTTTACCCATACTTTGACCTATAACCTTCTCACTTAATTCACTTCTCCCTAATATTTCCACTGTTCATCTCCTCAAGCAAACTTTCAAAACCCCACTAGCCTGGATGAGGCACTCCATATCATCCCCTGCCAACTTCAGGGTGGGCACTATTTTGCCAGTTCTACATGACTTAGTTAGTTTCCTATGCAGCTATAATAAATTACCACACACTTCATGACTTAGAACAACACAAATGCATTACTTTGCAGTTTTAGAAATTTGACTTTCTGGCCTAAATATGGAATAAACATCATACTCCATAGATGCAGTTGAAGAATAAATGATCCTTGCTCTCATATTCGGGGGGTTTTCTTCCAATACATGAAATGTGGCTCTATAGACAACAATAATATCAATAACATGCAGTATCTCCCTCCTTGAAAGTAAGACCCATTGGTGCATCAAATAACCTTTTTTTTTTTTTTTTTTTTTTTGGCAGGCGGAGTGGACAGTGAGAGAGGGAGACAGAGAGAAAGGTCTTCCTTTGCCGTTGGTTCACCCTCCAATGGCCACCGCGGCCGGCACGCTGCAGGCGGTGCACTGTGCTGATCCAATGGCAGGAGCCAGGTACTTATCCTGGTCTCCCATGGGGTGCAGAGCCCAAGCACTTGGGCCATCCTCCACTGCACTCCCTGGCCACAGCAGAGAGCTGGCCTGGAAGAGGGGCAACCGGGAAAGAATCCGGCGCCCCGACCAGGACTAGAACCTTGTTTGCCAGCGCCGCAAGGTGGAGGATTAGCCTAGTGAGCCGTGGCGCCGGCTGCCCAAATAACCTTTTATGTCCTACAGCAGTGAGCCCATCTGTACATTTATATATATCATCTGGAAAATATGATCAAAATACTAATACCTTGGATTTCTCCCCATGAGAGGCTCTGATTTGGGGGTGTAGATATAGCTGGTTTAAAAACTGTCTAGGTGATTTTAACATGTAAAGGTCTCCATTGGCATATACATATTAAAAATAATTCTTTGTGAGTTACTAAGCTGGTATCTCTGGTGTCAGGTTGAAGGGACTAAGAATTATGCAAGCTATGCAAGTTCAGCATGACTAAATTCTATTCAATTCTTCTAGACATTTTTCTCATATTACAAAAGAAGCCACAGTTAGAAATTTGAGATGATGTGCATTTACCTGTAAATTAAGTTCATGAATCTCACTTTACATTTGATATAGACACCAGAGAGATACTTTGGGAGGAATGATTTAAACAGTTAAACGTTTGGTGGTGCTTGAGAACATATAAATCAAGAAGAAATTGAATAATGATCATAAGTTGATTTGAAAATGGATAAAAAGAATGAAACCAAGCCTCATTGTTTCATAATAGTTTCATTCAAAAAAGAACATAAGGTGACAAGGACTGATGGTTTTGATGTGCAAGTGCGCAAACCACACGGATTACAAATAAACAGAAAGGTTAAGAGTATTTCTCTGTCAAGAAAACCACAAGTCTTCCCAATGCATCACAGCGAGGAGGATGTAATTATATTGTTCTTAAATTACCTATCAGAATAGAGGCTACTTCTTAGATCACATTTATAATTCAGGGAGAAACTAGCATCTAAGATAGTAGATAAAGACAATTACCTGTTTCGAGACATATTTTATTTTACATTATGCACCCAAATCTACAAATTTGATTATGTATATGAATGGCTGAACTTGTTTTGGATGGATAAAGCATTACTCTTTGATGGAGCAGCTGGACGTAACACATGGAATTCAAGAAATATTCTAGCTGTTAGTGCTGACACTTTTACTGAGTATGACTGCTTTATGAGTTTGGATTTCTTTTCTTGAGTGTGAGTTGTCAGTTCAGATAGTAATTCTTGGCATACATTCTTTAAAATGGTAGAGAAATCCCCAGAAACTCATAGTATTTTAACATTGTCATCATTTGAAGGTCATAATTTTTTAGTATACTTCTATGTATCCCTCAGAACTTTTCATTTAAGTGCATGATGCTCTTCTCTCCCATAGTTCAAAAACAGAAGTGAGGTCATGGTGGTAACAGAGCCTTGACAAATGCAGTGTGGGGGCTTCAGATTGTTGGTGGAAGTTTAAATATAACACACAGTTTTCATGAACTTTTTCCTCCTTGTATGTTGTCCTTGATTCATTAGTGGTATGTGTTCGGTAAGCCATAGGATTCCTCTTTTTGAAGTTCAGCACCTTTGTTAAACATTTGATTAGATGCTTGTCTATCTGAGTATACTACTTAACTTCATGATCAAAATACAGTGCAAATCAACTCACTAATATTGATTTTGACATTCAATATAAATAGTATTACAGTAAATTTTCTTATAAATGAATGAACATATATCAGACAAGTGTTATTTTCTGTATTTAGCTATGCACTGACATTCAAGAGACATCTTTTCTCTTAAAAATCTCATGCATTTTAAAAGATGTCTTATTTCCTTTTATCTACTGCTGTATCCAAAAACATTATGGAGGCATTTTTTTTCTCCTTTTGCTCCCCAGGCAAGAAAGCAGAAGTGGACTGTAATTATGACATGACACATAGTTGTGCAGAAGATAGAATGTGACAGACACAAATGGCCCACCCTACACATAAGATTTGCTGTGTCTGTTCTCTCTCTATTTCCAGTTCACCAGACTTCAGCTTATATTAACATGGAAAAATGTTTTTTTTTCCCCACAGTACAGTCACAATAGAGGATGAAGAGAAAAATGCAATTCATCTTGAAGCTGCTTTTATCCCTATGCTTAATTGTAAGTCACAGTAAAGGTGGAAGCACACATCAGGGGGCAAGGGACACCTTTCATTTCCCTAATGCACCACAATTGCAAGTCACTAACAGTTGCCACTGAGGTTCTATTGGGAAGAATGGAAAAGTACTCTAATGGAGTCTGCTATGCCTGAGAGCAAAGCTTGTCAAAAGCACAGTGCCCGGGGTTCCCAAGGTATAGTGAAGCTTTTCTTTTCTTTTTTCTGTTTGTGATGGTTTTCCTGCTTCTTTATGAATACTTGGAGTATGTTAAGTATGCCCTTTTATTGTAAAAGGTTTAAAACCTTACCACAAACAGAAAACACAACTAGAGGCAGATTGCCTTCCTGAACAAACAAAGGCAGGCAAAACAGGAAAATGAGACATTTCTAAGTTCAGGAGAAAATGGAATAAGGAGAGAGCAATTTCTGTAGCACTCCTCACTGGCAACATCCCAGTGGGATTTATGTGGTCTTCAATCTCCAAAACATGTATGTTTTAAATTTCTGGGCTTCATTTGTTTCCCCTTGGGATCTTAGTTACACGTTCAGCTGTTGGAAAATTAATTAATGAGGTTCTCTTTAAACTTGGATGTTCTACTAATGTGTATACTGAGGTAAACATAGCAATGGTTAAAAAAAAACCATCAAGTTCTTGTGCATGTATATTTGCAGGAAGATAATATTTTAGAATTACAATTACCCTTGGAGATAACCTGGGTCTAGGTCCCAATCTGCCATTTTCCCCTAAACAATAAAAATTGAAGTGCTCTAGTGAGAATTTTTTAGTCATGCTTATAATTTCTGAGTGGAAACATAAACTGAGCTCACTGAGGCTGTAAGTGGATCCTAGGTGCTCATTTGGCAGGACATACTTTCTCTACAAACAGAAATGCACATGTGCTCTGAAAGGTAGTTTGTTTAAAGAAGAATACCTGGAAGATACATTTGCTGATTGAATTATAAAACAAGCTGTGATGGCCGAGGGACTGTCATGGAATGGCTACCATTAGAGATATTTTTATTGTGAGTTAAAACATCATATTTCTAAGCACTTTTCTGTAAGAAGTAACCCATAACATTAGCAGATACTGTGGGGGAGCATTACTTAGGGGCCTTCTGATATCGGAATCCACAGAACTGTGTAGTGCTTTCCTACTGTCTAAAATGTGGTGTCAATTCACAACAGAGTTTTATCTGCCTCAGCCTAAATGGAAATTTAAATAAATAGAAAAAATGAAACCATCTAGGAATATTTAATGTATTCTCAGTTTCAAAAGTAGTACTTTTCCCTGAGCTTAATTGCTTTCTTTTTTTTTACTGGTACTAAAATATCTATTATGAAAGGATGGTGCTGTTACATACAGTTTTTCTTTTCTGTAATCTTTACTGGAAAAAAATTTGAAATCACCATATTTCATTAGTCTCTGCAGTCCAAATTTTGACCTTTTTTTGACATCTGCATACTTATTGGGTTTTCATGTGTTAAGGATGAGAGTGAGTGGGTGTAGCTTGGCTGGTGAGTTGACAGTGAGGACATTTTAATTTCACAGAGATGTGTTGGCTCATTATGAGGTACCACCATCGGCCATAAAACCACGGCTCCTGACTGCCTAGAACAGACACAAATCCCAGAGTGTCCTTCCTCTGCCACGTCTTGTGACATATCCTGTATTTTCCATACTTTTCATCCTATTCTGTGTAGGACAGATACCCAAGGGATGAATCAATAGATGAATTTATGCTGCCTATCTGAGACATCCTACACAAAATAATAAAAATAAAAGGAAGGAACAGAACCTTTTGTCAGTAGTGGATAGAATAATGAACAGTTAATTGGCTCTAGAAGGTATATGAGCAAAATGAATGCCCTAGATTCCACCAGTCTGGGAGTTTAATAGATAACCTAACACTTGACTAGTCCATTGTCTTTGTCGCTCTCATGTGCCTGATGGAAGATATTCAATATCTTCTCCAAAATCAGAGGGAAATGGCAGAAGGTTCCACACCAGTCTAAGCTGGATCAGGGCGGCTGGTATTACACAGCTCGAGATTGCTGATCTCAGCTCATCTCAGCTCCACAACCGCATTTTTCCCTGTTGCAAATCTCCAAATTGTCACTTCCCATTCCTTTCATAGAACGCTGTTTCATTCCCTCCTGCCATTCTGGTGTTCTGGACCTTCCTCCAGCTACTATTTTCTAAAACTGACCTCAGGGGCACTGCACATCCTTATACTGTCTTGACTTAACAAGGGAAGCAAATCTTTCCTTACATTTCCTATTCCACAGCTGGGTCCATGCCTCTAATTTCAGTTCTGTGGGTGCCTCCAACCCATGATTTCTCTCTGTATGTTTACTGGGATATTTTCTTGTGCCAGAGTCTCCTACATCTTAATCTTTTGAAACACGCTCAAACATATAGACTCCTTAAAGTTCAGGCTAAGAATCTGAGACCTACAGGGAAAAATCACTTCCTAATCCTTAAGACCCATCAAACAATAAATTCTCTATTTGTAGTCTTTTTTTTTAAACTTTTATTTAATGCATATAAATTTCCAAAGTACGACTTATGGATTACAATGGCTTCCCCCCCATACCGTCCCGCCCACCCACAACCCTCCCCTTTCCCACTCCCTCTCCCCTTCCATTCACATCAAGATTCATTTTTGATTATCTTAATATACAGAAGATCAGCTTAGTATACATCAAGTATGGATTTCAACAGTTTGCTCCCACACAGAAACATAAAGTGAAATATAATAGATGATTTTTTTTAAATGATGATGAAATCAGAGCAGACCTATTGTCATGTTTAATCCCAGTGAGAGTCAAGTTGGGAATTGATAATTTCTTCTTTTTTTCTTTTTTCTTTTTTTCTTTTTTTTTTTTTTTTACAGAGGATCAGTTTAGTATGCATTAAGTAAGGATTTCAACAGTTTGCACCCCCATAGAAACACAAAGTGAAATAAATTGTTTGAGTACTCGTTATAGCATTAAATCTCAATGCACAGCACATTAAGGATAGAGATCCTACATGAGGAGTAAGTGCACAGTGACTCCTGTTGTTGACTTTACCAATTGACACTCCTGTCTATGGCATCAGTAATCTCCCTATGCTCCAGTCATGAGTTTCCAAGGCTATGGAAGCCCTCTGAGTTCTCCGACTCTTATCTTGTTTAGACAAGGTCATAGTCAAAGTGGAGGTTCTCTCCTCCCTTCAGAGAAAGGTACCTCCTTCTTTGAAGACCTGTTCTTTCCACTGGGATCTCACTCACAGAGATCTTTTGCCAGAGTGTCTTGGCTTTCCATGCCTGAAATACTCTCATGAGCTTTTCAGCCAGCTCCGAATGCCTTTAGGGCTGATTCTGAGGCCAGAGTGCTATTTAGGACATCTGCCATTCTATGAGTCTGCTGAGTATCTCACTTCCCATGTTGGATCACTCTCCCCTTTATTTACTCCATCGGTTAGCGTTAGCAGGTACTAGACTTGTCTATGTGCTCCCTTTGACTCCCAGTCCCTCCACCATGACCAACTGTGAACTGAAACTGATCACCTGGAACAGTGAGATGGCATTGGTACATGCCACCTCGATGGGATTGAATTGGAATCCCCTGGTATGCTTCCAACTCCACCACTTGGGGCAAGTCAGCCTGAGCATGTCCCAAATTATACATCTCTTCCCTCTCCCATTCCCACCACCATGTTCAACAGGGATCACATTTCAGTTAATTTTCAACACTTAAGAATAACTGTGCATCAATTACAGATCTAAACCAGTCATATTAAGTAGAACAGGTAAAAAAACTACTAAGAGGGATAATGTATTAAGTTGTTCATTAACAGTCAGGGCTATGCTGATCAAGCCACCGTTTCCCATAGTGTCCACCTCACTCCAACAGGTTTCCCTCTTGGTGTTCAGTCAGTCGTCACCGATCAGGGAGAACATATGGTATTTGTCCCTTTGGGACTGGCTTATTTCACTCAGCATGATGTGTTCCAGATTCCTCCATTTTGTTGCAAATGACTGGATTTCGTTGTTTCTTACTGCGGTATAGTATTCTAAAGAGTACATATCCCATAATTTCTTTATCCAGTCTATCGTTGATGGGCATTTAGGTTGGTTCCAGGTCTTAGCTATTGTGAATTGAGCTGCAATAAACATTAGGCTGCAGACCGCTTTTTTGTTTGCCAATTTAAATTCCTTTGGGTAAATTCCAAGGAGTGGGATGGCTGGGTCGAACGGTAGGGTTATCTTCAGGTTTCTGAGGAATCTCCAGACTGACTTCCATAGTGGCTTGACCAGTTTGCATTCCCACCAACAGTGGGTTAGTGTCCCTTTTTCCCCACATCCTCGCCAGCATCTGTTGTTGGTAGATTTCTGCATGTGAGCTATTCTAACCGGGGTGAGGTGAAACCTCATTGTGGTTTTGATTTGCATTTCCCTGATTGCTAATGACCTTGAACATTTTTTCATGTGCCTGTTGGCCATTTGGATTTCCTCTTTTGAAAAATGTCTATTGAGGTCCTTGGCCCATCTCTTAAGTGGGTTGTTGGTTTTGTTTTTGTGGAGTTTCTTGATCTCTTTGTAGATTCTGGTTATTAACCCTTTATCTGTTGCATAGTTTGCAAATATTTTTTCCCATTCTGTCGGTTGTCTCTTCACTCTCCTGACTGTTTCTTTTGCAGTACAGAAACTTCTCAATTTGATGCAATCCCAATAGTTGGTATTTGTAGTCTTAAGATCAGTCTTTCCAGGATATCTCAGAATTTGAAGGCTCAAAATCATCAGAGGAAGCTCTACTTTAATAGACATAGATGTAAGCTTGCCTGCTTTCATACATATAATAGTGTCACAGGATAACACTCTGACTTACTTTGTGATACCATATGCATGGCATAAAGAATATAGTCTAGTTAGAGATTGACCTCCTGAGAATGACTTAAACTGGAGTTTCAGGTGGGTTCTTCCAAAATTTAAAATTCTTCAGAAAACTTGTGAAGTTCTAAATTTACCTAGGTATTTGGAATGAGTTTGTAATTTGGGGACTTGGTTATGAAAGAGAATTTATGTTGGTTTCTGAATAGATTAAGAAGAGGTTTTCTATTTACTTCACTCTGATTAAAAGAGAATGAAATAATAGCAACTAGTCTTCAAAATTTTATGTAACAGATAATGTTCGTTGGAAATATCCAAAGTAAGACCATAAGAAGAAATCCTTAGAAAAAGTGTGAGAAGCACTAAGAAAGAGTTTCTCAATGTTCAGTGTTTTGATTTTTTTGGGAAATGCAGAATAATCTTTGAGATGAAGATTTATGTGTAAGATATTCCTTGGTGAATAGTTTCAGGGACAGCATCTGTAAGAGAGTGAGAGAGGCAGGAATGGGCAGAAGGAGAGACTATAATATATTTCTAACAGTCACTGGCCATCCCAGGTGAGCATTGAAATATGCAAGGTTCTTGAAAGATGTTCTGGATTAAGGTGGGAAGTCCAGGCCTTTGTATCCCATATTGACTCTTCATAGCATGGAGACTGCCAGCAAGGGGTATGACTTGGGAAAATCAGCTCCCTTTAGCCAAGGGCAGTGTTTGAGGAGACATTCAGCCTCTCCTCTCAGCCACTCTGTGCATCTAAGGAAATGAATTTAAATTCTGAAAGGGGATCTGGAGGTGCAGGCATATAAGATGTGCATTACTTTAAAAGCCCTGAGGATAACTGAGGAAGGACACCATGAAACATGTAAAGGCTTTGACTCTGCTGTTAAAGAGAGGTCACAAAGTATCAATACATGGACAGGCTCTTGTTATTCATATATTATTCAAGAATAGTTGCATCACATGGATGATAAATGCTTCATCTGTTAAGCTTATAAAGGATTTCATATAGAACCAATGGGGGTGAAATGAGAAAACCTAATTAGTAATTTCACAAATTACATGAGAAGGAAGACAAGTAGGGTATGCAGGGCCAATTAAAGAGGCCACAGGAGGTATAGGAAAGCGTTGGTTTAGAAATAAAGATGTCAGGGAAAGAGAAAATAACAGAATTATATGAAAATGAGGAAGTTAAACTTCTTAGTACTCTAAAAGGAAAACACTCTTCTGTTATAAGTCCTGCTGGCACAATATTAAGGATTTAAGATGATTATGTTGATTAGTTCTTTCTGGTTTTAAGTGAAGCTAAAAAGCTTGTTTTTCTCTCCCATCATTGTGATTTTCCTCCTCAGGACTAAAGTGAGAATAAGCCTTTTGTTCTCTATTAAAATGTTCCCTACTAGGCTTTTTAAATATCCACTTGTTTCACCCCACTCTGAATTACACCAACATTTGCAAAAATTATGTTCTACATGTTGAAAAATGTAAATAGAATTGAGAAATTCTATTCACCTTGCCAAACAATTGATAATCTGATTTCCTACCTTCAAGAGATAGACCCTGGCTGCCTGTTGCAGTGATTTAATCTTTGAAAATGCTATTTTGAGGCCCTTTGACGTAGAGGCTGACAAGCTGGAACTCAGAAAGCAATACTAAAATTAACATGCGGTCATCTAGATAATTTAATTTGCACATATCTAAGCAAACATAGGGATCTGTTCTGAGATGTTTAAAAAAAATCTGTAGAGTGAAAGTCAAGTCACTAAATGTACTAGTTAAGTTTCTAAATTACCCAAGACAAGCTGTGTATGAAGGAAGGAGGCTTATTTCAGCTCAGTGTTGGAGGTTCACAATTCAGTATGATAGGCCCATTGGACTGGTTATCTGGTAAGGCTGGACAATAGAAGAGCAGGTGCAGGGGAAGGATCACATTGTGAAACTGGAAGCAGAGAGGGAAGAAGAGGCTCCTCCATGCCCATGTGAGCTCTCCTTACAAAGTCACATGAGTTGATCTGGGGGTTCCTCCCCTAAAACCCCATCTAATCTAATTACACCCAAAGGCCCTGCTCCAGATACAATGATTAGAATTAACTTTGCCCCCCTAATACAGTAAGCATTAACATAAGACTTTAGGGAACAACCCTTTTATACAAAGGCTTTTGAGGAACATTCAACATCCAAATAAAGTCCAGATATAGCATTAAGTTTACTGCACAAAGTTATTAATGCATTTTCCAAGTTATATTAATTGAGCCCTTACATAATTGCTTTTGTGAAAAATATATAAATACAGGTTGTAATGTCCTCAAATGTCCCTAATGACTACAAGTTCAGGATTTAGAATCGCACAAGAGTCACTTAGCTTCTTTAAATCTTACTAATCTCTAGAATGAATGAAAATAATTTTAGTGGCCAAACTACAGAATTGTTGTGAGAACGGAAAAACATCACATATGTGTTAATTTCTGCACATAAAACTCATCAATAAATGGAACCATCTGCATATGTAGATCTATATGAGAGCTTAATATATGTATATTTATGTGCACATATACTCCGTGCATTGTGTGTGTATGTATATATCCAAATATACACATGTATATATGATTATATTATACAGATCTGCTATGACTATAGAATAAAATTAAACTCTAAGAAAGTTCTACAGATTCAAAAGAGAGGTAATGCAGTTCAAATGTATGATATTTAGAAAAATCTTCATGAACTAGTTGGAGTTCTTACTAAGGCTCAATGGATGCAATCAGGAGAAATAAATGAACCAGATATTCAGAGGCAAATGGAATATTGTAGAATAATTGCAGGAACGGAAGTTGGAGGACATACAGTTAATAAACCAAATAGTTAGCATTTATTCCTATTTGAAATGTTGGCTCAGTTTGATTACTAATGGCCTTTTAAAAACTAAACCTTTCTCAATGTGATATACATGTATAATGGAATATTATTTAGCGATAAAAAGAGATGAAATACTGTTATTTGCAGCAACAAGAATGAGCCTCGAGGACACAATTAAGTGAAATAAGCCCAGAACTAAAAGACAAACACATGTTCTCACTCATTGGTGGAAGCCAAGAAGATTGATCTCAAGCAGAGAGTAGAACAGTGGTCACAGGAAGCTGGGAAAGGTAGTAGGGAGGTTCCAGGTACTGTGAATTAGGATTAAACTTTACTGTTTTCAAGCGCATTACAGTAACTATAGTTAACCACAATTTATGGTATATTTCAAAATAGCTAGGAGAGAAGATCCTGAATGTTCCTGGCAGAAAGATACTAACAGTGTTTGAGATGACAAATATGCTCATAACTTTTGATTTAATCATTATACCTTGTATACATGTGCCAAAACTTGAATATTTACCACTATTATGTTAGTTAAAAATAATTTTAAAAGGAGATTTAGTTAAAAGGTTGAAAAGACAAACTGTCTTTTATGCCATAGAAATTTTCCACCCTAAACAATGAAGTTCAAAGTTACTAGAACAAATTCAAAAGGTAAATTTCAACTCTGTTTTTTAAAGAACAAATGCCATAGTATTGAAAAGTTATGGTAGTTTATCCAAATACATCTACTTTGCATTTCATTGAGGACATCAAAGTCACTTTGATAGGATTTTCTGATTTTCTCCTTTAGAGATATTAAAAATAATTTTGAAATAAACCTTTGATTTTAGAATGCTTTTGGCTAAACTGTAAGGACATATAAATGTGATTTTTGGAGGGATTTGTTTGTATGTTACTAATTCAAGCCCATTCCTAGAGATATGATAGTAATTAACTTGATTTTGACTACATCATGTGATAAGATTTACCTGATTTTTTCAGTTATATTTAGGTAGGTAATGAGGTTCTACCTCTTCCATAATATATTTTTAAGCTTTATTTAGTTCTTTTTTTTCTGAGAGAGAGCAAGAGAGAGAGAGAGAGAGAGAGAGAGAATCTTCCATCTCCTGGTTCACTCATTAGATAGATGCAACAGCCACGGCTGGACTGAAGCCAGGAGCTTCATCTGGGTCCCACACTCAGGAGGGAGGGGTAAAAGCATTTGGACCATCATATGCTGCTTTCTCAGGTCATTAGCAGGGAGCTGGATAGGAAGTGGAGTTGCCAGGACTTGAACTGATGCCCATATGCTGGCATCACAGGTGGTGGTTTTACCTTTTAACCCACAATGCCAGCCCCTCCATTATATTTTTACAGAAATAAATATTAGGACACACATGTTTATTCAGTTGAAGCATCTGCTTTAAATATTTTTCATGTTTAGATTATATGATGATATTTCAAGAAATTCATGGAAAATTAAATTAAAAGATAATATTTTTATTGAAAAAATACTGAAATCATCGCTTCTCAGCCTTTTGGCTAAGCTCAAGTGTAGAAAAAATACTGAAATCCATGCAGATGAGTACTATTCAAAAGTTTTTGAAAATGTATATTATTTATGCACAAAAAATTTCAAGATTTTGCACCAAAATAAACTCTTAATTTCATTTTTCCCACACTCTTTTTGTAATACGATTGTGTTCCCTCACATATGATTATCTACTGATAGGAATTTGAGGACAGGAACCAGCCATAGGGTCAGTTTATAGAAACCAATGTTTCAAAATGGTCAGGAGCTCTCTATTTCTCATTCATTTGTTTTTATCAAGTTAGATATAGTTTCTGATGCATCCACTCACAATTCTCCAATCTGAATCTCTCTGGATATGACATCTTACTTCTATCATTAACTCTTTCTCATTGTCTTTTGTGCTTTTCTAACAGTTATTCTTTTTATTTTCAATTAATTAATCTTAAATGGAGAAAGAGGGAGAGTTCTTCCAACCACCAGTTCACTCCCCAAATGCCTATGATGGCCAGGACTGGGCCTTGCAAAAGACAAGAGCTGGGAACTCAGCCAAATATCCCTCATGGGTGGCAAGAACTCAAAAACTTGAGCATTTAATGCTGCTTCCCAGAATCTTCATTAGCAGGAAGCTAGAGTCAGGAGCTGGTGTCAGGTATCAAATGCAGGTACCATGATGTGGATGCAGGCACCATAACCACAAGAATAAATCCTTGCCCCCTTGCCCATTATTCTATCATCATTCTAAAGCTAATCTGTCTCAGACCAAATGTGTAAATTTGTATTTTCCCCTTTGCAACAAACTATAATGAAAAAATAGAACAAAGAAATATCTTTATTCTTATCTTCATTCTTCACTTTATTTGTAGAAACATATCTTTGCTAGACTACAAGATTTAAATTCCTCCTTACTATTTCCCTCCTACTCCTATGTAATCCTTTGAAGTATGTTTCATAATCAGCCTAATCTTCTAACAGTTTTAAGCCTTCCCTACCTTGAATCCATTAGATGGTGAGGTGACTCTTTTAAGGCACACTGTTCAGCATGCTTTGCTAAAGCATTTAGTGATTCTGTTGCTTAATTTGCAGCTAACATTGTGTTATTTTCTACTTTCTTTCTACTACTCTATTTACCAGCTCAACTTACTCTCAGCCCCCAGACTACACAAATGAACACCGACTTCTCCAATTTGAGCCTTTCTACTCCTTCCTCTTCCTAGCTCCCTTTTCCTTCACCAATTCACATTCTTGGTGGCCTGCAAATATTTCGCTTTCACATTTTTCTATAGAAATATTGTAACTCAGCCTGGAGCCAGTTAAAATATGGGATTAGGTGATCTTTAATGCAGCCTCTTCAATGACCACAGCAAATTTTTTTTTGACAGGCAGAGTGGACAGAGAGAGAGACAGAGAGAAAGGTCTTCCTTTGCTGTTGGTTCACCCTCCAATGGCCACCGCCGCCAGCGCACTGTGCTGATCCGATGGCAGGAGCCAGGTGCTCAAGTACTTGGGCCATCCTCCACTGCACTCCCTGGCCACAGCAGAGAGCTGGCCTGAAAGAGGGGCAACTGGGACAGAATCCGGTGCCCCAACCAGGACTAGAACCCAGTGTGCCAGCGCTGCAAGGCAGAGGATTAGCCTATTGAGCCACGGCGCCGGCCTCACAGCAAATCTTTTTTTATTATTATTTTTTTTAATTTAATTTTATTTTTTGACAGGCAGAGTGGACAGTGAGAGAGAGAGACAGAGAGAAAAGTCTTCCTTTTGCTGTTGGTTCACCCTCCAATGGCCGGCGCGGCCGGCACACTGCGCTGATCCGATGGCAGGAGCCAGGTGCTTCTCCTGGTCTCCCATGGGGTGCAGGGCCCAAGCACTTGGGCCATCCTCCACTACACTCCCTGGCCACAGCAGAGAGCTGACCTGGAAGAGGGGCAACCAGGACAGAATCCGGTGCCCCGACCGGGACTAGAACCCGTTGTGCCGGCGCCGCAGGCGGAGGATTAGCTTAGTAAGCCGCGGCGCCAGCCTAAACAGCAAATCTTTATCTTACTTCTTTGAAATTAGTTTATAAGAAAAGGCAAAACCTCACAGACTGTTACCGAATTATTTTCTTATTCTATGTGCATTACTGAGTTCTGGGATGTATTCTCTAAACTGATACTCTGTACATGGTACTTATTTTGGGGATAGTTGTTTGGATATGGCTGTCTTTCAGAGCTGAAATATCATATTCAGGTATATAAATGGTATAAAACTAATTCTTTAAAGAGACTGTATCACTAAATAAAATCTTTTAGAAACAAAGATGTCTTTCAGCTTATGTCTGAAAATCATCACACTCTTCAAAAGTTATACATAAAATTCTGAAGAGAATGCTTCAATGAAAAATATAATAAAAACATTACATTTACACTTTCATCTTCCTCCAAATACATTAATGCTGAAGAGGCAAGACCACAATAGAAAAAGGCCCTCAAGGCAGCAGCTGCAGATGTTGAACAAAGAGCATTGTAAAAACAAGAAGAAAGGGGCTGTGGGACCGTATGCTGATTGTTGGAATTATATTTTCAGTTATAAAAGAGAAATTCATCACAAATACTTATTGAATACTTATATTCAGGAAACTCATGTTCTAGGTACTATGGGGTACACAAAATAAAATGTTGAGGTAAAATGCACCAATTGAAGTACTGTCAATTAATATAATATTAACAGGTACAGATAATACAATTACCTTTTCTTAGGGACTTATGCAACATGCACTATATTAGGTACTTTACCTGCATAATCTCAATTAATAGTCACGGCAATCCAAAGAAGTAGTGTATTTTTTCCAATTTAAGAGACTTAGAAAAATTGGTTACCTTATCAAAATGGCTCAGCAATGATAAGCAATTGCTTCACACCTCACCATATGTTGCTTCCTGAAGCAGCACTAAGGAAGACATACTTTCTGAAAAATAAGGGGGCTTCTCAGGGAATGGAACCTATTCACCTTGTGTCTAGAAAGACCAGGTGTTTTTAGGTATGTAGTGATAGGCATATAGGGAGTGCTGCAGCAGTTCCAGCCTGGCATATCAGGTTGGTGGACAACACATAGAGATGAGAATTAAAAGACTATAACTGTGAAACTGGATTGTTCCATATTGTTGAGGTTAGGACATAGGTGAGAGAAGAAATTATTTAAGTTGATGGAAGCCACACCACAAAGAAACTTTGTTCAGAGCTTAGACTTTATCCTACAGATAACAGTGTCCCAATGAAGGGTACAAAGCAAAAAAATATAATCAGGCTTTTCTTTCTTTGGAAAAAAAAATTTAAATGTATTTGAAAGGGAGAGTTAAAGAGAGCAAGAGAGTGAGAGAACAAGAGCAAGAGAGAGAGAGACAGAGAGACAGAGAGAGACAGAGAGACAGAGAGAGAGAAAGAGAGAGATTTTCCACCCACTGGTTCACTTCCCAATTGGCTGTGATAGCTGGGTCTAGGCCAGGTCAAAGCCAGGAGCTTGGAGGTCCATACAGGTCTCCCAGGTGGGTGCAGGGGTCCAAGCAATTGGGCTATTTTCTGCTGCTTTCCCAGGCGCATTATCAAGGAACTGGATCAGAAGTGGAGCAGCTGGGATTTGAACTGGTGCCCATATGGAATGATGGCGTTTCAGGTGGTGTCTTCAGGAAGGTCACTGTCTTGACAGTATGAGGATGGCTATGAGGAGACCAATGGGAAGGACGTGGGAATATTTCAGATGGGAGATCTGGAGGATCCTGAAATGAAGCTGCACAGAAGAATATGGAGAATGAGCAGTAGACCTGAGGATTAGTTTTTGAGGTGGATTAAGATGGCATAGTAATGAATTTGCTATGGTGGGAAATTGAAAATGTAGAGCTGAAGATGGTTTAAGGGGGAGGGGTGTCATGCTTAGACCCAGGCAGCAGAGTTCCTTGACTTAACCTCTGGCTTTAAAGAGTTCTAACACTCCCCCAACAGGCTTTGGTGTGCAGAGAGTAAAAGACATCTGTGCCAACTTCACAGTTGCCCTTCTAAACCATAATCTGAGTACCTGGTGCCGATGAATTCCTGGCCCAAACTACTTTAAAGCTGCAGCCAGGACCTAAGTAGACCTCTTAATAACCTTCCTAAGGGTCAAATCAGACTATTGTGTATGGCCTTTGGTCTGAGAGATAGACAAGGGTCAGAAGTTTGGGAGTAGGTGCATGGAGATTTGACATGATGGATGGGATCCTACAAATATTAGAGGTGAGGTTTCTTATAGCTTTGGGTCATTAAGGGATCATCAAACACTGTAAATATAGGAGAAATAGCAGATTTGAAGGAAACATGAAAACTTAGTTTGCAATTTTGTGAAATAGTCAATAATGCCCTCTAAACAACTGAAGATGAGATATGGACTTTAAGTCAGAGATCTGTGTATGACATAAGACTAAGAGTCATTAACACATCTGGAAAGTAACATCTGAGTGGAAAACTAAAGACTGATTGCTCAGCTTATTCTCAAGGAGAGAATAACGTCAAGGATAACATAGAACCTTGAAGAGCAGCTATATTTCAGGGAATACAGAGGCAGTATAGGGAAATTGGACTGGGGATCCTTGGATAACCTTGTTTCCTTCCTAGAAGCATGGAATGAAAATTGTGGGCTGGGGGTGGGCACTTGGCCTAGTGGTTGATTACAGTTGGAACATATATCTCCCATTCTAGAGTGCCTGGATTAGGGTCCTGGCTCTGGCCTAATTTCAATTTCCTGCTAATGTGCACCTTGGAAGGCAGCAGGTGATGGGTCAAGTAGTTGGGTCCCTTCCACTCACGTGAGATAGCCTAGTCTGGGTTCCTAGCACCTGCCCGGGCCAGTAATACACTTGGGGAGTGATCCAGCAGAAGGCCTCTGTCTGTGTATCTGTCACTCTTGATCTGTCTCTGACACTCAAATAAATAAAAAATAAATATAATTTAAACTATTAAAATTATGGCCTATATCAAAGAAGGAGGTACCTTTCTCTGAAGGGAGAAGAGAACTTCCACTTTGACTATGGCCTTGTTAAAATAAGGTCAGAGTTTGTGAACTCAAGAGGCTTCCATAGCCTTGGCAGTTCATGACAAGAGCCTCGGGTGATTATTGACATCATAAATAAGAGTGTCAATTGTTAAATCAACAGCAGGAGTCACTGTGCACTTACTTCCCATGTAGGACCTCTGTCCTTAATGTGTTATACTATGAGAATTAACGGTAAGACTACTACTCAAACAGTACTCTATACATCGTGTGTCTGTGTGGGTGCAGTCTGTTGAAATCTTTACTTAGTATATATTAAGTTGATCTTCTGTATAAAAAGATAATTGAAAATGAATCTTGATGAAGAATGGAATGGTAGACGGAGTGGGAAATGGGATGGTTGCAGGTTGGAGGGGGTTATGGGGAGAAAAGCCACTGTAATCCAAAAGTTGTACTTTGGAAATTTATATTTATTATATAAAATTTTAAAAATTATGGCCTAATACATGATAAAATTTATAAAATCATAACAAAAATGGGAATAATAGTGGATAATCTTTAATTGTTCAAAATTCTGAAATACGTAAGGAGAATTTTTACTTATTTGAAAAATTTTAAGTGCATTGTTAGAAAACAGGGGATGCTCAATTATAGTATCCATAAAAAGAAAAAAGGGAAAATTATAATTACTTGGTGACTTTCTTGTTCATCTTGGATATAAAACAGGAAACTAATGTTCTCCAACCCCTGAGAATGATTGGACTTTTGTTGATAGAGAGTAATAGTATATTAAGGTCTTGATGTCTATGCTTTTGCAGAACAGACAAGGTAGTTAGGAATCTCTGATTCTGTCTGAAACTTTGAGGTTGAGAAACTTCAAAAGTGGGGTGGCAGGCAGGAACGAATAGTGCTGACAGCTGACCATTTCTTGATATTTTCAATTGAATAAAAAAGGGACATTGGCTCAAACAATAACACCATCACAAACTATTTGAATAATGGTTTTTCCTAAATGTTATGAATTGCTTTATAAAAAATGTCCTATTTGTTAATTTAGAATGTATTAAGAATGAATTAATTTTGGCCAAAATATTAGCAAAAGCAGACCGACTGATCCCAAGAACAATATTCTGTTCTTTTAGAATTATTAGTGCCTAACATAGGGTTAACACATAAAAGAGCTGTTGAAATAAGGATGAAAATTTCAGATAAGATTGGATCTAAAAATCATTATTTGCTTTAGCACTGCTGAGGAGGCCTGATGGTTTCCTTGTCTTAACTGAGGTTAGACAGGCTTCTCCAGGACTCCAGGCATTGACCTCCAGTTTCCTAGCTCATTTACATTAAAAAAAAAAAAAAACATGTAAGTTTAAACCCCACAGCTGTCCTTTTTGAAATGTAAATATTTAAAAACATCCTCTTAACAGTTTGCAATTCAAGACTCTTTCCCAAGGGCCTGGAGGCCAGCCTTTTGAAGTGTAACCATCAAGGAAGATAGAGCTCCAATATTCCAGGCTCCCTGGGGAAGATAGGCACCTAACTTTAATGGGTGGCTTGCTCTAAGTTGGGTTACTAACTCCTGTGAAGACAGTGGAGAGAGTGTACTGTTCCTTTGTGTAAAGCCAATTAGTCAACAGGTGACTTACAATCTCCCCACTGAAGCTCAGTCAAATAAACAAAACCCTAGAGAATGTTCCATGTACTGGTGAGAAGAATATTTATTCTGCAACTGTAGGATGGAAAGTTCTGTTATGTCCATTTGGCTTATATTGCCGGTTAACTCTGTTGCTTCCTTGCAGCCTGAGTCCCAGAGCCTGTGACATGCTGGGAGGCTGGGGGCATCTCACAGTCCTGAGTGGGTGCCCAGCCCCTTGTCAATCCTCCCAGCCAGACTCAGGCATCCTGACTGGTCTGCCCTTTGTTTCAGCTGAGCTGGACACACAAGGGAGGTTGATCCTTCCTCCCCCATGTTGGCAATAGCAACTGAATAAAATTAATATCTGTTTGCTCTTCCTGTCAGGTGTGCATTTTTCTTTCATAGCACACATGAGGTTATCAGCAACCTTAGTGAGAACACTTTTAAATGAATAGTGTGGAAGCAGATTGATATGTTGGGTTGAAGAGTATTTATGAAGTCAAGAAGTTAGGACAGTAAGAGAAGTTATTGACCCTCCCTCTCTAACCTCTCACAATACTTTCCAAATTTTTAAATATGAGCACATTAAAAAAAGTCATACTCGAGGGCCAGCACTTGGTGCAATGTGTTAAGCAGTGACCTGTAATGCTGGTATCACATAAGTTGTGAACATTGTAGGGTGAACCAGCAGATATAAGATTTCACTCTCTTAGTCTCTCCCTCTTTATAACTCTGCCTTTCAAATAAATAAATACATGCATATATAAATCTTAAAAAGCATACTTGAATTTCCTGCCAAATTGAAAATTGCTTCATTGTAGAGGTCATTTTATAGTCTCTTTGCATATCTCCAGCTCTTGAAAATGGTTTGAATGTGATCTGGTCCCAAAACTCAGTTTAAATCTTAAAATATTAAGTAAATGATACTAAGAGAATGGAAAATTAATCCAATTATCGTGGTTAGAAATGGACCACTGTGGGTGATGAGATTGGAGTGGGTGGTTAGGGTGAGGCCTCCATATTTGAACCCTGGTAGTTCAGGCATACACATTCCCTGTCTCTTGTTATGTGATGTCCTGTGTCACCCTGGGATTCTGCTAACGAGGACCAGAGGCATGGCCAATCTTGAACTGTGAAGCGCCAGACTGTGAATCAAAATATATCTCTTTCTTTATCAAGTTGTTTCCCCCAGATATTTCATTATAGTAACAAAATGCTGTTTGGTTTATTCCCTAGTGAAATTTGCTGCACAAATCATGTCCCTGCTATTGTTGTTTTATCAAATGCTTGTGGAAAAAATAATTATAAGCTAGAATAATCATTGTCATAGGCAAATACCATAAGCAGTAGAATGAGAATATGATTAAAATTTTTGATTTTTTACTCCTTTGTTTTATTAATCTTTAAAATGTAATATAATTCACATTTTCATGTGAAAATGCAAGGAGTCTAGAATGAAATATTCATGCATTGGATTTTTAGATGGTATGAGTCTTTTGGATGTTATATTATTCTCAGTTTGGGAGTATTTTTTTTCAGAAGTCAGAATAAAAGAAAAGCTTAAATTGTGATACAGAGGAGAAAAGATGTTCCAAAAATTAATTTGAAAATGATGGCAATATTTTTTTTTCTTTACCATCTTAAAACAAAAGAAGCATGATATAAGATGTGGGCATCCCAAACAGCAACTAACCACCGTGCCATGTGCCCAGTGATTTAATTCTTATGCAAAATGATAATGCTATTCTTTTAATCCAAGAAGTAAGGTTAAAAATATACTCAATGATTTTCATTATTAAAGGATGTTGTATTTTATCAAATGCTTTCTCTGCATTGATTGAGATAACTACAGGCTTTTTGTTCTTTAGTTTTCTAATGTTATGCATCACATTTATTGATTTTAGAATGTTGAACCATCCCTGGATACCAGAAATGAATTCCACTAGGTTGGGCTGAATGATCTTTTGGACATGTTACTATATCTGATTAGTTAATAATTTGTTAATGATTTTTTTCATCTTTGTTCATGAAGGATATTGATCTATAGTTCACTTTATCTGTTGTATCCTTTTATGGTTTGGGAATTAGGTGATACAGGCTTCATAGAAGGAGTTTGGAAATATCCTCTCCCTTTCAGTTGTTTTGAATAGCTTGAGAAGAATTAGAATTAGTTCTTCTTTAAATGGCTGGTAGTATTGAGCAGTGAAGCCGGCCCATCCTGGACTTTTCTTTGTTGGGAGGGTCTTTATAACTGATTCAATCTGGGTCTTTGTTATTGGTCTGGTTAGATTTTCTGTCTTCATGACTCAATTTTGATAAATTGTATGTGTCCAAGAATCTTTCCATTTCTCCTAGGTTTCCCAACATCCTTTCATGAAAAAACAAACAAACAAACAAACACCTTAGGCAAACCTAATACAACAAAAACAATGATGGAGGCCACAATACCAGATTTCAAGACATACCACAGGGCAATTATAATCAAAACAGCCTGGTGCTGGCACAAAAACAGACGTGTAGACCAATGAAAGAGAATAGAAACTTCAGAAATGAATTCAGTCATCTACAACCAACTTATTTTTGACAGAAGACCTAAAACCAATCTCTGAAACAAGACGGTATCTTCAACAAAAGGTACTGGGAAAACTGGATCTCCACGTGCAGCAGTATAAAGCAAGACCCCTACCTCACAGCTTACACAAAAATCCACTCAAAGTGGACCAAAAACCAAAATATATGATCTGATACCATCAAATTACTAGAGAACGTTTGGGAAATCCTGCAAGGCATTGATATAGGCAAAGACTTCTTGGAAAAGACCCCAAAACCACAGGCAATCAAAATCAAAATTAACAAATGGCATTACTTTAAGCTGAGAAGCTTCTGTACTGCAAAACAAACAGCAAAGTAAAGAGGCAACTGACAGAATGGGAGAAAATATTTGAAAACTAAGCAACTGATAAAGTGTTAACATCCAAAATCTATAAAGAGCTTAAGAAATTTAACAACAATGAAACAAACAATCCAGTTAAGAAATGGGCAAAGGACTTGAACAGGAATTTTTCAAGAGAAGAAATTCAAACGGCCAACAAGCACTTGAAAAATGTTCAGGATCACTAGCCACCATGGAAATGCAAATCAAAACCACAATGAGGTTTCACCTTACCCCCTTTAGTATGGCTTTCATACAGAAATCAACAAACAACAAATGCTGGGGAGGATGTGGAGAAAAAGTACTCTAATCTGCTGTTAGTGGGAATGTAAACCAGTATAGCCACTGTGGAAGACAATATGGAGTTACCTTAAAAATTTGTCATATGATCCAGCCATCCCAGTCCTGGAAATTTACCCAAGGGAAATGAAATCAGCATATGAAAGAGTTATCTGTACCCCCATGTTTATTGCAGCTCAATTCACAATAGTTAAGATATGGAATCAACCCAGAAGTCCATCAACTGTTGACTGTATAAAGAAATTATGGCATATATACACTATGCAGTATTACTCAGCTGTAAAAAAAAAATGAAATCTGGTCTTTTGCAACAAAATGGATGCAACTGGAAACCATTATACTTAGTGAAATAAACCAGTCCCCAAAAGACAAATACCATATGTTTTCCCTGATTGAGGTAACTAATAGAGTACCTAAAATTTAATGTATTGGGGTGAAATGGACATTTAGAGATTTGATGATTGTTTATAACTCTTGTCTCCTTTGTTGTGGAACAGTGTTTTTTTTTTTTCCTTTACATGATTTGTTACACTCTTTTATTTTGTGTAGGGTTAATACTCTGATCATTAAGTAAATAGAAAGTAGATATTTGTAAAAATTAAGAGTGGGAATGGGAAAGGGAGAAGGAAGAAGGGTTGGAGCGTGAGCAGGAGGAAGGGTAGGGTGAGAAGTATCACTATGTTCCTAAATCTGTATATATGAAATATAAGAAGTTTGTATAACTTAAATAAAATTAAAAAAAACCCAATGGGAAGGAGAATAATTGCTAGGGCACAAGAAATTTTTTATAATAGTGAAACTATTCTTTCTTATGCTATAATTATGGATACATGATACCATGTAATTGCCAAAACTCAAAAAACTTTAAAATACAAAAAGTGAACATAACAGATACAAATGTAAAATAACTGAAGAGACTAAGGGATCACAGGATGGAATATCAACTGTGAAAAAAAATCTAACTTTATTATAAATGCCTGAAAAATCTCCTTGAGGAAGCAGGAGAAAATCTGCTGATGTAATTAACTTTGAAAATGAATGGACTCTATAAGATCAAAGGGCAAGGAACCATAAATAAGCAACTATAATTGACAAATTTTCTTTCCATAAAGATGAGTTAGCAATCTTGAAACCATTATCAATGCATACTGGAACTGAGCAACTAAGTAAATGATGTCAAATGGGGGGAGTCAAGTTTTCCACTTTGAAACTGAAGGTTATTGACCAGCAAAAGTTAAAGGCTAGAATGACCCCTAGATTTAGAGACATTTGAACTTTTTTTGGCAGAATATAGATTCAGATGATTATATACAGAAATATTAATGCCTATGACTATATACATGAGCTAATATGCACACATATTTCTTTACTGTCTTAACAGAGGGACTGGAAGCAATGACACTATAAGCATACCTCGCATCCAAATACAGTTTCTAATGTCAATGAAAGTATTCAGGGTACTTAGGAAATTTCACTTATCCTCAAACTGGGCCAAGTATATACAATATGAACCTGGAGCACGGCATTAGAAAGTAATTAAGTTTTCCCCTCCCTCTAATATCCTTAAACCCACAATAATGAGAGTAGCTCAAAAGAACTGAGTAGCCAGTGGAACTTCAAAAGGCCAAAGCTGGAATAAGCTATAAAATTGATAAAGTAACTTTTTTTTAGATTTGTTGTATTTATTTGAAAGGTGGAGTGACAGAGAGAGAGGGAGACACACAAAGAGAGAAATCTTCCATCTGCTGGTTCTCTGTCCAAATGGCGGCATTGGCCAGGGCTGGGCCAGGCTAAATCCAATGTTCTGTAATTCCATCCGGGTCCTTCAAATGGGTAGCAGGGTTAAAAATATTTGGGTCATTATCCACTGCCTTCCCTGGAGTAATAGCAGCAAGCTATATTAGAAGCAGAGCAGCTGAGACTCCAACCAGCACTCTGATATGGAATACCAGCAATGCAAGTGGTAGCCTAACCTGCTTCTCCATAACATCAGGCCCCAATAAAGTGGACATGATAATACAGTGAATAAAATATATCAGTCCTTGTTGTTATAAATAAATGTGAACAATTAATGGGAGAAAAATACAGAAGTCTTCCATGCCAATGAATTGCAAGTAACTTATGAAGATACTGTGATTTGAAGGAAGTGGAGTCTAACTCCTGAAGCTGTGTATGGATACTGTCTTACAAAGAGTACAATTTGGGAAGGAGGAACAAAGAGAATCCTTTACAGTGAAGAAACCTGATAAACATTGTCTCAGTAAGGTGAGCAATGTTCATATTAGCAGGTATATGGTAATAGTATGTGCTCTCAAAGACAGTGTGGTAAGAATAATAGTTCACTTATTTGATCTTCTCAAAATCAACAACCTCAGTCAAAACAGAGGAAAATATCATCCAAATCTCAACTGAGGAATCTTCTGTGAAGTATTGAGCAGCATTATTCAAAACTGTTAAGGTCATTCAAAAAGAAAACCTGGGAGATGTCAGAACCAAGAGGAATCTGAAGAGAAAGGATGACTAAAAATAATGTGATATTCAGAGTGTTGTCTTTGAAGACAAATTATTAGCTATATAGTAAAGAAATATCTTTTTTTTTTTTGACAGGCAGAGTGGACAGTGAGAGAGAGAGACAGAGAGAAAGGTCTTCCTTTGCCATTGGTTCACCCTCCAATGGCCGCCGCGGCCGGCGCACTGCGGCCGGCGCACCACGCTGATCTGAAAGCAGGAGCCAGGTGCTTCTCCTGGTCTCCCATGGGGTGCAGGGCCCTAGCACTTGGGCCATCTTCCACTGCACTCCTGGGCCACAGCAGAGAGCTGGCCTGGAAGAGAGGCAACCAGGACAGAATCCAGTGCCCCGACCGGGACTAGAACCCGGTGTGCCAATGCCACAGGCAGAGGATTAGCCTATTGAGCCATGGCGCTGGCCAAGAAAGATCTTTAATTAATAATATACTGATACTGATTCATTATATGTGGTAAATTAATATAATGACATTGTACTGATGGACATTTTCTTGTTCTCATGTAAGAGTAGAGGAATTAATAGTAGTTAATAGTAGTAATAGTAGGGGAGTTGTGTTTGGGTTATATGAAAACTCAGTACTAACTTCATAATTTTTTAAGAAATGAAACTATCTGAAATAAAAATAAAAATCCCCAGTGTTGCTATACAGAAATATTTCACATTAAATATTAGGTAGACATCTTTGTAGATATCTCTCTAAATATATAATTATAAACTTTAAGGAGTATATATTGATTATTTGCAATGAATGATAAATGAAACTAGCATCCTTATGTTCCAATCTTCCTTTCACCTTTTGGTGTTGTATTTCTATCACCTTTTTTATCTTTTCATCATTCAACAGTGTCTCCTGTAACCATGTTCCTCACAATTTGAAAATCTTATTTCTATGCTGAAACTGTTTTCCTTATTATTCCTTTTATCACAGTTTCCTCATTCCAACATTCCTTATTTTTTCATTCCACTTTTTCTGGACTTAAGCTACATTTTTATTCAATTTACACCTCAAATTTTGCTTAACATGGGCATATGTTCTTTTTTGTTTATCTTCTCTTTTTATTACCATCTTTATAACTGTCATGTTGCTGCATATTGTATGTGTAATAAAAATCTGACTCAATTTTGGTGTTTGGCAGCTAATAGTTTTCAAGTTTCACTATCCATACTCCCTTTATTCCTTCACATCCAGGTAAACCAATGGGAAATCTTGGATGCTTCCTCCTTTGGCACTAGCAGGAGATTCAATTTTCTGATATCCAGGTCTGTGCAAACGCACTGCCATCGCTGCCCTCTCTTCCGATCTAGGCTCTCTCTTTCCCTCTCTCTCTCTCAAGCCACTTTTGGACCCTCCTGGGGTCATGATTTACTCTCCTGACGTAAAGAAATTTTATGAGTAATAAAGCTGTTCACACCTACTTGGTGCAGAGGTGGTATCATGAGTCTCCAGGTACAAAATGAATTTTGAATGGAAGGCCTGTCACCTTAGCAAGGTGGCCAAAACACTGTTTCTTTCACAATTATTTAATGATTCCTTGACCGATATCTCACTGACCTCTTAGTAAAACTCTTGCCTTCCTGGGAATGTGTGTTTGGTGCATTGTTGTGGTGGAATGAGAAGGCCATGCCAAGATGGCCATTGGCAACAGAAACTGCCTGACAACAGGCTGTGATTGGATGGCTTTGGAAACCACATGAAAACGGAGCCTGACTGGTAACAGGCTGTGATTGGATGGCTTCGAAAACTACATGGCAATGGAGCCTGCCTGGCAACAGGCTGTGATTGGTTAAGACATAGACCGCCCTTGACCAGTTTGGCTGCCTTGGCTATATAAGCTGCTGTACCAACTGAAATAAATGAGTCTGCAGGCTGCTCACCTCTGGCCTGCTTTCACCCGACTCCTGACTCCCGGGGTCTGTGTGTTGACTCCGCATCTCTTGCCCCCACCACACTCCTCCTCTCAGAACAAATCTACCTCAACACATTGTCTTCTCTTTAGTGTGCTTTCTGTAGTCTGAGAGGATCATTTTAGAGAAAAGTAGAACTAACTAAACAGTGGGCCCTTGTTGCTCTTAAAAACTGTTTACTGGATTGTTATGAATTTTTAAGATTTGAAAATTGTGTCATAATCTTAGAGGAACAATTCAAGATATGGTGATGAAGCAAGCTGGTATCATGATATTTAGTTTCCTAAATCCACAAGGATTAAAAAGCACTTCTTGGTATATGATATTCCAAGAACTATTCCACACCTCTTTTGAAACATTTGACTCAGTTATCTTCTTATTTTAAGATTTATTTATTTATTTAAAATTCAGAGTTACACAGAGAGAAGGAAAAGCAGAAAGAGAAAGAGAAAGAGAAAGAGAGGGAGGGAGAGGGAGGGGGAGAGGGAGAGGGAGATGGAGAGGAAGTGAGAGAGGGAGAGGAAGAGGGAGAGAGGGGTCTTCCATCCACTGGTTCACTCCCCAAATGGCCACAATGGCCAGAGATGTACTCATCTGAAGCCAGGAGCTTCTTTCGGGTCTCCCACTAGGGTGCAGGGGCCCAAGAACCTGGGACAACCTCCACTGCCCTCCCAGGCCACAGTAGAGAGCTGGATCAGAGGTAGAGCAGCCAGGACTCAAACCAGTGCTCACATGGGATGCCGACACTACAGGTGGCAACTTTACCTGCTAGCCACAATGTGGGTCCCCAGGTATCTTCTTAATTTTTTCCCTAGATTTAATATGACAAGTGTTCTTTCACAACAAATATTCTTATCTCTGTTTTTTGTTTTGTTTTTATTTTCTTAGCCGGAGATAATCTTGTATCAGATACTTTGTTGTTTTTTTTTTTTAAAGAATTTTATTTATTTATTTGACAGGTAGAGTTACAGACAGTGAGAGAGAGAGAGACAGAGAGAAAGGTCCTCCTTCCGTTGGTTCACTCCCCAAATGGCTGCAATGGCCGGAGCTACACTGATCTGAAGCCAGGAGCCAGGTGCTTCCTCCTGCTATCCCATGTGGGTTCAGGGGCCCAAGGACATGGGCCATATTCTACTGCTTTCCCAGGCCACAGCAGAGAGCTGGACTGGAAGAGGAGCAACTGGGACTAGAACCCGGTGCCCATATGGGATGCCAGTGCTGCAGGCGGAGGATTAACCTAGTGCACCAGGGTGCTGGCCCCCAGATACTTTGTTTTTAAGATTTATTTATTTATTAGTAAGGCAGAGTTACAGAGATAAAGAGAGAGTATGAGAATGAGAGAGAGAGAGAGGAGAGAGACAGAGAGAGGGAGAGAGAGAGAGAGACATCTTCCATCCTCTGGCTCACTCCTTAGATGGCTGCCATGGACCAGCCATGGCCAATGATGGTCAGCACTGGGACTGGCCAAAGCCAAGAGCTTCATACAGGTCTCCATGTGGGTGGCAGGGGCCCAAACACTTGGGCCATCTTCCATTGCTTTTCTCAGGTCATTAGAAGGGATCTGGAAAGGAAATGGAGCAGTTGGGGTATACATCAGCACCCATATATATAGCCCCAGTTAGAGATTTCAAGAGCCAATGCACAAGGTAAGAAATCTCATGTAGATGTTTATGCTTTTCTATGTAAATGTTCTATTTAGTAAATCAGATTTTTTATCTCCAATATAACATTTTGTTTTTCTGTACTACACATGTACTTTCCATTTGTTTTTCCTAACATGGATTTGTTTTAACACTTGTATTAGTCTTTTAAGTTTGTTTCTTTAGCTTTGCCTGCTTAATTCACAATGCATTATCTGTAGTTTACATAGATTACTAAGAAATAATTTAAGCTACTTTCAAAAGTTTTGTTAAGGTAAAATTGACATGCAAATATTGATAAGATTTGACATAAACATGTGCTAATATCATCATTGCTATTGAGATAATTAATATCTATAAATTCCCCCCAATTTTACTCTATCACTTTGCAATTCCTCCCTTATGTTCCTTCTGTTCCCCTCCCCCTTCCTTAGGTAACCACTGACCTCCTACCTATCACTGCACACTAGTTTGCATTTCCTACAGCTTTATATGAATTTGGTCATACAATATGGATTAGCTTTTTTGCTTCTTTCACTATGCATAATAATTTGAGATTCATCTATGATATAACATGATTTAGTAGTTAATTCCTTGAGAAAAACACTTAGACAAGTTACAAATACAGAGGGATTTCAAAACATTCACAGAAAAAGAGAATTAAAATATAAGCTTATTTTTCAGTAATTTTTTTTGAAATTCGGGTATAGTTTTTCCATTTTACACATTTTCCATGAACCTTTTGAAGTCCACTGATACAGTACATCAGTCTCCTGAAAATGCTCTGCTTCTCTGAATAGTAGCATCATGTGTATCTATGGGACATGAGTCACAACTAAGCTATTAACATTCCTACACCACTAATCACTAAACTCTAGATTTTTAGTATTAACATGTTCTTAAATCTCCTCTGATTTCTGACAAGTCTCAGTTTTTCTTTTTAAAAAATAATCTTTATAGTTTTGAAGAATGCTAGTCAGGTACTTTGTAGAAAGTTCATTAATTTTTATTTCTGATTTATATTCCAACATGAAGTCATTTTATAATTTGTTTATTCACTCACTCGTTGGTGAAATTCTTTTGCAGCTTCTAGTTTGGGGCTATAACAAATAAAGCTGTGATGAACACCCCACAGACAAATGCTCATGTGGAGGTATGTTTTAAAATCTCTTGGGTAAATATCAAAGAGTTTAATGGATGAATCACATGGTGTGGGGATACTGTTTAAAGAATCACCAAGCTGTTTTCCAAGTAGTTATATCATTCAATGTTTCTGCCAGCATGAAACTCTGGTTTCTTAGATAATGCTTGATCTTGGTATGAGACTTTAATTTTGGCTACTCCTGGAGGGGCAAAATAGGATCTCATTTTGCTATTAATTTGAGTTCCCTAATGATTTGTAATATTGTACATCTTTTTATTTGCTCACATGCCATATATTTTCTCTGGTGATCTATTCAAATATTTTGCCCTTTTAAATATTTACTTGTTTCTTATTGTTGAGTTTTGAGGCATCTTTACATAGTCTATATACAAGTCTTTGACCAGATGTATATTTTGCGAATATTTTCTCTTAGTCAGTGGTTTGTTATATAATTCCAATAGCTGTTGCGTTGGATGCACTTATCTGTTCAAGCTGGCACTGTAGTGCAGTGGGTTAAACAGGTATTTGCAGTGCCAGCATTTCATATAGGTGCCGGTTCAAGTCCTGGCTGCTCCACTTTCAATCCAGCTCCTTACTAATGTGCTTGGGAAAGCAGCAGGAAATGACCCAAGTCATGCACCCTGTGGAGACCTAGAGGAAGCTCCTGGCTCCTGGCTTCAGCCTGGCCCTGCCTCGGTTGATGCGGCCATCTGGAGAGTGAACCAGCAGATGGAATCTCTCTCTCTGTCTCTCCCTATGTCTCTGTAACTCTCTAAAAATGTCTCTCTCTAATGTCTCTGTAACTCTCCCTAATGTCTCTGTAACTCTGCATTTCAAGTGAATAAATAAATCTTTAGAAAATAATATATGTTTACCTATATATAAAATCATACTTATTTTTATTAGTTTTATCATGTTTTAATATCTGGTAAGGCTGCTCTATCACCTCATTTTGTGGTCTCAGAGTTTTCTGCATGTTCTTTTCATTTTCAATTTTCATATTAACATTAGAGTTAACATATATAGCTTAAAATCTTATTGATACACTTAATGAGATTGTTGTATTTTTAATTGTCATTTTTGCATTCTTGAGTGGCCTTTTATAATAACAAGATGTTGCTTCATTTGTTCAAGTCTTTTTGAGTGATTGTGTAGCATTTTAAAGTTTTATTCATATTGATCTTGCTATTTTTATTCTTAGATCATTTATCTGTGTTGATGGTATTGTAATGGAATCTTTTTTCCAATATATTCTCTAATTTCTTATTGTTTGCATACACAAAGGGTATTGATTTTAGCATATAAATGTTTAACCCAGACATCCAACTGAATTCTCTTATTATTTCTAATCGTATTTCAATTGATTCTTTAAATTTTCCAGATATATAATTTTACATTTTTCTTTTTATTTTAATTATTTATGTTTTCTAATTGTGATATTCTTTACAGGAAAAATATAACAGTATAGGTAATGATCATGGGATTTTTTTCTGTTTTTAATAAGCATATTTTAAGTGCTTGGTTATTAAGCATGACACTAGCTTTGAAGAAGAGCTAGACTTATTTTATTATAATAAAACTATTTCAGAGAAATATTCCATTGCTAGAGAATGGGGTGGGAAAGTAAGTCTAAAATGATGACTTTAAGCTCAGAACTGGGTCTGCTATGTGAGACACAACACCAGATAAAGAACAAAGGCCTCTATTCCCAGGCCAGCACTTACAGATATAGCTTCTAGATCTGTTGTGTCATCAGCATAGATTCATACCTTAGTAGAATGGACTAGTGTTTCAGCCTGCAATACCCTTAAGTCTTGTGGCCTCAGTGTGCATCTGCAAGACAGTACAGTGCCCTGTAGCTGCGATATGTAGGTGTAATCTACTTTCTTTCTTTCTTTTTTTTTTTTTTTTTTTTTTTTTTTTTTTTTTTTTTGGTCAGGCGGAGTTAGACAGTGAGAGAGAAAGACAGAGAGAAAGGTCTTCCTTCTGCTGGTTCACCCCCCAAATAGCCGCTAAGGCCGACGCACTGCACCGATCTGAAGTCAGGAGCCAGGTGCTTCCTCCTGGTCTCCCATGCGGGTGCTGGGCCCAAGCACTTGGGCCATCATCCTCCACTGCCTTCCCGGGCCACAGCAGAGAGCTGGACTGGAAAAGGAGCAACCGGGACAGAATCCAGCACCCCAACTGGGACTAGAACTCGGGGTGCTGGCGCTGCAGACAGAGGATTAGCCTAGTGGGCCGCGGCACCGGCCAGTATAATCTACTTTCACATCAATTTGAGTGGCCAAGGGACTGGCTTTCTCACCGCTCCCCTAAGCATGGGCACATGGCAAGAAGCAAAACATCAGCCAATGAGGAGTAAAGCATCATAGAGCATAGGACTGCATTTTGGATCTGGTAAAATCAGGTATTAACAGTCACTGTCTCCAGATCAATGCCCATAGATGAAAGCCCTAGAAGTGTCCTACTTCCAAATGGAGAGCTATGACTCCAACCAACTGAACTTATATCCAAACCTGTGGTTGGTTGCAGTGATCTTAGGCTGTGAAACCAATACGCTATAAAAATGTGGGTCTTGGCCCTACCTCATGCTGTGTGGTTTTGGAGGCTGTATGATTTGGCATTGTGGTGTAGGTAGCTACAGGATTCTCTCTTGTATTCCTTTTCCAATTCCTGGCAACATAACACAGGGATAGTACATGCCTTATTGGGGTAAGAAAAGGTATGTGAGTACCCAGGCATTGCAAAGAAACTTGGGGAGGCCATGTGGGAACTTATGCTGAACTTTGAGCCAGCACTACTATGACCATCTTGCTACCCGCCAAAGAGAATACCTGCGTGACTTCTCTAGGTCTCTGAACCAGTGTTCCTACAACCCCAGTCACAGACAACAGAAGATAAGTGCCCACATGATACCAGATCCTGACACATAGGTTGCTACCACAACACATATAACTATGCTGGATTTGAGGGGAATACCTCATGCTCCCACTACTGTTGCAAGCAACCACTGCAGGAAAAGATAGGAGGGGACTATCTACAGCATGCAGTTGTTAATACTTCTTAAACAGACTACAAAACAAAAAACAGAAGATGCATTGTTTTATCATGAAAGCCACTCACCAGAAAAAACACCTCAATTTATCAACATGGGAAATTTGAAAAAGCGAGGCAGTATGATGCTCTCAAAGGCATACAACAATACAAGAGAAACAAACTCCAAAGAAAAGGAGATTGATGAAATGCCTGATAAAAAATTTTTAAAAATCATTATAAAGATATTCAAAGAGATACAAAAGAATACACAGAGATTTGAATGAATCATAAAAATAAAGCATGGTATAAGTGAGAAATTCAGCTAAGACAGAAATCTTTAAAAATAATTGGACAGTAATATTGGAAATTCAAAACTCTAAAAAATAAAAGAAAAATATGGTTTCTGTCCTCAACAATGGACTAGACCAAACAGAATAAAAAAATATTTGAACTTCAATACAGGTTCTTTGAAATATCCCAGTCAGACAAAATCAAAAGTCCAAAACAAAAACAAAAAAAGAGGAAAGAAAAAGAATAATGACAGTTTCAAGACCTTTGAGGCATTAAATGAACAATATTCTAGTTATGAGGATTCCTGAGGGTAAAGAAAAGATCAGAAGCTTTGAAAACCTATTTGATGACATAACAGATGAAACCTTCCCCAGTCTGTAGGACGATCTGGAAATCCAAGTACTGGAAGCCTACAGAATCCCAAATAAGAAAAGATTCTTACCACAATACATTTTAGTCAAGCTTTCCATATATCCCATGACAGAGTACCTGGGTCTGAATTCTGGCTTCACCTCCAATTCTGTTTCCCTCTAATCAGGATCTATAGGAGACAGCAGCTGATGGCTCAGATGGTTGGGTTTGTACCATATCTGTGGGAGAACTGGATTAAGTTACCAGGTTTCAGCTTTGTCCCCAGTCCAGCCTGGGGCTGGTATGGACTTTCAGGAAGTAGGCCAGCTTACAGAAGCTGTCTCTCTGCCCTTCAATTAAGAATAATAAAATAAATAAAGTACTTTGGAATAAATTTAACCAATGACAGGAAAGATATCTGCAATGAAAATTACAAATACTAAGGAAGGAAGCTGAAGAAAACACAAAAATATAGTGTTCTCCCATGTGTTTGAATTAGAAGAATTAATGTTACAATGTCCCTATTACCTGAAATAATGTACAGTCAATGTAATACCCATTAGAACACCAATGACATTCTCCATAGAACTAAGGAAAACATTCCTAATATCTATACAGAAGGAAACAAAAGATTTCACATAGTTGAAGCAACTTTGAGCAGAAAGAACAAAGCTAGAGGCATCATAATATCAGATTTCAAAACATACTAAAGAAATGTTATAATAAAGCAGAATAGTATTGGCATAGAAATAGACACATAGAACAAAGGAACAGAATAGAGATCCCAGAAATTTATCCATGAATCTGCAGCCAACTAACTGTTCTGTGTCAAAGGTGTCAAAAGCAAATATCAGAGACAGGGCATTCTCTTCAATAGGTGGTTCTAGGGAAATCAGATACCCATATGTAGAAATTTTAAACATGACCCCATACCTTTCACTCTATACAAAACCCAATTCAATATGGATCAAAGATCTATACATCAATCCTGAAACTATCTTACTAGTCGAACAAATACATGGGGGAAACACTTCAAGACATTGACATATGTAAAATATTTTTAGGTAAGTCCCCAAAGCAAAGGCAACCAAAGAAAAATTAGACAAGTGTGATTATTATTATTATTATTACAAGAAGCTTCTGTATAGCAAAAGAAACCATCAAAAGAGTGAGACAATAACTGATAGAAAATATTTTTGAACTATGCGTCTGACAAAGAATTAATAGCCAGAGTATATTAGGAACTCAAAACCTCAACAACAAGAAATCTAGTTAACGGGGCCAGCGCTGCGGTGCAGCGGGTTAAAGCCCTGCCTGAAGCGCCTGCATCCCATATGGGCGTCGATTCTAGTTCCAATCTAGAGACTGCTCCTCTTCTGATGCAGCTCTCTGCTATGGCCTGGGAAAGCAGTAGAAGATGGCCCAAGTCCTTGGGCCCCTGCACCTATGTGGGAGACCCGGAGGAAGATCCTGGCTCCCAGCTTCAGATCGGCTCAGGGCCGGCCATTGTGGCCATCTGGGGAGTGAACCAGCAGATGGAAGATCCCTCTCTCTGACCCTCTTCTCTGTGTAACTCTGTCTTTCAAATAAATAAAATAAATCTTTTTTAAAAAGAAATATAGTTAAGAAATGGTCCAGAGGCCAGTGCTGTGGCTCAGTGGGTTAAAGTGCCAGCCTGTAGTACAAGCATCCCATATGCATGCCTTTTCAAGTCCCAACTGCTCCACTTCCAATCCAGATCTCTGCGAATGGCCTGAGAAAGCAGTTGATGTTGGCCCAATTGATTGGGCCCCTGTACCCATATGGAAGACCTGGAGGGAGCTCCTGGCTTCTGGATTTGGCCTGGCTCAGTCTTGGCTGTTTTGGCCACTTGGGGAATGAACCATGGATAGAAAATCTCTGTGTGTGGCTCTCTCTCTCTCTCTAACCCTCTCTTTCAAATAATTAAATACCTCTTTTAAAAATGAAATAAGCAAGAGATCAAATAGATATTTCTTAGAAGACAAAATATAAATGGCCAGCAGATGCATGAAAAAATATTCATCATCACTAGTCACCAAGGGAATGCAAATCAAACCCATATCTCACTTCAATTAGAATATTATCAAAAAGACAAAAAGGGAACCTTTATATACTATTGGTAGGAATGCAAGTTAGTATAGTCATTATGGCAAACAGTACGGAATTTCCTCAAAAAGCTAAAAATAAATCTTTTATATGGCCCGACTGGCCAAATTCTGGGTAGTTTCCCAAAGGAAACTATATGAGCCTAGGAAAGATATACCTACACTCCTATATTCATTGCACACTCTTTTTTTTTATTTGACAGGTAGAGTTATAGACATTGAGAGAGAGAACAGAGAGAAAACTCTTCCTTCCGTTGGTTCACTCCCCAAATGGCCACTACGGCCGGCGCTGAGCCGATCCAAAGCCAGGAGCCAGGTGCTTCTTCCTGGTCTCCATGCAGGTGCAGGGATCCAAGCACCTGGGCCATCCTCCACTGCCCCCCCAGGCCACAACAGAGAGCTGGACTGAAAGAAGAGCAACTGGAACTAGAACCCGGCTCCCATATGGGATGCCAGCAGTGTAGGCAGAGGATTAACCAAGTAAGCCACAGTGCTGGCCCTATTGCACACTCTTTATAACAGCCAAGTTATGAAATCAACCTAGACATTCATTGATGGAATAACAAATAAAGAAAATGTGTTATATATTCACAATAGAATGTTGTTTAGCCCTAAAAGTGAAATTCTGACATTTGCAGCAAAATGGGTGAAAGTTGAGGTTGTTTTAGTAAATGAAACAATCCAGACACAGAAAAATAATAGTATATATGGAAGTAGGAAAAAAGTTGTTCTGAATTTAGAATTGTGATTATTAGATGCTAGAAGGAGAGGGAATTAAGGGAGTTTGTGTAATTTGTACCCAGTCAGAAATAAAAAAATTCTTGTGTTCCACAGTACAATAGAAAGACTATAGTTCACAATAGATTACATACTATATGAGGAGCTAGAGGAGAGGAGCTGGTAGGCCTACCAACAGAACTGTCTTACAGAAAGTACTAAAGGAAATTCTTAGGCTAAAAGCAAGTGGTCCCAGATGATAATTTGATCCTAAAAACAACAAAAGAGGAGCAAGTGTTATGGCATAGTAGGTTAAACTGCTGCTTGAGATGCTTGCATTCCATACCAAAGTGCCTGGTTGCCTAGTTCAAGTTCTGGCTTGTTCATGCTTCAGATCCAGCTTTGTGGTAATGTCCTGGGAGGCGGCAGATAATGGCCACATGTTGGGGAGCCCGGATGGAGTTCCAAGCTCCTGGCTACAGCCTGGCCCAGGCCCAGCTGTTGCAGTCATCTGGAGAGTGAACCAGTGGATGGAACCCCCTCTCTCTCTGTCTGTCTCTCTCTCCTTCACCCCTCACATGCTGCCTTTCAAAAAAATAAGTAAATCTTTGAAAACCCAATCAAAAACAAAGAGCACCAGCAAAGATAATTGTTACTGTAAATGATAGCATAAATGTATATTTTCTCTAAATTGACTTAAAATAAATCACATAAAATAATAGGTCTATAATATATTTTTGGGCCTAAACCACATGAAAATGTATTAGACAATAAGAGCACAAAGGAGGTGGGTGGGGGCAAAATGCTAATGGGTTAAGAAAAAGACTGCAGGGGCTGGTGCTGTGGCGCAGCAGGTGAACGCCCTGGCCTGAAGCGCCAGCATCTCATATGGGCACTGTTTCTAGTCCTGGCTGCTCCTCTTCCGACCCAGTCCTCTGCTATGGGCTGGGAAAGCAGTAGAAGATGGCCCAAGTCTTTGGGCCCCGTACCTGTGTGGGAGACCCAGAAGAAGCTCCTGGCTCCTGGCTTCGGATCAGTGCAGCTCCAGCTGTTGCAGCCATCTGGAGAGTGAACCAGTGGATGGAAGACCTCTCTCTCTGTCTCTACCTCTCTATGTAACTCTGTCTTTCAAATAAATAAAGCAAATCTTAAAAAAAAAAAGACTACAGATGGTAAAGTGATATTAAAGCAATTTATTGTGGGCTTTTTAAATAGTAATTGATATAATAGATACAACAATAATATCACTAAAGGGAAAAAGGGAATAGGGTTGTTTATGAGGAATGCTTTCAAATGTCACTGCAATTAAGCCAGTATAAATCTGAAGTCAATTTTGATATTTTTGTTGACTCCTGAATAACCTCTACAACAACAAAAAAACCCAAAACCCCATAAAATATAGTGAAAAAATCATTTTAGGAATTTCGATGATACACAAGAAAATATTCATTTGTGGCGAAAGAAAGGCAAGAAAGAATAGAGATGTGAAAAAGATAAGCCTCATAGAAAACAAAGAGTAAAATGGCAAATGTAAATCCAACTATATGAATAGTACTGAATGTGAATGGATTAAATAATCATCAAGCTAGACCAACATGCCAGGTTGTGTTACACTTGCATATGTATAAAACTCTGCCCCAAATGTCCTTCCCCTCTCACTCAGGTGACACACACTATTCAGGAAAAATAATAACTAGTATCTATAGCTAGCATTTACTGGGCTCTGGGAAAATTTAAAATGGAGGCCTGAATGTTAGATTGAAGAGTGATTAATTTTTTAAAAGATAAATAATGTTGAATGTTTAATGGTTAGAAGCCAAGTCAACAAAAAATCAAATCTAATCTAACCTTACTAGCAACATTGGTTTGAATGTAAAATTTTTGGATTCCTCAGCATTCCATTCTAGAAACACACATGCTTCCCATCCAGTTTCTTGCTAAGGTCCACCCTAAGAGGCAGCAGATGCTGGCTCAAGTATGTGGACCCAACCATCCATGTGGGGCAGATATGGCTGTTATAGGCATTTGGGGAATAAACTGACAGATGGGGAATCTTTGTTTTGTTCTTTCATTCTTTTGTTCTTTCTCTCTGTGTCACTCTGCCTTTCAAATATTTTTTTAAAAACTAAGTAAAATTGAGCACTTAGGAATTATCTTTGTCTTTTGTATCCTCTTGCCTTCCAATCTAATAAAATAAAACAGACAGATGCTTCATCCTTCTAAATGTTGAAACAGAGAACGAGTACAATAATATAACATCATAGTTGATCTTAGCCAGAGTAATTTCAGTGAAGTGATGTAAGTGGAAAACGTAATATAGAGTGTTGAGTAACGTGAAATGGTGAGGAATTGGAGACCAATAAACAAAAACTATAAATCAACATATTAATATACTGACAAATTGCACTGTATTATAACATCTTTTGCTTCTGAAGGCAGTGGCTTTAGCATTTACACCAGTCCTATTGAGTTACTGAGGGTAGAGTTGTCAAATTTTTGGCTTTTTGAGAATAATATCCTAGTTTTGTATCAAAGAAAATTTTCAGGACTAGAAACTTGAAAAGAGGTTACAAGGAGGTTAAAACACCTTGTGGTTATTTTAAGTGATGATAACCTTTATGATCTCTTTCAGTTCTGGGATTCTATTATTTTAGGTTAAATGGTCATTCAGGCATAGAAGCAATTTTGTTCTCAAAATTTATTGTAATGTTAATCACATTCTCAAGTGTAAAGTGGAAACATTGTTTCCAGATTTACACACTACTTGGTTTTACTTTACTTGACTGAGCATATCTTATAAAGTAGAATTTGAATTCTAGGCTGGAAACTTTAGATTTGGATACCTCAAGGAAAATTCCAGACTGTATAAAACTGCCTTGTGGGTCCTGGTCCTTATATTGCATCACGTTTAATGGTGGCAAAACATGTGGCATGAAATATTTCAGTCAGTAAGATTTTAAACTTTGAAAAATAATACTTCTTTCCCCACCATTAAACATTACTTTGTTTCCTAATGAATTTTACAGGCAAAAGAGGAGCTATTCTTTTTGAAGTAAGAAAAATGGCCCAGGTCCTGCTCATCTCACCTCTTTATTTAAACTTTATCCCCAGACAAAACAGACATATTCTCTCTCTCTCTCTCTCTCTCTCTCACACACACACACACACACACCAGACATTCTCTCTCTCTCATACACACACATACATACACATACAACCTTAGGGCTCTGTAGGTCACCATTTGAACATGGCCAATTTAAACTAAGCAAGCAATACAAAGTATGTTATTAACTCCTAAAATCTGTGATACCATTCAAGGGCAGAAGAGATTAATATCTCACTAGAATAGCTTATAAAATACGTAAATTTATTTTAGAGAATCAAAAGAGCACATACATTGTATAACAGTTTCTATGGATCAAAATATGAGCTTATCTTGGTTAAGTCTGCCAGCACAAGGTCTCTTGCAACACTTCAAGGTGTAAGCCAAGGTCACAGCCATCTCAAAGTTCAATTAGAGGAGGGCCTGCACTGGGGCATAGAGGGTAGAGCCACTGCCTGCAGTGCCAGCATCTCATATGGTCAGCTGCTCCACTTCTGATCCAGCTCTCTGCTATGGCCTGGGAAAGCACTGGAAGATACTCCAGGTCGTTGGGCCCCTGCACCTGCATGGGAGACTAGGAGGAAGCTCCTGGGTCCTGGCTTTGGGTCAGCTCAGTTCTGGCTGTTGCAGCCATCTGGGGAGTGAACCAGCAGACGGAAGACCCCCCCCCCCCGCCCTTGTCCCTCTCTTTCTGCCTCTGTCTCTGTCTCTCCATAACTCTGCCTTTCGAATAAATAAATAAATCCTTAAAAAATGTTCTATCAGGATGACTTATGTTCCTAAGTTCTCTGCTTATACAGGATTCAATACATTGCATGATCTTGGGTTATTTCAATTCTTGCCTGGCTTTTGCTTTCCTCAACTGCTTTCCACATGGCATCACCAATAAGGCAGCTCAAAACATGGTAGTAGGTTTTATAAAAGAAAGTGAAACAGTGTGAGTCATGGCATTAAGAATAGAAAGAGGTCTTTAACTTGTAATCAGTATTATTTAAGCTCTTTAATATGAGAAACATTTTGCTAGTTACACTGATTAAAGTGTTTTATGTTCTTTAACGTAAAAATTATTTTATTTGAAAGGAACACAAGTATGCACATGTGTGCATGTACACACACACACACACACACACACGTCTTCCTCCATCCATTCCTTCACTCCCCAAATATCTGCCACAGTCTGGGTTTGGCTAGGCTGCAGCCAGGATCCCAGAACTCAGTTTGGGTCTCCCACATGAGTGGCAGGGACTCCAGTACTTGAGTCATTATCTGCTGCCTCCCAGGGTCTGCATCATTAGGATCAGAAGGCAGAGCTCGGACTCCAACCATGGCACTCTGACATGGGATGCTGGTGAACCAGGTGGTGTCCTAACCACTGTGCCAAAGGCCAATCCTATTCTTTAAAATGCTACTAAAACTTATCTTTCTTTCCTCTAGAAATTTTATAAGAACTTGCATTAATCTTACTTTTTAAAATACCTTTTCATGTCACACACACATAAATGAAAATTTATGGAATATTTTTATAACTTCAAGTGTGAATTTTGAGAAGAAACGGAGTTAATTGGAGGTGGTGATTTCTGGGGGAAAACCTAACATATTGTTGTGTTTCAGAGTTACCACGTTTCTCTGTGTCTTTATCCTTCTACAATGGTCAGCTTCACAATCACAGACTGATGAAGAACTAGGACTACTGCCAGAGGAACTCACTTGTCATTTTAGGAAAAAATTACCCTAAAAACAGCCAAACTAGAAAGCAAGTAACTGCGAATTGCTTGTTAGATGTCATTTAGGTAATGTGAAATAAGCAGCTGTCGATAATAAGATAACTGATAGCAACTGATCTACATAAACAGCATGCAAACAAGACACATTTTAAAAAATGAATTTTCTCCTCTATGTCTCTTACTGAATTCTAACCAAAGGATTTATAAATATAAGATGATGGAATTCCTTTAGAAACACTACAGCAATCATGCTTCATTTTATAAGGAGAGACAGAGAGCAGCAAAGAAAGGAAGCATTGGACAGATTAAGAGTCTGCTGCTTCTCATTTAATATTGCCATAGAAACATCTGGAATCACAGAGCTGTAAGGCAGCATTAGGCCTAAAAAGAGTTATGCCTACACAGAGGAGTCTTTCCAGAACAGAAAAACATAAGGACTCGGGAAAATCCATTGTACAGATCTCCGTGGGTTGCATCATCTCCCCAAGAGCTCTTTGCAAATTGTGTGGAATCCATCTACAAATTGTACCAAAGCTTCCCCACTCTCTTGGTTGAAGTTTACATTTTATTTCCTACAATTTAGATTCCTGCATTCCATCATTCTTCCTAAATATCTACTGGGCATTGCTGATTCTACCATAATGCTACTACCATCTTAGTGGATACGACCCAAATACAGGCTGTCTCTAGCTGGAGATCTCTTCCCTGTTGCTCTTTCCCACACTCTGTCTCTGACTTCTCACTCTGCCACTACCTACATCCTGGAAAGGGCTCTCCAATAGCTTTTGCATTACATTTTTTATTTATTAATATATAGAGAACATATTTCATGTATTTCATAAGGTTCTGAGAATACAAGCATTAACATACTTTCAATTTACTTTGAAATCTGTGCTCAATGCTCTACTAAAAAAGCTCTACAAGTAAATGATAGACTCCTGTTCTGCAAGGATATAGACAAGGCTTACAGACAACAATCAAATCAAAAGATGCCAGTTTAGCTCAACATACATCAAGGTGTATTTGTTGTAACATATTTATTAGCAACCACCATTTGAAAATATGTAATAGTTGTCTTTTAGCATCTGGCTTTTTTCACTAAGCATAATGGTCTACAATTGCATCCATTTCACTGCAAAACAAAGGATTTCATTCTTTTTTTGTGGCTCAACAGTACTCCATCATACATATGTATCACATTTGCTTTATCCAGTCATCAGTTGATGGGCATCTGGGTTGATTCTATATCTTAGCTATTGAGTTGAGCTGCTATAAACATCCCCTATTGGTTTTCTATTGGAGTCTCAAAGGACCATTGCAGCTCCTTATTTTTGAACCACAATAAAAATCAACTGCCCAGCTTTAAGAAGTATTCCCCTGCAAATCTTCTCTGACAAAGACTAAGTCCCTGAAAAGTGTTGTCTATTTTTACCTCCCTTTGGAAAACTGATTTTACATAGTCATGCTGACCCTACTAATTTTGACACTAATGTGTCAATCTGCATTTCTGTGGTCTCTTGGTTTTAGAGGACAATGGTACAACTTTTATGGTCTTTCCTCTGTGTATAAGATTCAAGACCCTGCTTAGGGGCTGGGTTGGGGGATAATTCCAACCTTGCATATCATCACATTCTAAGACTTCATGTCCCAAGTTGTTGGAATAGAACCATGCTAGTACCCCCACTAGTCTCTGGGTTCCTCATAACTTACACTACAATTAAATTACCTAGGAGGACTGAGATTCATTTAGTGTCTGTATAATTATGCTTCCTACTGTCTTCAGAGAGCTATACTGACCACCCATTGCTCAGTTAATTCTTGGAGGACAGAGTCACTCAGTCATGCTCTAAACCTTTCTGTTTCTTTTTTATCTTTAGCAATAAAATCCACAGGGTTAAACACTCTATTGGGTGGTTCAGACGGAAAATAGAGCACCAGAGTGAAAACAGATTTTGAGAAGGGAGAGTTCAACATGGGATACAGTAAACAGGAATATGTCATGGTCAAGGTGAAGCCTGAATATGCTTCAAAGGAGGAGCAGCGGAGTGTGAATAGCAAAGAGAAAGGCAGGAAGAATGAATAGCCACCTATGTCTAGCAAGTTGTAGATTGAAATCTTAACCATTGCTCACGATAGGATAAAGAAAGTCTGTCTCTCTCCAGTAGCCAGGAACTCCATTTAAATCTCCAATGTGAGTGGCATGGTTCAAAGTACTTGGGGCATCTTCTACTGCTTTCACAGGTGCAACAGCAGGGAGCTGGATCTGAAATAGAGCAGTTGGCACACAAACCGGTACTCTGATATGGATGCTGTCCTCACAGACAGTGGCTCAACCTACTTCACTACAACACTGGCCCCTTGGTGAATATTTCAAAGAGTTGAGTAACACATATTTAAAAAAAAAAAAAAAAAACTATGGGGGCTACAATGCTATGGCATAGTGGGTAAGGCCACTGCCTGCAGTGCCTGCATCCCCTATGAGCGCCGGTTTGAGTCCTGGCTGCTCTACTTCCAATCCAGATCTCTATTATGGCCTGGGATAGCAGTGTAAGATGGCCCGCATCCTTGGGCCCCTGCACCCACGTAGGAGACCAGAAAGAAGCTCCAGGCTCCTAGCTTCAGATCGGCACAGCTCTGGCCATTGTGCCCAACTGGGGAGTGAACCAGTGAATGGAAAACTCTCTTTCCACCTCTCCTTCTCTCTGTGTAACTCTGACTTTCAAATAAATAAATAAATCTTAAAAAAAATAAAAACTATGGCTTCACAATTATGTAGTCTATTTTTACACTGTCAAATTGAACATTTTCACAGTAGGAGGAGAGAAACAAGTTATATTATGACACAAGATACTAATTTAAATGAATTCTATGTCTTGCATAATGCTTATTGTTGTGGATTTTGAAAGACTCATCCAAAAAGATAAATTAACTCATGACCAAGAGAAAAGTTTTTAAGAAAAGATATTTGATGATTTTACTCACTCTTTTCTTTCCTTTTTAAAATATTTATTTGCTTTATTTATTCAAAAGGCAGAGTGACACACACACACACACACACACACAGATCTTCCATTTGCAGGTTTATTCCCAAAATGGTCCCAATGACTGGGGCTGGGGCAGACTGGCAGTACGAGCCAGGCACTCCATCTGGATCCAGGCACTTGGGCCATTTTTTGCTGCATTCCCAGGCACATCTGAAGGAAGCTAGATCTTACATGCTCATGGATTGGAAGAATTAATATAATCAGAATGTCCATACTACAAAAACAAAGCTAGAGGTGTCACAAAACCAGGTTTCAAGACATACTACAGGGCAGTTAGTTTTGATATAAGTATTAAATGGAGAAAATGTGTAAAATTACAATAAAATAAAATTGAAATTTTCTTAATGTTTACTTAGAGTTTTCTTATACTGTTGCTTAGAAGTGATCGTTTTTAATATCCTGTAGATATTTTGACATTTTGTTTCTATTACAAAAATTGGTTCCATTTTCTAAAACTATCCTGTCGTCTTTCTTTTTTAAAAGATTTATTTATTTATTTGAGAGGCAGTTACAGAGAGAGAGACATACACACATCTGCTGGTTCACTCCCCAGATGGCTGCTATGTCTAGAACTGAGCCAATCCAGAGCCAGGAGCTAGGGGCTTCTTACAGTTTTCCCATGTGACTACAGGGCCTAAGCACCTGGGCCATCCTCCACTGCTTTCCCAGGCTACCAGCAAGGAGCTGGATCGGAAGAGGAGCTAATGGGCCATGAGCCAGTGCCCATATGGGTTGCCAGCACTGCAGAAGGAGGCTTAATCTACTATCCCACAGTGCCAGCCCCTTTCTTTTTTATGATGTTATTCTGAGCAGTATTTCCTATGCTGAGCTTTCATTCACTCCTGTATTTGTTCACTGTTGTTTATTGAGTACTTATTCTACACAAAGCACTGTGCTTGGTCCTTGCAAGATGGCGGTCAGTACAGAAAATGACTAAAAATCACTCCACAGAACAGTAGTTCTAGTCCTGATGAGTGTTGTGGGGGAGAAGTACATTGTGCAAGTGCATCTAATGTGATGTCCCGACCTAGTAAGTCAGGGAATGCATATTTTGAGATGGATTTTGAAAGAGGAGGAGGAATTAACTAAACTAACAACTAAAAAGCTGGCATTTGTAAAGGTTTTACTGTAGGAAGGCACAGGCAAATGGAATTATTTTTAGAATGGGAATGGAAATTGGATCGTCATTTAAAAATGACATTCAAACAACTTAAAATAGATTCAGTCAAGAAAAACCAGAGGAGAGCATAAAAGAAATGAAGGAACAGGAAGGTCTTTTATACTCAAATTTTAGGAAAATGACTAAATATTGTGAATGAATGGTCATATCATAAAGTCTTATTATTCAAGGGTCAGTTCAAATATTTCACAATTTGGGGTACCTTCTCTGATCCCCTAAGCAGAATTTAATTGGGATATCAAGTACAGCTTCACATAATGCAGTAATCCCATTCCAATTGGAAATAGACCCCAATAGACCTCATGAACTACAAAACTTGCGTTGTAGCAGACATCACTTTCGTAGTTAGGTGTCCATGAATTATTTTTCACGTATGTGTAGGTGGATGCTGTGCTTAATAAAATGCTAATACTTTTCAAAACTATCTCTTCCTTAATTATTTGGCCACCCACCCTGGTAATCCATTGGTCCCTAGGCCATCGTGTCTCCTCTGCAAACATATATTAGGAAGATTTTAGTTCCAGGCCCATTAGCACTCTCTGATTTTTTTTTTCTGCCTTAGTCCTAATTTAAGTTCAATATTCACATGGAGAATCTTTCTAATATCTTCATTTTCGGTTATCTGACCTACTTTCCCAAGTGAGTGATTGTACCCTTCCTTATCCCCACTATTTGTCATTTATGGTTACCAAAAACAAAAACTAAACTAATTTCCAACTGTCATATCTTTCCATGGTAGAGAGAGCCCCATGAATAGATCACTCTCTAGGGGAAGATTTCTTTTTTTTTTTTTTTAAGATTTATTTATTTATTTGAAAGATAGAGTGATTTAGAGAGGGAGAGACAGTCCATTGACTGGTTCACTCTCTAGCTGCAAAATCGTGGGCTTTGTCAGGCTAAAACCAGTAGCCAGGAACTCCATTTAAATCTCCAATGTGAGTGGCATGGTTCAAAGTACTTGGGGCATCTTCTACTGCTTTCACAGGTGCAACAGCAGGGAGCTGGATCTGAAACAGAGCAGTTGGCACACAAACCGGTACTCTGATATGGATGCTGTCCTCACAGACAGTGGCTCAACCTACTTCACTACAACACTGGCCCCTTGGTGAATATTTCAAAGAGTTGAGTAACACATATTTTTAAATTTACATAGTTATTGATGACTAACCAAATATCCTCCCTCAGATTACTCCGTAGGTCCTTTACTTGACTCCTCTCTTTCAGTTCTTCTTGCAACCCTGTTAACTCATGAAGTTGAGATTTTAGTTTGTGTCTTTGGATAAAATAATGTTATAAAACTACTTGAACATTTCCCATGTAGTTTCTGTATTTTTTAAATAAATAAATATTTATTTATTTGGAGGAGCTATAGAGAAAGAGGGTGAGACAGAGAAAGAGATCTTCCACCTGCGGGTTCATTTCCCAGATAACTGTAGCATCCTGGGCTGCACCAGGCTAAAGCCAGGAGCCAGGAGCTTCTTCCAGGTCTCCCAAGTGGGTGGCAGGGACCCATATACTTGGACCATCTTTTGCTGCTTTTCCTGTCAATAGCATGTAGCTGGATCAGAAGTGGAGCAGCCAGGATACGAACCAGCACCCATGTGGAAGGCAGTGGTGTTACCTTCTATGCCACAACACTGGGCCCTAGTTTCTGTTTATTTTATGTGGGTCACATAAGCTAACTATCTGCAAAAAACTACACAAATTAGAGTTTTGCCTATTTAAGCATTGAGGTGAACCAAAGAAAGCCAGGGAGAGAAGAAAATTCTGAAAAGTGAGAAGTCTGTAACTGTAACCATGAAATATATTGTTGGAACTAAGGAAAATGGTTTTGTGGTAAATTGTTAATGTTTTGCTACTATTTTGTAAACCTTAAAACATTACTCATACTACTCAACTACTGATTTGAATTCTCATTGGCTTAGGGCCAGAAAATCTTTAATTTACATAATGAAATATTATTTAGATTCTGTATAAATTTTTAGTAGTTGAGTGATTTTTTCAATGTTTAACTATTTTAATAATAAATGTTAGAATAGAAAACCACCTAAATTAAGTACTTAATGAGGCAAAAATTTCAGTCAAGAAACCTAAGAAAACTGAACAGTATGTGTGTTTTCTAAAGCATAGATGAGTTTTTTCAGTGCCATTCTGCTAGCAATTAATTCATTCATTCATTAATTCAGTCCACATATGTTCTTTGGAATCTTACTTCATGCCAAGCTCTAGACTAATTTCTTGAGATACAAAGATGAAAAGAGACATTCTTAGCTTCTGGTCTGGGATAGGTGGGAGGCAGACGATTCATGTAGGAATGGCATCTCAGAACCATTACTATCATGTAGAAGTGTTGTTAGAGAAAGCAACAATAAAATAAGTTCCATGCAAAGGAATATTAGGAGAAGCATCACGAAGAGAAGACATACTACTGGTACCAGAATGAGGAGTTTCAGATGGCAAACCAATGATTGGCTTAGAATGGGATGATGAGCGTGGATAGAGCATCTTTAAATGGTTGCCAGCCTGTGAGTAAAACATGAATTTGGGGAACCAGATAAAGCTTTTGAAAATGAGCCCCTATAAAATTCCTTGAATGCAGATGCTGGATACCATCATGTCCTAGTCTCCAAGGGTCTCTAGGCCTCCTTTGCTTATCTTAAAGTTTGTCTTGCCCTGCTTTCATGAAGATTAGCTCACTGAATGAGGAAGTGGCTCCACCAATGCTACAAGACCCCTAATCACCAGATTCATGATGTCATTTATTTCTCCTACAGATAATATCTCTATGTTTTGTCCTGAGAGTTTTCCTTCCCAGAAACTCCAGTCTTGGATTAAGAAGGAACTACATATAGGGCTTCTAGACTTTTGAAGCCCACTTTGCCATCATCATCAAGTTTCCCTGAAGAACACAATATCACCCGTCAAAGGAAACCCACAAGTACCGTTGGTCAAGCAGGGACCTGGAAATGCAATGAACAAACACTTCTCAACCGCAGTTTCAATCTGTAACAACCTTCATCCCTGACCCCACAAGGGGCCTGGGAATTAGGTGCTAGCTTCCCAGCTCGTTGCTCTGTGGTTTGCAATAAACATCTCCTTTCCTCCGCCACCCAGGTGTCAGTGATTGGTTTGCTGTGTGTCAAGTGAGTGTACCTGGTTTTCATGATTCTATAAGCAATTCCTTCAACTAATTTTAGGGGCTCTCTACATTGCTAGATGTATTGTGCAATGGTTATGGAATGAAAAGAGGTGAGATATAAGAGGCAGAAAGACATTGGTGAGCCATAAATCACATATCAACGACGAATTGTGGGAAGCAGTCATGAACTTTTTTTAAATTTGACTTTTTTTTACTTTATTAAAACATTTTTACTGTGCTGAAAAACCACATCTGAGATCTTACCTTCTGAACAAATGTTTAAATGTACAATATCATCGTTAATTGTAATCACAATAAGAATTAGGCAGGATTATCTTTAGATATATTTTTAAGGTCTCAGTTGTTTGATCATTTTTCTCATATGTTTGCTTGTCACCCTAATGATCACCAGTTCTGGTTTGGGATAATCTTGCTAACTATAGATGCCTCCCTTCTTATTGCTATCCACTGTGTACCTCACAGTTTTTAAAGAGTACTTTATAGGTACCTCTGAATGAGTTTACTTAAAATTATGTATTTATTATTTGAAAATCAATATTTGAGCAACAATAAAATCCAAAAGTAAAAATTACTATAGAGTATAAGTCCAAGAAGTAAAGCAACCAACTAATTTTTCCCTGTTGTAATGGCCCTGGGAAGTCAATTAATGCAATACATATAACTAAGCAGGAGAACACAGGGTTCTGAGGCCCCAGAAATCACACATCAAGCCTGTTTCAGAATTTACAAAAATACACTGCCTGAGTCAAAGTCTTAAATCGATTTAAAAAATGAGAGCAGAAACTGAAGGGGCTTACCTTGCTGTTCTGCCAAGGAGCTTGGGTTAATTGTCCCAGGAGCCTGCTGGCTTGATAGCTCACTATGGAATGTGGCTTTGAACTGAGGTCATATAAGAAGTAATGACTGAGGCAATCATAGCACATGCACAACTGGCACCAGAAACCAGAGAGTTCCCTGTTTTCAACTTCAAAGCAAGAACTTCTCAGGCAGTTCAATCACAGGAAGAATGAGTTTCATAGGCTATTCCATTCCTTCTCCTGAGACAGAGAATTTACAATAATGCCAACTTGTTCTTGACTTCTGTTTTCAAAAAAGGATAAATACTCTTTTTCTCACTCATGTTTGAAATTTCTTATGCTTTGGAATGTGGAATGTCTTTAATTTATTTTCCACCACATCCAAGAAGGGAATAAAAATTTCTCTCTTTTTTTTTTTTTTTGATGGTCCCATTTCTTGGCTTCTAAGAATCTCTATATTGTGGTCTTATAAATATCTTATAAAATGCTGCAATCCCTTAGGGACTGAGGGAAAACATGATAGCTGTCTTTAAATATCTGAGGAGTTGTGCTACAGAAGTGAGTGACTGTGTAGCTTCAGATGGCAATGAGAAGACTTAATATCCAAGCTGTACTGAAGAGCAATGGAGTGAACATGAAGCAGATTCAGGAAAGAGTGGCTCTCATTTCTTCCAGGCAGTGTTTAGATGATTTTGGCAGGAGAGTGGCTGAAGAGAATTCTATGGGGAAATGTAGTTGGATTTGAAGATAATGTTCTCTGAGTATTTGGTTAAGGCATCAAAGAAATATATATAATCATCAAAAATTTTTTTAACTTTTATTTAGTAAATATAAATTTCCAAAGTACAGTTTATGGATTACAATGGTTTTCCCCCCCATAACTTCCCTCCCACTTGAACCCCTCCCATCTCCCCCTTCCTCTCCAATTCCATTCACATCAAGATTCATTTTCAATTATCTTTATATACAGAAGATCAATTCAGTATATATTAAGTAAAGATTTCATCAGTTTGCACCCACACAGAAACACAAAGTGTAAAATACTGTTTCAATACTAGTTATAGCATTACTTCATATTGGACAACACATTAAGGACAGATCCCACATGAGGAGTAAGTACACAGTGACTCCTATTGTTGACTTAACAATTTGACACTCTTGTTTATGGCGTCAGTAATCTCCCTAGGTTCTAGTCATGAGTTGCCAAGGCTATGGAAGCACTTTGAGTTTGCCGACTTCGATCTTATTCCGACAGGGTCATAGTCAAAGTGGAAGTTCTCTCCTCCCTTCAGAGAAAGGTACCTCCTTCTTTGATGACCTGTTCTTTCTACTGGGATCTTTCATTTAGTGGTGTTTTTGGTGTTTTTTTTTTTTTTTTTTTTTTTTTTGCCAGAGTGTCTTGGCTTTCCATGTCTAAAATATTCTCATGGGCTCTTCAGCCAGATCTGAATGCCTTAAGGGCTGATTCTGAGGCCAGAGTGCTGTTTAGGACATCTGTCATTCTATGAGTCTGCTGTGTATCCCGTTTCCCATGTTGGATCATTCTCTCCCTTTTTGATTCTATCAGTTAGTATTTGCAGACACTATTCTTGTTTGTGTGATCCCTTTGACTCTTAGACCTACCAGTGTGATCAATTGTGAACTGAAATTGATCACTTGGACTAGTGAGATGGCATTGGTACATGCCACCTTGATGGGATTGTATTGAATCCCCTGGCACATTTCTAACTCCACCATTTGGGGCAATTCCGATTGAACATGTCCCAAATTCTCCATCTCCTCCCTCTCTTATTCCCACTCTTATATTTAACAGGGATCACTTTTCAGTTAAATTTAAACACCTAAGAGTAATTGTGAGTTAATTACAGAGTTCAACCAATAGTACTAGAACAAAAAAAAAATACTAAAAGGGATAAAGTATTACATTGTACATCAACATTCGAGACAAGGGCTGATCAAGTCACTGTTTCTCATAGTGTCCATTTCACTTCAACAGGTTTCCCCTTTGATGCTCAGTTAGCAGATACTGATCAGGGAGAACATATGATATTTGTCCCTTTGGGACTGGCTTAATTCACTCAGCATAATGTTTTCCAGATTCCTCCATTTTGTTGCAAATGACCAGATTTCATTGTTTTTGACTGCTGTATAGTATTCTATAGAGTACATGTCCCATAATTTCTTTATCCGGTCTACTGTTGGTGGGCATTTAGGTTGATTCCAGGTCTTAGCTATTGTGAATTGAGCTGCAAGAAACAGTAATGTGCAGACAGCTTTTTTGTTTGCCAATTTAATTTCCTTTGGGTAAATTCCAAGGAGTGGTATGGCTGGGTTGTATAATCATCAAATTTTAAGCAGATTAGTACATAGTTCCAAGTAGATTTATATAAATAACAGGAAAACATGTAAATATGTTTAATGATATTTAAGAACAGTTTATGGCTGAATTCTAAATGTCTTGTGAGATGTTACAATCAGAGAAGCCAAAGTAGAAAAAAAAAAGAGTTATGGTCAGCAATTCAAGTTTTTCCTATGCAGGAGTTATATAAAAAGACCAACAATAAATAGAAGATAGTTTCTGTCTCCCTATTTATTGACAGATAATCCTTCTCTGCCCTTAGGATTTTAAATTGTTTACTTAAAATATATAAATTCAGTGCATAGAACTTTATTGTTGGGGTAACTTCATGTTGAAGTTTAACTATTTGTTCAAAAGATCTTAATTGAATGCTTACAAAATGCCAGCGTCTGCAAAGTGGATATGGAATTCATTACTTTTTATGTAAATTCCTACAAAATTCTTCTAAATGTTTTCCTTGCCTCTAGCAAGTTCCTCTTCCAGTCCAATTCCCATAATACCAACCAAGGTACTTTTTTCAGAATACAAGTCAGAGTGGATCACTGTCCTGGCTAAACTTTTTAAGGCTTCCATTGACAATGACTACTCCATTATCTGCTTGTCTGTGTCCTAACACTTCCTTTTGTGTCTGTTTCAGCCATCATAAATGACCTCCTAGAAATTTAAGCACAATTTTTCTTCCATGCTTTCATGCATGCTATTACCTTAGTCTTGAATGTAGCTTCCCTTTTTTTTATTGGTCAATGGAATGTATACTGAGGACACCTCCTATTGACTTGATTTTTGCTTCTTTTAAAATAGTCTTTTTGTAAAGAAAAAAAAGTTTCCCCCAGTGTTCTAATTTTGACAGCTTAGTGTTTATTATACTGATACTCATGTGAAGGTGGGCTGAATCAGAAGAGATGACCACAGGAAGAGGAAAAAATCTTTACAGAGAGGATTTAACCAAGGAGGCTGAGAAAAACTCAGGGAAACCCCAAGGAGACCTTTAGTTTTCACTGCCAAGGCTGAATGATTCAAGTTAAGAGGTCAGATGGGCCATTTCTCTTTAGGTTGAGACCTTTCACACATTTCAACCTATTGTCCCTCACTATGAATATTTGGTGTCTAGTATAAGAACTGGTTTCTAGTATTTCTGTCTTTTCTATTAGTCTGGTGTTTCTTAAGGAAAATTAACCCATAGAAGTCTTTTGATGTGCCTCAGTGAATAAATAGCAGGCTTTGCTTCTACAGAAACTCATAAAAGAAAATATTAATGGCTTCCTCTGTGGCAGGCATTTCAGCAAACACTGAACTATGAAGGAGAACCAGACAATTAAAAATCTCTTCCAGGCCGGCGCCGCGGCTCACTAGGCTAATCCTCCGCCTAGCGGCGCCGGCACACTGGGTTCTAGTCCCGGTCGGGGCGCCGGATTCTGTCCCGGTTGCCCCTCTTCCAGGCCAGCCCTCTGCTGTGGCCAGGGAGTGCAGTGGAGGATGGCCCAGGTGCTTGGGCCCTGCACCCGCATGGGAGACCAGGAAAAGCACCTGGCTCCTGGCTCCTGCCATCGGATCAGCGCGGTGTGCCAGCCACAGTGCGCCGGCCGCGGCGGCCATTGGAGGGTGAACCAACGGCAAAGGAAGACCTTTCTCTCTGTCTCTCTCTCTCACTGTCCACTCTGCCTATCAAAAAAAAAAAAAATCTCTTCCCTCTGGGCTTAGAATAAAGTATATGTGTGTTGAGTGTTAGGCACATTATTTTAGAACTTTTAGGGGCCAGCGCCGTGGCTCACTTGGTTAATCCTCGCCTGCGGCACTGGCATCCCATATGGGTGCCAAGTTCTAGTCCCGGTTGCTCCTCTTCCAGTCCAGCTCTCTGCTGTGGCCGGGGGCGGGGGGCAGTGGAGGATGGCCCAAGTGTTTGGCCCCTGCACCCGCACTGGGAGAAAGGAAGAAGCACCTGGCTCCTGGCTTTGGATCAGCGCAGTGCTGGCCGTGGCGGGCATTTGGGGAGTGAACTAACTGAAGGAAGACCTTTATGTCTGTCTCTCTCTCTCACTGTCTATAACTCTACTTGTCAAATAATAAAAAAAGAGCTCTGTTTCTCTATTAATCCCTGTCTCTTCATCCTCCTCCCTGAATCCTTCTTTGAAAAAAAAAGAGAACTTTTAGTTATTTGACAGAAACACACACACACACACACACACACACACAGATGAGAGAGAATTTTCTAAGAACTAGCTCACTTGCCAAACACCCACAATAGCTGGGACTGGGTCAGGCTGAAGTCAGGAGCCAGGAACTCAGTTTGGGTCTCCCATATGTGGGCAGGAACCCAACTACTAGACACTTGCTGCTTTCATGGTGCACATTATCAGGAAGCTGGAATCAGAAACATACCAGGCACTGCAATATGGCATATGAACATCCAAAGCTGAGTCTCAACTGCTGTGCCAAGGAAAGCCAAGGTAAGGCAACTTTTAAAAGTAGGACCATAAACAACGTTTACTTATCACTAGTATATTATATGATGACCATAATGATGAAGTTATATACAATTCTGCCTATATACTTGTGATTAACTTTCCCTTATTTGATGATGTTTCTGACACAGCGTCATGTTGTTTAGTACAAATAGCCACCCCCCCCCCAAACAGTAGATTTTGCAAACTTATAAACTACCAAAAGAATGGAAGCTCCATAAGAGCAGGGACCACGCCATTAACTTTGACACCCTTCTGTCCCACAGCATGCTTCGGTTCTCTGGTACTGGAGTTACATTTCCGGTTTTCTCTTTCCTGGTCAATGAGAGTTCTTCTGTGAAAAGTAATGACACTCCAAAGGTACTATTTGTAATCATTTGTGTTCTGTCTGTATGAGAATACTCTTTAAAAAAGTAGCTTCTTATTGGGGTCGGCATTGTGGCACAGTGGATTAAGCTGGGGCCTGCAATGCTGGCCCTGTGGATACAGATTTGAGATCTGGCTGCTCCATCACTGATCCAGCTCCCTGCTAATGGCCTGAGAAAGCAGTGGAAGATGGCTCAAGTCCTTGGGCACCTGTCGCCCATGTTGGGAGACAAAGAAGAAGCTCTTGGCTTCTGGCTTCAGCCTGTCCCAACCACAGGCCATTGAGACAATCCGGGAAGTGAACTAGCAGATGGAAGATTGATCTCTCTCTCTTTCTCCCTCCCTCTCTCTGTGTAACTCTGACTTTCCAATAAATAAATAAATCTTTAAAAAAAAAAAAGAAACTGAGAAAGCACTTCTTTTAAAATTGATTTAGCAATATACTTTAAAAGTACCTATGGATATAAATATATGTAATGCTCAGTTAATTTGAGTATGCTCATTCGGATGTTCTGTTTTAACACTGGTTTAAATAGAGTCACAAATATATTATTAAAATTCTGGCACTTTGCACACTAGTATCATTTCTTTTATCAGATATTCAAGTTAGGATAGATTTTTTTTTAAGTATGATAAAACAATCAAGCAAGTATGAAAATAATTTACATGAAAAGCAATGAAAGATAAGTGATAACACTTGAAGTATTCCTGGAAAACTATGACAGTTACATCGTCTTTCCCTTCATTAGTCCTGTAACCACCATGTGCGTTTAAGTTCCAAAGACCTAAGGAGCCTTTGTTTTTCTCATAAAATTTAAGAGACAAACAACTTATATTTCAAGTTGACAATATTCCTATACAGAAAAACACTTTTTCAGTCAATCCATAAATTTTGTGTTTTAGAACCAACACAATATAGAAAAGACCTAGGAAGGCTTCATGAAGCTTCTTAGACATTAAGGCCAAGCAGCATTCCAAAGACAAGGCTCCCTTCCTGGGGTTCAGTATAAATGAGCATGTTCCAGAAAAGGGAACAGTGTGTTGTCAACATCAAAAGGATGTGGCATTTCTCTTCCAGGAAGAGGTCCATTTAAAGGCAGTGCCCTCTTCCAGTGAGATTAAAGGAAGAGTAATTTGTTATGTGGGGTTTGCTGGGAATATTTGGACATAATCAGAAATTCTAATCATATGAGGCTGGGAGAATATTATAATTGCAGAAGAGGGAGAGCCACCATGTGTCAAACTCTCAGGAGAGAAATGGAGATTTATCACATCAACGGTGAGGCAGATGAAAGATGGATGGTGTAGTTTAGTGTCATTCCAGGGAATTTAGTGAGGAAGGTGAAAAGTACCCTTTGGGGGGTGGATCGAGACAGAGCTGGGATTTATGAACTGAAAAACGTGTCACAGTGGAATGGATTTCTGGAATCTTACTCTTAATACAGTCACAGCCACAGCATTATGGCTGAGCCCAAGACAGAGTTTTCATGAAAATTTTCTAAAGAATTGAATGTATATGACTGCTATGAACTGCCTCATAGAATGGACCCGAATCTAGGGTTTATGCCTGTGTTTCACAAAAGTAAAGATCTAATAGTACTTATTTTTGTGTGTGTGTGTCGATAAATACTTTTTCAAATAAAAACTGAGCAAAATTAGACTTGTATTCCTGTACCTACATACCTCCATCTATACTTAATTAGGTCTATGACTGTTTAGAGGCAGTTATAGTGAAGAGCTAAAAGCTCTAAGAAGACTGAAAATGAGGAACAACTTTTTATTGTTTTCTTGTCTTGGGTATTTCAGAACCACAAGTTTTTAAGTTGGGCAAAATGTGTTAGCAACAGATGACTGCAAGGTCTGTCTTGTTCAAGCATTCAGTGAAACAAGAAAGGAACTGTACTTTATCTCATGTCACAGCTACAGAATGATTCCAGCTGTTTAATGAAAAATATAACCAAATATAACAGTTGTAGCCAAATACCAAATCATAAGAATGTGGAAACATTGTCATGTAATATAAACATATGATAATAACTACATGTACTGTTTTTGTTTATGTCATTATGCATATATCTACATGCCTGAAGTAAAAATTACACTATATTTTTGCATGTTTTCTGAAAATATGGGCAGCTTTGTACAAATGTTGGACCACTCAGCACACAGATGAACTTCAAGATTTGTGCTGACTATACAATGACTTGTGATGAGACCTTTATTAGTGGTCACAGACCTTGGAGCTTCATTATTTTACTGGAAAAGGGGAGAGAGAACTCTCTCATCTGCTGGTTCACTCCCTAAATGTCTGCAATAACCACAGCTGAGCCAGGCTGAAGGCAGAAGCCAGGAGCTCAGTTTGGATCTCCCATGAGGACAGTGGGGACCCGGTCACTTGTGACATCACCTGCTGTCTCCCAAGAAGCACATTATTCAGAACCTGGGATTGAGAGTGGAGCCAGGACTTCAAACCAGGCACTCTGATGTAGATCTGGACATCCCAAGCAGTGTCTTAACTTCAAGACCAAATGTCTCAAATGTCTGCCCCTCATCCCCTCCTCCCTTTTGTTTTGAAAGCAATGAGCATTTTATTTGTTTTCAGTAGTGAAGAAGTCATTTAAGAAGTACTAAAGAGCATCTGGCTGAGGCTTTGTGCATTGCAATAAGAACAGATAAATATTTAAAATAAAAGCAACAATTCTATTTCTATGAAAGAAGAAATAATATACTTCCAAAAGAAAAATCAGGTTTTAAAATATTGTTAAAAGAAAATATTTTTAATAACATGAATAATTTAACTTTTAAAATGTGTTAATTTGTTATTAATACCAGAGAATTCAGACTGCATGAGTTCCCAGTGTAAATGTTTATTTGGAAATATTTCTTCTTGCAAAGCATGCTCTACAGATATTCCTTTGTCATGATTCTGAAAAACCAAAATCTCTAAAGTTTAACAGCCAGAAAAATCAAAATCCTGAAAACGTGATTCTGGAAAAAAATAATTTAAAATACATTTATTTACATTTTAAAAAGGAATTTATTTGAGAAACATAAAAGTATGAAAGGAGTGGCCAGCGCTGTGATACAGCAGGTTAAGCCACAGCATGCAGTGCAGGCATCCCATATGGGTGCTAGTTTGAGTCCTGGCTGCTCCACTTCCGATCCAGCCCACTGTTAATGCACCTGGACAAACAGCCAAAGATGGCTCAAGTCCTTAGTCTCCTGCACATACATGGGGGGCCAGAAGAAGCTACTGGCTCCTGGCAATATCCTGGCACAAACCTGCCCATTGTGGCCATTTTGGGGTTGAGCCAGAGGATGGAAGATCCCTTTGTCTCTCCTTCTCTCTGTAACTCTACATTTCAAATAAATAAGTAAATCTTTAAAAAGATGGCAGGACACTTTCTAGGATAATTTACATAATAAAACAAACATTAATATTGTATGTATTTTCTAAGTTATAAACATTCAAGTATACAAAAAGTTGCATGGGTATAACAGTTATGAGGAAATGAACCATATTTGTAAGGAAGTAAGTAGAAAGGTGAAATCTATAGACATATATCACTATGATTGGTAATTATGTGCACTCAACTGTATAATCACAGTGCTCTGAAATTCTGTGATGGATCAACTAGGCCTTTGCATTAGTTGATCAAAATCCATATTGGGGGCCAGTGTTGTGTCATAGTGGATTAAGCCAATGCTTACAATGCCAGCATCCTGTATGAGGTCTGGTTCAAGTCCCAGGTGTCCCATTTCTGATCCAGCTCCCTTCAAATGGCTTAGGAAAGCATCAGAAGATGGCCCAAGTAGCTGGGCCCATCCACCTACATGGAGACCTGGATGGAGTTCCAAGCTCCTGGTTTTGGCCTGCCCCGGCCCTCAGCTCTGACTGTTGAGGCCATTTGGGGACAGATAGAAGATTCTCTCTCTCTCTCTCTCACTCCCCCCCCCCCCCCACACACACCTCAGAATCATCAAATGGAACGTTTCTCTCTCACTGTATCTGGCTCTACTTTTCTCTCTTCCTCCCTCCCTTTCTTTATGGAACTCTGTCTTTCAAATAAATAAATCTTTTTAAAAAAGCTCAGAATGGATCACCACTGCATGTGCAGTGGTCCAAAGGGCCCCCACACAATATTTACAGGTAGTCAATGTGATAACCACTTCCCAGGAATCAAATTTGCAACCATATGTAAAACAGATTAGAGCTCTCTATAAGTCTATACAATGTATGTCTCCAGAATTGGAAATAATGTGAAAATGAAATACATAGCATAGTGAATTATACAAAACAATTCTGACAGTTTAAAAACAGTGGGGAGAAAAACTTTTAAATACCCTAAAAAGCACTAAAAAAAATTGGACATACAAAGTACTGCATTACAGGGATAGATTTTGGGCAGCTGCACGGAAGTAGTCCAGAAGCACTGGCCAACTTTCGTAATTAGCAGTTATATTTCAAAGTCTCATGCGATGTTTAATAGTTGTTTTCCTTTTCCTGTTTCTTTTCAGGCACAGCTCTCCTTGGGTAACGCATTCACACTCATTTTCTACGTGGCACTGTTCTTTTTGAATTGCCTCTGTGATTTGATATACACTGATGTGAACATTCTCTATTAAATTTCTCATGTTTTGAACCATGATTCCATGTTCTTTTTGGTACACAGAAATACATTTTGCCTGTGTCCATATAATAGACCAGAAATGTGAACACAATATTGGGGCTCAAATAGTAGCAACACAAATGTGTGTCTGCTTAACCTCCTCGGCAGTAGCTATTTTCAAGTCAGTAACGTTGCTGATTTCTTCAGGCAAATGAGGCTTTAATTCATTAAAAAGTCTTGAGATTTCATCAACTGGAAATTCCAACGTAAACAAATGATATGGTTTTACCTAGAAGTTTTCTTTGTTGTTGTTTTGCATTGTAGCTCTATTATACTTTTTTAAGTGGGAATTGTGGTTTTCAGGAATTGGGCTTTCAGGATTTCAATATTTGGAGATTCTGATCTCTTGAGATTTTACACTTTAAGGATTGACACTTTTTGAGACTTTAATATGTGAAATTATGGTATCTTGAATTATGCCTTTTAGGTTTATGATTGGTAGTGAGCTTTTCTGTAAGCTAGACATAGATGAGGTATATAATATAATAGTACTGATCACATATATACACTCATTGGTAATTGCCATCTAGCCTGTTTTACTAACTCGATTTTAGTCTCCAGTACTACTAATAAGACCTAACCCTCAGCTTCATTCCTCCAAAGGTTCCTTAGCTCTACAAAAACAACACATAGTTGCAGCGAGCCATGCTCTGTACCTTCAGCCTTGTCTGACTTTTTTCCATGTGTGTTACATCAAACAAGAGAGTTTATACTGTGGAAACAAAACAAACTAGATAAAGCAAACAGGGACCACTACCTTCACTTCAACCAAGTAACTCAAAATACATGCTTTGATTTATCAAGGCTATTTTCACTTTATTTCTGTATTACTTCATACAGCCACTGACTTGACCACTATATTCTATTTTTGAAGTTATCTATTTAAATAGCAGACATGTAGATAAAAAGAACATACCATGAATATATATCACATTAATTTGTTATGAAGGGAATAGTCCCATTTAAACACCTCCAAAGCAAGCATGATCTTACTTTCTAATAGTATAATTTGTTTAATTCCCCAGTTTTAATCTGTTATGGATAAACATGTAGTCACATATTTGCTAGTAAAAATACAGGAATTCCATGAGAATTACTTTATAAAAGGGTAGGTTTATTTTTAATCTTAAAACATAGCATCAAAATCAAAACCACAACGAGGTTTCACCTCACTCTGGTAAGAACGGCTTTCATACAGAAATCAACAAACAACAAATGCTGGCAAAGATGTGAGTAAAAAGTACCCTAATCCACTCTTGGTAAGAATGTAAGCTGGTAAAGCCACTGTGGAAGACAGTATGAAGATACCTCAGAAACCTGAATGTAGACCCACCATACAACCCAGCCATCCCACTCCTGGGAATTTACCTAAGGGAAATGAAATCAGCATATAAAAGGGCTAACTGTACCTCCATGTTTATTGCAGCTCAATTAACAATAGCAAAGACATGGAATCAACCCAAATGACAGTCAACTAAAGTCTGGATAAAGGAATCAAGAAATAGGTACACCATGGAATAGTACACAGCAGTAAAAATGCAATCATTTACAGCAAAATGGATGAAGCTAGAAAACATTATATTTGGTGAAATAAGCTGACAAGGTGACAATTACCATATGTTCTCCCTGGCCTGTGATGACTAATAGAGCACCTCAAAGGCAACCTGTAGCAGTGAAATTGACACTGTGAGAAGCAATGACATTGAACAGCCCATGCCTTGACTGTTGAGGAAAAGTTTGGTTTTGCTTTATGTTTTTTTTCTTTTTATCTTATTTTACTTACCTTTTTTCTTTCATACTAATCATTGAACTCTTCACTTAACATAGAGTTAACCATATGTATATAATCAAAAATAGATCTTAGTTAAAAAGAAGATTGAGAATAAGAGGGAAGAGGGAGGGGTGGGAGGGTTGGTGGGTGAGTGGGCACAGAGGGAAGAATCACCATGACCCTAAAGTTGTAATTGTGAAATGTATGAAGTTTGTAAGTGTAAAGAAGTATAGTTCTGCATACATTCCTACTTCTAAGGACACAGCTTAAAAACCTGCCATGGGACCACAAATCCCTTTAAGCTGGGAGGTAAAAATAGCATTCTAAGTTTTATAGAGATCATATGGATGAAATTAAGTGTTAAAGTGATCATATAGATAGGATCAAGTGTTAAAGTGATCATATAAATATGACTGTTTGGTAATAATGATAGATAGAATTAAAAAGGAGCAAATACTCCAACATGGAATGCAATCTATACAGCAGAATCATAGGATGACAATTGCTTTAAGTAGCACTCTGACCTCAGAATCAACTCTTAAGGCATTCTGGTTCGGCTGAAAGAAAGATACACTTTCCTCCAAAGGGAGGAGAGAGTGTCTACTTTGCCTATGATCTTATAGAAATACTGAAGGATTTTGTGGATCTAAATGGCTTCTATAGCCTAGGCAGCTCTTCTCAAGGGCCTTGGTGATCACTGATGTCATACATAAGAGTGTTAATTGTTAAATCAACAACAGGAGTCACTGTGCACTAACTTCCCATGCAGGATTTCAGTCTTCAAAGACTTGAAGTATGAGACTTAATAGTAAAATTTATCCTCAAAGAATTACTTAGTTTTAGTGAATTAAGTGGAGGATATTCTCATGTCTCATAAATATAGTTATATCTAAGTGCTTGCCAAAGATGTATCATTCCTGGGTTCTTCTTCAAAGATAATTAAGCTTCTAGAAAAAAATAACTTTGAGATGTTATGACTTTGGACAGCACTTGTCTGGACTGTTGAGGAACAGATTTTGTTCTTTTTTAAAATATTTTATGTCTCTAGTTTTTTAAAAAAATATATATTTTTTCTCTCTTTCTTTTTCTTTTTCTTCCACATACAAAGTGTTGATCTCTTTACCTAGAATAGAGTTAATCATTTGTATATAAAGTTGAATGAAAATAGATCTTAGTTTGGGGCCAGCACTGTGGTGTAGCAGGTAAAGCCACTGCCTGCAGTGCCGGCATCCATATGGGTGCTGGTTTGAGTCCCAGCTGCTCCACTTTTGATCCAGCTCTCTGTTATGGCCTGGGAAAGCAATAAAAGAAGGCTCTGTTCCCACAGAAGATTGGGTCCCTGTTCCCACATGGGAGACCTGGAAGAAGATCCTGGCTCCTGGCTTTGGAACAGCCCAGGTCTGGCCATTGTGGCCAATTAGGTAGTGAACCAAAGGATGGAAGACTTATCTATTTCTCTGTCTCTCCTTCTCTATCTGTGTAACTCTGACTTTCATATAAATGAATAAATCTTTAAAAAAAAAGAAAATAGATCTTAGTTAAAAACAAGACTGGGAATAGGAAAGGAAAGAGGAGGAGGGGTAGGAATGTGTGAGAGGGCAATTACAGTGGGAGGAATTACTATGTTCCAAAGTTGTATTTATGAAATGCATGTAAATAACTTTTTAAAAAGCTGAAATATAGAAGTTCAAAAAATATAGCATCACACCACATTGTAACACCGATTGTTTAATTTTAAACTCTTACTAGCTCTTCATATATTCTTAGACTTACTTCCAAGGGTACAGTTTAAAAAAATTACCATGGGACCCCAAACTCCCTAAAGCTCTCTTTAGCTTGGTGGTAAAAAGATAGCATTTTGAGTGTTAAAGTGAGCATGAAGATAGGATTAAATGATAAAGTGATCATGTAGATAGGATTAGGGTTAAAGTGATCATATAAATAGGACTAAATGTTTGATAATAATAGATAGAATTAAAAAACAGTGAATGTTCCAACATGAGAAACAGTCCATATAGCTGACTCATAAAATGACAATCACTTTAAACAACACTCTGACCTCAGAATCAGCCCTTAAGGCATTCTGGTCAGGATGAAAAACCCATGAGATCACTTCAGGCATGGAAAGCCAAAACACTATGACAAAAAGTGTCTCACATGAAGGACTTCTGTGAGGAGATTCCCAACAGAAAGAAGTGATCATCAAAGAAGGATGTACTTTACTCTGAAGGGAGGAGAGAACGTCCAATTTTCTCATGGCCTTGTCTAAATATGGAAAGAATCAGAGGATTCAAAAAGCTTCCGTAGCTTGTAAACTCATGTAAAGAGCCTCGGGTGATCACTGACATCATACAAAAGAGTGTTAATTGTTAAATTAATGTGGCCGGCACTGTGATGTTGCAGGTAAAGCTGCCACCTACAGTGCCGGCACCCCATATGGACACCGGTTTGAGTCCGGTGCTGCTCTACTTCCTATCTAGCTCTCTGTTATGGTCTGGGAAAGCAGTAGAAAATGGTCCAAGTGCTCGGGCCCCTGTACCCACATGGGAGACCTGGAAGAAGCTCCTGGCTCCTGGCTTCCTATCAGTGCAGCTCCAGCCATTGTGGCCATCTGGGGATTGAACCAGTGGATGGAAGATCTCTCTCTCTCTCTCTCTCTCTCTGTGTGTGTGTGTGTAACTCTGACTTTGAAGTAAAATAAAATAGATCTTTAAAATAATTGTTAAATTAACAACAGGAGTCACTGTGCACTAACTTGCCATGCAGGACCTCTGTCCTCAAAGAGTTGGATTATGAGTTAATAGTAAATCTTAATTACAAATATTTATCTCATTTTAATGTTTTAAGTGGAGGAAATTATCTATGTTTCATAAGCTACAGTAATGTAAAAGTGCTTGTAAAAGATGAACCATTCTTGGGTTCTTCTCCAAAGTCAACTCTTTTTCTTTCTCTGTCTGTCTGTCTCTCTCTCTCTCTCTCTCTCTCTCTCTCTATATATATATATGTATAAATCAAACTTCAGAAAGGTTTACTTTTATTGAATTATAAAGTACTTTCTTTCCTGATTGTAAAAAACAATCCTGATGGTCTTCTGTTGCACAGTAGGGTAATAATAGTTAAGAATAACATACTGTACTTTCCTAAATAGCTAGAAGAAAGACTGTTGAATGTTCACACTACAAAGAAACCTTGAATATATGAAGCGATGGATGCTAATTATCCTAATATGAACATTAAAATGTATGCATGTATCAAAATACTACACAGTGCCCCATAAATATGTACAATTACTGTTTATCAATTTAAAAAAGTCTTACTAGAAACATAGGAAATTTTTAGATATTTGTATCCTTGCCAACCTTATAAACACATAGGGCTAATTTTTATTATTGTGTACTTATCACAAAAATTTCTTTTCAATGTGACATTCATAACTTATATTCAATATAGTTAATGATATTTTGTGATATAAATCTATAATCTCACCATTTACTTAACACATGTTCCACCTAGCTTCCTCCTGATCACAATCTGGCAAAAGCAGTGGTCTGTCTCTTTACCTCTCAGTCTCCTCTCCTAGCATCATCAGGGCACTGGGAAGAAAGCAGCTCTAAATATAAGTTTCTATAAGCATTTTACTATATCCATTCATGTACTTAGTGCCTTTTATGTGTAAGGTATTTTAATACTTTTGTCTTCAAAAATTCTACTTGATAGAGAAGGAGAAGGAGGTGGAGGAGAAATGTAGAAGAGGAAAACACAGAGGAGTAGGAAGAAGATGAGGGAAAAGAGAGGGAGAGAGAAGTAATTTGGTCAAGTTCATGTTCACAGATTTAAGAGTATGTAGAGGACATAGGATCCAGTTTGCATAATCCTAAAATCCATGTTATTCTCAGAGCATTGAAGTGCCATTTATTGGTAGTATATCCATTATATAAAGATAAAAGTAATCATAAACTAATAGATTTTTATAATTGTAACTAACATGGCTATTCTTCATTAAGAATATTTAACTATAATTTTATTAATTTTTCTAATCAAGTAACCTATGTTACTGTACAAACACACACATATGTATCAAATATATGTGTATGTACTATTATATAAATATATGACTTGGAATTTATTTTCCCTCTTTCATCACATAGATTTATAAATGTATACTTTTATGTGTATACATAAAAATCTTTTTAAAATATCAATTAATATTGATTCCTCCATTTTTGAGGTTAGCATCAAATTTTTATGTATATATATATATATATATATTCTTAGTAGTTTAAATAACCATAAAGCAACCGATATGTTCCAACACTGTTTCCTATACAGAAAACTTCATTGTTGCACAGATCTAATATTATACTTGACAGCGAAACAGTTGTCTACCATTATGAACTTGATGTGAAATAGTTCAGATTTTGTTTTTCTTTTGAGTGTAGCTACTCAGGGTATTACAAGTCATCAGAACATTCTGAGAGAATCAGATCTCTCCAAGTTCTAGGAAAATAACAAGTTAAGACAAAGTGACATATCAGTATGCACCCTTTCTCAGGCTGATTCCAAGCAGTCCATGAAGGATCACACATCATTATGGCCTTGATTTTTTTTTTTTTAAAGAATGGCCTAATGAGTAGTCAGCTTGGTCACTCTTTATTTTGTTTAAGATTTTAATTAGTGGGCTGGCATTGTGACATAGTGGGTAAAGCCGCTGACTGCAATGCCAGCATCCCATATGGGCACTGGTTCGAATCCTGGCTACTTCACTTCTGATCCAGCTCCTTGCTGATATACCTGTGAAGGTAGTGGAAGATGCACCAATGCTTTGTCTCTTGCCACCCTCATGGGAGACCTGGAGGAAACTCTTGGCTCCTGGCTCCCAATCGGCCTGCCTCTGGCTGTTGTGGCCATTTGGGGAATGAACATGTGAGTAGAAGATTCTCATTCTCTCTCTCTCTCTCTCTCTCTCTCTCTCTCTCCCCCCCCCCCCACCTAGCTCTCTACCTCTCTTTCCTTTTCTTTCACTCTGCCTTTCAAACAAATAAATAAATCAAGTTCTGCCTCCCCTTCTGATCCAGCTCCCTGCTAATACACACTCTGGGAGGCAGCAGTGATGGCTCAAGTAGTTGGGTCTCTGCCACTCACATGGGAGACCTGGATGGAGTTCCAGGCTCCTGCCTTCACAACCTGGCACAGTCCTGGCCATTGTGGCTATTTAGGAAGTAAATCAGTATAAAGATTTATGTATTTGAAAGGGAGGGAGGGAGGGTGGTGGGGGAGAGAGAGGGAAAGGGAGAGGGAAGGGGGGTACAATATGAGTGAATCTTCTATTCCACAATTGCCAGTAGCCCAGAACTGCATATGGGCTTCCCACATGGGGCTGCAGGAGCTGATGTACTTGGGCCATTTTATGCCTTTCCAAGGTGCATTATTACAGAGTTGAATTGAAAGAAGAGCTGCTGGGACTCAAACCCTCACTCATATGCCATGCTGGTGTTGCAAGCAGCAGCCAGCCCCTGTCTTGGATTCTTGCATTCAGATTCTTTCCCCCAGGATTCTTTGGCACAGGATTTGAACTGTTTGTAATGAACATCTAGAAGAGCTGGGCTTTGCTTTACCACTCACAGTATTTCCAATTCAATGCCTTTCTTGTGATTAAAAAAGAATGCAATCCTAATAATACTATAGTGTAGTGGTTCATGAACTTGTGATAAACAAAAAACTCTATCTCAGAATATAAGGTAGGATGTGGGGTTGTGCATATTTTGGGATGTTGAGAAATGAGTTCAGTCTTTCTCTAGAAACACAGTTGGAAAAATATAGGTAGGAGGGAAAAAACTACTTTATGCCTAGTTAGTGTAGCTACTAGCATTGTTTCTCTCATATAATACACAAACTTTCAAGGAAGTCACCAATGCCTCTATTTTCAAAATTCATAAGTGGGCATTAAAGAGGGCAAGTATCATGACTGACAACACATGACTAGGGCTGAAGAGTACAGGATCAAACCCAGGTGAATCTCACTTCAAAGTCCCTATTCTTCACTCAAGGTTATCCCAGACTTACAACATGCCAGACTTGTAACTAATGTTGATATCTATTAATATACAAAGAATTAGTAGAATAAATTTATACAAGCAAATTTTTTCTAAACTGTTTGTCCTCATGCACGGGAAGATGGACAGCATCATGTTGATCAGAGCATAAATTTGATTGTCAGGCACACACAAATTCCAGTCTTGACTCTAATACCTGTTTATTATTTTACCTCTAATAATTATTAGAGTATTAGACTACACTAAGCCATGAGGCTCCATTTTCTCACGTGTAAAATGGGAACAATAATAGAACTAGATTATAAATTTAAATTATAAGTGAAATGATGAAAATTAAAATTGAACAGTATATAGTAAGTATAAAAATTTGTTATAAATATAAGTATCTATTATGAACTTTAACACATTAAAATTTACTTTTCACAATAGCGAAGCAATACAAAAAAAAGTAAATCATGGTTTACCCCGTACTGAATCTAAAATTCACAATTATGATGGCCTGACAGTCATCAGTATATGAGTTCACACTCATCTGATAAATAAACAACCCAAGATTCGGAATAAAATTGTCAGTACAAGCATAACTAGATTTGATTATCATTAATGATTTTTAGATTGAAAAAAAAACTAGAGATTAGAATTTTTGCCCATTTCCTTTCATCTTACTCTTCCTCTGCTTCTAATAAGGGTGACAAATCGTGAGTATCAACTGTGAAATCACTTTAAATGAGATCCAGGCGCTTACATAAACAGTCTGACCCTCTTGTAACTCTGGGGTCTGGAGCCTTCTGCAAAACAGTGATGTGGGAGGAACCCTGCAACACAACAGCTACAGCAATGAATTACAGACAACTAAATAAGAGGAACAAAGGGACTCTTCTAGTGTAGCATATTGCTTCAACTCTGCAGAGATACAGTTTCAAACTGTGCGTCATGCACTAAGACTGAGTTACTCATTGTCATGATCAGGGTTCCAAGCACTCATAATTGTTTCAGCCCATTCAGAATAACACAGAGGGGTAATTTTCTTATTGATTTGAATTTCTCTCTTTTCAGCAAGCTGTGCAGAGGTACCTGTAGAAAGTGTTGCCTGCTCAATCTTCCATAATATAAGTCTGAGATGGAGTTGAGTAAGATAACACAATACTGGCCAGCGCTGTGACACACTTGGCTAATCCTCCGCCTGCGGCCCTGGCACCCCAGATTCTAGTACCGGTTGCTCCTCTTCCAGTCCAGCTTTCTGCTGTGGCCCAGGAGGGCAGTGGAGGATGGCCCAAGTGTTTGGGTCCCTGCACCTGCATGGGAGACCGGGAAGAAGTACCCAGCTCCTGGCTTCAGATTGGTGCAGCACTGGCTATAGCAGTTGTTAGGGGAGCGAACCAACAGAAGGAAGACCTTTCTCTCTGTCTCTCTCTCACTGTCTATAACTCTGTCTCTCTCTCTCTCCCACTGTCTAACTCTGCCTGGCAAAAAATAAAAAAAAAAAAAAGATAGCACGATACTTTGCAGAAAAGAAAGTCCCACATCTTCAGAAGGGAGAGGAAGTGTGCAGGGACCAAGTTAGCCCTGTGTTGACATTCCATCATCTTACCTTTAAGCTCTGCCTGTCAAAAAAAAAATAAAAAAAATAAAAAAAAATTTTAACAAAGATTATACTTCTTTGTGTCAAAGAATATCTCTCCCTTAGGGGAATAAAAATCTTAAGAAAATATTTTTTACAGTATAACAAAGTATTTTTGGATGCTATCAGGAATAAAACACTTGGAAACTGTGTCTCATTTACATTTGTCATTTATCTTGTAGATAAATGTTTTGCTTTGCTCTTGTGAGGGAGAATACTTTACAAATGAGCAAGACGGTGTCTCAGTGAAACTTTACTTGAGTTATTGACATTTGAGTACTAATTATATATAATTATATATATACTAATTATATATAATTTCTACATGCCACAAAATACTTTTAATTTTTTTGAAAATAAAAGTTCTCAGCTCATCTCTCATCCCAAAATAAGCAGATTTGACCATGAACTGGCTACTGCACTGAACTGAAATAATTGATTGACAAGTACTCTGCTGTTGATTTATCCCACTTGTGCAAAATTATCCTGATTTTTTTTTCACTAGAAAGAACATCCCCATAGTCTCCCACTAAAAATAAGTGCAGTTTACTAGTTCCTATTTGAAAATAACTCTTTGGTAAAATAGTTAAATTACTTTTTGATCTTCTGTATATAAAGATAATTGAAAATGAATCTTGCCGGCGCCGCGGCTCACTAGGCTAATCCTCCGCCTAGCGGCGCCGGCACACCGGGTTCTAGTCCCGGTCGGGGCGCCGGATTCTGTCCTGGTTGCCCCTCTTCCAGGCCAGCCCTCTGCTGTGGCCAGGGAGTGCAGTGGAGGATGGCCCAGGTGCTTGGGCCCTGCACCCCATGGGAGACCAGGAAAAGCACCTGGCTCCTGGCTCCTGCCATCGGATCAGTGCGGTGCGCCGGCCGCAGCGCGCTGGCCGCGGCGGCCATTGGAGGGTGAACCAACGGCAAAGGAAGACCTTTCTCTCTGTCTCTCTCTCTCTCACTGTCCACTCTGCCTGTCAAAAAAAAAAAAAAAGAAAAAGAAAAGAAAATGAATCTTGATGTGAATGGGATGCAAGAGGGGGTGGAGATGGGATGGTTGTGGGTGGGAGAAAGGTTATGGGGGGAAAAAGCCACTGTAATCCAAAAGCTGTACTTTGGAAATTTATATTTATTAAATAAAAGTTAAAAAAATGAAAAAAATTACTTTTTGTAACAAACATCCTCTGATTAAAATAATATATATGTATATATATGGCCTATATTCTCTAAGGATGCTAACATATAATTTATTTTCTTTTGCAGAGACTTAAATTAATATTCATATGCCATTAATAATGTTGAGTAATTTCTGTGTATGTATCAACTAAGTTATAAGAACGGATCTTCTGGTGATACAAAACTAATATGTTGCAAGATATTTGAATGCTCATTGATGCCGTGTTGGGGGCTTGTGTAGGGATTGTCATACAGTGGTTAAGCAGCCACTTGGGACACTTGCATCCCATGTTTGTGTGCCAGTTCAAGTCCTGGCTTTTCTACTTCACTGGGATGCAGTGAATGATGGTGTAAGTGCTTGTGCCCCATCACCCACTTGGGAAATCTGGATGAAATTCCTGGCTCCTTGCTTCAGTCTGGCACAACCCTGGCAGTTGTGGGCAGTTGGGGGAGTGAACCACAGAATGGAAGAGCTTGCACTCGCTCGCTCTCTCTCTCTTTCTCTCTCTCTTTCTGCCTTTCAAGAATATGAAAAATAAACCTAAGAAAAAGAAAGCACATTTGAAAATTCTCAGGTGATAATGTTTGACAAAGTTAATGGTGACAATAAAGTATAATGAGAACTCTAACCTGATTTCTGAACTTCGCTGGGCTTCAGTGTCTTCAACAATTGAAAAACAAAAATACTTTCATGGCTTTATGTAAGTTGCTTGGAAGGTGACTTGCTAGAAAAATATAAAGAATTGTAAAAGGAAGGATTGATATTTAAATAAGATACCTATTTTGATGATGAAAAGTTGTGTGTATTGCATGTATTATTTTTTAAGAGAAACATACATAGGTTGTTAATATATTTATTCCAAACTTATACAGTAATTGTTAGAAATAGGAATTTCTTATATGTGCCTTTGACTGTTGGATGTATGACATGAGAAATAAATGTAAATATTTTTAAGTCATTTAAATTCACAGTTTTAAATATATAGTTTTAATAAAATTGCCTGAAAGTCCTTTAAATATGTATTTCCTCCACAGCAAAAGAGACAAAGTTGTGCTAAGGAATATGACCCAGTTTTTCAAATTAGTATTCATGAAGTTTGGTGACTGAGTCTTAGCAATACATATTGAAAATGGAGCTCTAATTGTTTACAACCCTTTCTACTCCTCTGTTTTGTAATATCAGCATTTAAAAAGCCCCAAGCATGCATTTATCTGAATTAAAAGGACCTACAATCACACAGTTAGGTGACTGTCTTTCTTTGCTCTGAAGTTTTATTGTCATAAAGACAAGTTTCTATTTTGCATGCTCATTTTTATAAGTTAAAAACATTGAAAAAACACAAAGAAGACAAAAATTCACACATTGCCCCACTTGTCTAAATAGAACCACAGATACTATTTTAGTGCATTTTATATTTTTATATTTGAACAATTGAAATTAAAATTTGCATAAATTTTGCAAACTGACTTAAATTTTTAAAAATATATTTATTTGAGAGACAAGAGACAGAGAGACACAGAGTGTTCATCTACTTGTTCACTCCCCAATGTCTGCAATAACAATTGGCAAAAACCAGGACCCAGAGATTCAATCCAGGCCTCCAACAAGAGTGGCAGGGACCCAAGTAGTTGAACCGTCACCGCTTGCCTCCCAGAATCTGCATTAGCAGCAAGTTGGAATCAGCAGCCTGAGCTGGAAATCGAACCCAAGAATTCCAGTGTGGACTGCATGCCAACAGGCATCTTAGATAGAACCTTTATAACAAATGCCTCTTGAATACTAACACTTTAAACAATATTATATCATAATCCTTTTCCTATGTTATGGTATAGTAGGTAAACATTGTAGTGCTCAGCGCTCAATTACAGAAGAACCATATATATGAGGGTATATAAAAGGTCTTCAAAGAGGTCATGGAAGTTACATATCAGGAAGAAACTGTACATAGATTCCATTTCTTTTGTGGCAAAATAAACTTTTCTTTTAATTTCATTTTTCCATGATCTCTTTTGCAATATTTTGTGTCTATGTATTTGCACGAGTGTGTTTGTGTGTGTGTAGTCATACATATTTGATGTAACTTTTTATATCACATATGTATTTAATAAGAAATAATTTACTATAAGGATTTAATCTTTGTGATTGAGAAAGCAAGGAATGCAGTCTGTACAAAGCTATTGCTCTGTGTCTGATGCAGGAGCCTGAAGTTGACAAGCTGAGATGGAAGGACAGCTGAGAAGTAGAGGGGAAGAAGGATAGGCAAGACTAATCAGGATGAGTTGTGACACATGAGGCTAGACTAGAATCCATGTTGGTTTCTGATAGCTTCTAAGCATTCAACTTTTAAGAGACAGAATGGATGTCTTACAAAGAGAATCTGGCATCTGTCTCATCATGAAAACAAATTCTTGGCTCAAGAATTGAAGAAGCAAATAAAGAAGAACTACTGGGCATTGTAGGAGCTGTGGACTAGCCGCTGACCCAAACCAACAAGGGAAGTCAGCTGACTATCAATGACAGAAAGGCACTGCTACAGCAAGCATTACTCCCGTGCTGCCCTTCTCCTTGGTGAAGCCACAGCTTCATTTGCCTTCCAATCCTCATGCAGGATGCACTTTACTTGCACATAGAACTATGCAGAGGAGGGAATTCTGGACATACAGGATCTGTTTAAGTGGACACAATCCACCAAAGCCATGTTACTGTTAATTGCTATAAAATATTTTATGAAGTGCAAATACTAAACTTAGCACCATCAAATCCAATTATTGCATACTTGGAAATGCTGAGGTGTTGAGCAGTACTTACACATGCCCTGTTACTTTACACATCGTCTCTAAAGATCATAGTGTTTGTCTTTTGTTAATTGTCAAAACTGACTGATTTGCTTGCTTTTTACCCACTTATCTCTACTTTCCTTCAGATTTCAGCCTAAGTGTAATAGTCAAGGGGAAGTTCCCTTGTTTTTGTAAAACTGCTCTGTGGTCATCAGCTGTGTTCCCAAACCTCCACTAACTGCTGTATCATCTTTGGTTTTTTTTTTTTTTTTTTAAGTTCAACATTCTAAGTGCCTGTGTCTTTCACTACACTCTACACTATTTGAGGACACACAAAGTATTTCACTTATGGTTGGATCTGTGCATTTTAGAAGAATTCTTGGCACATAATAGGCAAGCAATTAATATTTTAAAATAAAACCAGTATTAGCTAAACCCAGAAAGTGTACTATTTGACTTTTTGTTTCCATCTTTTGCAAAATATGTTCTAATTTTAATTACATGGGTTTTCCTCAGAAAAATGAGTTGGAAACTCTCTTCCAGCTTCATAGAGCATTTTCTGGTACCAATGGATGAAAATCACATGAAATGTTTGTCACTCGAGTCACATGATTGGTTAATGTCTCCTAAAATAAAAATCATTTCACTATGAAACCACAATGTTTTGAGATTTCCTATTTTTCATTGACTATTAAAGTTAACAAGCAATTGATATGTACACACTTCGGCTAAAAACTTTGAAGACACTCTAAACATTGTCATTGTTTTGACGAATATTCACATGAAATCAATATTAACATTGATATTCTTGCCATTGTTTCTGATTCATCTATTATTCAGGATGACTCTACAAACAATAATCTCGAGTTAAAGGAGAGGAGTGGACTGTGAATAAATAATAGGCTTAGGAAAAATTTGATGCTTTAATTTTTTTTACTGTGATTTATATGAATGTATTTAAATTGTTCTCTTTTGTGATATTCTAAACATTAACCAGCACTGAAGCCCTGGATATGTGGTGGTTTGGTGGTGATGGGAAGGCAGCAGGCTCTTTTTTTCAAATTTGCAAGATGGTCGTGTGCATTGCATTACCCTATAGTGACAATTTGTTTTTACCACATTTTCATTTTATTTTCCACCTAAACTAGTAAGTCATAAAATAGATAAATATTACATGGATCTTATACTATATTTTAGCATTTTTGTTATCAATAACTCATGGTTTTCAACATCTCAAATATAAGTTTTATTCTCTTTTAAAATTTTTATTTATTTGAAAGGCAGAAGGAGAGGGAAAAGAGGAGAGGAGGGGAGGGGAGGGGAAAGGAGGGGAGGGGAGGGGAGAATTTTCTATCTACTGGCTCACTCCCAAAATGTCCACGAAAGCTAGGGCTGGGCCAGGCTGAAGACAGGAGCTAGGAGCCAGGAACCCAATCTAGGTTTCCCATGTGGGTGGCAGGAACCCAACTACTTGAACCATCACCTTCTGCCTCCTAGGGTGCATATTAGCAGGAAGCTGTAACGGAGAGCAGAGGTGGGACCCAACTCAATCACTCTTATAATAGATGTGGGAGTCCCAGGCAGTGGCCTAACTGCTATGCCAAAGGCTCACCTTCAATTCTTTTTAAAAATAATTTTATTTTTTGATTGACACATGATATTTGTACATGTGTATGAGAAACTATGTGATGCTTTGATTCATGAATAAATTGGGGGATAGTCAATCTGGGTAGTTAGCATATCCATCACCTTAAAATTTCATTATTGTTTCTTTATGGTGAGAACATTTATAATCCTCTCTTCTAGACATTCTGAGATATACAATGCATTATTAACTGTATTCACCCCACTGTGCTATTGAACAGCAGAACTTATTTATAGTCCTCCCATCTAACTGAAATATTGCACTAACTGACCAGTCTCTTCCCTTCCCATCTCCCCCTATTCTCTCCTCCATGTCTGGTGACACCTATGCTTCCCTCTACATTTATGAGACTTTTTTAGATTGCATATATGAGTGGCATTATGTGATAATTTTCTTTCTGTTCCTGGCTTCTTTCATTTAGCATAATGACTTCTAGCTTCATCCATGTTTTGCAGAATATGGAATCAAGCTAAATGGTCACCAATGGGAGAACAGATTTAGAACATTTGATCCATATACACTATGGGATACAAATCAGCAATAAAAAGTTAATTCTGTCCTAGTTCTTTTCATTAATACTAATTTTAGTCCTGAAGATGTCCGTCATATCAAAAGTTATGACATCATGCTTTAATTTCAATTTTTATTTCTTTTGTTTGTAATGAACTAGACATGAATCTCAAAACAAGATATGATACTGAAATATCACTGGAGGAATTCTGATACATCCATTAAAAATAAATACATTCTCATTAGTCTAGAGTAATAATAGATCCATTAATCATTTCCTTTTCTCTTTGAATAATTTTGTTTGGTGGGCTCTAAGACTTTGATATAAAAGTTTTCATTACAAGTGTTTTGTTCTTTCAGAGTGTTCCCACAGTTGGACTTTTTCACTGCACTCTCCTTTGCTGACAGTTAGATTCCGATGTAACTTATCTCTGTCAAACCAGCCACACTGAGTTGGCAGCCAGGAGATGGTTACGCACCAGCGATGATGAGGTGAGCCACAGTGGGAAGCATGAGGTGTGCCTGAAGGGATTTATGGCACTGTAGCACATTCTTCCTAAAGCATTACATTTTTTGTAAGGAACAGGGGATGCAGTGGATGCTTCAGCCATTAAGCTTGAAAAAGGAACACAGTTTATCCAATTATTGAATAGTACTTTGAAATCCTCGATAATATTCATTTACTCTGTATTATTTTACTGATTAAAATTAAGAGAGAAGTAGCATATAAAAATACCATGTCTTGAATTATAGGGCCTAAAAACATTGTTATTGTCCCAGTGGTATTTGCTTAATCTATTTGACCAATTTTTTTTATTTTCTGTTTGCCTTGGTTTAAGGGAGATTATAATACAATACATTATTTTTCCCTGCCTGGAGAAATTATTTTACAGTTCCTGCCTCTCAGATGTAGGGGAAACTTCACTATTAGATTCACTACATTTCATTGTATAGATCACCTTTTACCTGTCTGATTCCTTAGAGGAGTGACACTTCTCAAAAGGTAAACAACTGATTTGCAGAGTGTGAAAGAACAGGGAGGAAGGAATTATGATGGGTGATGACTGCCACTGTTTTAAAGTCAGGAATTTTCAACTCCAGATCCATATTTTATTTTATTTTAACTCTTGACACATAAAGCAGTGCCAGGAATATAGATGAGAGTCAATAACTTCTCAAATGAAAAAAAAAAAAGGACAATAGTGCGCCAAAGAGAAAAAGGCATCACATTATAGCAAGATTACAGCTGATATTTTAGGGAATATGGATCAGATATCTTACTCTTGAATGCTGCTGCCCTAGATGGTCTAGAAGACAAGAGACAGAGAAAGATGTCATTTACTGCATTTTGCATCATCCCTCATGTTAGGCAAAAGTCAGAAACAGCAGGGACACTGTGAACTGTGTGGTGCTTCTTGATGCATATAAATGGGACTCAAGTTCAATTTGCTCTTTTTTGTCTCATTACAAAAAGCTTAAACTACATTATCCAAGCATCTTTTGACTTTGAGCAACGTACCATCTTTTCTTCAAAATGCTGTTTCTTGGGGCTGGTGTTTATGCAATAGTTAAAGATGCAGCTTCAGACACTGACATCTCTTATAGGAATGTCTTATTTGAGTTCTGGTGTTCCACTTCCAGTCCAGCTTCTTGTTTATACACACCTTCAGAGGCACACACCTCCTCTCTCTCCCCCTCTCTCTTACTCTGCTTTCAGTTAAAACAAATAAAAAATAAAATAATCCAATTTTTATATGTTTACTATAAAGCAGAGGTATGGAAGGGTTATACGCTAATTACGGAGACAAGGCAAAAATACTGAACTGGAAATGAATCTACACATGTAATAGAATGTACAAAGCTCTTTCTCTACCTCTTAATTGTGGGCAATCCTGTGTCTGGCTGGAAGAGTCCCTGCCTAGCCTATGAAGGAAGTCAGGAGGGCATTGCACACCAGGGAAAAACCCTGGTTGAGGACTTAGCACACTGAGACCCACATATGACCTGACTGCTGGGAGGCAGCCCAGGCCCCAGGCACATTTTCCCCACTCCCACTTCCTGTTGAGGGCTTGTAATTGTCCGCTAGATAAACAGCTCCTGGGTGTGGCCCACACCCATAAGACCACCTGGAAGGCTACATCAGCTAAGTGACTTTCAAGCTGATTGGAGACGCTTAGAGGCAAAGGTATCAGTTCTATCCTATAGAATTAGTGTTGTTACCCTGAGCTAGTTACTCCTCTTTGCCTGCCTTATAAAAGATTTTGCCTAACTGCTAATAAACAGACATGTTCACTGAAACTGTCTCTGGTGCTTCCTGTTGAAGAATGCTTTGGCTCCACTACCCCGATAGTGTGGGCATTGCAGGACAAGCCTGCACTTAATCAGTACACAGGACAGCATAAAAAAAGGTTGGTAATCCCAGTTGATGTTTGGTACATTTAAACCAAAAGTAAGGGCTATTATCCAATTTAGAGGATATAATACAACAATTCAGTGTGTGTATCTTTAATGCAAAAATCCAAAACTCCAAGTCCGAAATACTCCAAATTGTTTCAGTTTTTGCTCACTGACATAACACTATAACTGGACAATGTCACATGATTTTATGCACAAAGTTATTGAAAATATTGCACAAAATTAACTTTAGGCTATGTGTACAAGAAACATAAGTAAATTTAATGTTAAACTTGACTTCTATTTCTTAAAAATCACATTATTTATGAGTATTAGCAAATACTGCAAAATTAAATAAAACGCAAAAGACTTCTTGTCCCAAGTATTTCTTTTAAGGGACATTCAACCTGTTTAAAAATATGAGTGAGGAGTGGGTATTGTGGTGCACAGGTTAAGCTGCTTCTTAGAACACCATATCCCATATAGAAGTGCCTGGGACTAATTTCCATTCTGCTTCTGACCCACTTCCCTGCTTATGCACCTGGGAGACAATAGATGATGGCCCAAGTACATAGATCTCTGTCAACCACACAGGAGATGCAAATGGAATTCCTAGCTCCCGGCTTTGGCCTGGCAGAGCCCTTGCTCTTGTGTTATTTGGGGATATATTGCATGTTCTCTCTCTCCCTTTGTCCTTTAAATAAACAAAAAATACAATAAGTGGTAAACAAAGGATACATTGACAAATAGTTTTAAAAATAAGATGTAACCTAGAGTAAAGACAGTCCAATAAGAAAATTTAGGGCCATATAATAGGGCTCTTTTTTATGGACTTAGAATAGTTTACAATTAAACCATCTCTTGTGTTTGTTAGCATTCTCCAGAAAAGCAGCAAATCACACATACATGAAAATACAGATACAATATACAGGAGAGTATTTCAAAATCTTATGAAAAATGTCATGACAAGATAATTTTATTTTCATGCACAAAGTGTGTATTTGTGCAGGTAGGTAGGCAGGTAGGTAGGTAAGTGGGGAGGGGAGAAAAAGAGAATTCATTGACTCATGATTAGGGAGGCTGAGAAGCCATGTGACCATGGTCTGTAAAATGGAGACCCAGCAAAGCCAGAGATGGAATTCAAAGACCTGAGAGCCAGAGAACTTATGACATAAATCCTAGTCCCAGTAAGAAGATTGAAAATAGGAACACCAAGAGCACAAGAAATTTGATGTCCCAGTTCAAGTAGCCAGTCAGAGAGCTATCAAATTCTCCCTTCCTCCACATCTTTGTTCTGTTCAGGACCTCAATAGGCTGAAAGATGCCCACCCACATTGATGAGGGCAATCTACTTTATTCAGCCCACTGATTCAAATGCTAATGTCTTCCAGAAATACCCTCACAGATAAACCCAAAACAACATTAAACCAGAAAATGGACATCTTATGATCTAGTCAATGTGACATATAAACTTAACTATCCCATCTCTCATCCTTTTAGTGGTCAAGAGCTATAGCTCCATAAAATAAATGTGTATGAGTTACCGCACAGACATATTACTCTTCCTGGCACTAAATTTTAAGAAACTTCTCCTGTGACTTCTTATAAAGTAAAGATAGAACAATGTACTTAATATTTCCATAATAAACATAATAGTAAGTTTGAAAAGAACATTGTTCACTTGAGGCAATCCCTTGAGAAGCCAAAGAAAACTGAGTCATAAACATAGTTTTCAATATCTAAATTGACCTAAGAATAAATTAATCTATAGGACAGTGGTTTCCAAATGCTTGATATAGTATGTCATAGTGTGGATGTGAATAGATTAGCTGAATATTACAGACTCCAAAAATAGTCCTCCATTTACATGAGAATAGGTTTTTAAAAAGTTTTATTTGAGAGATACAGCTGCAACATTAATACTTGTACAAGAAACATTTCTTCACAATGTAGGAACAGACCTAATTTTTTATGATATATCTAGTAGTAATCATAAAAGAAAAATATACTATAAATTCAATGCCCTAAATCTTTTGTTCATCAAAATACATCATTATAAATTGAAAAGCAGGCCACAAGCTGGAAAAATATATTTGCAAAGCACATAAGACTGGAACTTTCTATTTGACTTCAAGCTTTTAGTTGAACAGACTGAGGGAAGCCCTCACTCAGGCAAAAATCTTATAAAAATGTCAATAGTTCATTCTCTCTCTCTCTCCCCCCCCCCCTGTGATATTCTTTCAAATAAATAAATAATTTTTAAAAAAAGTAATACTGCTAAGGACATGTGTTTGGTAGATTGGTTAAGATGCTGCTTGGTGGGCCAGCACCGCGGCTCACTAGGCTAATCTTCTGCCTTGTGGCGCCGGCACACCAGGTTCTAGTCCTGGTCAGGGCACCGGATTCTGTCCCGGTTTCCCCTCTTCCAGGCCAGCTCTCTGCTGTGGCCAGGGAGTGCAGTGGAGGATGGCCCAAGTGCTTGGGTCCTGCACCCCATGGGAGACCAGGAGAAGCACCTGGCTCCTGCCATCGGATCAGCGCAGTGCGCCGGCCGCGGAGGCCATTGGAGGGTGAACCAATGGCAAAGGAAGACCTTTCTCTCTGTCTCTCTCTCTCACTGTCCACTCTGCCTGTCAAAAAAAAAAAAAAAGAATTATTTAAAACATGTACAATGTTATTAATCAGAACAATAGAATTAATTATAATCCCTTCATATCACATAATATTCAAACCAAACTCCTTTTTTGGTCTAAAAAATTATTTATAATATTTGGCTGTTTGATTTGGGATCCATACAGTTTTTGCCTAGTGAATTAAGTTGATATGATTCATGTTTCTTTTAATTTATTAAAATTAACCCTCCCTTCCTTTTCATGGCATTTAGCTTGTACTATAACCAGATAACTTATCCTGTAGTATTTCACTCATTTTGGATTTAGCTTCTAATGAATAATGTAACTAGAATCATCAATGTTTGATAAAATCATTAATCTCTAATATATAACTGATTACCCAAATTATATGTATATATGTGTACATATATGTTTTTTCTGTAGTTATTTCTGGTCAAATTCCTCTCTATTTCTACCAGCTTAAGTTAAATCCTCCTGGATTTATATTCTTCACTAATAAGAAAAGAACTTTTAGAATGTCTGTAATATAATAGGTACTCAGTAACATGTGCTGAATAAATTAAGGGAAAATACACAGTTGAATATTACTTTAACCAGGTCATTAATGTAAACTTAGCTTTTATCTTTCCAAATCATTATTACATTCAGTAAGATTAGTTTTCCTAAGTAACAGCATTGGGCATATTGATTCTTAAGAAAAAAATTATAAAACCAAAATTACATAAAACTCTGGCCTGACATTTAAAATTATCCAGGGTTCATCCATTAATCTTGGATTTCACTGATACCCATTAGGAATAATATTTAACTGAAGTGCATTTTCAGAAGTATGACTTTCATTTTCTTCAATCTGCCCCATCCATTTCATTTTTCTTATTTTCAAGATATAGTATATTTAACAACTTTTTAGAAAAGGTAAATGACATTTTTATTAAAAATAATTGACATATTTATGGATGAAGTGACATTACATGTATACAATGTGCATATATGCAATGTATACTGATTAAATATTGGTAATAAACATTCTACTTTCTTGTAATTATTTTATGATGGCAGCCTTGTGGCTCCTCTTTTCTTTCTGATCAGAAAATATATAACAGTCTATATTGAACTGCAGCTGTGCCACACTGTTCTGCATAACATTAGGATCTTATTCCTTCTATCCAAGTCTGCTTTGATCGTTACCCTTCCTCCTTCTAACACCCCTCCTCACCCTTTCCAGCCTCTTGTAATTCAGATTGACTTTTCTTAGCTTCCACATATGAAAGAGAACATATATTTGTCTTTCTGTTCCTGGCTTCCTTCACTTGACATAATGTCCCCCAGTTCCATCCATTTTGCTGCAAATGACAGGATTTCATTCCTTTTGATAACTTGATAATATTCCATTTTGTACATACACCATGGTTGCTTTACCCATTCATCTGCTAACTGACACTTTGGTTGATTCAATGTACAGGCTATTGTAAATAGTGATGCAATAAACATGGTTGTGTAGAAATCTCTTTGATAAAATGATTTTATTTCTTTTGAGTATGTAACAAAAAGTGTGAAATGTCAGACTGAAGCCAAGAATCAGGAGATTTATACAGGTCTCCCACATGGATACAGGGGCCCAACCACTCCTTTTCCAGGTGCATCAGCAGAGAGCTGAATTGGAAGTAGAGCAGCCAGAAATCGAACCAGCACCCTTTTGGGATGCCAAGATGACAGGTAGTGGCTTTATCTGCTTTACCACAACACTAACCCCTCAAAATTCTTTTTCTGATATATGCACTTGTTTTTATAACCTCCTTCTCAATATTTCCTTTGCTGTATCCCACATACTTTGATGCAGTATGTCCTCATTTTCATTTGTTTCAACCAACTTTTTATTTCCATTTTAATTTCTCAATGATTAAATGGTCATTTCAGAGCATGTTCAAGTTCCATGTATTTGTCAACTTTACATCATTCTTCTGTTGTTGATTTCTAGTTTCATTCTATTGTGCTATGAGAAAGTACATGATATGATTTCAATTTTTAAAAATCTATTCACACTTGGTTTGTTTTGATGGTCTATCTTGGAAAATGTTCCATGCGCTGACAAGAAGAGTGACTATTGTGCAGCTGTTGATTGTAATATTCTATAACTATTATTGCAATTATTTATTTATTATTTGAAAGAAGATGGTAGGGGTAGAGGAGGAGGTGGGGGTGAGGGAGGGGTTAAGTGTGGGAGTGGGAGTGGAGGTGGGGTAGAGGTAGAGGTTGAGGTAGAGGTAGAGGTAGAGGTAGATCTTTCATTCACTGGTTCACTCCCCAAATACTGCATGGCTTGGGCTGGCTGGTCCAGGTAGAAGCCAGGTGGATGTCAGTGTCCCACGTATTTGGGCTATCTTTCACTGCTTTCCCAAGTTCATTAGCAGGGAGGTGGATCAGAAGCAGAGCAGCCTGAGTAGAATAAGCACTCCAGTATAGGATGTTGGTGTTGCAGGCAGCAGCTTAAGTCACTGTGCCACAATGCTGGCCCCTGTAAATTTCTGTTAAATCCATTTGTTCTGGAGTATGGTTCTTCAACTCTGATGTGCCTTTATTGATCTTATGTCTTGAAGATCCATTGGTGAGAGTGTGCTGTTGAATACTTCATACTAGTCTACGTCTCCCTTTAGATCCAATATATTTGCTTTATGTATTTGAGTAGTCTGGCATTGTGTGAAAATTCATTTCCAACTGCTGTATCTTCTCGCTGATCTGATCCATTTTTTGATATGTAGTGACATTATTTGTTTCATTTCATAGTTTTTCATTTAAAATATGTTTCATCCAATATTAGTATTGCTCTTCCTGCTTGCTTTTTGGTTCATTTGTATGGAATATCTTTTTCCAATCCTTCACTTTCAATGTATATCTTTTGTTATGAATTAAGTTTATTACAAAAACTATGGAGTTGGGTCTTATTTTTTTAACCCTCCATCCAACCTATACCTTTGATTGGGAAATTTAGTCCATTCATATTCAAAGTTATTTTGATAGATAAGAGTTTTTCCTGTCACTTTGTTAATTTCTTACTGATTATTGTATGTATTGTTTGTTTGTTGTCCTTAAATAACTTTTTATTTATCTTTGGTTTTCTGTCATAATAAAGTTTGATTCTCCTCTCTTTTTCTTTTCTGCATCTGCTGTGCTGGTGAATTTTCCGTATTTTCATGATTTTTGTTGTTATCATTTTACTTCTAGTGCAAGACTCCCTTTAGCATTTCATGTAGGTCTGATCTGGTTGTGATGAATATTCACAGATTTTTGCTTTTCTGAGAAAGATAAATAAAATCTTTCAGTTCTGAAGGATAGCTTTTCTAGATACAGTATTCTTGGTTGGCAGTATTTTTCTTCCAAGATCTATATCATTCCATTCTCTTCTGTTCTGTAAATTTTTTCTTGAGAAGTCTATTGTCAGTCCAGTGGATTTTCCTGTATGTTACTGATGCTTTCCTGTCACTGCTTTTAGGATTCTCTCCTTGTATTTGACTTTTGATAGTGTGACCATGTATATTGGAGGTCTTTTATGGCTGAGTCTTGTTGTTGTCCTTTGTGAGTCCTCTATCTGGTATCCATATCTCTTTCAAGAACTGTATGTTTTCAACTTTTATTTCATTCAATAGTTTCTCTGTGTCTTCTTCCTTCTTTGCCCTTAGGTGTCTCCCTAATGCAAGTATTTGTTCACTTAATGATGTCCCAACTATCTCATAGGGTGTCTTTCTTCTTTCCAATTCTTGTTTATTTTTGTCTGTGTTATTTCAAAGACTTGTCATCGAAGTAGACATTTCTTCTGCTTGTTCTTTTCTTCTATTGAAGCTCTAAGTTGCATTTATTTCATTGATCGAAGTTTTCAGCTCCAAAATTTCTGATTCTTCTTAATGATTTCTACCTCTTTGTTGAATTTCTCACTCATATCACCATTGTTTTCCTCATCTCTTTGAATTGTATAAGTCATTGAGTTTCCTTAGGATCATTACTTTGAACTCATTTTTATGCATTTTTAAGATGTTCTTGATGTCAGAATACACTCTCAGAACTGTTGTGTTACACCGGTAGCTTTGTGCTTCCTTACTGAATGCTGTTTATTGTAAATCTATGTGGATGTCGGAGCATCTGGCATAACAATGGCCTCCTCTTTATGTAGTAGTTTTTTTGGAGAAATGTTTTTCATTTTGATGGTATGTGGGTGTCAGTTTTGTGGTTGTTTTTGTCATTTCATTTTTCTATAAGTAGTAATATGCATCTTTAATCTCTAGGGATTTTTTTTTTGCTTAGATACTTATTTCTAGATCCTTGTTTTAATTGCAGTTTTATAATTACATGATAGACAATGCTTTACTCCTAGTATACTTAACTTTTAAAATAATATTTAGAATGCATTTGTCATATTCTGTCTTATTTTAGTAGATTGATATAGATTATAATCTATGTGAGGTTAGGAGCTGGCATGATTTATTTTAATATAAGAAAATTATATAATAATTGAGTTAATTAGCATATGCTAATGTGGACAAAAACATTTGCTGATAATTGTTTAAAAATATTAGACAGTGGCAATGAGTGTTTTCCACCAAGTGCCTTGAAATACACTGTAAGTCATAACTTGTTTTTTAGAAGATCTTGATCTCTTCCCTACTCTGCATTTTCTACACCACTCTTATATTTCCTTTATCTCTAACATTTATTTACCTCTACATTACAAACTTTCAACTTGATCTTGACTTATACAGAAAAATACTATGGCTCAGGAAGGCTAATGACCTCTATAATGTGGCTAAATTGTAAAAAGATCAAAAGTAGATACATCATAAAATACCCTTTTTTCAGGTATTAGTAATCTGGTAAGAAATATTTTATTGTGATAAAACACAAATAGTATGAAACCTACCCTCTTAAAATTTTTAAGTGTACAGTATTGTTAACTACATGCACATTGTGCTATATAGTAGATATCTAGCATGTTTTTACCTTACATGATCAAAATTCTACTCATTGAACACAAACTATTTTTTCTTTCAAGCCTTTGCAACTACCATTCTGCTTTCTGCTTCTGTGACTTTTGCCACTTTAGATACCTTCTATAAGTGGAATAATTCAGTATTTTTCTTTCTGTTACTGGTTTATTTCATTTAGCATAATGTTTTCAAGATTAAACTATACTGTTTTAACAATGTTTTCAATATAAAACTATATTGTAGATATTACTAGATTTCCTTCTTTTTTAAGGCTGAAAAATATACCATTTCAAAAGTTTCTTCTCATTTGTTGATAGGTATTTAAGTTATTTTTATTTGTTTGCTGTTGTGAATCGTGGTACAATGAACATAGGTGTGCAAAATACCTCACTGAGATCCTGTTTCCAGTTCTATTTGCTGAACCACCTTAATTGGTCATGTAAAGATTTTTCTAATTAGAAAACAATCTACATAGCAGAATATATAGGATACCATAAATTCTAAACACTCCAATAAGAAGACTTATTAAATAATTGCCTAAATTTCTCTTTTTAGTCTTTAATTCTACTAAAAACTCATACAGTAAATGATTTTTCAGCATTGAGAAATTATGGAAGTAACATTTCCAATGAGGCCTTGAAGAATACAGTATATTGACAAATGGATAGGTCAGAAATGGATAGGTCAGATTTAAATTTGCTTGTTTTTCAGCAAATTTTATACTTAACATATTTTCATTAGTAATATGCAAGTTTTAGCAATATTCACAGTACACCAGGGAAAAAGTTTAGAAAAAAAATACAAACTCAGGATTAACTTGAATGACTGTAGTCATCTACAAACATACCTATTTTTTTTAATTCAGCTCAGAAAAATGCTTTGCCACATTGCTAAAAAAAGATTAAAAGTTGAATATCATTAATATAGTATTTATTAAATAGGTAATTTAACAAACATTTCTTTAATATTCACTGTTTAAGTATAATCTGAAGTCAACTTGAGAAATAACTCCCTGATTCATATATAAATTATCATAATATAATTATTTATGGAGTAAGCACCATGAGTAAGAAACAACTCATTACAGAAATTCATAGTGTGGACAAACAGCCTGGTAACTCTGGACATCAGCAAAGAGAGATGAACAAAGCAGTCACTGCTGCTGCCACTGTCACCCCTGCTTCTATACTGCCTCCCCGGCCTAGGGACATGATCTTGCCAGGACAGTGTTCTATATATAAAATATTAGAACTGAGGAGACCACCTGAGGGAAATTTTCAGAAGAAGTGAAAACTATAAATAGCACAGTGACTATAAAATCCAGGAGAGAGAGAGAGAGGGAAGGAGAGAGGAGGGAGGGAGGGAGAGAGAGAGAGAAGCATGATGCCACTATTGCCTTTTACTCCTACCCCAGCTCCCCAGCTAAGGGATACCATCTTGCTGGGAAAAGGGTTCTACATATAAAATGCTATGACTGAAGGAACACTGTATAAAGGAAGTGATGAGATTTTCAAAGAGCACAGAGACTCTGAAGGCCAGCAGAGAAAGGAAAAAGCATGTCACAATTGCCTCCTGCTTGCCATTCCTACCCTGGACCCCCAGCTGGGGGACTGCCATCTTGCTGGGAACAAGTAAGCAGAAAGCACCGCACCCCTCACTACCACAGCAGACAGGGAGCCCCAAGTGTGGGAGAACTCCACAGTCCTCACTGTGGAATTAAATTGAAAGGTATAGTGACAAAGATACCCATATGCACACACACATAGCATATTTCTGTCTGCTGGTTCACTCCCCAAATGGACAGACCAGCCAACGGTGGGCCACACTGAAGCTAGGAGGCAAGAACTCCATCTGAGTGTCCCATATGGGTGGCCAGAACCAAGCACTTGGGCCATGCTCTGCTGCTTTCCCAGGCACATCAGCAGGGAGCTGGGTCAGAAGCAGAGCAGCTAGCACTTAAACCAATACTTGCACATGAATACCAACATTCAAGTAGGAACTTCACCCAGGATGCCACAACACTGTCTTTAGACATTAAAGCAAGTCTAGAGGGCTGACTGGGTCCAAATGACTACTTTGCTCCAAAAGAAGGCATCTATATTGCTTCACTCTGTCCTCAAAAATCCAGACCTGAACTGCTGTTATGAGGTTGCTAAATTCCATCTGTCTTAGAGAGCAGCAAGCAGCCCCCACTACCAACAGCCCCCAGGGACAGAGCAAGGATACTTTCTAGGGCACAGAGTAGACCCCTTTGATGCCTGCCACTGTGGGAGTTCTGGGCACAATTCCAGGAACTATACTTATTCATTGTGTGTGATTAAGTGAAGATCCCCTTGGCTTTTTGGGGCTAATCACCAACAACAGTGTTCCCCAAGGACCAGATCTGAGGAAGCCTCCTCTATAGCTCTTAGCACAGGGTACTGCATGGCCAAGGCACAAACCTCTGTCAATTTCACATGCCTATGGGGGACTAGGGACAGTTTCCTCTTTGCCCTGAAATGGGAGCTGTCGTTGTTAATGCTACAACCCCAGGAGCAGCCTGCATTCACCTATTGGATTTACAGGGCCTAACTGCCATTCCTCTGCTTCAGACTTGTGACTACCAGTTTGCAATTCCCAGCATAGTTGGCACTCACCCTGTAACAATTGAGTAAGGATCCCACTGTACCCTGCAGCTTCAACACCCTAACTGTTATTACCAAATTTCTCAGTTACTAGAACAAACCCTGTGGGAATTAGGGAATAATTAACCTCCACTGCTTCAGACCCACACAGGCCAGTACATAATCCTCATCAAAACATGCATTCACACAGTGATAACTGGGGTAAGGTCCTTGAAGCATCCTCCAGGGCTGGCACTTGGATTTTGGTGATGTATTATTCAGCATTAGTCATGCCTACACAACAGGATCTGGGGAAGGACCCAGAGACAACAAACAGGGTCATAGTTATTGGTGCCACATGTTTTAGTATCACTCAATCTTCCCTTGACAGACAAAAAGACAGCACTTGCTGTGTCCATAGCACAAGGAATGTGACTACAGCCAGCGCATTGCATATGACTGATACTCAACTCATCAGGGACTAAAAATCCACACCTTTGAAAAATTCATGGCAATGTCATACCACCTCCATGAACTACTAAAGACTGTACAACTGTGGCACTCCTCATCACTGCTGATGCTGATTACATCTGAATAAATCATTCAGAATGTTGGTTACAATTCTGGGCTCCTCTAGAACCAAAGCAAAGCAAGAACCCAGGTGATTTCCCACATTCCATCAAAACAAAGAATAATTTCAAAAAAAATAATGAACTGTTACACCAGAAGTGCAGGCATCAACATACTGAAACAAGAAATATGAAGAGACAAGGAAGCATGGCACCTCTAAAAGAACACAATAGTTATTCAGAAATAGATCCTCCTCTGAAAGAAATCTCTGCAATGTTTGAAAAATCATTCAAAATAATGATCCTAAGGAAACTCAGTGAGATGCAACAGAACACAGATAGTTTAAAGAAAGGAGGGAAACAATACATTTTATGAATAAGAAATTAAATAAAGTTCTAGAAATCATTTAAAAGAACCAAATAGAAATTTTGGAGCTGGAAACATCAATAAATTAAGTACAAATACAATTTAGAGTTTAAACAAACAAATAGACCAAGAAGAAAACTCTCTAATATGAGGAAAAAACTTCTGAAATAATACAGTCACACAAAAATAGAAACAAGAGAAGGAAAAAGAATGAAGAAAATCCTATCCTACTGAACATATGGAGCATCATTAGGGGAACAAATATTTATATTTAAGAATACCTGAAGGAGAAGAGAAGGAAAAAAACTGAGTGAAATAATAGTTGAAAACTTCCCAAGTGTTGAAAGAGATAGGGACATCAAGATACAAGAAAACTCAATCTAAAAAATATCTTCTCTGAGGCATTTTGTAGTCACATTATTGGAAGTTAAGGACAAGGAGAGAATCCTAAAGACAGTAAAATAATCAAGTTACATATAAAGGAAAACCAATAAGACTAACAGAAGTCTTCTCAGTAGAAACTCTACAGGCCAAAAGAGAATGGGATGATATATTCAAGGTTCTTGAAAGATAAATTCTTTCATCCAAGTGTACTATAGTCAGCAAAGCTATCACTTAGAAGTGAAGAAGAAATAAAATATTTCCCAGAAAACAAACAGAATTCATCACCACCAGACCAGTCTTACAAGAAATACTTAGGAAGCCTTATATTAGAACTAATCATCATGAAAACATATGACAGTACTGAATTCATTACAGAGCAGATAGAATCAGTAACCAAGCAACAAAATGACAGGAGTTGGTTCTTAGCTATCAGTGTTAACCTTGAATGTAAGCAGATTAAATTCCTCAGTTGCCCCAGTGGAGAAAAAAGGAAGACCCAATTATTTTCTACTTATAGGAAATATACTTTTTAGGTAAAGATACAGATGGACTGAAAGCAATAGTTTATGAAAAGTTATAGCATGCAAACCAAAACCAAAAAAATAACAGGAATAGCTATACTTACATCAGGTAAATCATATTATAAAAAAACATAAAGAGAGAGAAAGAAGGACATTAAATACGTTGATCAGAGGATCAATTCAGAAAGAAAATTTAACAAACATAAATAAGTATGCACCTAACACATACCACCAAGATGTATAAAACACATGTTATTAGACCTAAAGGAAAATATAGACTTCAATACAATAATAGTGGGTGACTTCAACACCCCACTTTCATCAATGGGCTGATTATCCAGACAGAAAATCATTGAGGACATCAGAGTTCACACTCAAGTAAATGGACCTAACAGACATTACAGAACATATCACTCAACAGCTAAAATATACATATTTTTTTCATAAAAGCACAGAATATTTTCTGGGATCATTCATATATTAGGCCACAAATCAAACCTTAGTAAATTTAAAAAGATTGAAATTATACCATGTACCCTCTCAGAGCACAAAGGAATAAAAGTAGAAATCAATGACAAAAAATAGAAATTTTACAAGTGCATAGAAATTAAACAACATGCTACAGAATGACTAAAGGGTAATTGAAGAAATTAAAAAGGAAATAAAAAACATTCTGGAAACAAGTGAAAATTAAAAGCATATGCACATCAAGAACTGTAGTATACAGCAAAAGCAGTTTTAACAGGGAATTTTATACCAGCAAGTGCTTATATTTAAAAAATAGAAAAAAAATCTCAAACAAATTATTGTATGATGTATCCCAAGGACTTAGAAAAACAAGAACAAATCAAATCTAAGATTAGTGGGAAGCGAGAAATAATAATGATCGGAAGAAACAATCCAACATGGTGGATTACGGAATGACATTTTGTGCTAGGTTAGGGAAAAACAGTAAAAGAGAGAAAAAAAAGTTCAGGAAGTGCACTTTTAGGAGAATTGGAGAGAAAACTGCACTAAAATTCTACAAGAGGAAAAGGAATGCTGTGGACAAATGTAGAGAGTTCAGATGTGCCGCATGAACACAAACATAATGCACTACTACATCAGCCCTGAGCGGGAGAGAGTGGCAGCTTGGAGACAGAGGTAAGACCATAGTGATATAGCCAAAGGGAGAGTGTGTTTGAGTCTGGACTGGAGCCCTGGGGACTAGCAGTTGATAGTAGTTGCCCATGGAACCAGTGGAAGTAGAGGGGACATGTTTATCTCACCCCAACTTCCCTAAAACAGCACCTGCTGCCTGGCTGAGAAAGGGTGGGTGCTATTTTGGATTTGGGTGGGAACTGCAGAAGCTGTTGTGCACGTGCTGAGCAACTGGCTGAGACAGGACTCCATCTTCTCGACAGTACTGGTGGCAGTGGCAGAGAGAGCAGCATTTAGCCACTGTCTCTTATGCATGCATGTGATCCAGATATCCTCATGGAGGGAACAATCTGCAGGCTAGAAGGTGGCTGGGCAGCCACATAGGATGGTGAGGAGCCCACAGGCTCCCAAATCAAGACACTAAGTGAAGATGTCTCTGGGAACGTATGCCTTTCTTTTGACTGGACAGGTTGGCAGGGCAGAGAGAAACCTGTGCATCCAATGACTGTGGGAACCTTGTGTGCTGAGACCATGGGGACATGGTGGTTACATGAGAAGGTGCAGGGTATAGCTGGGACTCTGGGCAATCACTGGGTGCTGCCCCACATGCTCAGAGCCACTTGCTTGCCTAGAACAGGTCATTGCAGTGGGAAACTGTGCTCACAGTGAGGACTGCACAGGCCATTTGTGCAGTTCATATGGTGAAGTGGAGCAGACTAGGAGCTAACAACAGTGCATTGGATCTATTACACCCAACTTATATGTTACCGTTGATACTCACCCCACCCTGGAGCACTGATAAGGGCTCCCTGGCCACAAGTACCACACACATCCTGGTATTCACTGAAAGTGCAGACATTCCACTAAGCCACATAAGCATAACTCAAAGATAAAAGCCATCAGAGGAAACAAAACAAAAATCAACTCTGCAAATACCTAAAAACAAATGAGGAAATCAAAGAAACAAGAATAAGACACCGTGACCCTCTACAAAAAATCACAATGTTTCAGTATTAGAATGTGAAATTGAAAAGATTGAAGAAATGCCAGAAACAGAATTCAAAAACTAATCATAGGATTACTTAAAAGCAATAGAAGCAAATCTACAAACTAAAGAAAACTACATAACATAAATCAAATTTTTCCCCATGGAATTGAGATTTTAAATAAAAATAAAAATTAATTATTAGAAATGAATTTAATAGAACAAATAAAAATGCAGTAGAAAGTCTTAATAGCAGACTTGGTGAGACAGAAGAAGGAATATCCAAGCTGGAAGACAAATCTTTGAAAATCTTATAGTCAGATAAAAAAAAAATAAAGAAAATAGAAACTTTAAAAACAGTATTGGAGGTATATGGGATACTATCAAATGACCCAACATACATATCTTAGGAGTTACGGAAGCTGTGGAAAGAGAAGGCCTATTTAGTGAAATAATTACTGAAAAATTCCCCAATTTGGAGAAAGAAAGGGACATCAAGTAGAAGAAGCACATAGAACTCCTAACAGGCATGACTAGAGAAGATCTTCACCAAAACATACTGCAGTTAAACTTTCCACAGTAAGATATAAATAAAAGGTACTAAAGTGTGCATGAGAAAAATGCCAGATTACTTTCAGAGGATTTCAAATTAGACTCACAGATGACATCTCATCAGAAACCCTACAGGTTAGAATAGAATGTCTGTATATAGTCCAAGTCTTAAGAGAAAAAAACTGTCAGCCCAGAGTACTATACCTTGCAAAGCTCTCATTTATGAATGAAGGTGAAATTAAGACCTTCCAAAACAAACAGAAATTGCAAGAATTTGTCATGTCTAACCTTACAAAAGATGCTTGAAGATGTGATATACACAGAAACACATAAAGATAGCCATCATTATGAAAAAAATGTAAAGGCAGAAAGTCTCCCAATAAAACTACAAAAGAAATCAAAGGAAACAATAAGAATATTTATGGAAAAATGGCAGGGCCAAGTCGTTACTCATTAATAGCCATGCTGAAAGTAAATGCCCTTAAGCCTCCAATTAAAAGATACAGACTGAATGGTTTAAAAAGCATGACTCATCTATTTGCTATCTAAAAGAAAAACATCTCACCAAGAAAGATACATGCAGATTGAAGGTGAAAGGATGGAAAAAGATATTCCATGCTAATGTAAAGCAAACAAGGGCAGGTGTTGCTATCCTAATATCAGACAAAATAGACTTTAACATAAAAACTATGTAATGATTAAGAGATCAATTCAACAGGAAGATGTGTCTATCATAAGTATATACACACCCAATTACAGGGCACCTAGCTATTTAAAAGAAATGTTAACAGATCTAAAGAGCGACATAGACTCCAATACAATAGTAACAGGGAACTTCAACATTTCACTTTCATCAATGGACATGTCAACTAGACAGAAAATCAACAAAGAAACAACAGAGCTAATGGAAATTATGGACCTAACTGATATCTACAGAACTTTTCACCCTACAATTACAGAATACATATTCTTTTCATCAGTGCATGGAATTTCTCTTGGATAGACTATATGCTAGGCCATAGAGCAAGTCTCAGCAAATTCAAAGAAATTGTATCACACCATGCATCTTCTCTGATCACACTGAAATGAAGCTGGAAATCAAACTAAAGAATTTCTAGATCATACACAAACACATGGAAACTGAACAACATGTTGCTAAATGAACAGTGGGTCATAAAAGAAAACAAAAGAGAAATTTAAAGAATACTGGAAACAAATGAAGATGGCATTACATCATATCAAAACTTACGGGATACAGCAAAAGCAGAGTTAAGAGGGTAGTTTATAGCCATTGGTGTCTACATGAAGAAATTTGAAACATACCAAATAAATGAATTTTTGATACACCTCAAGGACCTAGAAAAGCAACAACAAACCAAACCCAAAATTAGGAGGAAAGAAATAATCAAAAATAGAGAAGAAATAAACAAAATTGAAACAAAAAATACAAAAGATTAGTGAAATTAAGAGCTGATTTTTTGAAAAAAATAAACAAAATTAATACAGCACTGGTCCAACTAACAAAAGAAGGTGAAGATTCAAATAAAAAAATCAGAGATGAAAAAGGAAATTTAACACCAGATACCACAGAAATAAATAAAATCATCAACCATTATCACAAAGAGTTGTATGCCAACAAATTGGGAAATCTAGAAGAAATGGATAGATTCCAGGACACATACAACCTACCTAAATTGAGTCATGAAGACACAGAAAACCTAAACAGAACAATAACCAAGCTGGTAATTGAATCAGTAGTAAAGATCCTCCTAGCAAAGAAAAGCCCAGGACAGGAGAGCTTCACTCCTGAATTCTATGATACATTTAAAGAAGAATTAATTCCATTTTTTCTCAAGCTATTCAAAACATTGTAAGGGAGCAAATCATCCCAAACTCCTTATATGAAGCCTGCATCAATTTAATTGCTAAGGCAGAAAAAGATATGACAGAGAAAGAGAACTATAGACTAATATCTATGATGAACACAGATGCAAAAATCATCAACAAAATATTAGCTAATAGAATCCAACAACATATCAGAAAGATCATTCCCCTAGAAAAAGTGGGATTTATCACTGGTATGTAAGGATAGCTCAAAATTTGCAAATCAATAAGAATTCCATGATGACAATCTTAAGCAAATAGGGTATACAAGGAATAATCCTAACACAATCAAGGAATTTATGACAAACATATGGCCAAAATCCTATTAAATGGGGAAAAGCTGGGAGCATTCACCCTAAGATCTGGAACTAGACAAGGATGCCCATACTCACCAATGCTATTTAATTATAGTCCTGGAAGTTTTATCTGGAGCCATTAGGTAAGAAAAGGAAACCAAAGGGATACAAATTGGAAAAGAGGAAGACAAATGATCCCTAGTTTCAGATGACATGAATCTCTATATCGTGGATCCCAAAAACACCACTGAGAGATTATTGGAACTCATGATTACCATAGTTGGTAAAATGTCAGGAAATAAAATCAACTTGAAAAAAACAATAGCTTGTACACACAATGTCATGACTGAGAAAGAACTTTTTAGATCAGTCCCATTCACAATAGCTCCAAAAAGAATTAAACACCTTGGGATAAATTTAAACAAGGATTTCATGAGTCTTTGATGAAAATGAAAAAACACTAATGAAAGAAATTAGAAGACATTAAAAGGGAAAAAATTACATGGTCATGGATTGGAAGAATCAACATTATCAAAACTTCCACCTGTAGAATTCCACATGTAGATTTCCACATGTAGAATTGTAAAACTAGACCCCTATCTTACACCTCACACAAAAACTCACTCAAAATGGATTAAAGACCTAAATCTAAGATGTGATACCATCAAATCATTAGAAAACAATGGGGAAACTCTGCAAGACATTGGCATAAGCAAAGACTTTTTTGAAAAGACCCAGAATCACAGGCAATCAAAGCCAAAATTGACAAATGGGATTTCATCAAGTTGAAAAGATTCTACACTGCAAAAGAAACATTCAGCAAAGTGAAGAAGTGAACACACAACCAAAATAATGGGAGAAAATACTTGCAAACTACACAACTGATAAAGGGTTAACATCCTGAATCTATAAGGAGCTTAAAAAATTGAACATCAATGAAACAAACAATCCAGTTAAGAAATGGGCAGGGGCTGCTGCTGTGGCACAGTGGGTTAACACCCTGGCCTGAAGTGCCAGCATCCCATATGGGTGCCGGTTCACCCATTGGAAGCGGCTGCTCCACTTCCAATCCAGCTCTCTGCTGTGCCCTGGGATAGCAGTAGAATATGGCCCAAGTCCTTGGGCCCCTGCACACAATTGGGATACCCAGAGGAAGCTCCTGGTTCCTGGCTTCAGATCGGCGCAGCTCCAGCCATTACAGCCATCTGGGGAGTGAACCATTGGATGGAAGACCTCTTCCCCCTCCCCCTCTGCCTCTCCTCTCTCTGTGTAACTCTTTCTGCCTCTCCTCTCTCTGTGTAACTCTTTCAAATAAATAAATAAATAAATCCATAAAAAAAGAGAAATGGGCAAAGGGGGGTTGGCGCTGTGGCACAACAGGTTAACACTCTGGCCTGCAGTGCTGGCATTCCATATGGGTGCTGATTTGAGACCCAGCTGCTCCATTTCTGATCCAGCTCTCTGCTATTGCCTGGGAAAACAGTAGAAGATGGTTCAAGTCCTTGGGACCCTGCACCCACGTGGGAGACCTAGAAGAAGCTTCTGGCTCCTGGCTTTGGTTCAGTGCAGCTCTGGTCATTGCAGCCAATTATGGAGTGGACTATCAGATGGAAGACCTCTCTCTTGTCTCTCTGCCTCTCCTCTCTCTGTGTAATGCTGACTTTTAAATAAATAAATAAATCTTAAATAAAAGAAATGGTCAAAGGACATGAATAAGCATTTTTCTTTTTTGAACTTTTATTTATTAAATATGAATTTCCAAAGTGCAGCTTTTGGGTTATAGTAGCTTCCCCCCCCATAACTTCCCTTCCACTTGCAACCTTCTCATCTCCCACTCCCTCTCCCATTCCATTCACATCAAGATTCATTTTCAATTATCTTTATATACAAAAGATCAATTTAGTATATATTAAGTAAAGATTTCAACAGTTTGCACCCACACAGAAACACAAAGTGTAAAATACTGTTAGAGTACTAGTTATAGCATTAATTCACATTTATAACACATTAAGGATAGAGATCCTACATGGGGAGTAAGTGCAAAGTGACTCCTGTTGTTGACTTAACAAATTGACACTCTTGTTTATGGCATCAGTAATTACCTTAGGCTCTTGTCATGAGTTGCCAAGGCTATGGAAACTTCTGGAGTTCGCCAACTCCGATCTTAGTTAGACAAGGTCATAGTCAAAGTGGAAGTTCTCTCCTCTTTTCAGCAAAAGGTACCTCCTTCTTTCCACGGGATCTCACTCACAGAGATCTTTCATTTAGTTTTTTTTTTTTTTTTTCAGAGTGTCTTGGCTTTCCATGCCTAAAATACTCTCATGGGCTCCTCAGCCAGATCCAAATGCCTTAAGGGCTGATTCTGAGGCCAGAGTGCTATTTAGGACATCTGCCATTCTATGAGTCTGCTGTGTATCCCGCTTCCCATGTTGGATTGTTCTCTCCTTTTTAATTCTATCAGTTAGTATTAGCAGACACTAGTCTTGTTTATGTGATCCCTTTGACTCTTATTCCTATCATTGATCGATTGTGAACTGAAACTGATCACTTGTACTAGTGAGATTGCATTGGTACACACCACCTTGATAGGATTGAATTGGAATCCCCTGGCATGTTTCTAACTCTACCGTTTGGGGCAAGTCAGCTTGAGCATGTCCCAAATTGTCCATCTCCTCCCTCTCTTATTCCCACTCTTATATTTAACAGGGATCACTTTTCGGTTAAACACCTAAGAATAATTGTGTTAATTAAAGAGTTCAAGCAATAGTATTAAGTAGAACAAAAAATATACTAAAAGGGATAAAGTATTAAGTTGATGAACAAGCATTTTTCAAGAGTGGAAATTCAAATGGCCAACAGACACTTGAGGAAATTTTCAGGATCACTAGCCATTTGGGAAATACAAATCAAAACCACAATGAGGGGGGTGGTTACCAAGATGGCAGAATAGTGTGGGCACGCACCGATAGTCCTGGAAAAGATAGTTTAATAAAAGTAGAATTACTATAGCCTCAGGAAAAGGCTCAGGAAAAAATTGCAGAGGAAACTCTTCCGGATCTAGTGGATGTGACATGGAGGACCTAGGGGGAGAGAAAGGTCGCCCACTGTAAGAAGCCGAGCCGCCGTGGGAGCCGAGCCGCTGCAGAAGCCGAGCCATGTGAGCCGCAGAGTGTGAGCACCAGCACGGGAAGGGGAGATGAGACAAAAAAACCTCAGTAACCCGAGACATTGGCAGAGAAAGGCAGAAAGAGCCCACAGGGAATGAGGCCTGAAGCCCCACTGGGGAAAGTTCACCAGGCTGACTGGAGGAGAGAAAAAAACAAACAAATAAGGGGAACCAGCACAGACATTAACCTCTGTCTCCACTCACTTTACAAAGCCAAGCAAGACAAAGAGCAGGCGCCATTTTATGTATGTAGAGAGGCGCCTGCCATTAGCCAAGCAGAAAAACCTGACTCTGGTGGGGAGAAATAACAGGAGGTTAAGACCTATTAGTGAAAGTGTGGAGCTAATGAACTGAGACTGTGAAAATCTGAGGGGGGTTGGTGAGAGAACTCACCGAGTACACAAACTTGGTAACCTGGGCAAACTGGTGAGAGACTGTGGAGAAACCTGAGAACACACTGAGGGCTGCATAAACTCTATGTGTGGTCCCAGGGGTAAGCAGACAAATACCCACAGGGGCCAGATTTCATACATCAACTACCCTCAATCCCACTCAGCTGTGTGGAATTACTTCCCAACTGAGTCAAAAAAAAAAAAAAAAAGAGAGAGAGAGAGCGAGCGAACAAGCAAGCAAGAGAACATCTGGGTGAGACACCTTTGGCACACCCTTAACCCTGAAGAACCAAACAGAGCTCTCTGGCCACACCTATCACAGCCTCTAAGGATACATCAAAAGCAGACAGTCCACTTAATCTAGAGTCACAGTATAACGAGAAAAAACACCACAGCGAAGAAACCAAAGAATATCTCTAATATGCCAAACAACAAACGCAAAAACTGAGGTAACAAGAACATGGAAGACACTATCACGCCCCCAAATGAAATAGACACCCCAATTCAAGATTATGAAGATGATGAGATAGAAGAAATGCAAGAAACAGATTTCAAAAAATTGATAAGAACATTAAGAAGTTCTCAAAAACAAATTCTTGAACTATGTAAATCCTTAATGGACAAGATAGAAAATCTCTCTTGTGAAAATGAAATACTAGGGAGGAATCAAAATGAAATGCAGAAACTAGTAGAACATGAAACTGTGATAGTGACGAGAAATCATAATGAAATGAAGAATTCAATAGATCAAATGACAAACACATAAGAGAGCCTTAAAAACAGAATGGGTGAAGCAGAAGAGAGAATATCGGACTTAGAAGACAGAGAACAGGAAAATATACAGTCAAACCAAAGAAAAGAAGAGGAAATTAGAAATCTAAAAAATATTGTCGGAAATCTTCAGGATACTATTAAAAAACCCAACATTCGGGTTCTAGGAGTTCCTGAAGGCATGGAGAGAGAGAAAGGATTAGAAGGCCTTTTTAGTGATATAATAGCAGAAAATTTCCCAGGTTTGGAGAAGGACAGAGACATCCTAGTACAGGAAGCTCATAGAACCCCTAATAAACATGAACAAAAGAGATCCTCACCACGTCACGTTGTAATCAAACTTACCACAGTGAAATATAAAGAAAAGATCCTAAAATGTGCAAGAGAGAAACGTCAGATTACTCTCAGAGGATCTCCAATCAGACTCACAGCTGACTTCTCATCAGAAACCCTACAAGCTAGGAGGGAATGGCGAGATATAGCCCAGGTACTAAGAGAGAACAACTGCCAGCCCAGAATATTATATCCTGCTAAGCTCTCATTTGTGGATGAAGGTGAAATAAAGACCTTTCACAGCAAGCAGAAATTGAAAGGATTTGTCACCACTCATCCAGCCCTGCAAAAGATGCTTAAAGATGTGTTACACACAGAAACACAGAAACACGGTCATCAATATGAAAGAAGGTAAACGAAGGAAACCTCACAGCAAAAGATCACAGGAAGTTCAAAACATATATTAGAATATATCTTTGGCAAATGGCAGGGCAAAGTTACTACTTATCAATAGTCACATTGAACGTTAATGGCCTGAACTGTCCAGTTAAAAGACACAGATTGGCTGATTGGGTTAAGGAACAAAACCCATCTATTTGCTGCTTACAAGAAACACATCTTTCCAACAAAGATCCATACAGACTGAAAGTGAAAGGCTGGAAAAGATATACCATGCCAACAGAAATGAAAAAAGAGTGGGCGTAGCCATCTTAATATTGGACAACATAAACTTTACCACAAAAACTGTTAAGAGAGACAAAGAGGGACACTATACAATGATTAAGGGATCAATTCAACAGGAAGATATAACGATTATCAATGTATATGCACCTAATTACAGGGCACCGGTTTATTTAAAAGATTTGTTAAGGGACTTAAAGGGAGACTTAGACCCCCAATACAATAGTACTGGGGACTTCAATACTCCACTCTCAGAAATAGATCAACAGGACAGAAGATCAACAAAGAGACAGTAGATTTAAACAACACTATAGCCCAAATGGATCTAACAGATATCTACAGAACTTTTCATCCTACACATAAGGCATTCACATTCTTCTCAGCAGTACATGGAACCTTCTCTAGGATTGACCACATACTAGGCCATAAAGCAAGTCTCAGCAAATTCAAAAGAATTAGAATCATATCATGCAGCTTCTCAGACCATAAAGGAATGAAGATGGAAATTAGCAACTCAGGAATCCATAGAGCATATGCAAACGCATGGAGATTGAACAACATGCCCGGAATGAACAATGGGTCATAGAAGAAATTAAAAGAGAAATCAAAAATTTTCTGGAAGTAAATTAGGATAACAGCACAGCATTTGATAAAATATAAAACCCTTTCATGATGAAAACTCTAAGCAAACTAGGTATGGAAGGAACATTCCTCAATACAATCAAAGCAATTTATGAAAACCCCACGGCCAACATCCTATTGAATGGGGAAAAGTTGGAAGCATTTCCACTGAGATCTGGTACCAGACAGGGATGCCCACTCTCACCACTGCTATTCAATATAGTTCTGGAAGGTTTAGCCAGAGCTATTAGGCAAGAAAAAGAAATTAAAGGGATACAAATTGGGAAGGAAGAACTCAAATTATCCCTCTTTGCAGATGATGTGATTCTTTATTTAGGGGATCCAAAGAACTCTACTAAGAGACTATTGGAACTCATAGAAGAGTTTGGCAAAGTAGCAGGATATAAAATCAATGCACAAAAATCAACAGCCTTTGTATACACAAGCAATGCCACAGCTGAGAAAGAACTTCTAAGATCAATCCCATTCACAATAGCTACAAAAACAATCAAATACCTTGGAATAAACTTAACCAAGAACGTTGAAGATCTCAACGACAGCCAGCGCCGCGGCTCACAAGGCTAATCCTCCACCTAGCGGTGCCAGCACACCGGGTTCTAGTCCTGGTTGGGGTGCCGGATTCTGTCCCGGTTGCCCCTCTTCCAGGCCAGCTCTCTGCTGTGGCCAGGGAGTGCAGTGGAGGATGGCCCAGGTGCTTGGGCCCTGCACCCCATGGGAGACCAGGAGAAGCACCTGGCTCCTGGCTCCTGCCATCGGATCAGCATCAGCGCGGTGCGCCGGCCGCAGCGCGCCGGCCGCGGTGGCCATTGGAGGGTGAACCAATGGCAAAAAGGAAGACCTTTCTCTCTGTCTCTCTCTCTCTCTCACTGTCCCCTCTGCCTTTCAAAAAAAAAAAAATCTCTACGATGAGAATTACAAAATCTTAAAGAAAGAAATAGAAGAGGAAGAGGACACCAAAAAATGGAAAAAATCTTCCATGCTCATGGATTAGAAGAATCAATATTATCAAAATGTCCATTTTCCCAAAAACAATTTATACATTCAATGCAATCCCCATCAAGATATCAACAACCTTCTTCTCAGATCTAGAAAAAATGATGCTGAAATACATATGGAAGCACAAGAGACCTCGAATAGCTAAAGCAATCTTGTACAACAAAAACAAAGCCGGAGGCATCACAATACCAGATTTCAGGACATACTACAGGGCAGTTGTTATCAAAACAGCATGGTACTGGTAAAGAAACAAATGGATAGACTAATGGGACAGAATAGAAACACAGAAATCACTCCAAACATCTACAGCCAGCTTATATTTGATCAAGGATCCAAAACCAATCCCTGGAGCAAGGACAGTCTATTCAATAAATGGTGCTGGGAAAACTGGATTTCCACGTGCAGAATCATGAAGCAAGACCCCTGCCTTTCACCTTACACAAAAATTCACTCAACATGGATTAAAGACTTAAATCTATGACCTGACACCATCAAGTTATTAGAGAGCATTGGAAAAACCCTGCAAGATATAGGTACTGGCAAAGACTTCTTGGAAAAGAACCCAGAAGCACAGGCAGTCAAAGCCCAAATTAATATTTGGGATTGCATGAAATTGAGAAGTTTCTGTTCTTCAAAAGAAACAGTCAAGAAAGTGAAGAGGCAACCGACAGAATGGGAAAAAATATTTGCAAACTATGTAACAGATAAAGGGTTAATAACCAGAATCTACAAAGAGATCAAGAAACTCCACAACATCAAAACAAACAACCCACTTAAGAGATGGGCCAAGGACCTCAATAGACATTTTTCAAAAGAGGAAATCCAAATGGCCAACAGACACATGAAAAAATGTTCAAGATCACTAGCAATCAGGGAAATGCAAACCAAAACCACAATGAGGTTTCACCTCACCCCGGTGAGAATGGCTCACATTCAGAAATCTACCAACAATAGATGCTGGCGAGGATGTGGGGAAAAAGGGACACTAACCCACTGTTGGTGGGAATGCAAACTGGTCAAGCCACTATGGAAGTCAGTCTGGAGATTCCTCAGAAACCTGAAGATAACCCTACCATACAACCCAGCCATCCCACTCCTTGGAATTTACCCAAAGGAAATTAAATTGGCAAACAAACAAGCTGTCTGCACCTTAATGTTTATTGCAGCTCAATTCACAATAGCTAAGACCTGGAACCAACCCAAATGCCCATCAACAGTAAACTGGATAAAGAAATTATGGGACATGTACTCTATAGAATACTATACAGCAGTCAAAATCAATGAAACCTGGTAATTTGGAAAAAGATGGAGGAATCTGGAGAACATCATGCTGAGTGAAACGTGATCCCATGTAGGAATTTGGAAAACATTATGCTGGGTGAAATAAGCCAGTCCCAAAGGGACAAATATCATATGCTTTCCCTGATCAGTGACAACTAACCGAGCACCAAAAAGGAAACCTGTTAAAGTCAAATGAACACTATGAGAAACGGTAACTTGATCAGCCCTTGCCCTGACTATTGATGAACAACTTAATACATTATCCCTCTTAGTATTTTTTTTGTTTTTTCTACTCAATACTTTTGGTTGAATACTGTAATCAATACACAGTAATTCTTTTTTAACTTTTATTTAATGAATATAAATTTCCAAAGTACGATTTATGGATTACAATGGCTTCCCCCACATACCGTCCCTCCCACCCACTACCCTCCCCTTTCCCACTCCCTCTCCCCTTCCATTCACATCAAGATTCATTTTCAATTATCTTAATATACAGAAGATCAGCTTAGTATACATTAAGTAAGGATTTCAACAGTTTGCTCCCACACAGAAACATAAAGTGAAAAATAATAGATGATTTTTTTTAATGATGATGAAATCAGATCAGACCTATTGTCATGTTTAATCCCAGTGAGAGTCAAGTTGGGAGTTGATAATTTCTTTTTTTTTTTTTTTTACAGAGGATCAGTTTAGTATACATTAAGTAAAGATTTCAACAGTTTGCACCCCCATAGAAACACAAAGTGAAATATATTGTTTGAGTACTCGTTATAGCATTAAATCTCAATACACAGCACATTAAGGACAGAGATCCTACATGAGGAGTAAGTGCACAGTGACTCCTGTTGTTGACTTTACCAATTGACACTCCTGTCTATGGCATCAGTAGTCTCCCTATGCTCCAGTCATGAGTTTCCAAGGCTATGGAAGCCCTCTGAGTTCTCCGATTCTTATCTTGTTTAGACAAGGTCATAGTCAAAGTGGAGGTTCTCTCCTCCCTTCAGAGAAAGGTACCTCCTTCTTTGAAGACCTGTTCTTTCCACTGGGATCTCACTCGCAGAGATCTTTTGCCAGAGTGTCTTGGCTTTCCATGCCTGAAATACTCTCATGGGCTTTTCAGCCAGATCCGAATGCCTTTAGGGCTGATTCTGAGGCCAGAGTGCTGTTTAGGACATCTGCCATTCTATGAGTCTGCTGAGTATCTCACTTCCCATGTTGGATCACTCTCCCCTTTATTTATTCCATTGGTTAGTGTTAGCAGGTACTAGACTTGTTTATGTGCTCCCTTTGACTCTTAGTCCTTTCATTATGATCAATTGTGAACTGAAATTGATTACTTGGACTAGTGAGATGGCATTGGTACATGCCACCTTGATGGGATTGAATTGGAATCCCCTGGTATGTTTCTAACTCTACCATTTGGGGCAAGTCAGCTTGAGCATGTCCCAAATTATACATCTCTTCCCTCTCTTATCCCCACTCTTATGTTTAACAGCGATCACATTTCAGTTAATTTTTAACACTTAAGAATAACTGTGTATTAATTACAGAATTAAACCTGTCATATTAAGTAGAACAGACAAAAAAACTACTAAGAGGGATAATGTATTAAGTTGTTCATTAACAGTCAGGGCTATGCTGATCAAGTCACCATTTCCCATAGTGTCCATTTCACTTCAGGAGGTTTCCTTTTTGGTGTTCAGTCAGTTGTCACCGATCAGGGAGAACATATGGTATTTGTCCCTTTGGGATTGGCTTATTTCACTCAGCATGATGTGTTCCAGATTCCTCCATTTTGTTGCAAATGACTGGATTTCATTGTTTCTTATTGCGGTATAGTATTCTAAAGAGTACATATCCCATAATTTCTTTATCCAGTCAACCGTTGATGGGCATTTAGGTTGGTTCCAGGTCTTAGCTATTTCGAATTGAGCTGCAATAAACATTAGGCTGCAGACCGCTTTTTTGTTTGCCAATTTAAATTCCTTTGGGTAAATTCCAAGGAGTGGGATGGCTGGGTCGAACGGTAGGGTTATCTTCAGGTTTCTGAGGAATCTCCAGACTGACTTCCATAGTGGCTTGACCAGTTTGCATTCCCACCAACAGTGGGTTAGTGTCCCTTTTTCCCCACATCCTCGCCAGCATCTATTGTTGGTAGATTTCTGAATGTGAGCCATTCTCACCGGGGTGAGGTGAAACCTCATTGTGGTTTTGATTTGCATTTCCCTGATTGCTAGTGATCTTGAACATTTTTTCATGTGCCTGTTGGCCATTTGGATTTCCTCTTTTGAAAAATGTCTATTGAGGTCCTTGGCCCATCTCTTAATTGGGTTGTTGGTTTTGTTTTTGTGGAGTTTCTTGATCTCTTTGTAGATTCTGGTTATTAACCCTTTATCTGTTGCATAGTTTGCAAATATTTTTTCCCATTCAATACACAGTTATTCTTAAGTGTTGAAACTTAATTGAAAAGTGATCCCTATTAAATATAAGAGTGGGAATAAGAGAGGGAGGAGATGTGCAATTTGGGACATTCTCAAGCTGACTTGCCCCAAACAGTAGAGTTAGAAACATACCAGGGGATTCCAATACAATCCCATCAAGGTGGCATGTACCAATGCCATCTCACTAGTCAAAGTGATCAGTTTCAGTTCACAATTGATCAATGATAGGTCTAAGAGTCGAAGGGATCACACAAACAAGACTAGTGTCTGCTAATACTAACTGATAGAATAAAAAAGGGAGAGGATGATCCAACATGGGAAGTGAGATACACAGCAGACTCATAGAATGGCAGATGTCCTAAACAGCACTCTGGCCTCAGAATTAGCCCTTAAGGCATGCAAATCAGGCCGAAAAGCCCCTGAGAGTATTTCAAGCATGGAAAGCCAAGACACTCTGGGGGAAAAAAAATGACCTAAATGAAAGATCTCCGCGAGTGAGATCCCAGTGGAAAGAACAGCTCATCACAGAAGGAGGTACTTTTCTCTGAAGGGAGGAGAGAACTTCCACTCTGACTACAACTTTGCCTAAATAAGATCAGAGTTGGTGAACTCAAAAGGTTTCCATAGCCTTGGCAACTCATGACAAGAGCCTAGGGTGATGCCATAAACAAGAGTGTCAACTTGTTAAGTCAACAACAGGAGTCACTGTGCCCTAACTCCTCATGTAGGATCTCTGTCCTGAATGTGCTTTACATTGTGATTTAATGCTCTAACTAGTATTCAAACAGTAATGTTCACTTTGTGTTTCTATGTGGGTTCAAACTGTTGAAATCTTTACTTAATATATGCTAAACTGATCTTCTGTATATAAAGAGAATTGAAAATGAATCTTGATGTGAATGGAAGGGGAGAGGGAGCGGCAAAGGGGAGGGTTGTGTGTGGGTGGGAAGTTATGGGGGGGAGCCATTGTAATCCATAAGCTGTACTTTGGAAATTTATATTCATTAAATAAAAGTTAAAAAAATTAAAAAAAAAAACACAATGAGGTTTCACCTCACTCCACTTCGAATGGCTTTCATACAGAAATGAACAAATGACACACTGGCAAGGATGTAAGGGAAAATGCATCCTGGTCCACTGTTGGTAAACTGGCACAGCCTCTGTGGAAGATAGAAATCTAAATATAGACCTACCATATGACCCAATCATCCTACTCTTGGGAATTTACACAAACCAAAAGAAATCAGCATCTGAAACAGTGATCTATAAACCCATGTTCACTGCAATTCAACTCACAATAGATAAGATATGTCCATTAAGTATTCACTGGATAAAGAAATTCTGGTATATACACACTATGGAGTACTATTCAGTTATAGAAAAAAAAAACAAAATGATATCCTGTTTTTTGCAGTAAGACAGATGCAACTGGATACCATTATATTTAGTGAAATAAGCCAGTCCCAAAAAGGTAGATATCATATGTTTTCTCTGATCCAAGGTGACTGATACAGTACCTGAAATATAATATTTTGGAGTGAAATACACATTTTGAGATCTGGTGATTGTTTACAGCCTTTTGTCTCTTCCATTGAAGAATGCTGTTCTTTTTTCTTCTCTTACTATTTGTTGGACTCTCTTACTTAGTGTAGGGTTAACTATACAATCATTAATTAAACTGAAAATAGATCTTGGTAAAAATTAAGATTGGGAATGTGGAAGGGAGGAGGAGGAAGTGTTGGAGCATGTGCGTGGGGAGTATCACTATGTTTCTACATCTGTATATATGAAATACATGAAACTTGTATAACTTAAATAGAATTAAAAAAGAAATACTAATGATCTGAACAGAAATAAACAAAATTGGATCTAAAAAATACAAAAATCAACAAAATGAAAACTGATCGTGGAAAAGATATACAAAATTGAGAAAACTTTAGCCAGACTAATATATCAAAAAGAGAAAAACTTAAATAAATAAAATTAAATATGAAAAAGAGACATTACAAATGATACCACTGAAATACAAAGCATTGTAAGAAACAACCATGAACAATTGTATGCTAACAATTTGTAAAATCTAGTGAAATGAAAATATTTCTGCATACGAATACGTAATTTAGATTAAATTAAAAGTTATTGAAAAATCATAGACAGACTAATAATAAATATTAAAACTGATTTATTAAAATCTAATGAGATAAGTGTCTAAGACTTGGTGAATTTATAAATGAATTCTACTAGACATTTTAAAGAACTGACTCCATAAATAATGAAATGGATATAACTCTACTAAACTCTTTATGACACCAGCAATACTTTCATACCAAAACCAAATAAAGACAACAAGGAAAGAATACCACAGATTAATATCATTAATTAATATAGCTGCAAAAATTCTCAGTCAAATTTAGCAAACCATAGCTAATACTACATGAGAAAGCTCACTGAGCACCATCAAATGTTATTTGTCCCAGAGATGCAGGATATTTCAACATTTATAAATCAATAAACATTATAAATACATCAACAAAATCATTTGATCATCTCAATAGATACAAAACATTTGATAAGATTCAGTACCCCTTCATGATGAAAACCCTTAACAAATTTGGTATAGAAGGAATATACCTCAAAATGATACATGACAAGCCAATATTCAATATTATAAAACTATGTTTGCAGATGACATGATGTTATACATGGACAAATTTAACTCTCCACTAAAAAACTGTTAGAACTGAAAAACTTTCCTCTAAATATTATGGTAGTCAAATTAAAAGGGAAGAGATGTTACAATAATCTCATTGAATAATAGAAGAAAGAATGCCAGCTAACTAAGAATGTCAGTGTATTTGCTGATTCTGGTGTCTAAAAGAGATGTAACATTCTACATGTAAAGAAAGTACCTTTAATCACACTTTAGGCCGGCGCCGTGGCTCACTAGGCTAATCCTCTGCCTTGCGGCGCCGGCACACACCGGGTTCTAGTCCCAGTCGGGGCGCCGGATTCTGTCCCGGTTGCCCCTCTTCCAGGCCAGCTCTCTGCTGTGGCCTGGGAGTGCAGTGGAGGATGGCCCAAGTCCTTGGGCCCTGCACCCCATGGGAGACCAGGAGAAGCACCTGGCTCCTGCCATCGGATCAGTGCGGTGCGCCGGCCGCGGCGGCCATTGGAGGGTGAACCAACGGCAAAGGAAGACCTTTTTCTCTGTCTCTCTCTCTCACTGTCCACTCTGCCTGTCCAAAAAAAAAAAAAAAAATCACACTTTGACAGATGTAGAGGCCATGTTCATTTATTCACTTTTAATATTAATCCTTAATGAACACCAAGCAAAAAAGAGTAAATGACAATTGTGCCATGACATTTGCAATATACTGTACAGCAATCCATCCCAGATTTGTAGCTGTCTGGTATTTTGACATTATATTGGGGTAAAATTCAGAGAAGTCTTTTATATTAGATAATTTCTCTCATCCTGTTTTTCAATTTGGCATTTTTTCCTAGATATAATGTATCCATAGTCAAATTTATGGTTAGTGGATAGGCCACTCATATAAATGAATCTTACATGTAGTACAGTGGCCATATTTATCCTTCAAGATGACAGAATAAATAGAACATATAACAATATAAATAAAGCTTTGGTTAAGATGCAGGTTGTTGTCATAGCTAGAAAACGACATAATGAGAAACTAGAAATAGAGGGTAACACTGAAATTTTCAGAACATGAAGAAATATTCAGTCAGATGCAGCTGGTATGGACAGATGTGTTAATGACACAACCATGTGTTTTCCTCTGTGGGTATACTTATTATAATTTATGTCTTAGAGTTAGTGGTCAAGGGTAATCACAGTATTTATCACTCAATCTGGGACTTTGGGGAGTGAAAAGGAGTTTCTATTAATTAAATTGTCAGGAAAATAGACATGAATTGGGATTGTCCTGGGAAAAATTGGCACGGATTGTAAATTCACAGAAGTTGGTTTGTTTTCAATTAATCAACTATGTAAATAAAGCGTTTTGACATCTACAGCTTCTTTCTGAGGTGTTTAATTTACAGATGGTTTAATTAGGTCTCTCTTGCAAAATTTGGGGCAGAAAGGAATATTAACACTTTTAGCATCATATGCCCAGTAAGCTCTTTCCTGGATTGTTTTCACCCTTCAGTTCACCGAGAATTTATTATTTTCTCACATAGCCTCCTCTGCTCACTCACTACGAAGAGTTCTACAGTTTCACCTCCACAGTAAATAAAGAGAATGCAAACAAACAAAAAAAAAATGTAGCAGGAATGGTATATTCAGAAAAACATCATCCTGAAGCCATTATACTAATAAGTGACTTGGGCAATAATTGTCAATGAAATCTAAAACCATCCTATGAGAGCTAGGGAGAAAGACATTTACATAATCTCAAACATGCTCCTGACAGGGTATTTCAAACCACAAAAGGAAAATAATCACTGCAGTTGAAAAAAATCTGCGGGGCCGGCGCTGTGGCTCACTTGGTTAATCCTCTGCCTGTGGTGCTGTCATCCTATATGGGCGCTGGTTCTAGTCCCGCTTGCTCCTTTTCCAATCCAGCTCTCTGCTGTGGCCTGGGAGTGCAGTGGAGAATGGCCCAAGTGCTTGGGCCCCTGCAACCATGTCGGACACCAGGAAGAAGCACCTGGCTCCTGGCTTCAGATAGGTGCAGAGCCAACCGTTGCAGCCATTTGGGGAGTGAACCAATGGAAGGAAGACCTTTCTCTCTGTCTCTCTCTCTCTCACTGTCTATAACTCTACCTGTTAAATAAATTTAAAAAAAAAAAGAATCTAGGCAACATCCTTTTAACCATTTTATCAAAATTGATAACATTGAAAACTTGTTAGATGTGTTGACCTGTGGTGCACTGAGAAAGACACAATATAATATGTGTAATATCTCTTGGGAAAATGCATAACTTAAATCTAATCATGAGAGAACTGGTAAATCCAAACTGAAGAAGCTCTCTAAAACTGGAAAAGTCAAAAAAAAAAAAAAGACAAAAAAGGCTAAGAATAAGTTTCAGAATAACAGACACAAAGGACATGGTGGGACTTAGTGCAGTGTATGATTCTAGGCTGAGAAAAAGAAATTACTCTAAAGGAATTACTGAGATAATTGAAAAATTTCCATATAGACTACATATTAGATAACAATATGCAACAGTGATAAATTTCATGAATTTTAAAATTAAAGTACAATTAACAGTATAATTGATATTCTTTTTCAATTTTTAAAGTTTTTTTTTTAATTTGAAATGCAAAGCTATAGAGATGGGGGGAAGAGAGAGAGAGAGAGAGAGTGAGAGGGAGAGAGAGAGAGAGAGATCTTATATCTTAGGGTTCATTACCCAAATATCTACCACAACCTGAGCTGGACTAGTCCAAAGCCAGGAGTTGAGTAATCTATCTGAGTTTCTCAGGCATATGGCAGGGATCCAAGTACCTGAGCCATCATCTACTGTCCCCCAGGGTGTACATTAACAGGAAGACAGTAGATTGCATTAGCAGGAAGCTAAATTGGAAGTGGAGTAGGACTCAAACCCAGGTGAAATGATATGGAATGCAGGTGTTCCAAACAGAAGCTTAACCGGCTGCATCACAATGCCTATCCATTTAATAACCTTTTTTCTTTTAAATATTGATTTACTTATTCTAAACACAGAGAGAGAGAAGGGGAGGGAGGAAGGGGATGGGGGAGGGAGGGGTTTGGGGGAGGGAGGGAGGGAGGGAGGGAATGAATCTTTCACCCACCACTTCATTTCCCAAATGGCCACAACAGCTGGGGCTTGGGCAGGCTGAAGCCCAGAGCCAGGAGCTTCTCAGGTTTCCATGTGGGTGCAAGGGCCCAAGTACTGGGTCCTTCTTCCACTGTTTTCTCAGACTCATTAGCAGGGAACAGGATAGGAAGTGGAGCAGCTGGGTTTAACCGGCATCCATAAGGGATGATAGCACCATAGGTTGTGGCATAACCTGTTATGTCATAGCACTGCCCCCAACACCCTTTTTCTCATGAGATACATGCTAAAGTATTTAATGGTGAATGATTATAATCTCTTACTCTCAATGGTTCACAAAAATTTGGAATAACACTTATAAAAATAATGTGCATATTAGTCTCCTTGGGGTATCATATAAAAGTACCACAGACTAGTGCCTTAAACAATAAAACGTATTTTCTCACATTTCTGGAGGACTTAAATCTGAAATGAGGATGCTATATCAGATGTTTTGGTGAAGACCGTCTTCCTCACTTGCAGAGGGCTGCTTTCTCACTGTGTCCTGACGTGGGTAAAGAAGGAGTGTCTCTTCCTATTCTCAGAAGAACACCAATTCCATCTTTATAACCACCTCTAAACTTAGCTACTCTCAAAGTAGTATCTCCAACTAGCATCCAGTAAGGGACTAGGGCCTCAATATATGAATCTGGAGCTGGGTGGACACAACTCAGACCATGGCAAATTACTATGACAGTGTCTATGTCTATGTATGTTCTCATATATAAGCGAGGTTTGATTTATGTATAATATATATATATATATATATAATATATTTAAATCTCCCTGAGTATGTGTGTGTGTGTGTCTGAGGAAGAGGAGGAGAGAACAATGTAGCAAAATATTAACAGCAAAATGAATACAAGTAAAGAGTATATGGTATTTATTGCACTATTCTTACAATTTTCCTAAATAGTTTAATTTTTTTAAGTAAAAGATTAAACAATTATTGAATGGACTTTTTTCATCTTATTATTGTCTCTCATGGTGCACTTATTGTCTTTTTTCCTGGATCATTTCTTACAATTTTCAGATTATTTGTTTATTATCAGTCTCCCTTGCCAGATCTAAGCCTGAGAGCTGGGATTTGGTCTGTGTTTCCACTGTTCCATCCACATCACTTCACCTGCATGTCACTGCTCAATCATTATTTGTTGAAAGAATAAATGGGCAGAGTCTGAACCTTACAAATGAACAAATTGAAGCAACAGGTACATCTGCACAATTAGCCAACATGGACCTTACAGAAACCAGTTGTGGATCTGATTGAGATCTTATTAGCTCTGGTACATACCAGTCTAACTGCTTAGCACTACTTACTTTTGAACATTTGGTCTGCCACCAAATGCACATCATTAAGAGAAATGGCTCCTGCAAGGTGTCTCCTGGTCCACCACAGATGTTTGCTTGCTGGAGCTGCCTTTCTCGTCTTTGCTGTCTCTCCAGGCAGTGTGCATCCCCGGAGCATCTGCAGATGTGCCTGCCACGGTTTCCTGAAGTCTTTCTTACCCTTTGGCACAGTGATCATGCTCTTTGCTTTCAACTCTTTTGAAATTGCCAAATTGTACTTAATTTTTATTTATATAGTTTATGTGGCAATTTATGTTCTTATAATTTTGTATATGAATAACATTCTTATCATAAATTATCTTGTAAACAATGATAAATTATCTTGTGTTGCTAAATAAGATAAATAACCTAGTATAAATTATCTTGCATACTAATATTTATCTTATCTCCATAACTATATTTTAAATTCTTTGAGCGCAGAAGGTATTTATATACCATTTTATCTTTCCAAGAATACCTAGCTCACTGTGTGCACATAGGAAGCTTGTCTAAGATTTTGTTTTCATATCTAAACTCTGTGGTTGGGTCATATGTGGTTGTAACTTTATGAATGTTATGGTGCTTTTAAAAATATTCACACTTCTGTAGCAGTTAAATATAAAATCAGAAAATATGCTTAAAATTAGTATTAAAATTAGTAATTAGTATTAGTATTAAAATTAGTATTAGTATAAGATAGAGGAAGTATTTAGACCCATAATCTGGAAGTGGAAATGACAAGGCAGTCTTAAGACTTACTACACTTCACACATTCACTAAAGAATTCTCCATTTTTTTTTTCAGTGTTGGCTTGTGGGCTATAGTAATGGTATTTTCTTTCTATTTAGAGTGTATCTTAGTAATATGATTTCAAAAACTCTTGATAAATTCTCTACTGCAATATGAAGTGAGGCCACTGGTGTTGGAAAGAACACAGAGTTTGTGGAATTTTAAGTTGTGAATTGGTGATATTATCCGGTCAGACTCTCCTTGCAAAGCATTTATAGCACTGACTTACCTACCTTATAATGCCTGAGGCAGCTTTAATTTTTCAGAATTAAAGCTGATTTTGTGGAAGGTATATCTGTGTGTATGTATGTTTATGTGTGTGTGTTTTGCCACAGGTCTATGGAACATAGTGACTTCTAACACAAAGATCATAGAACCTTATAGAATTAGTGCAGGCTTTCTAGAAATACATTTGTGCCTTGTGCATTGTTTAAGCAGTAACAATATCTTTTTCATATATTATTTTTCAATGATTTAGAAATGATGTTATGATTTAAACATTCATTTTTGAAAATGATACATAATTCATAGTACCATTTTGCCATGTATTTCTTTTTTTTTAAGATTTATTTATTTATTTGTAAGTCAGAGTTACACAGAGAGAGGAGAGGCAGAGAAAGAGAGATCTTCCATCTGATGGTTTACTCCCTAGTTGGCTGCAATAGCTGGAGCTGTGCCGATCTGAAGCCAGGAGCCAGGAGCCAGGAGCTTCCTCTAGGTCTACCACGTGAGTGCAGGGGCCCAAGGGCTTGGGCCATGCTTGCTTTCCCAGGCCACAGCAGAGAGCTGTATTGGAAGTGGAGCAGCCAGGTCTCGAACTGGTGCCCATATGGGATGCCGGCACTTCAGGCCAGGGCGTTAACTTGTTGCACCACCGTGCCAGCTGCCATGTATTTCTTAACAAATATTTAATTTGCAACTATGATCCTATAGGAGTCTAGGAAAAATTAAAATCTGAAAAGAAGTTCTCACATTTTTGCCTTTCAAAAGGGGAAAAAGGAAATGGAATGAGGAATCATTATGTTTTCCCTATAAAAAGAGAGAAAAAGAGTATGAAAAACTCTTAGTATTTGTTGCAATATGTGTTGTACAATCTTTTAATGTTTAGGTATGTTTTTAAATGTATGAAGAATTTTAAAAAATTGCTTCTCATACTTGAAAATACTGGCACATTGTTTAATTTACTCTCCAAGCAGTTCTCAAAGTGTGTTCCAGGAATCCCTGGGGTGCCTGCAAACATTTAATGAGGTCTATGAGGTTAAAATTATTTTCATGGTAATGCTAAGACATTATTTGCCATTTCCTTTTTCTCTTTTGAGTTTCCAGGCTACATGACATGTGCTACTATGGTAGACTGAGGATGCAGTTGTTTTCTATGAAGCCAGAAATGAAAAAATTATGTGAAAATGTAAAACAAAGTCTTTCACTATTTTTTTGCCTTACAACATAAAGTTTTTCATAAATATATTTCATTGATATGGTGGATTTATAATTTTAAATAAATTAATTAAAAATATTTAAATTTTTTTTCACTTTTAATTTCTAATATAGTAAATACAGATAACATAACACACACTCTTTGGAGTCTTGGTATTTTTTCAAAGTGGGAACGGGGTCAAAGAACAAAAATCACTATGACTGCTATTTGAATTGATAGAAATATATTCTCTATAACATTTATAGAACTAGTATTTATTTGACAATTTGAAATCTAATAACTTAATTTTCAATGTTTCAAAAAAACAAAAAAATCTGAAGTTTTTTAGTTTTTATATCTCAAAGTCCTGTATAAAAATCTATTTGATAATTTGAGAAGATAAAACCATAAAAAGCTATGTTCTCCCTCATTTCGTTTCCAAAGTAACTCAGTTAAGGAATCAGAATCAGTCTTCACATCAATGTCAACATTCCTATCATTTTACCCACTATTTCTGTCTGTAAGAAGGAGGTACTATATAACTAGTGACTTCCTTCATGCCAACTTTATAAGAGACTTGAACAAAGTCATCTGGCCAATAAAAGCTTAGTACTAAATTTCTTGGTTACAAAACTTACTGATTTGATGTTCTTTTGACACTATTTTTTTTTTTTTTGACAGGCAGTGTGGACAGTGAGAGAGAGAGAGAGACAGAGAGAAAGGTCTTCCTTTGCCGTTGGTTCACCCTCCAATGGCCACCGTGGCCGGCGAGCTGCGGCTGGCGCACCGCGCTGATCCGAAGGCAAGAGCCAGGTGCTTATCCTGTCTCCCATGGGGTGCAGGGCCCAAACACTTGGGCCATCCTTCACTGCACTCCCGGGCCACAGCAGAGAGCTGGCCTGGAAGAGGGGCAACCAGGACAGAATCTGGCGCCCCAACCGGGACTAGAACCTGGTGTGCCAGCGCCGCAAGGCAGAGGATTAGCCTAGTGAGCCGCAGCGTCGGCCACTAATTTTCTGATTAATTAATGTTACATAGTACTTCAGTTCAACCTAATAGCTAAAAATAAACTGGATTAATGGGGTTAAATTTGACATTTTTACCTGTGATATGATTCTCAATAGCAAAATGACTTCTACTTTCAGCAAGATAATGCTACAGAATGGAGGCAAAGAAAATAAGCCCCACCTTTCAGAAATGTCTGTTATTTTTGGATAAGACACAAGAACAAAAGCAAAAATAGACAAATAGGATTTTAATAAGCTAGAAACCTTCCTCTCAACAAAGAAAACAACAGAGTGAAGAAACAACTTAAGGAATAGTAAAAAATATATTTGTAAGCTATTAATCCAACAAAGGATTAATATCCAGAATACATAAGGAACTCAACTCAGTATATAACAAATAGTATGATTTTAAGATTGACTAAAGATGTAAATAGACATTTCACAAAAGGCTTACAGGAGCCCATATTTGACACAGCAGTTAAGACTCCTACTGGGACAACTGCATCCCGTATGGAAGTGCCTGGGTTTGAGTCCTGCCTCTGCTTCCAATTTCAGTTTCCTGCTAATGTAAACCCTGATAGGCAGCAGGTGATTGCTCAAGCATTTGAATTCCCACTGCCCAGAAGAGAAACTCAGACTGAGTTCCTGCCTCCTGGCTTCAGCCTGGCTTAGCCGTGGCTGTTGTGGGCATTTCTGAAATGAATCATTGGGTGGAAGATATATCTCTGTCTCTGTCTCTCCATGTGTGTGTCTACTTTCCAAGAAAAAAAAGAAGCAATACAAATGGTCAAGAATGTTACAAATTTTTCAACATCATTAATCATTGTAGAAATGCAAATCAAAAGCACAATGCGATACTGTCTCACCCCTGTTGGAATGGCTATTAATAAAAAGACAAAAAGTAACAAATGCTGGCAACCATGACAAGAAAGCTCTCATATACAATTAGTAGGAAGACAAATTAATGCAGCCATTATGAAAAACAGTATGAAGGTTCTTAGAAAACAAGAAACAGACCTGCTATATTATATACCAAACCCATTGCAGGGTATATATTCCAAGGAAAGGAAATCATACATTCAAGAGACATCTGCACTTCAATGATTTTTGAATTATTCACTATTGCCAAGAAATGAAATCAACCAAGGTGTCCACTGCAGGTGAAAGGGTAAAGAAAATGTAGTATATATACAAAATATGTTATTGTTTTGCCACAAGAATGAATGAAATCCCATCCTTTGCAGCAACATGGATGAGCCTGGAGGACACAATACTAATAGAAATAAGTTAGCCTCAGAGAGACAAATCCTGCATGGTGTCATACAAATATGAGTGCTTAAAAAGTTGATCTCATAGAAATATAGAATAGAACAGTGGTTAGCAGGGTCAGGCAAGGATAGGGAGGGAGGGGTATAAATGGTGGTTGGTGATTGATTGTAAAAATACAGTTAGGTAAAAGGAATCAGTTCCAGTGTTCGACAGCATAGTAGGATGACAATAATTAACAGTAATTTGTTGTATATTTCAAAATAGTTAGAAGAAAGAATTTAGCATATTCCTAACACAAAGAAATGATAAATGTTTGGGATGATGAATATGTTAATTATCATAACTTTGAAATCGGAGAAAACCCCCTAAAAATTACACTGAAATGTGGTCCCTTAAGTTCCCCAGAAGTGCTATCTGGGGTGCCATATGTGCTACAGGAATTTGGGGTGCCATACAATTTCACCATGTGCTTATTACTAAATTCCTAATATTAATAAGCCCAAGAGTGTTCTTGCCTAATATTTAGAGAAGAATTCAAAATACCGGCACAAATAAATGAGGCAGCATGGCACATTTAAATGTTTATTTAGTGAGAAAGATGCATAGGAGAGTGAGAGCTTTATTTAAGAGAGAGAGGTAAATAGGGGTTCATACTGAGCACCAGGAACCAGCCACTTGGAAGAGCATCTAGGCCTGTATCTGGGCCAGGAATCCTAGGGTGTGTGGCCCGAAGGCCATGCACCCTGGAGGCACAGGGCTACAGCAAGCCCGCCTCCTGGCAGCAGTACTGGGAAGAAGAGAAGTGCCTGGACACGCTGTGTCCCAGGCTTTTAACCCACTTTCAAAGGGGAGTGGTAAATTAACCTGATTGGCTGGTGGGCACCCAGATGTGGCCAAGTAGGGGGATGAGGTCACACAGGGGCGTGCTGACGGTATCAGGAAGGGGCATGAGGTCACACAATGCGTGGTGAAGGCATGGTCTTGCAGTTCACAAATCTAATCAATTTTAACCTGTATGCCTGCCTACTTCAACCTGATCATGAATCATCATGTATATGCTATTAAAATAGCATACATAAACTTATCTTTTATTTTCATTTTCCATGAACTTTTTGAAAAACATACAACCCATTCTAAACTTGGGCAGTTTGGGAAGTAATCAGCTTCAGGCACAGCCTGCAGACCTAAAACCAGGTCATTCTTGTGCCTTTGTGAAGCTGACTGTGAGGGAACAGGTCCCTGCTCAGCTCATATGTACTTCTTTCCTTTGTCCCATCTCTTTGGAGTCTTCAAAGTATTTGAAGTAGAGGAGAAAACAAAAATCAGCTAGGATTTTTTTCTCTAAATTCTTAACTGCAAATATTGTTTTCAATTTTGGAAGTTTCAGAATAAAAAGTACAAGGAGAAAAATGTTTGTGGGGGGAGGAGAGAGAGAAAATTACACATTTCACTTTATACACTGTTGAGGATCACCAGCCCCACTCAGGATATCCCTCAGTACAGGAATTACTAGACACCAAAGAGGCATAACTACAAACATCTTAATTGACTAAGATATACCATTCTCTGTAATTGCATAGAAAATGCATGTATTCCCTTTCTTTGACTCTTGAATGCTTTGATGTCACCAAGGGTAGTTCATGTATTATTCATTCATTGTATAATCACCTGGAAGCATTTCCTTTTTGTCTTAGCCATTCATTGCTAACTCAGAGTTTTGAGTCCCAGATGGGAAATTATACAGGTTATTTGAAAAAAATAATGCTTTCCTGGGAAAGCCACAAGATATTATGATTGATAATTAACTTTAATACCAATTTTTTAAAATATATGAAACAATATAAACTTCCTATCTAGAAATTTTGAGAATAATTTCCTACTTTACATTTACTCCTTTTACATTTATATTACATCTTGTTTACATAATCCAGCCAGTGAACAATTTTTTCTTTTTCTTTTTTTAATTATTAATTCCGTCATTTAACAGGTGAGTTGTTTGAATCAGCTTTGAGACACCATTACTTTCAGTAGGCCACTATGTTGTCAACTGAGATATTAATGAGAGTGGCAACAGAGAAGAAAGAAAAAGGAATAGAAGAAGAAGGTAGGGAGATAGAGAGGGGTTTTCAGGAAGGAAGGGAGAAAGGGAGAAAAATAAAAGAAGACAAGAAAAGGTCCTACATCTGTTTTCTGTATTTAAATAATTTTATTTATTTCTATTTTTAGATATGTATCATGTACAACTTGATGTTTTGAAATAAGTGTATGTTATGGAATGGCTAACTCAAGATAATTAACAAGTGCATTACACACATCTTTTGTGGTATTGAGAACATTTAAAATCTCTGAGCTGTTTCCAAGAATGTGCTACACTGTTATTTATTTAGAGTCATCATGTTGTAGAAGAGATCTCTTGAATTTATTCCTTCTATGTCACTGAAGTGTTGCCCTCTTCAGCCAACATCTTCTTGACCACGTGCTTTTTTCTTCTTTTTTGTCTTTTTCAGACTCTGCCTTTTACTCAGTATTCAGAATCTATGCATACTAGTTGATCTCATAGCGAATTTTCATGTTTTCATCTATTTCTGACTTTTAAACTAATTACTTTATCAATGAGTACCCTAAGCCCTACGGTTAAAAAGTAAATGAATAATGACAGAAGAATCTAAATTCTTGTTCCTGAACCTTTTATTGATTTTTTTTTTTTTTACAGGCAGAGTGGACAGTGAAAGAGAGACAGAGAGAAAGGTCTTCCTTTGCCATTGGTTCACCCTCCAATGGCTGCTGTGGCCGGCGTGCTGCGCTGATCCGTTGGCAGGAGCCAGGTGCTTCTCCTTGTCTCCCATGGGGTGCAGGGCCCAAGCACCTGGGCCATCCTCCACTGCACTCCCTGGCCACAGCAGAGAGCTGGCCTGGAAGAGGGGCAACCGGGACAGAATCCGGCGCCCCGATCAGGACTAGAACCCCGTGTGCCAGCTCCGCAAGGCAGAGGATTAGCCTATTGAGCTGCAGCACTGGCCGATAGTCTTTCCATTATTAAATATACTTACTCCCTTTTTTTTCAGTGATAGTTGTTTTCAGCCTTAAGTTTCTCAGTTATTATCAGTTTAAGACAAAAAGACTTTATGAAAGTCTATAAAATTTTAGCAAAATGCTTTAACAGTGTTTCAGTTTTTTACTTAAAAATACAACCATTAGATTGAAAAGAGTTAAAAAGAAAATGTTGCATCATACTGTCTGCTTTCCTCTGAACAGAAAGAAAAAGAGAGAGGGAGAGAACAGAACAGGAAGGAAGGAAGGAAGGAAAGAAGGAAGGAAGGAAGGAAGGAAGGAAGGAAGGAAGGAAGGAAGGAAGGAAGGAAGGAAGGAAAAAAGGGTAAAACACAGACATTACAAATGGCTCCCTATCCATGTTTTGGATTTCACCAGCAATTACTTACATATGCACTGACACACACACACACACACACACACATCTCTCAAGAATGTCATTGCAGCCATGAAGTTGGAGTCCTCACATTTAATATATTCAGAAACTATACAGAATGGTCTCATTAAGAGAAGTCCTATACAGACAATTTTAAATGTTCCAGTAGGTAGAGGAAAAATTGAAAATGAGATTTGTTTCTTTCTGTTTCCTTTGAAGGACAGGATGGAAAGTGAGGTGTGAAGTTCAGAGCTTTATTTCTCAGCAAGATCTTGGAATCACAAGTTGAAGTAATTTGAATAGTGTGCATCATCCCCCATCACTTAGGGTACAGGGGATGTGTTTCCTCCTGTCTGTGTCTGTTAACATGTTCACAAGCCTGCCATCTGAGAAGGAATTTTCCCTGGCGGCCATGACCTAATTTCAAGGTTCTGGCAGACAAATGCAGCAACTGACAACCCAGGTTTTCCTATTTAGCATATTAATCGTCTACATTTTTAGCATGCAGTCATGATAAGATGAAGCCTGCGAAGGATTTGCCAGTTTTCCTGAAATCAGCTGATGGAACACTCTTTGTAACCCTGTAGACCTCTGATTTCCCATGCATGAATTCTCTTGTGCAGGAATCTCTCAGCCTCCAAAGTTTCGGACTGGCATTCAGATTCAAACATATGCTATATAATGAAGAGTGATTGGATTCTAGAGGACGCCAGAGCTTACCAGCTCAGAAGACTATGGGCCTGCTGCCTGGGCAAGCTTCTTTATACAGGATCTTCCTCCCCCCACCCAGTTAATTCCTTTTTACGTTTGTTTCCATAATCCAAAGAAGGGTATTTCTTTCTTTAAGGACAGAAATAAATATATATGCAGAGGCAAATGAGCCATTCATTCTTCTATTTGCTGATGATATGCATTCTTAGTAACAGAGTAAGAGAAAATCTTATTGATTTAGCATTCAAAAGTATATTATGTTGGAAATAAATATAATATTTCTGTGTTTGAAAATGTTATACAACCTATTGTTTGGGAAACATCACTGGGCTTGCCTGAAATACTCTTGTATCCTATTTCTTCATAAATATTGACAGAAATGTGTTTTTCCAAATTTAGTGTTTATAGGAAATAAATTAAGCTGGTTTTTGCCAGAAAGAAATATTGTTCCTAGGCTCATTTCATTTAACTTGCCTTATCTGTTTGTTTTGATTGAGCAATTTTTTTACTTTTTTCCCCTTTCATGTAATGTTAGACAACTAGAGCTATCCAAAAGGAAGCTTAATATAAATATATCAGGGTTTTTAATTATCAACCTGAAGCTTTCATTTTTCTTTGGGACTTCAACTCAAAGCTACTGACAAAATTAATGGAAAAACATAGGATAGTTCTTAGAAATCATGTATTTTTTTTCCTGTGTCTTGTATTTGCCTGTGTATGTTTTTCCCTCCTGGCATTTACAGAAAGAAATAAGGAAAACTCAACAAACAGAGCTTAATTGAAGAGAGAGGCAGCTGACTTAGTAGATAAAAGGCAGCAGAAGTATTTCATGCTAATAAGACACTGAAAATTACCTGAAGATTAGAATAAAAGATTGAATATATGCCAAAAATAGATTTGTTAAATACCACCAACTAAAGTTTGTGATTTTTCATTCTTCTAAGTTGGCCATATTCTACCATTTTATACATAAATAAAAATGACTTCCAGGCATATTTGATTGCAGACTGAATTACTCTATCACAGGATGACAAACAATGACAAATAGTTTCCCTGTAATGAAAAGCCTGGCAGATCCCATATTCTCAGTAAAAGTGTGAGGAAACAAGGCAGATATTTCTTTCATTCTAACTCTTTTACATGTAGGGAATAGTCCTGTCAATCTCTATTATATCATTAGGTCACCAGGCAGGTTTGGTATTTGGCAAGGCAGTGCAAGTTTGGGGATAATTTTCCTGACTAGCAACCCAAATATTGAAGATTAATTAAATCACTGAAAGTCTTGCATAACAAATGTGTTTTGCTCACTTGTCAACATGGGTATAGATGTTCACATTCTAATAAGAACAATGACAGAATTCCATTTTCAGACTCTAGCATTCTTAACAGTAGCAGTGGCAAACATCGAAATGGTGAGTTTTATTCTTTATCAGCTTCTATAAAACTTGACAGCTTTCTGCACATTGCAAATTCTCTAAAATCATGTTGGCTTTATACATTAGCTACAACTTATTCCTGGAGGTAGAGAAGACGGTGTGATTGAAAGACTATGAGATGGAGTTCTTTGAGGTAACGAGCTGTCTTACTCACTTCTGTGGTTTCCTATGTTTCCTATAAAAGAGAGTTAATAGATGCTTCAGTGAATGAATGCATAAAGTTGTGAGTTCATAAAGGAATTTATCCAGAAAGTTGAAGGGCCTGAATTCTTTGTGCTCCAAGGGAAACTATCAGAAAGTAAACTTGAATAATTTGGAAGTGGGGATTGAGGATGAAGAAAGGACCCTTTTTCTAAACTCAAATAGTGCTGTTATGCAATATTTTCAGTTTAGAATAAAGAAGAAAATGACTTCTTCTGCCAAAGAGGAAGTGTAAATCTGTTTACTTCTCCACCATATGCCACAAGAAAAGAAAAATCAGATGTCAAAGAGAACACAGGCTGGAGGAGGCAGATCATTTACAAAGACCAGGAACAGACACGATGAGACAAAAGATCACATTTAATAAGTGCATTAGACAAGAGTTCTAAGACGTGGACCTGTAAGTGTGTGCGTCTGCAGACCTTCAGAACATCCTTGACCGTATTTCATTTGTCTACAAATTCTGTTCTTAACATGCCCTTTCCATCATCCTAATCTATACTTTTGAGCACATATCAGGTGTCGTGAAACATCTCTTGATTTTGTGGAGTAACCTCCCACATCTTCCAACAGCACATCACACATGCCTCCCATTCTTCATCTACTTTTCTCCTACTGGAATTCAAGTACCTAGTACTCCTACTGGAATTCAAGAGAGAGGGAGGGAGGGAGGGAGGGAGGGAGGGAGGGAGGGGAAAGAAAGGGAAGGGAAGGGAAGGGAAGGGAAGGGAAGGGAAGGGAAGGGAAGGGAAGGAAAGGAAAGAAGAGAAGAGAGGTAAAGAGGGGAGAGGAAGAAAGAAAGAGAAAGGTGTGTGTGTGTATATATATATATAGAGAGAGAGAGAGTGTATATAAATATATATACATACATATATATATATATATATATATATAGAGAGAGAGAGAGAGAGAGAGAGAGAGAAAACTTCCATTTTCTGATTTACTTCTTGAATGGTCACAAAGGCCAGGTCTGGGTCAGATCAAAGCCAAAAGATAGGAACTCCATCCAGGTCTCCCACTTGGGTGCCAGGAGCCCAGGGATTTGGGCTCTCTGCTGCTTTCCTAAGTGTATTAACAAGAAACTTGATTAGAAGCAAAGTAGCCAGGACTTGAACTGGCACTCTAGCTGTACCAAAATGCCAGCCTCTCACTTTCAATCTTCCATATCTTTATATTATGTACATTTTTATATTTGTCTCTGTTATGAGCTACATTATCTCTCACCACAAATTCATCAGGTATTCCTAGTACTTCAAAATGTGATGATATTTGGATCCTTAAAAAATAATTATTTTTTGTAATTCTTTTTGTAATTTTGTAATTCTGTAATTAATACACAGTTATTCTTAAGTGTTGAAAATTAACTGAAATGTGATCCCTGTTAAACATAAGAGTGGGAATAAGAAAGGGAAGAGATGTATAATTTGGGACATGCTCAAGCTGACTTGCCCCAAATGGTAGAGTTAGAAACATACCAGGGGATTCCAATTTAATCCCATCAAGGTGGCATGTACCAATGCCATCTCACTAGTCCAAGTGATCAATTTCAGTTCACAATTGATCATAATGAAAGGACTAAGAGTCAAAGGGAGCACATAAACAAGTCTAGTACCTGCTAACACTAACTGATAGAATAAATAAAGGGGGGAGTGATCCAACATGGGAAGTGAGATACTCAGCAGACTCATAGAATGGCAGATGTCCTAAATAGCACTCTGGCCTCAGAATCAGCCCTAAAGGCACTCGGATCTGGCTGAAAAGCCCATGAGAGTATTTCAGGCATGGAAAGCCAAGACACTCTGGCAAAAAGATCTCTGTGAGTGAGATCCCAGTGGAAAGAACAGGTCTTCAAAGAGGGAGGTGCCTTTCTCTGAAGGGAGGAGAGAACCTCCACTTTGACTATGACCTTGTCTAAACAAGATAAGAGTCGGAGAACTCAGAGGGCTTCCATGGCCTTGGAAACTCATGACTGGCGCATAGGGAGATTACTGATGCCATAGACAGGAGTGTCAATTGGTAAAGTCAACAACAGGAGTCACTGTGCACTTACTCCTCATGTAGGATCTCTGTCCTTAATGTTCTGTGCATTGAGATTTAATGCTATAATGAGTACTCAAACAATATATTTCACTTTGTGTTTTTATGGGGGTGCAAACTGTTGAAATCTTTACTTAATGCATACTAAACTGATCTTCTGTAAAAAAAAAAAAAAAAAGAAGAAATGATCAATTCCCAACTTGACTCTCACTGGGATTAAACATGACAATAGGTCTGCTCTGATTTCATCATCATTTAAAAAAAATCATCTATTATTTTTCACTTTATGTTTCTGTGTGGGAGCAAACTGTTGAAATCCTTACTTAATGTATACTAAGCTGATCTTCTGTATATTAAGAGAATCGAAAATGAATCTTGATGTGAATGGAAGGGGAGAGGGAGTGGGAAAGGGGAGGGTTGTGGGTGGGAGGGACGGTATGGGGGGGAAGCCATTGTAATCCATAAGTCGTACTTTGGAAATTTATATTCATTAAATAAAAGTTAAAAAAATAATTAAGTTATAATGAGTTAATTTGTGTATATCTTAATCCAGTACTACTGGTGTACCTGTAAGAAGAAAAAATTGAACACAGACAATACAGAGAGAAAACTATGTGAAGACACAGGGAGAAGACCACTGTCCACAAACCAAGGAGAGTCAGTCCCGTCAGTGTGTTGGACTTCCTGTCTCCAATATAGCAGCCATAGCAGATCAAGTCTTCTAATTGAATTGCTCAGCCTATTTCACTTAGTAAAATTCAAAGTTCTTGTTTAGCCTACTAGGCTCTTTGCACTCTAATACTTTTTTGTGTCTCTAATTAATCTCTCTCTCTCTCTCATTGTTTACAATCTGTTTTGGGTTTAACAGTTGTGCTTTTACCTTAAGGCTTTTGCACTACTTGGAATGCTCTCAGCTAATCTGAAAAGCTATATTCTTTGCCTCTTTCAAGTCCTTGTTCACCTTCTGATCATCCTAATATTGTATCCATATTCCATTTCTAGCACTCCCAGTCCTCCTAACATACTCTATTATGTTCTTCTTTCTTTGTTTCTCACTGTTTAATATGTGGCTGCAATTAAGAAGACACCAATTCCTTGAGGGCAGTGATCTTTGTCTATTTTATCCACTATGTAGCCCAAGTGTTTTGAAGAGTACCTTCACAAATTAGTTTTCAATGAATATTTGTGAAATTGATTAGTGAAACACACTGGCTAAAGGTATCACTTATTCTTGATTGAAAAGCAAATATAGCTTGATATCAGAATGCTCAGAAGAGTATATGATAGTTTCATTTTAGTTGGTTACAAGATTTTCTAAAATTCCATATTGTAGGTTCAATTATTTTTAAATTTTTTAAAAAATCTGAGATAAATAAATATAACTTTTAGATTGATTTTCCTGAATGTTATTTGAAGATTTTGGTGCTCACTGAGCAAAACACAAGAAAGTCATGGTTTTTACTCAATCAATCTAGATAAAGCTTATTTTTTCAAGGATGAATGCATTGTAAGAATTCTGTTACTTTCATCAAAATACCTGAGAGAAGCTTACTAGGAAGTAAGAAGGTTTATTTTAACTCACGGTTTGGAAGTTCACAGTTTATGATGAGGCAGCCCCATGGCTCTGGTGTCTGATGGAAACTGATTTTTGATGATGATGGATGGTGTTTGATGATGCAATGTCAGTGCAGGTGTACATGGCAAGGCAGGAAGCAGAGAGACACAGGGAACTCCCTCTTCTACCCTCTTTTTGGTTCTCCCTTATAATGCCACTGTGATTTGATTATGGGGCTCCTCCCTAGCAATCTGATCCAAGCTTCACCTTCAAATATCATACTTGGATCAAGCCCCCAGCATTAATCTATTAGCTATGAAAATAAGATTGAGGTCTGCCTGAGCTTGGGAGCCAAATTCTGTTTGAACTGTAATAATGAATTAGAGGGGCTGGTGCCATAGCTAACTTGGTTAATCCTCCACCTGCGGTGCCAGCATGCCATATGGGCTCAGGGTTCTAGTCCTGGTTGCTCCTCTTCTAGTCCAGCTCTCTGCTGTGGCCTGGGAAGGCAGTGGAGGATGGCCCAAGTGCTTGGGCCCAGCACCCGCATGGGAGACCAAGAGGAAGCACCTGGCTCCTGGCTTCAGAACCAACAGAAGGAAGACCTTTTTCTCTGTCTCTCTCTCTCACACTGTCTATAACTCTACCTGTCAAATAAAAAAATTAAATAATGAATTAGATATTTTTACAGCTCTTGCATCAATTTGTGCAATTCAACTGAGCAATATTTATTGAGAAATTTCTATATACTAGGCATTGTACCAATCTTTTTACTTAAATAATTCTATTTACTCAGATCAACACCCTTTGAGATGTTTATTTCTCTTTGAGATATACTAATTCTGAGATTAGTATGAGAGAGAGAGAGAGATGAGAAGTTCTGAACCATATCAGCAGAGACAAAGCTATTCAGAGACTGTCTCTAATGTTTTCTCTACTTCCCTACTTTTCTTTTCACCAACTTTCTTTGGCTGCCATCTACCTTACATTTCCACCAAAAGCCAGAGAAAAAACTGCTGTGTTGTGGTAATTTTCATAGTTCAACATATATAGATAATTTGTGGTTTTGATTTTGTGTAATTATTGGCTCTCAGATTGTCATGGCTTGAACAAGTGCAGCAAACAATGCAGCAAACTCTAGCATTTTAATCATTGAAAAATAGCTTTCCCTTCTATGCCACTTTACTTAAGCCTTTAAGCAACACTATCAGGTAGAAATCACCACTGTCGTATTATAGATGAGGAAACAGGCTCCTAAGATTCTGAGATTTGATGGTTGCAGAACAACCCCAAATAAATCATCTTTCTCATAGCAGATAGTTGCAAATTAAAAATAATGAGAAACTGGCATTGATTTGTCTGATTGTGGTTGGCACAGATGGGAGAAAGACATATAAGGCACTGATGATGTGGCTCTCCTTAGAGAATACAGAGATTTGATTAAGCTTTCCTAATCCTAGCACCAAATAACTTGCCCTTTGTTTGATATGGATTTTACAGGGAGAGAAATAACCAATTCACTTTTGCTTCAGAAGTACCTTAAATGAAAAGCTGGACATATTCCTTTTTGATAACTTCATGAATGATTCTTTATCCAATTCTGTTTGAAGTAAAAGTCGGAATACTTTTTACTTTACACCTTGATAAATGCTAATTTATTGAATTTATTTTGAACTTGGAGAATTCCTCAGGACATAATATTTTTTGTAATTTCTTCACAGGTCATAATTATGATAATTTGATAATCACACCTATGATAATTAAAAACTAAATTTACATGCTTTTCAACAAATTTGTGTATCTTAGTCATTTGGGGCTGCTATAATAAATCCCATGGCTTGAGTGGCTTTTACAAAAACATTTATTTCTCACAGTTCTGGAATCTGAGAAATCCAAGATTAAGGCAGTGGCACTTTCTGTCTTGTGTATGGCCTCCTTGGTTTTTCCTCATATGGTGAAAAGTGTGAGAGAAGCAGCAAGCTTTCTCTCTCTCGTCACTTTTTATAAGGGCAGCAATTCCATCATGAGGGCTTCATATTGCTTGACCTAATTATCTTCCAAAAGCCCTCTTTCCAAATATCATCACAGTGAGCGTTAGTTTCTTTTCTGTTCTTTTTTGTTTGCTTTGTTTTGTTTTAATTTAGTTTATTTATTTGAAAGTCAGAGTTACAGAGGGAAAGATAGAGGTCTTCCATACACTGGTATACTCCCCAAGTGACCACAATGATCAGGGATGAGCCAGACTAAAGTCAGGAGCCAGTAGCTTCATCCAGGCCTCCCACATGGGTGGCAAGGGCCCAAACACATGGGCCATCTTCTGCTGCTTGTTTTAGGCTATTATTAGGGAGCTGAATCAGAAGTGGGGCAGCTGGGAGACGGATCAGCACCCATATGGGTTGCCAGCATTTTAGGCATTGGCTTTACCCACTATGCCACAATGCTGGCTCCAAAGAGTTCCAAATATGAGTTTTGAAGGGACACATTCAGTCCTTAGCCCTACTCTAACATCAACACTAATGACCTTTTCAAACGTAATATATTTTGTGGAGTTTTCACATCTTTTTTCTTATAATAAAGGAATATTTCTTATAAAAATTTTAAGAAAATACACATATGGGGACTACTGCTGTGGCAGTACTACTTTACTGATCAGTCTAGCTCCAGCTGTTGTGGCCATTTGGGGAGTGAACCAGCTGATGGAAGACCTCTCTGTGTCTTCTCTCTGCCTGTAACTCCTCCTCTCAAATAAATAAATAAATCTTTAAAAATAAGAAAATATGCATATGAACAGAAATTAGAAAATAAGGTAAAATTATTTCTCTATACTAGCAAAAAAGCAAGTGTTACCATGACATTATGATAAATATTGTATTACGTTATAATTATGTATATATAATTATAAAAATGGAATCCATGTGTATATTGTTTTTATATCTTTTACCTAACAATATTTTTAGATTGTATGTATTTATTTTATTTGAAACAAAGATGTAGAGGAGAGAGATAGACAGACAGGTATCTCCTATCTACTGGTTCACTCCCCAAATGCCTGCAACAGCAGGATGTTACCAGGAGCCAGTAATTCAATCCAAGTCCCTGGGGAGCAGAAGATGACGACTCAAGTATTTGGTTCCCATCCACCCACATGGGAGACCCAGATGGAGTTCCAGGCTCCTAGCTTTAGTTTGGCCCAGCCCCAGCTATTGGATACATTTGGGGAATGAACTTGTGAATGGCAAAATCTCTCTCTCTCTCTCTCTCTCTCTCTTTTTCTCCCCTTGTCTAGCTCATAAATAAAAATGAATAAACTCCAAAAAAAAAACGAAGTTAGTATCATTATTTTCCTGAATTTGTATATAGGAAGTACATGAAATCTATATATCTTAAATAAAATTAAAAAAAATAAACACAAAGGCAAGATGAAGGCAGAGACTTGCCCAATGGATCTGGAAAACAAGCAGGCAAAGATGACATAAATTTGCAGGTTAGTTTGGTGGAGTAAGTGATGGAAGGTTGTCGGAATGTAATGGAGCAAAGAAAAAGTAAATAGGTATAGAGTTATCTTTCAAAAAGTTTAGTAGGGAAAAAAAAAGAAACCAAAAGCAATGTTAGACAGGAAGATTTAATCACATATGTTTATAGTAGTTTCCTTTGTAAGGGAATAAAGGTTAAGTGTCTTTGTATTTGGAAGAAAGAAGCATTCCGCTGGTAAAATGTTGCAAGTGCACAACACTGGAAGACAGGAAAGATGTAATCAGGACTTAGAATGTCAGCTTATCTCCAGAGAGTGGAAGAAAGCAGGAACAACGGTGTGTGTAGGGTTGAGCTTAATTTGAATTTGAGGGCTCTTTTGATCTACTTTATCTTTTCATGAAGAAATAATTTGTAAGTACTTGTCTTAATATTGATAAGAGCAGCTTCGGTGTTTGCAATATTTTAGAGAAATAGAATGTGGCATCATCAAAATAAGATAAAATTGAAGACAGATGCTGAGAGACCAAATGAAGTTGAAAAACAACCATGCATTGTAATTGCAACAATCTAAGACTGTGTTGCAATTTCTTCTGCAGCTTAGGGGAGGAAATGTGAGCTCTTTCCTGTTTTGAGGCTATGCAGGCCAAGTGGGTAAGAGAGACAGGAAACATCCTTACTTTACAGGATCAGTCATGGAGTCTAGACTGGGTAGGGAGAGAAGTGAGACCAGAGGTATACTGAGGCGGCGAGAGGATCAAGGCATTTGAGATCTGTGTGTAGTAAACAATTACAGTACCTGGCTGACTGGCAAAACAGCTGAAAGCAGATAAGCCTACGGTTAGAGTTTAGAATATACGCCTTTAAGCTTTCACATATTAGAAAGCAAGATCCAAGACGAAGGCATTTTGAGCTTCAATGACTGTTTACAGCCCTGAAGAGTGCTTTTTTTTCCTTCTAACTACTTGTTGAACTCTTTACTTAATATAAGGTTAATCTTATGAGTGTAAAGTAAACTGAAACTAGATCATTGTAAAAATTAGGCATTGTGGCTCACTTGGTTAATCTTTCACCTACGGCGCCAGCAACCCATATGGGAGCTGGGTTCTAGTCCTCGTTGCTCCTGTTCCAGTCCAGCTCTGTGCTGTGGCCCGGGAAGGCAGTGGAGGATGGGCCAAGTGCTTGGGCCCTGCACTCGCATGGTAGACCAGGAAGAAGCACCTGGCTCCTGGCTTCGGATCGGCGTAGCTCCGGCCATAGCGGCTATTTGGGGAGTGAACCAATGGAAGGAAGACCTGTCTCTCTGTCTCTCTCCCTCATGTCTAACTCTATCTGTCAAATAAATAAAAGAAAAAAAAAGAAAAAAGTTAGAGAGGGATTAGGAGAGGAAGGAGGAGGAAGAGTGGGAAGTATCACTATGTTCCTACATCTGTATACATGAAATTTTTATACCTTTAATAAAATTTTTAAAAAAGAAAGAGAATTGCCATGTGTCTTAGTCTATCCAGGCTGCTATAACAGAATACCATATATTGGTGGCTCTTAAAGAACAGACATTCATGTTTCACATTCTGGAGACTGATGTTCACGATCGAGTGAAGAAGCTTAAAAATCAAACCAAGATGGAGTGACTTAAGCTAACACTATTAAAAATAAGAAGTCACCTTTACCCCAAATAAAAAATTAAAGTTTAAAATTACAGCCCTAAACTTTTTTCCCCCAAAGCTAAAATTAGGTGCAGCTATAAAAATAAGGGACCCTATGCTTAGCTAGCTGCGACACTTGTGCCTGGCTGTGCTAAGACCTAACCCAGTTTGTATGTCTCCTAATACTCAAATAACGGTGTGGGAAGCGGGACGCTGCTCTCCCACAAGGGGAACAAAGGGAGCGAGACGTCCCCCCCCCCCCCCAGGGTGAACAAGATGGCGCTGGCAGGGAAAGGAACTACTAAGAAGTAAACAACAAAATGGCGATGAGGTGCATGCCTCCCATGCGATCCTGTAGCTGATTGGGTAGAAGATGCATGCCCTTCACATGAACAACTCGCAGATTGGACTGCTGTGTGCATGGACACTATAGAGCTTTTGATTGGTCGCTGTGGGTATATAAACTGTGTGGCTTGTACTGGGGGCACTCTCCGGACTCCCGAGTTCAGGAGGCCCGTCTGTGCAGATGTCGAATAAATCCTCTTGCTTTTGCATCAGCTGGTCTGGAGTCTGAGTCTCTGGGGTGTGCCTCTCGACGTGTTAGCATCCTCACTCTGAGGGTCTAACACAAGGTGCCATCAGATTGGATGCCTGGAGAGGGATCATTTTCTGCTTCATCGTTGGAAGTTTCCTGCTGTGTCTTCATCTGCAAGAGGGGTTGGTGTTTCTGTGGAGCTGCTTTTCTAAGGGCACTAACCCATTCATGAAAGTCCTGCTGTCAGAGGTCCCACATCCTAATACCATCACCTTTAGGGTTGTGAGTGCAACATACACATTTTGGGAGAAACACAGACATTAAGTCCATGACAGTGTGGCTAATAAGGAAAAAAATATATTGACAGTTTTCTTTAAAATTGTTTTAAAACATATTTCAAAGCGAAAATAGGCCTAAATTATATTTAAAACTGAAGAAGCACTAATTTATGCTTATAGGTTTATAGTACATTTATCTAAATAGTGGTAAGTTCCTCAACGCTCAGAACTTGCTAACAAGGTTGGCAAACTATAGTTTATAAGGATATTCAAAAAGTTCATGGAATACATGTATGAGGAAGATGCTAGGCATGGATCTCAATTATTTTTGCACCAAAAATCCCCTTATCTTTTAATTTCACTTCCAGGAATTTTTGAATTAACCTTATACTCAATCCAGGAATACTTTCAAGGCTATCCTTCTACAATCTCTCGAGTTAGTTCATGGGAGTCTGTGTTCTACCATGTATCTGTAGCATGCCTGGACAGAAGTAAGAAGAAATACAGTTTTTGAAATTGCTATTCAAGTCAAGCATAAAAATATCCACTGACCTGACACCATTCTGTCAATTTTCTGGTTACTCCATTATTGCTAAGGATGCATGCACCCTAAATGGGTGAGTGGACACTATGAGTACTTCGTCATGAAAAGAAATTGATTTTTTTAAAAAAATTTTAAAAATGTATCCTACCCAAGAGATCTGTGATGCTTCACAGAGATGGAGTCTCAATAATTTATTTATAGTGTGTTCAACACTATTTAAGGTCAATCAAAGAAATTTCTTGCATGGTCCAGGGATGATTTGAATAAGACACAAAATGAAGGTCAGGGATTGTTAGCTCATGCAAATCCTCTTGTTTGCTTAACACACACACACACACACATATATATATATATATATACACACACATATATATAATATAAACTAACTTTAGAGTGGCTATTAATGCAGGTTTTCAACTCAATCAGTTTAGCAAAAATGGCAAACATAACAAAGTGTTACCACAGATACCTATCATTAGGGTTTTATTTGATCTATGTCTAAGATCAAATACATACTGTTAAGTGCTGCCCATTTGCAATTTTGTATACTCTGTCACTCTATCTGTTATTATGAGTTATTTTAGCCTTAGAAAAATCATTTCTTAAAGTTGGGTATCATATTGGCTTGTTAGTTTTTGAACTTGAAGTCCACATTGAAAGAATATTGACTGGGGGCTGGCGCTGTGGCTCACTTGGTTAATCATACACCTGCAGCGCCTGCATCCCATATGGGTGCCAGTTCTAGTCCCGGTTGTTCCTCTTCCAATCCAGCTCTCTGCTGTGGCCCAGGAAGGCAGTGGAGGATGGCCCAAGTGTTTGGGCACCTGCACCCAAGTGGGAGACTAGGAGGAAGCACCTGGCTCCTGGCTCCTGGCTTCGGATCAGCGCAGCGCCAGCCTTGGCAGCCATTTGGGGAGTGAACCAATGGAAGGAAGACCTGTCTCTCTCTCTCACTGTCTATAACTCTACCTGTCAAAAAAGGTTCAATCTAACAATTTAATTCTTGCTAAGGCTTTGCTTTCTCTGACAAGGAACAAAGACTTACAGACAACAAGCTTAGTCCTGTCACTTTTCAACTTTTTTTTTAGTAAATTCGAGTTTTTGAACTGTGAGTTTCTCTAGTGTTTCTAAGTAAGCCCCTTGATGATCTTCACCTTACAAAACTCTATCCTATTTGTTGTCAACATTTCTTTTGGAGCAGTCCCACAGATCAAACTGCCTAAATAACTACCATTACCTGGTAGTCTCACAAGACCTCAAAGTTTGCATGTGGAAAATCTAAATCTTCTCTCATCTTCAATGATACAATGTGTGTATCGCAGCATAGACCCAGACTCTCATATCTGATACATTGTGTTATAATACTCTTTGTACTGCCTTTCAAAAGCCGGTCTTTCCTATAAAAACATTGAAAATGCAAATTCACTCCATTGACAATGAAGAGTGACATGATACTAAAATTATTGTCAAAATGTGTTAGGAATTTTTACAGTTGCTACTGATTGAATAGGAAAGTGATATCCACTCAGTTGTCCATCCATATTTTACATCCAGAACAGAGAAAATGTGGCCATGTAAATGTACTTTCCATTAGCCCAATGCTACTGTATAGCTCTTGAATAAGAAAAAGAAAGACTGTTCTAAATAGGCAGCGTGCCAGCCATTTGTTGATGCATTCTGGAAAGTTTCTGATGGCAGTTAGAGAGCTGTTCAGCATCCATAACTGTGGGGAGCAACCCGGACTAGACTGAGTTACTGGAATTAAGACTTATTCTATGCATCTGCTCTCCCACAATATGGCGCTGGGAGAGGAGAAAACAGCTTCTACGCAGCTGCCTCTTGCCAACTTGAGTGATGACCTCCAGGAGCTGATCCTGCTCCTGATTGGAGGAGAGCAGCGTACTCGGCGTGTGGGTAGCAGAGTTGGGATTGGTGGAAGAGGACTATAAAGGAGGAGAGAGACAACATGCACCAGGAACATCTAAGGGGAACATCTATCTGAAGGAACACCTGTGCAGCCCCCGAGAGAGCCAGCCGGCGGTGTGCCGCTCCCCCGCGGAAGTGGGGAAAGTGGCAGGGGGAACCGCCCTTCCACGGAGGTGGAAGGGACGGCAGCCAACCTGGGAAGAACCAGCAGCAAACCCGGGGAGGGCCGAGCAGACGAAAGAACAGCGCAGGGTCCTGTGTCGTTCCTCCACGAAGAGGGGGAGCGACATAATGGTGCCGTGACTCGGATATGAAGCCTAGGCAGGGTTTAGTGTTGTTCCTCCATGAAGAGGGGGAGCGACACATAACTTCTCTCTCTCTCTCTCTCTCTCTCTCTCTCTCTCTCTCTCTCATACACACACACACACACACACACACACCAGAAAACTGCAGGAAGCATGTCATAATTGAAGGGGCATGGAACTGCCCAAGAGGCAGTTCTGTAAGTGATGCATTCTGAAGAGATGAGATTTTCATGTGTTGTATCTCTCATGGTATCACAGCACCAGGGCACACATGTTAGGACACAGAGATCTCAAGCAGTAAATGAAAGCCTTCTACATACAAGAAATAGAAACTTCCTCCTTGCAGGTATATATATATATATATATATATATATGTATATGTGTGTGTGTGTGTGTGTGTGTGTATACATATCAAACATCAGAGAAAAAAACAATTCCTAGGAAAGGTAATTATTCAGGATTCAAAATAGTTTCAAAAATGTGTTGCATCTCACCAATGAAGAATCAATCAATAGAAATTCCAAAGGGGACATGCTAAAGTATACAGATAAGAGAATGAGATATAAAGTTAGGAATGAGAAATAAGGGAGAATTATAAAGAGAATGAAATTAGTAGAATTTTAAAACATATGATACATATAGGTTAGAATTGTCACTCAGAGAAACAGAGGAAGATCTGTGGAGATTTCATAGAATATAGAGGAAAATTTTAAAGGTAAAATTGATGGAAAACATCACAGATGAGCAAAACAGAAAATGGAAATGCAGCCTAAGCATTATAGATTATGGTACAGAGGACTTTTTGAGCAATATGAGAACAATTAAAATATAATTCAAATATATTTTTCTCAAGTAAAATAGTTTTAATATTGAGATTATCAAGGATACTCTAAAAAATCTCATCAAAATATTCTGCCATATCTTATCAAATAATGTTTAAGTCTAAGGCTGAAAATTCTTAGAAGCATCCATTAAGTGAGAGAAAAACACACCTATCTTTTCCCAAATAAATGCATTATGTCCATGGATATACATCTAGATAACATCTACAAACTATGTGTCTCAAAAATTTTATACCTACCAGTTTTTTTTTGCATGAGTAGAAGAAATAGATAATCTTTTTTTTAAAAAAGATTTGTTTATTTGAGAGGAAGAGTTTATACAGAGAGAGGGCTAGACAGAAAGGTCTTTCATCCACTGGTTCACTTCCCAAATGGCTGCAATGGCTGGACCTGGGCTTATCTGAACCCGAGGAGCCAGGTATCCCAGGCAGGTGGAGGAGCCAAAGCACTTGGGCCATCCTCCACTGCTTTCCCAGGCTACAGCACAGAGCTGGATCGAAGAAGAGGAGCAGGGACTAGAACTAGCACCCATATAGGAAGTTGGTGTCACAGCTGGAGGCTTTAGCTCACTACACCACAGCATTGGCCCCCTTATGCAAGTTTTTAAAAGGTCTCTTGAAGTCTTGCCCTTAAAACTTGGTTCCAGTTATTCAACACAAGAGTAAAGATCTTAAAATGTTGATATTGTGACTTAAAAATATGTTTTGCATATTTGTTCTTGGAAAACTATTTCTGGCAAAACTATTTACCACACTAGCCAGGTGGATAATACTTGGACAAACAGTAACACTAACAAGTCTTTAAAGGCAGCTGAAATATATAACAGTAATATTGTTGGCAAAGTGATTTCCTAACATGCTAAGTAACACCTGGTAAATTTCTGAACAATACAAACTTCAATCAAGTTAAATAGTAGTTTCCATTCCTTGAAAACTTACTGTTAATCAAAATTGTGCAGAAAATATTCTGTTATATGTAAAAGAGGGATATGTTCTAGATGGACACAATTATGAGCAGAGGTTTAAAACACAATAATGTTGTGTCATGGTGACAACCAAAAACACCAAACAAATTTCCAAAGTACCCCTAGGGGGCGGTACTACCTTTGTTTGGAAACTAATTTAGAATTAGCTTGTGTTTATTACAGGAAAGACTATTGTAAGCTCTAGCTCTAACTGTACCTGTAGTGTATGTAAACATATTGATACTAATAGGAAGTAATTTAAAATGTTCTCAAGAATTGTTTGTATTTCTACTTTTGGTACACTTAAACTTAATTATCAAAATGGATTTTCCTCTTCTTTTAAAATTCAAGGAACACTTCTATATTGGAAATAATTGTTCTTAAATTCTCTAAGAGTTGATCTTAATTCATCAAAATTGTGTAGGTGTTGATAGAATTTATTCTGACATTTCTAAGGGAAAGAAAAATTACTTTGTTTTAAATATCAATGCCTTGGGGGCTGGTGCTGTGGCTTAATAGGCTAAGCTTCTGCCTGCGGTTCCAAAATCACATAAAGGCACTGGTTCCTGTCCTGGCTGCTCCTCTTCCCATTCACCTCTCTGCTTATGGCCTGGGAAAGCAGCAGAAGATGGTCCAAATGCTCGGGCCTCTGTACTGGAGAACTGGAGGAAGCTCCTGATTCCTGGGCCTTCAGATCAACCCAGCTCCGGCCACTGCAGCCATCTGGGGAGTAACAAGTGAATGGAAGACCTTTCTATCTGTCTCTCTCTGTCTCTCCTTCTGTCTGTAATTATACTTTTCAAGTAAATAAATATAATTTTTTTAAAAAATCAATGCCTTTATTTTACAATAATATCAATAAATATATATGTTTTAATATAACAATTTTGATGATCTGAGAGATGCCTAAATTTTATTAATATCAATTAAACTAATAAATTAGTATATGCAAATGGTATGGAAAATAAATAATGAAGTGAATGATCAGAATGTGCTAAAATTAATTGGGAAGGCACTCTTGTAAGAAATTTAAAAATTTAGCTGGAAAGGATAGAATGTCAGAAAAGACATGATTGCATTTGAAGAAACTCATGGAACAAGAAAAGAAAATGAAACAATATTTCAATTACTAAGGTCTAGAGAGTAAGTGGAATTCAATTATTTCTCCTTTTGATAAGGTCAACTTTTTTCTTTACTTTGATATTTTTCATTTATTTTAATAGGATGTCGAAAGGCAGAATTTTGAGGATACTAACTAGACTTTAAGCAATTTGACTGCTTAACTGAGGGCATTGATCCCATTCTATGACTTTCACACTGAAGTTTCTTATTTCAAAGCAACATTTGAACAAATCAATTCCTTCAGGAATTCGTGAAAAAACAGCAGATATTCGATTTTGAAGTACAAATACAAAACATTGTTCTATAACCCAGCAAAGCTATTTTTGTTCCGAGAAAGACCAATGATTCAATTTGTAGTCTTGGACAATAAACAAATGCTTAAACTACTCATTATTGAAATTCTTATCTTGGGTTTTGTATAGCAAAAATTTGTTCCTGCTAATTTACATTCTTATATCCAGTTATTCATTCTTTACATTTCTTCAGATTTCTAAGAATACGTATGTTCATTAACTCAGTATATATATTTCTGTACATATATGACTGTATATATAAGTATGATACATATGCATTCCTATATACATACTACATTTATATTCATATCCATAAATAATGATTGAGTTAATTTTAATAAAAATGACTGTATCTACATATTAGGTTAATAAAACAAATACTAATAGAATTGTAAAACTTCTTTAAATTATTTTGTTTAATTGTTAGTTTGGAATAATATAAATCAAAGTAACATAAAAGATGGGGTCACATTGAAACACCATTAATGCCCAATTTCAAATTAATTATATTAACTCATGGAAAAGCCTTCCAAAATTATAAGTAAAATAAGACAGGGTAACAAAACATGTCAAATTTAAAACATTCCTGACAATTCAAGGACAAAATAAATTATCTAAATTATCCCAGCAGGTTTGGTGGTATTCCTTTTGTGTGGGCCACCTGTTTTCCCTTTTCTTGTCACTCTGGCTTTTACTATTCACTCAGGACCCTGTCATTGAGCATTTTATTGTTTAAGAGCATTGTAATTTTAAAAGGATGTGTTTGGGGGTTAGGTTTAAGCCATTGTCAGTTGCTATTGTAATTATAGTGATTGTTATCCAGTGAAAGCTTTTTTGGCAGATTTCCACCAGAAGGGTAAAACTTGTGTCCATGTTTATTTTCATTAAGCTATTGGGTTTGTCATTGTGTTTAAAATGAGATTTAATTCCAGGATTTTTAAAAGAAGAAAACAATGTAAGAATATCAAATTCCTTAGGTGTCAAAAAAGGCTTCCTAATTCATTTAAAAATCAATTAGTTGATTGTCTTCAAGGTTGTCACAGGCCAGAACCAAGTTTGTGATGCATATTTGTGCTGTCAGATAATAAAATAGGTATTATATAAAATATGGTGTATATCCTGAAACAGATCTATTTATGAAGGGAAATTTACAAAATTATGAAATTTTTTTAAAATCACGTTACAAAACCTAGTATTTATACAACTTGTAATTTTTCCTTATTCAATGAGCTTAAACGTTATATTTACACAAAAACCTGACCCTGGATACTTATAGTAGTTGAGAGACCAGAGTTGGGGAAGGGAAAGAATAGGCAGGGCAATGAGAACTTTTTGGGAATTGATGATATTCCATATGATCCTATAACTGTAGATTCATGGCATTATATATTTGTCATGCCCACAAAATATATGATACTAAGAGTGAGTCCTAATGTAAAATACAGATTTTGGGTGGTGATGCAGTTTCATCAGTTCTGACAAATGTATTGGTCTGGTGTGGGATATTGATAGTGAGGGAGGCTGTGCAAATGCCTATGCAAGGGATAAACAGGAAATCTCTATACATTCCTTTTCATTTTGCTGTGAACTTAACTGCTCAAAAAAAAGTATCTTGGTTAAAAAAAACTTGCTGAACCTTATAAGCAGTAAAAACTGTGTCTAAGGTTATACCTATGTGTATAACTAGTTCCAAATCAATAGATGTATAACTTTAAAATAAATTTTTGATTAATGTGCAATAGAAGTACATGTAGTGAAGTGTCATGCAATGTTTCAACACATATTTCCAATGTAAGTTGATCCAATCAGTCAATTAACATTTTCCATTTTCTTATCCTGTCATGTTCATTGCAGTACTATTCACGATAACCAAGGTATGTGATCAACCTAGATGTCATAGATGAATGGATGGGTAAAGAACATGTGGTATACAAACCCAGTGGAATATTATTTGTTCATAAAAAGATACTGTCGTATTCAAGTCTGTCTCCATTTAGATCCATTAACATTTCTTTTAAATAGCCAGGCACCCTGGCATTGAATGCATGTACATTTATTATGGTCACTGCTTCCTGTTGAATTGATTCCTTAATTGTTACATAATGCCTTTCTTTGCCTCTTTTAAGTTTTTGTGTTAAAGTCTAATTTGTCTGATATTAGGATGGCTGTACCATTTCTTTTTTGGTTTCCATTAAGATGGAATATATTTTTCTATCCTTTCACTCTCAGTCTGGATATATCTTTGATGGTGAGATCTGTTTCTTTTAGGCAACAAATAGATGGATCTTGTTTTTTAAATCCATTCAGCCAGTCTGTACCTTTTAATTAGAGAATTTAGGACATTTACATCCAATGTTACTATTGAAAAGTAACGACTTGGCCTTGACAGTTTTCCATAAATATTCCTATTTTTTTTAATTTGGATTTCTTTTGTACTTTTTTTTTTGACAGGCAGAGTGGACAGTGAGAGAGAGACAGAGAGAAAGGTCTTCCTTTGCCGTTGGTTCACCCTCCAATGGCCACCACGGTCGGGGCGCTGCGGCTGGCGCACCGCTCTGATCCGAAGGCAGGAGCCAGGTACTTCTCCTGGTCTCCCATGCGGGTGCAGGGCCCTAGCACTTGAGCCATCCTCCACTGCACTCCTGGGCCATAGCAGGGAGCTGGCCTGGAAGAGGGGCAACCGGGACAGAATCCGGTGCCCCAACCGGGACTAGAACCCGGTGTGCCGGTGCCGCAAGGCAGAGGATTAGCCTATTGAACCACGGCGCTGGCCTCTTTTGTACTTTTGCTAGAAGATTTTCTCCCTTCACTTTCTTTCATAATGATGACTAACTTTCTGTGTTTCTGTGTTTAAGCACATCCTTAAGCATCATTTGTAAGGCTGTATGAATGGTGAAAATTTCTTTCAATATTTCCAACTTCATTCCACTATGGTCTGAGAAGCTGCATCGTATGATTCTAATTCTTTTGAATTTGCTGAGACTTGCCTTATGGCCTAGTATGTGTTCAATCCTAGAGTAAATTCCATGTACTACTGAGAAGAATGTGTATTCTTCAAGTGTAGGATGAAAAGTTCTGTAGATTTCTGTTAGATCCTTTTTGGTCTATAGTGTCGATTAAATCTACTGCTTGAAAACTTGAACTGAGAATGGTATTTATGTTTCTTCACAACAGAATTGTGTGTGTGTGTAAATCACAGTGCAAAAAACACCTTCCACTGATACTGAAGTAGGATGAAAATATGACAAAATAATTTTTCTGTTAGGATACTTCTTACATGCTTAACAATTATCCTTTCTAACTGTAAATCATGTCACTGAACACAAGGCACACCCACTTCATTGTACACAAAAGATGTTTCCATTCATATAATCTGCACCTGTCAGTACCTAGAAAATTACATGAATATAGTAAGCAATCAAAATGTACATGATTTTATGCAGCTGTATGTCTTAATTTCTCTGGGGAAAATGCACAAGAGTGCAATTGCTCAGTCATGTGGTAAGTGAATGTTTTCTTTTATAAGTGCTATGCTGTTTTCCAGAGTGGTCATACCACTTAACATAACCATGAACAATGTTTGAGAGGTGCTCCGTGTCTGCATTAGGCAACAAATAATGCATGTGTTGCATAAAAAATTCCAGAATGTCAAAGTACAGAAACTTTTTATCTTATGTGGTTAACATATCCTTCACATCCAATCCTGACCAGGTGCTGGTAACTTGGTTCTCTTGAATTTAAGAAAATAACAAAATTTGGGGCCTGCACCATGGTGCATTTGGTTAATCCTCCGCCTGTGGCGCCGGCATCCCATGTGGGCACTGGGTTCTAATCCCCATTGCTCCTCTTCCAGTCCAGCTCTCTTCTATGGCCCGGGAAGGCAGTGGAGGATGAAAGCCCTGAGGTTTATAGTATTGGCCTTTTTGTGAGATGTGGATATCCCCACCAAGGCTGATTTCCAACCAGACACATGACTTCACTGAAAGTAAAAAAAAAGGACCACACGTGGTTCTCACTAGCTGACACAAGGCAGTTCCCGGACATAGCTGCACAAATACGTATGAATATATGCATATTCATGTGTACACACATAGAATATACACATGTGTGCACATATGTATATGTACATGAGATTCATCTCCTTCATAAACATATGTGGATAATGAAATAAAATAACAACACGACTTTAATAACATGGCATCAAAAACAAATGCAGAAACAGATATAAAAAAAGTATAATATGTTACAGGTTTGGAAATTAAAGTATATATTAACACACATACACATATGTATATGTGTATGTATATGTATAGAATAAAAAAGAGATTGAAAGTCCCAAAACATTAATAGTGTTTATTTCTGGGTAGTTGCATGATGCATAAGTTTAGTTTTCCTGACTGTGCTTTTCTCAATATTCCAAATTCTTTTCAATAAGCATGCTCATTTTAATTATAAAGAAATATTTTATATATTAAGATTTGAAATCTGAAAGGGTTAAATTATTAACAATAATGGAACAGAACAAAGCATAGGTAAGTGACAATACTGTATCTCAGAGTATATATTCAGTTCAGAAAGAGTGACACTTATTTTAAGTAGAAACTAAAATCTGCTCTAGTGGAAACAATCAGTTTGCAGGAAAGAATAGATTTGAGCAAACTTTCATCTCCTCCCTGCCTGAGGGAAATTCTCAAAGAGCTCCGTGTTTACCTATGTTTGTGACTGTGTCAGAGAAGTGGGGAGACTCAGGATCCAGGAAGTCACTTGTGAAAGGAAAGTGAAGTAAGTCAGGTGATCATGAGTTTAGTCACTCACTCACAGTCTAAGTGTGGGGCTAAGACTCTTCTGCTTCGTTAGAAGATTAAGCTCAGTTTTTACAAAGATTAAAGAAAATTTTACTAAGAACCTCTTGCAAAAAAGATTCCCACTCTGCTCTTTTTTTTTTTTTAATTCAAGAATTTTACCAAAATCCCAGTGCAAGATTTTATGAGACAGTGACATTAAAAACATTACTGAATCTTGATGAAGAATGGGATGGGAGAGGTTGGGAGGGTGGTTATGGAGGAAAAAGCTGCTATAAGCCAAAAGTTGTACTTTGGAAATTTATATTTATTTAATAAAAGTTAAAAAAACACTATTGCAATGGTAAATATTTCACTTTATGGAGCTAAGTGGGATTTTTAAAGGCATTAGTTATGTGTTTTATATTACAGTAAGAGATTATGTATGTTAAAAGGTGTGTATTACATTTTAGTCATCAGTTATAGACAGTAAATCTTGTTTTTTTCATGTGATCCATTAATAGATCCATTCATTCAGCAGATATTTTTCATGTCAACTGGGTGAAAATCAGAATTACTTTTAGAAGTAATTTACTTTAGAAGAAAGTTACTAGGAAAAATAAGATAAATGACACAGCTAAGTTGTTTTAAGTAACTCAGTAGATGATATTTACACATTTTATACAAATAATCATAGCCACTATGGTTGTGTCTTTAATACTTCTGCAGTAATTGAGGGCATTCAAAAAGGTTGTGGAAAATAGATGTAAAAAATCTTATTTGGTGCAAAAAGTTGAAATACATGCATATATATATGAATGGTCTTCAAAAATTTTATGAGCAATGTGTATTATGAAAAAACTATGTACAGATTTCAAATTTTTACACCAAAATAAACTTATCTTTCAATTACACTTTTCTATACACTTTTTGAAGCTCTTGTATGTGCATATGGGCCCATGCCAACTAATGTTTGAGTCTAGGAAAAACATGTTACTTCAGCAGATAATAAAATGGAATATTTAAAGGTGCAATAACTATCTAAATTTATAATCACCCATTACATAAGTCCTTAATCCTTGAATTATTAACATATGGTAAAGGCAATATTAAAATCATGTCTTCTGCCTGACTCCTTTTCCTCTTGTTCTATTCTTTCATAGCAACACTTCCTGACATTGGTTTAAGTTGCCTGAGCTGCTAAATAAACACATGTGTTCTCTAATGGTCCTGGAGACTGGCAAGTTCACGATTAAGATGCCAGTAAATTCAGGTCCTGGTGAGGACTTCTTTTTCTGGCTCATAGACTGGTACCTTCTGTCTGTATCCTCACATGACTGCAAGATCTTTGTCTTCTACTGCTTATGAAACCACTGTATTTTATAATCTCTCCTGACATGTTTTAACCTTAATTACCACCCTAAGGCCTCATATCCAAATACCATCACTTTGAGTGTTAAAGCTTCATCATTTTAATTTGGGGAGGGGGAACATGATTTTGTCTGCAGCACCCGTCAATTTGTTATCATGGTCTGGGTGTGAACGAGCATGTGTAAGATTTTTCTTATTATTCAGAGAAATAAACTTAGAGACTTCATTTGTTCCATTGCTTGTGAATATGTGTGTGTATGTATATGTATATATATATATATATATATATATATATATATGTATATACATGCAAGACAAAGGCTTCAAACTAAGGGTTAAACCAAACCTCTTCCCACTCCTTGCCCTAAGTTTTGAAATCCATTATTTTAGAAGCAGGCATTCTGTTGGTATTTCCATGTTCCTGAATAAGCAATAATTACTAATATATTGTGAATACATGCCATTGAGAAGGAATATCACTCAGTCATTCAACAAAATACTAGAGTTTTATTTTTTCCAAACCCATTTCTGAATGCTGAGAATACAGGAATCAACAGAAAATTTACTTTTCTCAAAGAATGTATAGCTTGCAGTGGAAGTTAACAGTACTTACATAAAGTTTGCCAGAAGATAGTAAGTCCAATAGAGAAATATAAAGCAAGGTAAGAGGTGGACCACCAACTAGAGAAAAGGAAGCTTATTTTATATCAGTAAACAAGCATCCAGAAGAAGATGAGCCATGCGTATATCTATGTAGAAGAGTTCCAGGAGCTCAGGAGAGCAAATGTGGAGGCCATGAGGTGAGAAAACAGTTGGGAACCTGAGAAACAGTAAGCGAGCAAGGCCAGAATCTCTAAGGGAGGAAGGGAGTCCCCATCGGCATCCCACGCAGTGAGGAGGTAAGAGTAACATCATCATGGGCTTTTCATGTGCCAGGGATTCGGGAAGCGAGAGAGCAAATGTCTAGAAGTAAAGATGAGAAACAAGGAAGATCTGACAAATATGGCATTTGCAAGAGAGAAAGCCACCATTTAAAAAAGGCAGCAGAACACAGGAGAGGGCCAGACTTCAGTTAGAGAAAGAAGGGGAAGGGGAGTGGAAGACAAGTGGTAGAGGCCATAGAGAAATTTGCTGATGACTGAGTTTCCCAGACAGAACAGGTTTTAAGGGATGTACAGAGCCTCGTGGGCATGGATTTCAGATTATAAGACAGCCATAGAGTCCCAGTCTTTTCTTCTGTTGTCACATTAATGATGGTCAATGAGAATAAATTCTATAATGAGACAATTTTGATGGACAGGTAACCTGAGAGGAAAAGGAAGTTTTTGCATGTTGGAGAGGGGCAAGGAACTTGGTGTAAGTGTGTGGAGATGCCAAAGAAGATGTGTAGTCCAGAGGAAGAGCAAAATTACCAGGAGCATGTACAATTTAGGCAGAATGAATTTCAGCTGGAAATTATTGATGCTGGCTTAAAAATATGATCAGGAAAGGGATGGTTTTATACTTTTAAAATTGGTAAATGTTACCAGCACCAAATACAGTTGTAAAATCATACATATAAATTTATGCAAAATGTGATAATTATTATATTAGCACAGTTAGTGAAAGTACTCATACATAATTATAATTTCTTTTGTGAAGAAAATATTTAATTATACATTTAAAAATTTATTTATTTATTTGAAAGGCAGAGTTACAAAGAGATAGAGAGGGAGAGAAGACAGAAGGAGAGATCTTCCATATTCTGTGTCACTCCCCAAATGGTTGCAATGGCTTGGAAAGGACCAGGCCAAAGTCAAGAGTCAGAGCTTCTTCCTGGTCTTCCTCAGGGTTGCTCAGGGTTCCTCAGGAAACCACACACATGTCGGCCATCCTCTGCTGCTTTCCCAGGCACAATAGCATGGAGCTGGATCAAAAGTGGAGCAGCTGGAATTCCAATTGGTGGCCATGTGGGATGCCAGTGTAGCACATGGCAGCTTAACCCACTATGCCACAATGCCAACTCCAGTTGAAGAGGAAGTATACAAAATATATGATAAATTTTCATATTATATCTGAATTTAATAAATATTAGCATATTATAGCATTTACCTCAGATTGCTTTTTAATTTTTAAAATTTCTTTGATTATATGAGAGGCAGAGAGACAGAACCGACAGACACATCTGCCATGCAAAGGTCCACTTCTCAAATGCTTGCAACGGCCAGAGCTTGGCCAGGCTGCAATCAGGAGCCAGGAATACAATCTAGGCCTCCAATGTGGGTGACAAGGATCCAAGTACTTGAGCCACCATCTGCTGCTTCCTAGGGTGTGCATTAGATGGAAGCTGGAATTGAGAGCAGAGGTGAGATTCAAACTTATATACTGTGGTATGGGGGATCCCAACTAGTGTATGAAGTGCTATGCCAAATGCCCATCCCATATCCTATTTTAAGGAGAAAAACTCAACAATATTCCTATATACTTGCCAGATTCATTCTACTTCTTTTCTTTCTACAGGAAATGACTAACATGAGGCATATTTATTATTAATGCATATGGTACTTATACATTTAAAAATATATATTTCAATAAAACAGGTAATGTTATTTTCTATTGAATATTTACATAAATTTCATATTAATATAAAATTATATTGTCAGCTCTGGAGTTGTGAAATTGCAGGTAAAGCCACCACCTGCAATGCCAGTATCCCGTATGTGCCATGGTTTGAGACTCAGCTGATCCACTACCGATCCAGCTCCCTGCTAATGTGGTTGGGAAATCAACAGAAGATTCTCCAAGTCCTTGGGCTCCTGTCACCCATGTGGGAGACCTGAAAGTAGCTCCTGGCTCCTGGCTTTAGCCTGGCCCAGCCCCAGCTTTGCAACCATTTGGGAAGTGAACCAGAAGATGGAAGCGCTCACTCTATCTCTCCCTCTCTCTCTCTCTGTTACTCTCCTTTTCAAACAGAATTTTAAAATCTTAAAAAATCAATCATATTATCTTTATCTGCTAGTATAAAGTAGCTTCTTTTTAGTTGGAATTAAACATGAGTTATCTATGCCATCATATAAATATACTATGATTTACTAATCTTCTTATTCGTTGCTAATATTTAGATTGAGTTTTTAAAATAATTCCAACAGTGTCACAAGGAATATTTGTGCTGATATTCTCTTGATCATACAATCATGCAGAGTTTCTTAAGGGTATGTGGTTTGAAGGGGAATGCTGAATAGTAGCATCTAGGGGTTTGCTACTTTACTAGCTGTTGCTAAATTGCTCTGATAAGATTATACCAATTTTCATCTTACTCTCAAAGTTTGAGACCCTTTTACTTGTATCCACTAGGGATTATTAGAATATTCCATTTGCCATTTTGATAGGTGAAATATTGTATCTCATTCATCTTAATTTGTATTTCCATGAGTTTAAATGAAGTTGAAAATCACCATTTATTGGTCTTTCCTGCATCATCATTTCTGAATTTCCTGTTCAAATTTTTCCTGAGGATTTTTTTTTTCATTTTAATTGTATAAAACTTGTTACCACAAATATGTTTTGGTATTACTTTTTGTCTGCTACACCTGTTTAATATTTCAGTTCCTAGTGTCAGATTTTTTTGATCATACTATTTTAAGATTTTCAAATATGGCATATAATTGGGCTGATTAAACATTTTGCATAGAATTTTTGCTTTTTTGCATTTCATTGGGTTTAAGGTCATTGGTAGAATATTTTAATTTTCAGTAGGGTCCATAGAAATGGTTCATTCTATGATCTGAAGGGTAGAGTTACCTCAACAATGAAGTAATGCTATCAAACTTGTATGACCAGACTCCGGATAACCATTTTCTAGATAGACCACTATCTGTCATATGTGAAATAGGTCACTGATTGCAGAATGCTGGTAAATAGGCAGGACCACAATGCTAAAGAGTAAGGATTTCCTATTTACTTTGCAAAGTACATGTTTTATGTATAGGATGTTTGATTTATGAGCTTTAAAATTGTTACAGGAAATGTGTGGAGTACATATGGACAACAAAATCAATACCGTCTCAATAGACTGGACTAATGTGAGCAGATTTATTATCTTGACCTTTTACTCCAAATTCTGTCTTATTTTGTTATACAAATAACTAAGTTGTTATAAAAAAGTTAAAAGTACTTATTTTTGAAGCAGTAGGGAACAGATAAGTTTAAGATGGCAACATTCAACTGTTAAAATGGCAGGGCTTGAGTATAATTTATGAGCTCAACACTAATTTTGTCTTCTTTTAGAAATAATTTTGTTCCTAGACTAAGATCATTCCATTGTTTTCCCTACCCTACTGCTTTGTGGACTCAGGACACAACCAAATGCTTCTCTATTTTTTTTTTTAAGATCAGCTAAATTATTTTAAGTTCCAAAGGAGTTCAAAAGCAAGTTAGTTAAATTTGGTTATGTCAGGGTTAGTTGCATATATTTTGGATCTAAATATTTGTTAAAAGCAAGAATAAATGTAAAAGTTTCTGACATTTTTCAATGAGCACAAGTCATTCTATTTTTATATTTTGTTATATACTTACTGCTTATATTCATTCGTAAGTGCACCATGTCTTAAAAATTTTCCTTTTTGAGAAAAGATTTATTATTTATTCACTTATTAATTTTATAGGCAGAATGAGAAAGAGAGAGAGAGGTAGAGACAGAGACAGATTTTTCACTTACTACTTCAAACCCAAAAAAGGCTGCAGTAGCCATGTCTGATCCAGACCAAAGCTAGGAGTCAGGAACTTCATCTGGGTCTCCCACATTAGTGGTAGGGGCCTTAGTGCTTGGACCAGCTTCTGCTGCTTTCCCAGGTGCATTAGCAGGAAGCTGGACTGGAAGTGGAACAGGTGGGACTAGAACTGGCACTCAAACATAGGAGGCTGGAGTCACAAGCCTTGGCCTAATCTGCTGAGCCACTTTGTTGTCCCCTTGACCAAATAGTAACTAAAAATTTCCAAGTTAAATCAAAATGTCTGTTTTATATGGATCTGGGAGCAGATATATGTAGATATAGATGTAAACATATATAGGTATCTACATCTCTATATATATTTAATTGACAGTTGAAGTAATGACAGTATTAAATGATATTCTGTATTCAGAATAGGTACTAAAAGTAAAATAATCTAATGAAAAAACAAAAAGAGTAAGCAGTGTTGTGTACATACCAACCAAACAATTCCAACAAATCTATGTGGGGTTAATAGATTAAAAACTATAGTATGTCATAATATTGAAAGAATCACAGATTTTTTTCCCATTGTCTGCGAAGTTTTTAGTGTTTGAGCTTACACAATTTTTATTTGGAGGTTTAAATTCTGCCCATACACTTTTGAAGTGATTTAAAATATTTGTGTAAATAGTTCATGCAAACAGTAGCCTGATAGAGTCCAAGGCTCTAACATTGTGCTAACCATGTGGTTGTGGGTTCTATCAGGTAGACATTAGTACATTTACACAAAATAAACTAGAATTCTGCTGTCTTTATGCTCAGGAAAATATCTCATGGAATCCACAATTTGTACATAACAGCTTGTTTTCACAATGTTAGGGATTTTTCATAATCCCTTGAAAACATGTGTAGCGTAAATAGGAAATTTGCTTTTGTACATCTCTGTCTACACAGTCTGAAAGTCTCAAAATAATGAAAATTTAATACTTTAAATTTGCAGTACAGTAACTAAAAGCAATCCTTAAGTTAGATACTAGTTGATATTATGCTTGATCACAAAACTTCTCTTGAAAATTATTTAGTAAATAATACATTTTGTTTCCTTATTTACATTGGTATTTATAAGATTTAATGACTGTTAAAACATAAAAATTAGTTCAGACTATTGCTAAAAAAGTGGCCCTGTACCCTTACGGCTAAATCATTCTTTGCAAACCCTGGTTAACTTAATAATACTGAGGTAGTCTCTTATTAATTGATTTTACCATAAATTACTATTGATAAATTGTGCGAGTGTTCTCCTAAAGTAGATAAAGATATACCACTTTTTTGGTATTAAAATACTTATTTTTATATTATTTGACATTTTTTCTTCTATTCTCTAGCTTAACCAGTCTTCTTCTCATATCTGTAGTTCTCATAAACTTCAGAATACTAGTCTCAATTAAAGCAAATTAACTTCACTCTTAATTGAGAGATTTTACAATTGTTGGGTGTTGTCAAATAGGGTTAATAATTCATGGAGATTTCTTATCAGCTGTGATTTTGTGTAATGCTTCAATAGTATCCCCACATGCATCCATCTTTTTCTGGTATGTACAATTCAACACAACAAGCCCCTTAAAGCTGTTAGAGTTATGCCCTAGAAAATAAGTGATTAAGAGTATTTGAAAGTTAGTTGGATGTCAGAAGATTCTAAAGGACCCTCTTCACCTCTAGACTTTGACAATACTAATAAAGTTTAAGAAACACACCAATGAATCACAGTGTTTTAATACTGGCTCATCCCCCTATAATTTTATTGATAAAGTAATTACAGACAATCCTAAGTAATTTCAGTCACCATTAATTTTTTCCAGAGAAGCATTACAGTCGATAACTGAGCTCCCAAGGAATTTTTAAAAAATCTTTCCATTACCTTTTCTTCGCTATCCTGCCTTATCTTTCTTGGTAAAAAAAAAAAAAAATCCCAAAATTGGTGGAATGGAACATATAGTAATGTCATGTCAACATTTATTTATGGCCTGCCAGTTAAGATGGACCTACCCTTAAAATGAAGGATTTTGAAAATAGCACTTGCAAAGGATTCCATGGTAAGGTGGTCCATCTCACTTGTCAAGCTGGAAATAGAGACAGTATAATCTATAAGTGTGATGATCTGCTTGGATACATCGTCTGTTTTCCCAGATCTTACATTAATCATTTTGTTTCTACTTGCCTGCCATGACGTTCTAGTTTTAGTGTAGAAACACTGTGTTGTTATTTACCCTTTTGTGTTTTATGATTTCTTTAGACCTTATTAGTTTTAAGACTGGGTTGTGTTGTAAAGTGTCTGTAGGATTACTCAGTTATTTGGAATTTGGAGTAAAATTTTCTATATGGGCAAGGCTATGAATACATATGAATTTTATGTATAATGGTGAAACTGCAAGTACTTGATGCATCAAAATTGTATCCTAGGGGTAATATTTCTTTGTGCTAATCAACATTTATGTTTTATTTCCATAGGTATAGGACTTTCCTGAGCATCAACCTATACATCCACACATTCATTTATTCTAAAAAATTATTGAGGGGCCAGCATTGTGGTGTAGCAGGTAAAGCTGCTGCCTGCAACACCAACATCACATATAGGCACTTGTTTGCATCCCGAATGTTCTACTTCCAATCCAGCTGCCTGATAATTGTCCTGGGAAAGAAGAATATGGCCCAAGCACTTGGGCCCTTGACAATCATGGGGAGTGGGGAAGACCTGGAGAAGCCCCTGGCTCCTGGCTTTGGCCTGGTCCAGTCCTGGCTGTTTGTAGTTGTTTGGGGAGCGAACCATTGGATGGAAGATATTCTCTCCCTCCTTACCTCCCTCTCTCTCCCCCCCCAACCCCTCATTCTTCCTTTCAAATAAATAAATAAATCTTTAACAATACATATTGAGTCAGAGCATAGTAACAGCCAGGTACTGGGATTTAATAGTGTTAAATTCATTATTCCTGTTCCTCAATAACACATGGTCTAGCACAGGTAACTGACAGAGTACTAGGCAAAACAGGATAGTGTTATAACAGCTTTTTCTGCACTGCACAGTGATACAGGCATTGATCAAGGTCAAGGAAGAAGACAGAGAAATCCCTGTTGGGGTTGTTACAATAACTCGGGAAAAATATGGTGTTGATAGAGATGAGAACTGCTGAATATTAATGGAGAAAAGGAGTCCAAGATTTGGGCTTGGATTACTGCTGGACAGGGCCCTGGGAGAGAGTCTATAGTCCACATGTGTTTTCAAAAGGGAAGCTACATTTTTATGAGAGAGGCCACTGTGATCAAGACAACCACTTCTCTAGCTGGGATGACCATTTTAAGTGTACTTTTCCTTAAGGAGGTCAAGATTTTCCTGAAGATTTACTAATCCCTTGACTACCCGATTTCTTAATTTATGAAGCCGAGTATTAAATGATGAAGGGACTTATTCCTAAAGGCAGTCAGAATTATTTGATTGAGTTCACTTCATTAGTTTCAATTTATTATCTTCTTACACAAGGCAAACCAAGCATCGACTACACTGTTCATCTGCTTGAGGTGCTTAACACTGTTCACAGTAACGAGATGCCTATAGAGTGGGGGGGCTTACCTTAGCCAGTGAAGTAAGCAGTCATTTCCCTGTAATACCAAACAAGTGAATAAGTTGTGCAACGAAAACACTTTGTATCTGAGAAAAATTTCACTGTCATGTATTTCTATGCATTGTTTCCTTCTTATAATTTATCGCAGGTAGCCAACCTGAAAATGTGACATTTCGTTCTAAATCATAAACTACCTAATAAGTTTTCAAACAAATGATCTGCTACTCTCTTTGAGTAAAAATTTTCATTTATCTTTTCAAAGTTATGGCAGGCTGTCTCCTGGGAAATAAACATCTATTTAGTTTGTTCTACTTGGATTTACAAAGGTTCAACACCAGTAGTTTTACTTTTCTATAAGGTGTTGTCCATGCTTTTTGGCAGATGCTATCAAAAACTCTGTTCTTTAAAGCTGACTTTCAGAGCAAATTTCACATTGTTAGCTTGTTTAATAATCAGATGCTTCATTCAGTTTAATTCCTGGTATTTATTATTCTTTCAGCAACACATTTCTATCTTTATCTTTCAGAGTCTGAATAGCATCGAGTCCCTTGCAGATTTGACACATGACTTGCACAGACATACGTTTCCTTCACTTTCTGGTGCCTTTCATCTACCTAATTGTCACTCTAATCCTTGTAGCTCTTGGGATATATTTCTTTTGTTCATTTTTCAATTTTTCCTTTAGTTAAGTACTTAGAAAATATGATCCACTGAATCTATTTAGCCAATGAAGTATAATTTGACACAGCATTGTGCGTTTCTCTTATCCTTTTACTAATGTTGTTTCCTTGTTACTTCATTTATCATATTCCTTTGACAATTCTCTAAAAGAAAACGATGTTTTCTGCATTTATTATCACCTTTTTCAAATATTGTCCATTTAAATTAGTACAGAAGACTCTAAGAGAAGCTTATCTTTTGTTAATACTAAAAGAACTAATGAACTAGTTTTATTGAATTATCCCATTAAAAATCAGCAGTTTCATAGAAATAATTTCATCTGTGCATTCTCATTTTAAAACTAGATTCAACTTGAATGATGAAACTATATAAATGACCCACAAAAAGTACATAGTTATTGCTTTCCAACAATAATGACAACAAATATATAATTTTTAATTGACTAGAATAGCTGACTGTAGGAGGAGCAATGTTTTAAATCTGGGTAGGAATTTATGACAGTTGAGAAATGAGCCATCCCTGTTAACAGAAGTCTTTCTGGATCACTAGTGCTTGGTTACTGCCTACATTTATATAAGCAAGCCTATCCATTTTAATTTCATGATATAAAGAAAAAAACAAGTCTAATTAAGGATTTAATTTATGCATGGTTACAGTCAGACCATGCTTACCATATCTCAAATCACCAATACTGTCTTGTTGTTACTGAAGTTAACTCAATTCATCAGGGTCATTAGAATTACTGTTTCTAATGTTCTGCATAGCTTACTTGAGTCATCTCAATTACCATTACCTAGAACCCATGACAATCCTATTGTATGCTAAGGCTGTTTCATGTTCATGAAGGAAAGTATCTGGCAATGTAATGGCAGAGATCAACTAGAAACACCTTCCTCTGCATTTCTAATTGTACTGAAACTAAAATGAGAACATGAGAATAGCACTGATTCTCAAATAAGAGGTTTTGAGTTTGCATCTCTGCTTCACCAATATTAACTATAGAAACTAAGACAATATAATTAACTTGTCAGAAACATTGTTTTTCATGAATAAAAAAAGAACAATGGCCCTAGCTGTTGAGGCCATTTGGGAGAGTAAGAGGATGTAAGGAGGATATAAGATCTCTCTGTCTCTCCCTCTCTCTTTTTTTCCTTCTGCCTTTCAAATAAATAAAATAAACCTTTTTTAAAAAGTTTGGCAGTAGGAAGTTACAAAAATCATTCAATTGTCAAAACAACGTGGCATTCACTTGTTGACTGTAGGCATAAGTCAGTTAAATACTGTTACCAGCCTTATCTGAAACAATGTGAATAAGCATTCACAAGAGGCTCACCTGAGACTAGGTTTACACATGTTTTCAAACATGATCTTATGATATGTAAAATATACATTGTGATATGTAAAACAGATAAAAGTGTGAGGGAATAACAAAGTTCTTGTTCTAGACCTGCTCTTTGGGGAAAGCTTCAATTTCTCCAAATTCTGAATCTGCATTAATTTCTACCAGTAGCAAAATAAGCAAGAAAATTAGGAGAGTTGCTTTTTGATGCTTGGAACAGAATTTTAGTATATAAATGTGTTCATTGAAATGACTTTTATAGTGAGTGTTTTGAAATCCAATATCATTGGAGCTGGTGTTGTGCAATTAAGCCAATGTATGTGACACCAGCATCCATTTGGCCACCAGCACATGTCCTGGGTGCTCCACCTTCAATCCAGTTCTTTGCTAATATGCCTGGGAAAGCAGCAGAAGACATTCCAAGAGCTTGAGCACCTGCATCCATGTGGGAGATCTGGAAGAATCTCCCGTCCCCTGACTTTGGACTGGCCCAGCCCTGGCTATTGTGGCCATTTGGAAAGTCAGTCAGCAGGTGGAACCTCTCTCTCTCCATCTCTCTCTATAACTGACTTTCAAATAAATATATCATTTTTAAAAATCCAATAATCACTATATTTTGTCACAGTGCAGTTTGCTAAATACATGGGAATTAACCTAAATAAAACATTCTAATTGGGTCTCCAGGAGATCTAAAGATAAAGAACATATGCACTGCACTCAGGAACTTAATTATTCTAGTAGAATAAAAGAAACCACTAACAAGAATCAAGCATTATCTTTAATGATTGAGTTAGATTTTCCCATTTATTGTTGTCCTCTGCCAATATTCATGTTTGCTTCATTTTTCCTTGCAATAGCAGTTCCAAGGAAAATGCTACAAAACACCCTCTGCCCTTAGGAAAGTTCCCATCTTCCTGAAGGTGCCCACCCTTGCATTCCTCTCCCTTACTGTTAGCACAGCTTTAGCTGTGCCCATGCTATTAGAGGTGCTGAAGACAACGAGGAAGTACATCCGAATGCACAGGATAGAGAAGAAACCCTTGTATATCATACAACGATGTTAGCTCTTTAGAAGTTTTTTGAATTCTTCTTTTTAAGTTTTATGTTAAATTTATGCTCATCCTAAGAAAAAGTTTCTGTCAGTTCATATTGGCAGGATAAGTGTAGCTCGAGTAGTTCTTAAAAATAAGCTATGCTATGTTTTTTTGTGTTTTTTTTTATTTAAATTCCAGCTTACAGATTCTTGCCTGTAGAGAGACAGTAGCAACATTGACATCTGAAATCCCTGTTTTTACATGTTTTTGTCTCAGTCTGTAGCATCATATTTTCCACAGAGTTTTACTACAGGATTTCTTTTTTAGTATATTAATGTAGGTTTGATATCAGATTGCTCAGGAAATGTATTTATTTTGCCCATGTCCACAGGTAATGGAATAGGATGGGCTCATTATTGGCAAACACTATAATGGATCAAGAAGACAAATCTCTGCATCTGACCTATCTTTACTATTAAAGGGTTAATAGTTCAGTCATCACTCCAGTTCCTCTGTGCTGGGGATGATTTGCATCCATCAAATGATCCTTATCATTTCCCATAATTAGGGTGTCACCACATAGTTGAGATTTTTGAATTAACTAACATATGGACTAATTAATGTCTTATGGGTAAGTTCCATCCAAATAATAAATAATGGAATGATAGGAGTTGTATGCTGTGGATTGAATTCACCCCAATTTCACACTGTTCGGTAAGTTTAGGCCCTTTCGTACCCGTCTTTTCAACATATATTGTGCATACTGCTTATAAATATGAACTAAATTGGATCAATGTCCAAATACACATCTGACCACAGAGATTCCAGGGGAATAATAATCTTGCAATGTTCAAAAGAATAACTTCCATAGACATAAAGCAGGATCTATAAAATATTAATCATTACATACTATTATTGGCCTCTTAAAACTATCACAAATCTTTGAAAGGTATTTTGTACATTTAAAAAATTGATAATACATCTATTTGAATGTTGAATAAAATAAATCATACCCTAACCCATATGGTGAATACGCACAATAACTCAGTTTTTCAAAATAAATAGCATGAATTCTCCTACCAGTCTTCCCCAGAGCCCATTATGTGGACAATGCATACTATAGATTTTGGTCAATGGGCATAATATGGTCCCTAGCTCACCACTAAGAGTTGTATACAACATAACTCAAAGCCATGATACCATGTTGGAGACAAGAAGGCAAAATAGTTCTGAATGTACTTTGCGGGTGAATTTAGGATATGCTTTTCTATGACCCTGGCTATCTCAAGACACAGTAGGGTTTTATTTTTGGATTGTTTTATATTGACAACAGACCACATTATAGTCAATTTCTATGTATATGAGTACCAAATTGTTGCTTAGCTACCAAAAAGGATTTGTTTTAGGACCCCATATGGATACCACAATCTGTGTATGTTCAAGTCCCTTATAGAAAGTGGCATAGTATTTGCATATAACCCACACACACCCTCCCTTATACTTTAAATGACATCTATACTATTTATAATACACAATACAATGCAATGCCATTACTAGTTGTTATGCTGTAAAATTTAGGGGATAATTAAAGAAACAAATTCTGTATAAGTTCAATATAGATGTTAATTTTTTCCAAAATATTTTTGATCCTCAGCCAGATGAATCCAAGGATGTCAAACTCACAGACACAGAGGGTTAACTATATGTAGGTATTCAAATAGTACATCTCTATATATTTTTACCTAATATACCATTAATTATTCATAAAGAGGATATATGTTAAATACAAAAATGTAATAGATTCAAGAACTGGAAGAGTAATTTTTCTTCTCACAGCACACAAAATTCATCTTCATGATCTACAATATTCTTTCTAAAGGTTTTCTTGACTAATTAATACAACTTATATATCAGAGGAAAGGACAACTTATTCTTCTAAGGGCATTATTACCCTGAGGAGAGCATTTTTACCTATAAAATATATTAATATAATAGTCTTGATAAAGAACAAATGACGGGTGATTATTGACGTCATAAATAAGAGCGTCAATTGTTAATTCAACAACAGGAGTCACTGTGCACCCAATCCCTATGTAGGATCTCTGTCCTTAATGTGTTGTACTATGCAAATTAGCTGTAAAACTAGTACTCAAACAGTACTCTATGGTTTGTGTTTCTTTGTGGGTGCAGTCCTATGAAATCTTTACTTAGTATATACTGTTGATCTTCAGTATATAAAGATAATTGAAAATGAATCGTGATGAATAATGGGATGGGAGAGGGAGTGGGAGATGGGATAGTTGTGGGTGGGAGGGGGGTTATGGGGAAAAAAGCTGCTATAATCCAAAAGTTGTACTTTGGAAATTTATATTTATTAAATAAAAGTTGGAAAATTTATATTTATTAAAAAAAAAAGTTGGGAACAAATGGCAAGGGTTTATACATGATAACTGTATAGCTTTGATGAACAGACTTTTCATAACTAATAAACTAGGGACAATGTAAAAGAAAATGTTAATAAAAGTAATAATGTTTTTTAAATATAGAAGTTTGCCTTTTTTCTTTTTACTTTTTTTACTTAAAAACCTTTATTTTAAGGTTTACAAACCTCATACATTATATATATACATTACATATATTACATACTACGTATAAATCTAGAAACATAGTATTCTTCCTATCCTACCTTCCCTCTCACCCCCAATCCCAACTCCCTTCCTCTTCCCTCTCCTCTTCCCATTCTTATTTTATACAAAGATCTATTTTCATTTAATTTTATACTCACAAAATTAACCCTATACTACATAAACAATGCAACAAGTGGTATGGAAAAATAAAAAAAAATCTGTACCTCAACAGCAAAGACAAGAACTATTCAAAATCATCACATCTAAAAGTGTCAATATCATTTCTACAGATAACCTTTTAGGTACTTTATTAGTTAACACAGATCAGGAAGAACATTTAGTATTTTTTGGGGGGGACCGGCTTGTTTCACTGAGTATAATGGTTTCTAGTTGCATCCATTTTGTTGCAAATGAAAGGAATTCATTTATTTTTACCACTATGTAGTATCCATTGTGTACATTTACCACACTTTGCTTATCCAGTCTTCAGTTGATGGAGATACGGATTGATTCCATATCTTAGTTTTTGTGAATTGAGTTGTAATAAGCATGAGGGTACAGAGAACTATTTCATATGCTGATTTAATTTCCTTTGGGTAAATTTCCAGGAGTGAAATGGCTGGGTCACATGGTGGGTCTATATTCAGATTTCTGAGGTATCTCCATACTGCCTTCCACAGTGGCTCTACCAGTTTACATTCCCACCAACAGTGGATTAGGGTACCTTTCCCCCTACATTCTCGCCACCATTTGTTGTTTGTTGATTTCTATATGAAAGCCATTCTAACTGGAGTAAGGTGAAAACTCATTGCAGTTTTTATTTGCATTTCCCTTTTGGCTAGCAAACCTGAAAATTTTTTCATGTGTCTCTTGGCCACTTGAATTTCCTCTTTTGAAAAATGCTTGTTCAAGTCCTTTGCCCATTTCTTTACTGGGTTGTTTGTTTTGTTGTTGTTGAGTTTCTTGAGTTCTTTATAGATTCTAGATGATAATCCTTTATCAGTTGTATAGCTTTGAAATTTATTCTTTCTCTCTCTGTCGATGGCCCTTTCACTTTGCTGAGTGTTCCTTTTCAGCTTGATGGAATCCCATTTGCCAATTTTGGCTGTGATTGTCCGTGCTTCTGGGGTCTTTTCTAAGAAGTCTTTGCCTATGCCAATGTCATGCAGGGTTTCCTCAATGTTCTCCAATAATTTGATGTTATCTGGTCATAGATTTAGGTCTTTAATCCACTTTGAGTAGATTTTTTGTGTAAGGTGCAAGATAGGGGTCCTGCTTCATATTTCTACATACGAAAATCCAGTTTTCCCAGCAGCATTTATTGAAGAGATTATCTTTACTCCTGGGGTTGATTTTAGCTTCTTTGTCAAAGATAAGTTGGTTGTAGATGTATGGATTGTTTTCTAGAGTTTCTAGTCTTTTCCACTAGTCTACAAATCTGTTTTTGTGCTAGTACCAGGATCTTTTGATTATAATTGCCCTGTAGTATACCTTGAAATCTGGTATCATGATGCCTTCAAGTTTGTTTCTGTTTTATAAGATTTCTTTAGCTATTTGGAGTCTCTTGTGTTTCCATATGAATTTCAGCATCATTTTTTTTCTAGATCTGAGAAGAATGTCATTAGTATTTTGATTGATTGTATTGAATCTGTAAATTGCTTTAAGTAGTATGGACATTTTGATAATATTAATTATTCTAATCCATGAACATGGAAAATTTTTCCATTTTTAGTGTCTTCTATTTCTTTCTTTAATGTTTTGTAATTTTCATTTTAGAGATATTTGACATCCTTGGTTAAATTTATTCCAAGGAATTTAATTCTTTTTGTAGTTATAGTGAATAGGATTAATCTTAAACGTTCTTTTGTAGCCACAACATTGTCTGCATTTACAAAGGCTATTGATTTTTGTATATTAATTTTATATCCTGCCATTTTATCAAACTCTTTAATGAGTTTCAGTAGCTACTTAGTGGAGTCGTTTGGATCCTCTATACATAGAATCATGTCATCTACAAATAGAGTTAGTTAGACTTTCTCTTCCCTAATCTGTATCTCTAAGGTTTCTTTTTCTTGCCTAATAGCTCTGGTAAAACTTCCAGGACTGTATTGAATAGTAATAGTGACAGTGGGCTTTTTTGTCTGGCTTCAGATCTTAGCGGGAATGCTTCCAACTTTTCCCCAACTCAACAGGACATTGGCCACGGGTTTATCATAAATTACCTTGATTATGTTGAGAAATGTTCATTCTATATGCAATTTGCTTAAGGTTTTCATCATGAAAGGATGTTGTATTTTATCAAATGCTTTCTCTGTATCTATTAAGATAGTAATATGGTTTTCGTTCTTTAGTTTGTTAACATGATGTTTCACATTTATTGATTTGTGAATGTTGAACTATCCCTACATACCAGGGATAAATCCCATTTGTTCCAGTTGAATAATCTTTCTGATCTGTTGTTGGATTCACTTGAATAATATTATTGGGAATTTTTTTTCATTTATGCTCATCATAGAAATTATTCTGTAGTTCTCTACCTCTGTTGCATCTTTTTGAGCTTTAGAAATTAAGGTGATGCTGGCTTCATAGAAAATTTTCGGAAGCATTTCCTCACTTTCCATTGTCTTGAATAGCTTGAGAAGAATTGAAATTAGTTCTTTAAATTTCTTGTAGAATTCAATAGTGAAGCCATCTGGTTCTGGGGTTTTCTTTGTGTGGAGGGTCTTTATTACTGATTCAGTGTCTTAGTTATGGTCTGTTCAGGTTTCTATATCTTCCTGGCTCAATTTTGGTATTGTATGTGTCCTGGCATCTATCCATTTCTTCTAGGTTTCCAGATTTGTTGGCATGCTGTTCTTGGCAGTAATTCCTGATGATTCTTTTTATTTCTATGGTATCTATTATTACATTTCTTTTTCATCTTGGATTTTATTGATTTGGGTCTTCTCCCTCTTTTTTTTGGTTAGTTGGGTTGATGGTGTATCAGTTTTGTTTAATTTTTCAATAAACCCACTGCTTCACTAATATTTTATTTTTTGGTTTCAATTTTGTTTATTTCTTCTAATTTTAGTTATTTCTCTTCTTCTACTAATTTAGGCTTTAATTTGTTGTGATTTTTCTAGGCCATTAAGATGCATTAATAGCTCATTTATTGGATACATTTCCAATTCCTTGATGTAGGCAGCAATTGCTATAAACTTCCTTCTTAATACTGATTTAGCTGTATACCATAAGTTTTGATATTTTGTATTGTCATCTTCATTTGTGTCCAGAAATAATTTGATTTCTCTTTTGATTTATTCTGTGACCAATTGTTCATTCAGGAGCATGTTGTTCAGTCTCCATGTGTTAGCATATGTTCTAGAGATTCCTGAGTTGTGGATTTCCAGCTTCATTCTATGTGGTCAGAGAAGATGCATGGTATGATTTTGATTTTTTTGAATTTGCTGAGACTTTAAAATCTTAGTTTCATGGAAAAATTTTCATGCATGTCATGTATGGATTTTTTTCATGGATATGCTTCTGAGTATCCCTATTTTTAATCTTTTGAATTTCAATTCAGCATTTCATCAATCTCTTCATCTTCACATTCTAATATTGAAGTGCTATTGTATTCCTTGGGGGAGGGGGAGCAGGTAATGTTGTCTTCCTTATTCTTGTTTTTTAATTTCTTCATTTATTTTTAGGCATTTGCAAAGATACTTGATGGTTTTTTGTTTGTTTTTTGTTTTTGGTTTTTTTTTGTTTTTGTTTTTGGTGTTTTTTTTTTTTTTTTTGCTCTGATTGCTTTCATCTTTGGAATATACATAACTCTGTGGCTTAGTGGAATGTTTGCTGTTTCAGTGAATACTTAAGAGTGTGTGCTGGGTGTGGCCAAGAGGTCTAGTCAGTGTTCCAGGTAGGTAAAGTATTGAGTGAGATACCCATGTAGGCATGGTAGATCTCCTCCTGTTTATCAGAAGGGAGGGTTTTATCAGCTCTGTTGGTGTAGTCACTCCCTTACCTCCTCCCTTCCAAGGTGACCAATGCCTGCCCCGAGAGATTAGCTCACAGTAAGAGCAATGCTTATCTGTATTGCCATAAGAACCACTTAAAGGATCTGTGCAGTCCTTAGTGTGAGCATGGATTCTGTTGCAATGATCCACTCCAGGCAATCAGGGAGCTCTGAGTGTGTGAAGCCACTCAGTGATTGCCCAGAGACCCAGATACACCCTGTGCCCTCTCCTACAGTCACTGTGTGCCCATAACCTCAGCACACAAGGCTCCCGCAGTCATGGAGTGCTGAGGATCCATCTTTCCCTGCCCCACTAGTCTCAGAGAGGCAGAGATACTTCCAGAGCCAACTGTGTGTTGGTGCTCCACCTAGGCAGTTTGAACCCCAGAGCCTGTGATGTGTTGGGAGCCTGGGTCACTTCATAGCCCAACGTGGGTGCCCAGCCATCTGTCAATCCTCCCAACCAGACTCAGACCTCTCCTATCAGCTAGTTGCTGAGTGCATGGACACGACCTGGTGGAGCTGTTATGTATGTAGCCTGCCCTCTCCCAGCCAGTTGTTGGGCACCAGGATGGGAAGATAGAAATGTGCCCCCTTCCCCCTCCTGATTAGTAGGTACCCTGTCCCTCACAGGACCCCAGGCCAGACTCACTCCAGGCTTCCCTGCAGCTATACCACCAGTGGAACAATCTGCTACAGTCTGGTCTCACCTCACTGTCCAAAACCGGCACTCAGCATCCTGTCTGCTTGGGTCCCGTGTTGTGTCCATGCTTGTGCTGTGCATCTACACCTTCCAAGCAGGTCCACAGGGTCCCTCTTCCTTCTGTGGAATTTCTACTGCAGTTTTCTCCCTAATTCATCCCTGATTGCACTCTCTCCACTTTTTTTTCCCCTAGATTTGTCTTAAAGTCTCATTTGCTTTCACTTTTGTATAGAAGTTTCCAGAAGGGAATGAAGTATGAGACTCTGCAACCACACGAACTTGGTGGTGAAAGTTCTCCAGCTGCGGCTCTGACCTCAGTCCCAGTGGAGTCGAGGACCATTCCTTGCTCCATTACTGCCTCCCAGGTTAAGTGCTCTCACCAGCTGTTGCAGACTCTGTTGATAGCAGCTGTCTTTCCTCTGTCATTTTTCAGCAGCTATGCTACCCAACGGAAATCAAGGTCACAGGGAAAAAGAATTCCAAAATTAAACTAAACCCTGGTTGAACAACCTTTAGATATTTCTGAATTACTCCCTTTAAGTTCTGCATTATTCACCTTTAGTACCTATGTTACTCAATTTTAATATTAATTTTTCAGGGGAACTTAGAATTATATAGAATTCTTTCAAAATAAAATTTTAAATATATGTATACACTGTTCAGTTTAATCATTACAATTTTCTCCCTCCTCTTCCGATTTAAGATTGTGGATACAAAGTCATCAAACATGCCTTTGGGGCATGGCCAATACTGATACACATTCCTCTGTATACGGCAATTGTAGCAACCACAATATTTAGAAACTATAAAGATAGAATTATTATCCTTTCACATTAGGCTTCTGCATTACAGATAAACTATTACCTCACATACACACACAAAGAAACTCTTGCTTGTACTTTCTGTTTGTAAAGTTATTCCCTATTCTTTCAGTATTCTCAGATACCTTAAGTCTGAGGAAGATGTAGGGCAGTGCTCCCAGTTCCTCCTGCTGCTAGACCCTTTGCAGTCTGAACTCTACTTCTACCTGCCCTTCAGTTAATTCACAGCCTTCTTGCCCCAGTAGCAATGTCCTCCTGACCCAGACACTTTAGGTGGACTGCTGGGCACTATTTCAAATTTAGAGCATAAACTGTTAATACACAGGTGTATTTTTACTTGTTGCTATTTTATGATTCCTTCCTCCTTTCTTGTTTATAGAAATTGTTCCTGGATACCTTCATCTTTCCTCATTGCTCAATTATGGGACAGTCCTTAGAAAATTTTCATGTGATAGGTAGCTAATAAATCTAACTCACTTATATAGTCATTGAATGACTGGACTTAACCCCTTACAGTTAATTAATTGCTTGAGCCCTAAAACACTATGTTGAAGTCTAAAATATTGTGTATAAGCTTTAGTCAACATTGCAGTAGCCTTAAGGCTACTGTGAACTTTGACAGAATATATTTTAAAAAATACTACAGTTAAAAAAAATTCTAGTGGCGGAAAATAATAATGCTTCATTTTTTTTTACTTTGTAAGTTTGCTTGGGTAATAATTGTATTTGGTATGCAGCATCTTCTTTGTGGCCATTCAAGGACGTAGGATCCTTCCATTTTGTTGTTGCCATTGCATAGAGACCCTAAGGTCCTTAGCTCAATGACTGCACCCATTAGGTAGATAGGGGAGAGAGATTGTACAAGTTGATTTTATGGGCCAGGGCACTTCCTCCTACATGGAATTGGCTGAATTCAATCCCATGGCACCACATAGTTATAACAAACTCTTCTAAATATGGTTTTCTTAGTGCACTTAAGGTAAGAAACAGGTTTTGGTGATTCATCACTGCTCTTGTCATACAAGTTGATCACATGGGTGAGGGGTGTGACATACTTCCTGTGTGACTGCAGCTCCAATGAGCCAGGAAGGTAGTAAGAAGCTTATCTTTCAGACATCAGAGCTATAAGCATTCAGAGTCTAAGTTTAAGAGGACACAAAAGTGAATACTGTCAATTGCTCTTGTCTTGGACTGTGAAAATATTTAAATGAGTTATTCGGGATGACTACTTACAGGGTGGCAAAAAGGGCATGGTTCGTTTTATCTTCATTATCCAGTATAAGGAAAATGGGAGAAACAGATCACTATGCCCTTCTACCAATTTTTCAGTGTCTTGATTGGGAATCAGGTCATTGTGGTTCATTGAATGTTTGAAGACTTCTCAATTTTTCACTAAAAACATACCAGAGTCTGGTTTGTCTAACTTTCTCCTATACTTCCACCAGATGCATTTTACAAAACCCTCTAGTAGATAAGGAAAGCTGTCATTTTTGGGGGGAATAAGTGATCTTGATAAAATACCTAAGGATACTTAAATAATTCAGTAAACTCACCTTTTACCTTCACATTATACATGCTATAAGAAAAATTTTAGAGCCTAAAAATACATGTTTTATTTTTGTTTGTCTTGGAATTAATTTTCATTTACTTGAAAGGAAGAGTGAAAAGACTGAGACAGAGAAAGGGAGAATTTTGCACATACTGGTTTACTTCCCAAATGCCTGCAGCAGTCAAGGCTGGGTCAGACTAAAACTAGAAGCCCACAACTCCATCCAAGTTTCCCTCATGAATGGTAGGGGCCTCAGAATTGGAGCCATCTTTTCCTGATTCCTGGGATGCACTAGCAAGAAGCTGGGTCAGAAGTGAAGGAGCTGGGGCATGAAGTAGGCACACTAACATAGGATGTAGGTGTTCCCAAGTGGCAGCTAAACCTGCTCCATACCTTATATTTGAATGTAGATGTTTATGACTTATTTCCAAAGTTAACCACAGGGAACTCTAGATATGAACCATTTTCTTACAAGAGTGGTATCTGAACTGGAAACTTCCAAGAACTACAAGAATCCCATGAACCACAGTAGGAGCTAGAGATATTCCTGAGGGACACTGCAAGAACACTTCCTTCCTACTGGAGAAGCAAGAAGCAGTAAACACATGCATGGGAGGTCAGCAGTATGTCTAGTGCCCGATCAAAGTCAACCTGCTGTCAAAGGGCTGGGAGCTCTAAGCCTTGAGGAATAATCAGAACGGCATCTGAAAGTCAGGTTCCAGAAACTGTTAATTCAGAAAACTTAAAGGAATACTTCCTATTCATTTTCAAATTCCCAGTATTCAGAGGATGTCTGCTATACCCTGACAGCCCATTAAATTAAAATGCATTGGATTGGGACAGCAAAGTGTTGAGAAATGGAATTATTTTTAAAAAACATGAAGCTTGACTTTAGATAGGCTTATATTTACATATCCTGCTTATAATATTCACGATGGTACCTACTTTATGATGTCAGTGACATATAAAAAGCAGGATGGCCATGCTCAGGGATGCCATGGAAGATAGCTATGGAGGAACCCGAAGAAACAGATCAACAGACCATTTCTCATGAAGAGGACATTGCTAAGGAAACGAATACTGTGCCTACAGAATATCTGTTCCTGAAGTTTTATGATTAGCTATGCCAAAATAGACCACTTGTGTAGTTAATAGATGCCCAGAAATCAAAATCTGAGCCATTAAGAAGATAGCCCTTTCAGGTGAACAATAACCCTGCTGTGTTGGAGAACTATGGACATTTTCCACTCTATCTGTCATTTGCTATTTAGCTGACTGATTTTTTTTTTTAATTAAACAACAAGTAGACATATCCCACATTGTCTTGCTAGAATTAACTCCATCTCATTCATATTTTGTATGCTTTTGGGAAAAAAATTTCCACACTTATGTTTTTTTTTCTTAAAGATTATATTATCAATTCAGGCTTAGATTTTATTTTAAGATTAGAGCTAAAATTGCTAATACAAACCACGGCAAGACAGAAATAATCCCTGGATTTTTGTTAAAGAACCAAAAACCCAAAACATAGCCATCTGTTCAAGAATATATATGATCCAGAAACAGTGAAATAATCCCATATATACAGCAAAAAAAAAAAAAAAATGAGTTTTCACAGCAAGATGACCCCAAGTGTTCCAGGGCCAGTATCTGCCAACATGAGGTGGTGAGGAGAAGGTGTGGCTAATCGGTATGTGCTGAGGTAAGGGAGGGGTACATGCTGGAGGGTGAAGACTGAGCAGGGAGGCAGCTATAGCCTTCAATTAAGCATATGGAATCCAGAGCCAGTCTAAATAGGTTCAAGATTACATCTTGGTCACTAATTGTGTGACTTTGTGCTAAGCAGAGATAAAATAGGTGCTGTCTCCAAAGGCTGATGTCAGTATTAATGAGTGAATACATGACAAGCGTTTGAAAGAGTGCCTAGCAAAAGGTGAGCACTCAATCCACATTAAGTGCTGCCTTAAGTGCACCCAACAGAAGGATGAGGCACAGCAGATGGAAACTTCACCTTTTTCAAAGGAAAGCCCACATTCACCTTTCACTTGGAGTCGGAATAACAAAGGACTTGGAAGCTAAGATTGAAATTAAAAATAATTAAATCAGAGCCTCTCTAAAGTACTGAAAATGGCTGGCAATATACAGGAGGGCTGTTGAGATGCTTTATGCAAATCATTTCCCCCAAACCTTCACCTAATTAGGTTTGCACATCACTAGATGGCAGTGTAAAATTCTCAGTAATATAAAAATAATTTAATTCCATCTGGTGTCCAAATACTGGAAGAAGAAAAAGAAAATCCAGAGATTCACATGAAAATGCTCAGAAAATTTTATCATTGATGTTTCTAAGTGATAAATGAAAATTATTTTACAGAGGAAGACATAATGGTTGTTTTAACACATGCAATGTGTAGAACAAAATACATTTACAAAATTTAAATATATATGTGGGTGTGTATATGAGAATCTAAAAGTAATACTGAAAAATGAGTTTGTTTTACTTTTATTACTCAGCCTGTTGTTTATAATGTGTATTTAGAACAGATTCCACCAGGATTGTATATGACTTATGAATTCACAATAACTTTTTGGTAGCAGTGTTGAGAATGTGGGGGTGGGGCACAGTGATGAATAGTCGTTATGAGAATAATAATGATAGGCATCATACTGCTTTCATAAAGAATATTTCAAATTTATCATATAAAGTAGACTCCTGCAAACATGATGATCCAGGAAGAAGATAAAGGATCTATTCCCAACAATGAACAGAATTACAATAGAACTAGAGAACATTCAGGCCTTGGAGACCATATACTGCATAATCAATTTCCTATTGACCCAACAGGGAACAAAAGTGACTTCCAAAATTTCAGTAGGTTGTTTTCATGCTCAAATATAGCCACATCACTAAGGTAACTTGTGTGATATACTTAGCTACAGGGCCCTAGACTTAGATATAAAAATAAACATTTTTATATTATTATATTCTTTTGTGAGTATGGATTTCATTTACTTTTTATCGGTCAGCACTTTTGTCATTTTACTTCAAACTGGACAACACGGCTACATCAGGACCAGGAACTTACTGCCCATTTCCAATAAGCAAATATGTATCAAGCAAAAAAACACAATATAGATTAAAATTTGTCAGATGACATGGTACATGCATATTTTACCCTTTAATTACCAAACAGAGGTGAAAAGAAACAAAAGAATTGCTTCCATGTGTTATTTTTTTTTAAAGATTTATTTATTTATTTGAAAGGTAGAGTTAGAGAGAGAGGGGGAGAGACCGAGACAGAGATCCTCCATCTGGTGGATCACTCCCCAAATTGCCACAACAGATAAGGGTGGGGATACCAAAGCCAAGAGCTTCATCTGGATCTCCCAGAAGGGAGCAAGGGCCCAAATACTTGGGCCATTCTCTGCTGTCTTCCTAGGTGCATTAGCAGGGAGCTGGATTGAAAGAGGAACAGCCAAGACATGAACCAGTGCTCATGTTGGATGGTGGCATTGCAGGATGCGGCCTAACCCATTTCACATCACCAGTACTGCTTCCTTGAGTTTTAGATAACTGTCTTTTCTGAATTTCTAGGTACTAGTGGAAAAAAATTAGATCCATTAAAGATATAAGGGACCATCACAACTAGTCCTTTTATATAGAAGGATATCCCAATATTATACTTTTCTCCTTCTGTTCTCATGGCTACTAGAAAAGAGTCTACAGTAGACTTCCCTCAATTGGAATTCATCTGACACTTTTCTCTGGAATAGACAGAGCTATGGGTTTTTGGAAGAGGATCCTAGGAGATATAGTGCCATTTTCCTATCATCATATCATTTATGCAAACCACTACAAAATTAATTAATGTTGACATCAATCTTGATGTTTAGATAGTGTTTGTCAAGTTTCTCTACTATGAAATTAAATTTTGCCTCCTTTCCAAATTGTACCCACTGGGAGCAAATTACTATGCACAATTCACATTTTAAAAATGGAGAGTGAAGTCTCATCTCCTTCAGGATGCATCATCTACATAAATTAGTTGGCATTCCTCTGCATGAGAGATTTATCTATAACCAGCCATTCATTGATTCTTCAGTCAATCTATTCATTCACTTATATCAATATGGACTCATGGATGTTTATTTTGCATTTTGAGTTATAGACCAAAATTACTTTATTTTATGCTCAAGTTGTTCCAGTTTCCTGCTAACATGTCTGTACTTGGCCCCAAGTACTTGGGATCCTGCCATCCATGTGGGATATCTGGATGAAGTTAGAGCATCTGATTTTGGCCTAGCCCAGCCCAGGCCATTGTTGTCATTTGGGGTGTAAATCAGCAGATGGAAGATCTCCCTCATTCTCCGCATCATTCTACCTTTTAAATAAATTAACCCCGGGCCGGCACTATGGCATAGAGGGTAAAGCCGCTGCCTGCAGTGCCAACATCCATAAGGGTGCAAACTTGAGTCTTGGCTTCTTCACTTCCAATCCAGCTCTCTGCTATGGCCTGGGAAAGCAGAAGATGGCCCGAGTCCTTGGGCCCCTGTACCTGTGTGGGAGACCCAGATGAAGTTCCTAGCTCCTGGCTATGGATCAGCTCAGCTCCAACTATTGAAACAATCCGGGGAGTGAACCAGCAGATAGAAGACCTCTCTCTCTCTCTCTCTCTCTCTCTGCCTCTGCGTAACTCTACTTTTCAAATAAAATAAATAAATCTTTTTAAAAAATAAATGAATCTTTTTAAATGGTCCATTGATTATGGCAAATGTCTCATCAATTATGACAAATCAACTGTATTAATGTAGGATGTTAATAATAGGAAGTAGCAAATATGGGCGTATGGGATTTCTATACTATATTTGTGGCTTTTTTTGTAAATGTAAATCTATTCCAAAAATATAGCTAAAAAAGAAACTATAAAGCTTTTGGCTTCCTCTTAGCAGAATTTTGAAGACATTAAAGATCTGATGGAGAAGCACTCTTGCCTGCCACAAAGACATAAAGAATCGCTTAGTTCCTGTTATAAACTGAAATATTCAAGATCTCCTACTCTAAATTGATTTTCAAGCCTCTCAAAGGAACTCTTTGTACTTATTACAAAGTTAACTCAGTAATAGTAATCTGAAACTTCTCATGAGCAGGCAGGCAACTGACAAGTTAAATTAGGGCCACTGTGCATGAATAAACTCTCAAAAGACCTAATGCCATTTGCCTAGGGTGGAGTTACTCCATAACTATGAAATTCAAGGGTGGAGTCGTCTTGTCTTGCATATATGTAATTATCTGTGCTCAGCCTGAAGGTGGCTTAGTGTCTATTCTCAAATTCACCTTGATAACCACTTAAAGATTTCCTGGGAGAAACTCAGCCCATAGACAGGGAACATTATGTCTCCATTTCTATAAATGATGACTCTGCATAGCCAGCTCCAAATTACACTGACCCTTTTGATAGCCATGTCACATCCTGCAATGACAGTCAATTAGTTGTTTAGTTCACCCTAAAGTTGTTTTAAGCACTAGAGATTAACAAGATTCCGCCCCCCCCGTCTCACTAAATATCTTTATTTCTGATTTGTGTCTTTATGCATTGATCTCCATTTCTTGGCCCACTTACTTCTGGATTTGCTACTTTTCCCTTTCAATATTCACTTTCTCTTAGAACATTTAATTTTTTGTTAAGAAGAAAAATACATTACTTCTTTTAAGTCACTGAAGACACAAAATAGTTCTGAGATTTGCTACTTGATGAGTGATTGAAAATCAAAATCATACTTAAGATCAAAAGAGTGTCCCCAAAATACATATTTGAGATTTAGAGGTAGCTAAGGTATAATTGTTATGATGACAAAATAATTGAGAGGAAGTATTTCATTTAGAAAGTCAGAGTAGATTTGCTACCAGAAAAGACTTTAGAAAGGGAATCATATATAGCTCCCGGTTTAATAAGTTTCAAATTGACTATTGTGGGAAAGAAATACACATTCCATAGAACATTATTCCAAATTTTGAAGCTGGATCTTTTCCTAGGATAGTGATATACAGTGTAGTATTCTCCAGTATACTCCAGTATACTGAGAGCTGGTAGCTCTCAGTCAGCCACACAAGCACGAGGGTGAACAACCAAGATTCCACAGTGTGCTGCCTTGCTGAGCTAGAGTGTTTGGTAGGTGAGGTGTAGTAAATGTATTTTCCACTTACAATGTTTTCCACTTATGATGGGTTTATTGGACATAACCCCTGGAGTATCAGAGAGTGTCTGTCTGTGTTCCACTGAAGAGAGTCTTTCTGGAAGATTTCACAATGAGTCTACTGAAGTAGCAACAAACTTGAGGCATCCATCTGCCAGTAAAACCACTGAAAGCCACTTCAGAAAATCGTGCTCATACTTCACTAACACAGACATGTGACCTTGCTGTCCTGATTAATTTGTCTTTGTTGTTCTATAATTATCACCATCATGAACAACCACCCATTAGCTACCAGTAGCTGAGGACGCTCTTCTGAGCAACTTAGTAGTAGTCGATACTATAGTCAATACTGAGGCGAATCTAGGTAAGATTTCTGGATGTAAAGAATGGCCACGCTCACCTCTCCACTTCCCAATTTACGCAGATACTACCTTGTTTGTACAGGTTTTATAAATGTTTGTAACATTGAGTCAAACTATAGTGAGAAGAGGCATAAGCAGGCAAAGTGTGTATCATGCCAAATCCCTTAATTCCCTAAATCCACATACTGCCAACGAAAAACTGTAAATTAGAACTACTACAGATATATTTGAGCTTATGTTTAAATTCTTCACTAAGTTAATCCTTTTAAGTTTAACACTCTAATCACATTCCTGGCAGGGGAGAAACACTGGGATGGAAAATTGGAGCAGTCAAGTCTGGTGCTCAACTTGGCATCACCATTTGGCTAAAGAAACCCCTGGGGAGGAGGCATGATTCTTCTCACACTTGTTGTCTCTACTTGGGTGGTAAAGTGGGGGAAGGAGCAAAAGCCAAACTGTTTTTTTTTAAACTTTTATCAAATAGAAAACATAAATTATACAGATGACCTCATTTAAATCTTATTTGATGACTCTCTATCATTTCTATCAAGTTAATAACCAAAGATAATCTTCAAGAGCCATATAGCCATTATGCGTCTTAGAGTCCCAAATGCTGATCCTTGCAGAGGACAGGGCAAAGGCGAAGCATCCATATGTAGGGAGCATGTCTGGTATTTAAGAAACAGAATGAAAATAAACTCACTCTGGATTCCTTGGGTCACACACCAATCAGGTTTTGGGTGACCATCCTTTTCCCAGATGGAGGGGCAGAACCCAATCCAAGTTTACTATGAAATTGGTACTTCTTCCCTAAGCAAGACTCTGCAACCCAAGTATAGGCCCTGTCATTTCCCAATTGCTCAAGATATTTGGCATCAGACAACTAGTAATCCTAGAAAATACTTGCAAATATTTGACACCCCAAATTCAGACTTCATGGGCCCAAAAAGAAAAACCTGTATATCTCAGCTTAATGAAATTATCCCTTTTTTTCTATAGAGATTTATTTATTTGAAAAGAAGAGTTATGGGTCTGGCATTGTTGCATAGCAGGCAGGGCTAATTCCTAAGACAGCCAGCACCCCGTATGGGCACCGGTTCTAGTCCCGGTTGCTCCACTTCTGATCCAGCTCGCTGCTGATGTACCTAGGAAAGTATCTGAACATGGCCCAAATGCTTGGGCCCCTTCAACCATGTGGGAGACCTGGAAGAAGCTCTTGGCACCTGGCTTTGGCCTGGCTCACCTCTGGCCATTGCAGCTATTTGGGAAATGAACCAGTGGATGGAAGGAAATCTCCCTGTCTCTGTCTCTTCCTCTCTCTCTCTCTTTCTGTAACTTTCAAATAAATAAAAATAAATCTGAAAGAAAGAAAGAGAGAGAGAGAGAGAGAAGGAAAGATTTGTGAGAGAGAGGGAGAGAGAAAGAGACAGGGAGAGATATTCCATTTGCTGTTCATTCAACAAAAGGCTGCAATGGCCAGGGCTGGGCCAGTCCAAAGCCAGAGAGCCAGGAGTTTCTTTCAGGTCTCCCACACGGGTGAATGGACCCAAGCACTTGGGCCATCTTCAGATGCTTTCTCAGGTACATTAACAAGCAGCTGCATCAGAAGTGTAGCAGCTAGAACTCAAAAATGACACTCATAGGGGATGCTGGCATCACAAGCAGCAGCTTTACCTGCTATGCCACAACATTGGTCCCTGAAATTATACCTATAAAAAGAGATTCCCACAGGTCCCTGGCATGCTGTTTCACTGAGAGATGGGACACTGGAGGATTTCTGGTGCCCTGTTTGTTGACACTGTCCTCGTGAGTGTTTTCTATCTCCTCTTATGGTTTTTATTAAATGCATGCCATGCATCTTGTCTGAGTCCTTCCTCTACCTATAACAATAATTTTACAGGGAAAAGAGTACAGACTTTGGATTCAAACCGTGTTACTAACTAGATGCTGATTTGTTAGTTATTTAAGTTTTTGAGTCTCAGTCTTTTTTTTTTTTTTACTTTCAAACAAGATTGATAACAATCTCCATCTGATTTGGAAATCAGATAAAATGATGGATGTACATCATTTAGCACAGACATTGGCACAAAGTATGAGCTCAACATTTTGGTTCTTTCCCTTGACTTTCCCAAAGTCTGCCATCATCTTTATCACGTCTACCTTTTAGTTCTAAAAGTAAGACAGAACTTGTGGGAATAAGAGCTAGAGCACTGAAGAAGATTCATCAGATGAAGGATTAGAAGTAGAAAGGAGTAAACAATACAAGGCAGCAAACTGGTGAGAAGGGTGACATGATGATTTCAGGAAACTTGATTTTTTTTCTTTCTGAATTCAAGTGTGTTTGGATATCACCACCACCTCTAGGACTAAGCTGCAGATGATTTTTCTATTCATTTCTTTATATCCTTAAAGATTAGATAGTCATTATTTTCCTTATCTTCAAGTTTCTGTGAGGTCTGCCTGGTATTCAAGGAGCACACAAAAAGGAGTCACAAGGCCACAGTAGTGCTTCACAACAATACTGAAAGCAATATGGTTAGCTCTAGTACATCTCCCTGCAAGCTAAGAGGTAATAGCTCCTAAACACAGGGACTGTACTGTCTAGAGGATGTCATGAAATGCTTTCATTTATGACCACATGATTTATGTTGGGCAATGAAAACAGCACCATCATAATCACTCTGGAATTCAACTTAAAAAGACTCATAACTCTTTAAATGGGAACAATAGCTTTCAAGCTGTCAGAACAAAGGAGGACCAGTTTATAATACCAGCATCTTAAAATGATAAGGAAACAGAATCCTGAGCATACCAGGATGAGATGAGTAATCCACCATTAATATGAGCTGCAACATTTTCTAAACATAAATAAAGCAGTTCTTGTTGTCCTGTTCTCCTTTTCCGAGCCAGTCTGATCTCTTTACTTTTCAAAGACAGATGGACAGATATACAGGGTGTTCCCGTTCAATGGTTCCCACCTCAGATTCCTGCAATGGCCAGGGCCGGGCTAGGGCTGGAGCCAGGAGCCTGAAATTCAATACAGGTTTCCCATATGTGTGGCTGGAACCAATAACAGAGCCATCACTGCTGCCTCCCTGGGTCTGCATTAGTGGGCATTGAACCCAGGGACCCCATTGTGGGATGTGGGCTTCTTAATTGCTAGGCCAAACATTCACTCAAATCTCAGCAGATTACTATGATGAATGTGGCAGAACTCTGAACACGTTGTCCAAAAGAGACACTATATCATTGTTGATCCAAGTTGGGTAAAATGAACCATCTGTTTCTTCTGAGGCCAGTCTTAGATAAAGGTGGGTGACTGTTGACAATTATATCTTGAATTTATACAGACTTCGCAGTTTGGGAAACACTCTCACATATTGCATTTTGGAAGTGCATCCCCATGTGCAACTGGTATTATTTAAACTTTAGGGCATTTTAGGATCCTCTTCAGATTTCTCATCATTGACTATGTCACAGTGCATAAAATTTATATCTAATTCACCATGGAACAATTGGAAAGGAACTGAACTTGAAATAAGAAATCTGGTTATATATATCTCACCACTGTAACCTACTTGATATATTTACAAGGAAAATCATTTAATCTCTGAAGTATTTTCTCATTCTTAAAATGGATTTTTTAAAAAGATGTATTATTTCAGAGAGTAACAGTGAGTGAGGGGTGAGAGAGAAAAAGAGAGAGGCCATCCATCCACTGGTTCTCTAAAAATGGCTATGACAGCCAGGGCTGGGCCAGGCTGAAGCCAGGAGCCAGAAGCCAGGAACCCATTCCAGGCCTCTGAGATAAGTAGCAGTGGTTCAAGCAGTTGGTCCACTGTCCACTACCTTCCCAGGTACATTAGCAGGAAGCTGGATCATAAGCGGACCAGCCAGGACTCAAACAAGGACTCTCATGTGGGATACCAGTGTTACAAACAGTGGTTTAACCCACTGTGTCACAATACCAGCCTCTTTAAAATGGAATTATTTAAGCCTGATGATTACTATGACCCCTTTCAGTTCCACTACTCTATGCTGAAGTATTATTTCCCTTTCATTCACTCCTAAATAGTGAGTGTGTATTAAAAATTAGCTTTCTGTTTTCAAATCAAGAAAAGAGGCTGACAAACAGTGAGAATATTTCAGGATACATGCTTAAGAGCAGAGCAAGATGCTATGGAAAATTCTTCAGACCAAAGAAGGGCATCAAGGATTCAAAGATTCTGAGATGATAATTGTGCCTCAATTGAATCTTACAAGCATCTGTGCTAGGAGCACAGCCCTTGTATATTATTATCAGTGCTGCATGGTACATCCTATCAGAAATATGTATGCAAGCTCTCCAAAAAGTGTCAGGGAAGGGACCCTGTGAACACTTCTCATTAGCTACACCATCCAAAAGAAAGGCTTACACAAGAGACTAGAAGCATCAGTACAGACCGGAAGTTGCCCACTTCTCCAACATTACTCATCTCAGAACACTACCCAATGGCTGGAGATAATGATATTCTTGTGGGTGGGAGACGTTACGATGTTACTATTTTTTGTTGCTCTATCATTTCATAATGGCAAATCTGTTAAAGATACACAGGTATTTAGCTAAAGTGAAGGACTTGCTAGAAAACAGGAAGAACCAGAAGGAAGAAAAGAATCTGTATTTCCATTGAAAATGCTTGAGTGAAGAAGCAAAGGTTCATGATAGTAAGAATTTTTAAGGATATTTTGTAAAAAATGCCACTGAGATTTTGACCAGGATGTCACTGAATCTGCAGACCATTTTGGATAGTATAGGTATTTTAGCAATATCAAATATTTTGAAGCACTTAATGTCTTTCATTTAAAAGTATTTGTGACTGTTTTAATTTCCCTCATAACTATTTTATATCTTCCAGTGTACAAGTATTTCACCTCTTTGATTAAGTTTACATGCAATTTTTTTATATTATTGTAAATGGGAATGTTTTCTCCATTTTCTTTTCAGATAGACTGTTGTTAGAGTAAATAAACACAACCAACTTTTAGGTTGATTTTGTATCCTGCAACTTTGCTCAATTCTTTTATTAGTTCTAACATGTTTTCTGTGGAGAAAATTACTTGCAAGTGAAAGCCTCTGTAGCATCTAGGACTTGTAACACAGAGTGGTTAAAAACTTTAATTGAGGTGCCATGTCTCAGGCATAAGCCTTGTCCTAGATACGAGAATCAGTAGTTAATAGACTCTGAGGTCTTGATCTTTTAGAAAGACATCAGCATTTTTCTATTACCCAACATGATCTTCCCTACCATTTTCTTATCTCAGAGAACATCAGAAACATCATGATTACAGTGTCTGGGTTCAAAGAAAAGTAGATTAAAGGATATAAAAATATTTTCTAATTCCAATGGCAACCAACTATCAGTGAAAAAGAGGACACATGGAAAATTAGATATATTTACCTTTGACCTAATAATGTTTTAAATGGCATGAGTCCACAGAAAGCCAAAATGGATTTCATAATGTTACTGCTTATTGAAGAAGCCATTCTTTTTTTTCCATGTCAGACAAGTGATGTGCTGATGTAACAAGGTTTGAACAAGAATTGAGAGAGACACATTTCACAGAGGAGTCTAAAATCCAGTGATCATACTTATAAACCACCAGGACAATTCTTATCTTTAAAGATCTGGTGTGCTTTGGTGGTTAGTTATTTATTTTTCTACAGAAATATCAGAGTTGGAAAAAACCTTAAAGATGTCCCTCCTTGCCACAGCAGTGAACTCATTTTGTACCACATTCCTGGAATATGAGCATCAGAAGAGCATGATGTCCCCGGACTTCCCCAGGTGAAATCAAAGGAGGTGTCCCTGGCATCAGACCCCTCCTGTCTGAATCCAGACACCCTTCATTTCACTCCTTTAAAAATGTCCAGAAGCCAGTATTACTGTTTTCCCACCTACCACCATGCTGTTCCTCTTTTTCTTTCTCTTCCCTTCCTTTTCCCCATTTTCCTTCTTTGACTATTGGTTATAATTTTTTAAATTCATACTTAGAATTCAAATTCCACAACTCACATTAAGACTGAATTTTATAGTTTCTTTTTTGAGTCAATTCTGTTTATTCTCTTTCGACTTCCAATGATTCTGACATATCAATCAATGACAGATTTTTACATTTTTATGAGACATTGGCTGTATTAAGAAAAAGTATGCTCAAGCTGACTTGCCCCAAATGGTAGAGTTAGAAACATACCAGGGGATTCCAATTCAATCCCATCAAGGTGGCATGTACCAATGCCATCTCATTAGTCCAAGTGATCAATTTCAGTTCACAATTGATCATAATGAAAGGACTAAGAGTCAAAGGGAGCACATAAACAAGTCTAGTACCTGCTAACACTAACCGATAGAATAAATAAAGGGGAGAGTGATCCAACATGGGAAGTGAGATACTCAGCAGACTCATAGAATGGCAGATGTCCTAAATAGCACTCTGGCCTCAGAATCAGCCCTAAAGGCATTCGGATCTGGCTGAAAAGCCCATGAGAGTATTTCAGGTTTGGAAAGCCAAGACACTCTGGCAAAAGATCTCTGCGAGTGAGATCCCAGTGGAAAGAACAGGTCTTCAAAGAAGGAGGTACCTTTCTCTGAAGGGAGGAGAGAACCTGCACTTTGACTATGACCTTGTCTAAACAAGATAAGAATCGGAGAACTCAGAGGGCTTCCATAGCCTTGGAAACTCATGACTGGAGCATAGGGAGATTACTGATGCCATAGACAGGAGTGTCAATTGGTAAAGTCAACAACAGGAGTCACTGTGCACTTACTCCTCATGTAGGATCTCTGTCCTTAATGTGCTGTGCATTGAGATTTAATGCTATAACGAGTACTCAAACAATATACTTCACTTTGTGTTTCTATGTGGGTGCAAACTGTTGAAATCTTTACTTAATGCATACTAAACTGATCCTCTGTAAAAAAAAAAAAAAAAGAAAAAATAAATTATCAACTCCCAACTTGACTCTCACTGGGATTAAACATGACAATAGGTCTGCTCTGATTTCATCATCATTTAAAAAAATCATCTATTATTTTTCATTTTATGTTTCTGTGTGGGAGCAAACTGTTGAAATCCTTACTTAATGTATACTAAGCTGATATTCTCTATATTAAGATAATCGAAAATGAATCTTGATGTGAATGGAAGGGGAGAGGGAGTGGGAAAGGGGAGGGTTGTGGGTGGGAGGGACGGTATGGGGGGGGAAGCCATTGTAATCCATAAGTCGTACTTTGGAAATTTATATTCATTAAATAAAAGTGAAAAAAAAAAAGAAATTCTTGACAAAAAAAAAAAAAAGAAAAAAAAGAAAAAGTATGGTACCTGTTGTAAGGAGTTAGAATATTCCAGTCAAAAGAGTGAAAGTAGTCAAAAATAAAGGCATTAAAGCAGCAACAACTCTTGGAATAGTATGAAATTAATCATTCAGAAAATTAGAAAAAGCAAGATATGTCTCTGCTATAGGGGCTCTAAAGTCGTAGAGGTTGATTCTGGGATATTGCAATCCTTATGTGCTACCAGGAATAATTCCTGGAAATGGTACTAATCCGAATCCCAGCAGTGCGTGAAGAGTCCTGTGTGCATGCGTGGGTCACTGAACAAGAGTTTTTTGTGAATAATATGAAATATTATCCTATAAAAGTTAATGCAACTGCAAGTTCTAGTTGTCTTAATTATAGTCTGCAGCTGTTATACAAAGCTAAAAATAATATAGCTGTCACCACCAAAATGCATTTTTTTTAAAAGAATGTCTATACAAATGCCTCTGCAGTGACTGCCTCATAAAGAGTAAATTTAAAGTCACCCTGTTTAAAGTAGATGACTAAGTTCTATCCTGTAACTGGGGAAATTTGTTAAGATCTTCATTCCTTTGAGACAAGGAGATCCTTCAAGAACAGAGTTCTATGAGCATTCATGAACCTATTCGTTATAGATTTTCAAATAATTTATAGCATGTTTGCTATAGATTTTTGGCTCCTATTAAAGATTTTTCTCCACTGGGGCTTTGAAACATGTGATAGATTTTTTCATTTTTTTTTCAGAATGCTGTTTATCTGAAAATAATTAAGAAGTTAAAAAAAGAAAAAGAAATGTACAAATTACCATCTCAATAGTTTATTTTGTCAGGTACCTAACTACAGCCTTAGACTAATTGTCACAGCAACTGTCACACAAATGTCTTTTGATGAGAAAAACACCATAAATAATTTTTAATATATAAGACTTTAACATACTCTTTTTGTGAAAACTTTACTATTAATTAATACTTTCAAATATTAATATAATTTAAATTAATTTTTCAGTATTTAGATTGCCATATGCCATTGCTTCTCCCAAAAGCATAGGAACAGTCTGTATTTATAATATCAAGATAATGACTAAAAAGTGAAAAATTCTACCATTCAGGGAGTTTTCTTTCTGTTATTTTTCTTTGTAATGATAACTAGCAGATGATATTATTTTTTATGCTGAAATTTCAGTTTAGGGCTTTTGCTTTCTTGCAATCAATGTCAAAATATTAATTTGTGGTTGCTGTTTATCAACCTCATATCTGATAGGATAAAGAATAATTGGGCTTTTAGGCAATAAATCTGAAGAAATAAATTCTATCTTGTATTGTTTTGAACAATCAATTAGTAGCTTAGAACAACTGAGATATTAAAAAGCATGAGATTGTACTTCATGATACATTGAATCCTAAAGGAATGGAGTAGCTATTCTAACTATTTTCAAAGTGCCATTTTTTCTTTTTATAAAATATATATTTTTGAGAGCAACCAATAAAATACAGACAAGCAAGCAAAATAAAATGATTCCCTTATATCATATAATCCTTGCCTGTTGGTTTAACAGTTCACCCATTAAAGCGGTCCCCCTGAGAAACATTTCCCTCTATATCATGCCAGTTTCATGGTTAAAGAACTGTCAAGAGAAAGCAGAAGAGGACAGGCCAATTTTGAGATAATAAAAATACATGTCTCTATAGAAGACATCATGATGAAAAAGACCTGTATTTCTCTGTGACTAGCATTGCAGGAGAGAACTATTTTTAGTCATAAATTGACTTTGGAGTCCATTTACAATCTAAAACCAATGCCCATTTAGGAATAATTATAAGTTGAGTCCATCTGAAAATACAAATGTGGACAGGGTCATTGGAAGAATGATTTAAGAGGTTGAACCTTAGAAAGAAGAATACCAGAGTGGGTACTAGGAATGACAAGGAATGGTCTTGGGAGTTTTTGAAAACCTATGGCATTTAAAGGCCAGATTCAATCACCCAGGAATGTCAAGCAACCAAGTGTATAAGATCAGAAGCTTTCAGATTTGCTGATCGTGTCACAAGATTCAAACTGCTGTATCACAAAGCATCCAAAATATGTTTTAAGAGCTTTGTTCCTCTGTCTCAGGTATACACTACTCATACGGCAAAATCTGCTAAGAATTTACACAAAGGTCTGTTTTTCTGATACTATTAGAAATCTGATTTGTGTTTTATTAAACTTCCTGGTGAGATACTCAATACGCCCTGGGTACAGGGAAGCTGGGTGCCTGTCCCTCTGCTGTGTATAAAGAGAAAGCATTTCCCTTCACTCCACAATCAACCACATTCATATCCAATCTTGCAAACATCAGCTTTATAAATTTCACAGGCTTACAATTTAAAATCTCATTGAATTCTCAATAGAGAACATGTATTCCCTGAAGTAATTCCTGTATCTAATTCCTAGAGTTGGATTTACAATAAGTGAACAACAGTTCTTGAAGGGAGCTAGGAATTCTGATGAGGAACTGATTTCTTATTTCTTTTATGTGTTTAAACTCACTTCTCCACAATTTTAGTAATAAAAATCCAAAGAATCTACTATGTGTTGAGTGCCTACTATGCTGCAGGTGCTATGCTAGGTGTTTCGCATGTTATGTTGCAATACATCAAATTTTACATGGGAGGGATTGGTAGCAATGGAACAAAGAAAACATCAGGAATGGAAAGAAAGATGTTGATGATAGGGACAGCTAATGTCCTTGTAAAACAGCTTTAGTGGAAGAGAGCTGAGTCAAAAACCACTAGAATCGGCCTGTCTTAAAGAGGAAGAAGGTGAGCTGTTCATCAGGATGTCTTTCCAAAGAGCCTACTGGGATTCTCTCCTCTCTGGTGAGTCACATAAATAGAAACCCAAGGCTGGGCTTTCTTAGGTTCCCCCTAAGGTGAATCTAAACCTTTTCCTTTGTGGAACATCAGGAGAAAAAGGAATAATGGCTATTATTATCCCCTTTTAATAAATGAGGAATACATGACTGAGGAAAAATTAAGAAACTTGCCAAATGCAAAACTTTGCATTACAGAAGAATATAAATCATAATGTAATAGTCCAGTGTTAATTAATAAAGCTTCTGTAAGTGTTTCCAAATACTATCGTAGCCCTTCCCACACTGAAGTTTGGTTAGATATACATGAATGTGTTGCTCTTCCTAGGGTCGGAACTACTTTATGAAGTTTGTTCCTTTTTGCACATCCCTGTCCCCTCTTTATATGTAGAACTGTCCATCCATATTTTCAATCACTGTTTATGGAGTTGCATGGCACTGTTTCAGAAGTATTCTCTGTTCTCATGGAATATTGAACATAGCTGCTGGCAAAGGCAATAAAAAACCACAATAATAACTGTAAGATCACATTTGTAATGAAGTCAAATTGGAAATAGAAGTGTAGCCACAATTAGAAAAATATGTAACCTAGGCTGGGGATAGTAGTTTTAGTACTTTTATAGGGAGGGAACAATTAAATGGACTATGAAAAGTAGAAAGATGATAGTAGAAGAGGGACAAAATTAGCACTGCACCTGGAGGAAGCAGAAAAAGGCTCTAGCGGTACCAAGCAACCCACTGAGTGTGTGAAGCTTAGGGAGCAAGGTTGAGTGGCTTTGAAAGAGATGTGAAAAGCAAGTAGAGTGCAGATTATAAAAAGCCTATATCCTTGTTGATGGCTTTTATTTTTTATTCTATTAGGAAGAGGAGATTATTGAATTGAAGGCTTTTATGTAGTGAAAATATAGAATTGGCTTTTGTTTGTTTGTTTTTACTTCAGAGACACAGACAACACCCATGGTAACTGAGTTCAGTTCTTAGAAGCCTTCTATGTAGATTTCTTGGGTCCCACTACCTTTTCTTTAGCTTGAAATTTTAAGCCAGCAATGCTTCTGTAAAGCTTAACTATTAAGTTAAGGGAGTAACACAATTTTTCTTATCTTTCACATAGTAAGACTGACTCTCAATGTTAGACTCTGGGTAGACACTGTTTTGAGAGCGCTTGCAATAAATCTCAGGCAGAACTCCCCATTGAATTCCTTGAAATAATATATAACCCATATAATTAACAGCCATGAGTTAGCCTTAAACTGAGATTTTTTTAGGAAGTCAAAAGCTCAGATAAAGTAATTCCCAACTTACCCTTGAACCTAGACAGACTGGAGCCTACCTTTTCCCTTTCCAAAAGTGACAAGCTGACCCCTGCCCACCGACCAACCAAAGAAAGGCCATGTGCACTGTGGACCATGTGTGGATCACATATGAACTGATCATATACTGCTTGAACCCTAAAATCCTAAAACTAGCACTGTTCACGCCCAACATTGGACTGTAAGAGTTACTGGTTTTATTCCCTTGTGGAATCTTGGAATTAAGCAAAAGCTGCCTTGGTCCTTGTTCTGCACATTGCAATAAATGCCTACTTTTTTTGACCAGCCTGATGTCAATGAATGGCTTACTTGCATGCCTGGCAAGTAGACCCCGATTTAGTGTGCTATAGCAATTCCTCCACCTAATTTTAGGGTTGTCACATAGTGCCATCTGTTGGTTGGCTCCTCCGCACCAGAAATGGCTAGTCAAGTCACAGCCAGGAACCAGTAATTCCATCTAGGTTTTCCACAAGGGTGATAGGAACCCAACCACTTGGACTATTACCTGCTATCTCCGAGGGTGCACATTAGCAGAAATCAGGAGTAGTCGAATCCAGATACCACAATATGAGATGCAGGTGTTCCAAGAGTGTCTTCACACTTGGTTCAAATGCCTGCCCCGGGTTTGTATTTTTGAATGATCCTTCTGTGATAACTCTGGGTAGGATGATGGTGTTGGTAGCAATGGTGTCAGTGAAAACATATGGAGGAAAGACCAAAGGAGAATTCAGATTAGCAATATAGTAACCTGGTTTAAGGCAAAGACAGTGGGGATGGAAGAGGAGAGATATTTGGGTTACATTTAGGTAGTAGAATTCAGAATTTGTTGATTAATAAAATGCTAATTAGAGAAGGAGGACAATATCTCCTAGTTTCTGGATTAAGCAACTATGTGGATAGTGACAACATTTGATGAGATGTAGAAAAGGGGAGGAGTTGATTTAAGTGCAGAGAATGGTGATGATTTTAGTTACTTGCACATAGTAGAATAACAGGTTATGGAAATACACAGTTCAGGCTTTGTGTAAGCTTCCAAAGCCTGATCAGCAAGAAGGAGGTGTGACGTGAGATCCCTGAGACAAGCCTAGCTTCATGGTCACGTAGGCACCAAAGCACTTGGCCATCAGCAGCCCATTTACCAGGTGCACTAGCATCTCTGATACTATTACCAGGGTTTGTAAATAGTTCTTGGACAATTGAATTTTGAGACTCTTTTTCTCACCTCTTTTTTGATATTTTCCCATTACTAAATATCTATTATTGGTTTTACAAATATTTAGTGTAAACATTTATGACAAAACTGAAGATAATAATAATCTATCCAACTCATATATTAAAACATTCATAATTTCATGTTATAAAAGCAACACATGCTCACACCAACCCCAAGTAGTATATCTTTCATCCAGTAATTAACAGTGATTCTTAGTTATATGTAGCATTTTCAAATCAGTGTTCTATTTCATTGGTTCATGGATTAATTATTGTAGCTTTATAAAAACTCAATATGTATAGCCATGTTAGTCTACACTCATTACTCTTTTCCAAAATGTTCTTAGAAACTTTTTATTCTTCACTCTTCACTGTAAAGTTTAAGATGAGTTTTTCAACTTCTAAAAATAACTTCCTATTATAAATGTGAGAATATTAATTTCATTGTTTAAATTGGAGAAAACTTATACTCAGTTAAACAGTATTCAATCACAAAAATAAAACTTATTTTATGTATACTTTGTTCTAATATGAGTAAGGATCTATGTTTTAAACCATAGTTTATAGTTTGTTATTGGTTCTATATGGAAAATCATTTTTATAGATCTTAAACGCAGCAAGTTTTTTTTTGAAACTATAATTCTTATGTCAAAAGATTCTCTGGGATTTTCTGTGTTGATGATTGTATTGGGAAGTAAACCAGCAGATCCAAGGTCTCTCCCTCTCTCTCTGTAACTCTGCTGTTCATATAAATAAAATAAATATTCTAAAAAAAAAAAAAAAGGTCTGGCTTTGTGGCATAGCTGGTAAAGCAATTGCTTTTTTACAATATGAGCGCCAGTTCATGTCTCTGCTACTCCACTTCTGATTTGGCTCCCAGCTGGTAGGCTGTGAAAAGCAGCAGAAAATAGCCCAATTACTCGGATCTTTGCAACTCACTTGGGAGACCTAGAGGAAAATCTTGGCTCTTGGCTTTGGCCTGGTTCCACCCTGGCCATTGTGGCCATTTGAGAAATGAACCAGTAACAGATAGGAGACCTTTCTTTCTAACTTTCCCTCTTTCTGTAATTCTTTCAAGCAAATAAATAAATGCTTTAAAACTAATAATAAACTCTGTAATTCTTTCAAGCAAATAAATAAATGCTTTAAAACTAATAATAAACTCTGTAATTTTTTCAAGCAAATAAATAAATGCTTTAAAACTAATAATAAACAGAAAAATAAAGTGGAAAACACCTTCAAGAAGTCAAGACAGGCTGGAGTAAACCTAATGTTGAGTGCAGCAAGTCAGAGTGGTGCAGAGGATGGGATAACACAGATTCTACCTGTGCTCATCCTCTCTACTTTTGGCTCTAGTGGGCTTCATGTCCTCATCTGCATGTCTTAAACAGCATTGTAGAGCAATTGGCATAAGCTGTTCTCAATAAACATCTGTCTGGAGTCCGTGAATACATTTCTCAGCTCTCTGACACTTTGAGAAAATTCTAAGGTATGTATTTACCTCAATATTTAATCTCCAATCACCTTCAGTTGAATAGATAATACATCCTAAACTGCCCACTTTCCGTTCTTGCACACTTTTTCATTCTTCTATTGGCATTACTAGCAATATCTGTACTTAAACTGTCTCATTCCTGATGCTGGAAGAACTGGAACGAAGACACAAGGTCTCAGTTATATAAGGAGTTTTCATTCCAAGTAACGAAATTAAATGTCATATTCCCAGGCAAAAGTGAATCTATATGTGTGTCCAATTTATGATATGCTGACAGAAATGAACTTTGATTTCAGGTTGTCTTTTTTTTCTTATACCACCAAATTTCCTGTTTAAACTTTTTAAGTTTGAACATGTTTAACTTATCCTTATCCCCCCCCCCTTTTTTTTGACAGGCAGAGTGGACAGTGAGAGAGAGACAGAAAGGTCTTCCTTTTCCATTGGTTCACCCTCCAATGGCCACCGCGGCCGGCACGCTGTGGCCGGCGCACCGCGCTGATCCAATGGCAGAAGCCAGGTGCTTCTCCTGGTCTCCCATGCGGGTGCAGGGCCCAAGGACTTGGGCCATCCTCCACTGCACTCCCTGGCCACAGCAGAGAGCTGGCCTGGAAGAGGAGCAACCGGGACAGAATCCAGCATCCTGGCTAAGACTAGAACTTGGAGAACTTGGTGTGCCAGTGCCGCAAGGCGGAGGATTAGCCTAGTGAGCCGTGGCGCCGGCCTTAACTTATCCTTAATAATGGAACTAAAACAATAATGAGACATCATATTACTTTTAGTAGACTGACAAAAATAAAACATTAAATAATGTCAAGATTGGACATGCATATGGCACCATTGCAGGTAAACATTGGTGCAGCTTCTCTGCAGGACAGTCAGATGGCACTTACACAACATGTTTATACCTACTCTTTGATGTCAACAATTTTGCTCCTGTGCACAAATTAAAAAATACAGGGAACTCACATGATGGTATGTGAAAAAAAGATCATTAAAGTGTTATTTTTGTTGGCAGGAAATTGCCATCAATGCAGGCATCCATCACAGGATTGCAGATAGTAACATGGGTCACTTTCTACCTTGGAGTGTAGTGTATCAGTTGTACAGGTAGTAAATGTAAGAGATCTTAAAAATATATTGCTAGATGAATAAAGTGGGAATTATAGAACATAAAACATAGTGTGTGGGAGTATTTTAAAATTTGCATACCAGCTACAATGCATACCCTATCAGAATGGATAACTATAGTCTACACAACAAATGTGCTGGGAAAGAGAAAATGAAGCTGGGAATGGGTGAAAAAAAGGAAAAAATAAACAGAACAAGAACTGCACCTCATGAAGACTAATGATGATAATGGGCCAAGAACTGACAAACAAGATTAACCTAACTCTTAGCATGTAAAATAACAAATGATTGTGTATTTTGAGTATTTCTATAAATTTTCTGCAATTGGAAGTTTGGCACAAGTTTAAATATTAGAATGAATATAATCCATTCAATAGTTTTTCTATCAGTGAATATTTACCTCGATCCAAACTCCCTACTATTACAAGTCATGACCACAATGAGTAGCCTTCTGTGCCTATGTGCAACATATGAGGTTCTGTTGAGAGAAACTGTGGCATGTACTGGTTAAGAATGCTGGGACTATGGAAGTCCCCTGAGTTCACCGACTCTGATCATATTTAGAATTACTGATGCCATAAACAAAAGTGTCAGTTTGTTAAGTCAACAACAGGAGTCACTGTGCACTTACTCCTCAAGTAGGATCTCTGTCCCTAGTGTGCTGTACATTGAGATTTAATGCTATAACTAGTACTCAAACAGTATTTTTCACTTTATGTTTCTGTGTGGGAGCAAACTGCTGAAATCTTTACTTAATGTATGCTAAACTGATCTTCTGTAGATAAAGAGAATTGAAAATGAATCTTGATGTGAGTGGAAGGGGAGAGGAAGTGGGAAAGGGGAGGGTTGCGGGTGGGAGGGACGTTATGGGGGGGGGGAAGCCCTTGTAATCCATCAGCTGTACTTTGGAAATTTATATTCATTAAATAAAAGTTAAAAAAAAAAAAGAATGCTGGGACTGGGGCCAGCACTGGGGTGCAGCAAATTATGATACTACTTGCAATGCCAGCATCCCATATCTAAGGTCTGGTTTCATTCTGGACTGCTTGAATTCCAATCAAGCTCCCTACCGATGCACCTGGAAGCAGTAGAGGATGGACCAAGTGTTTGGGACCCTGTCATCCATGTGGGAAACACAGTTGGAGTTCTTGGCTCTTGGCTTTGGCCTGGCCCTGCTTTGATGGTTATGGTCATTTGGAGAATGAATCAGCAGATGGAATAGCTCTCTTTATTTTGTCACTTTGCCTTTCAAATAAATAAATCTTTAAGAAATATTTTGAAAAATATTGCTGGGATCAGTGTTGGCAACACAATTCCTTCTACCACTTTGTGTCCCTGAGCAATATAGTTAATTGATAATGACACTCACCTCATAGGGTTAGGGTGATGATGAAAGGAGACAATGAGTGTAAAGCTCTTTGATCAATGCTGGCATATATTGAGCCCTCAACCAGTATTCATTATTATTATGGCTATTATTTTAACATTTCTTTCCTATTTTTAAAGATTTATTTTATTTATTTGAAAGACGGAGTTACAGAGAGAGGGGTAGAGACAGATAGAGAGGTTTTTCATCTGCTGGTTCACTCCCCAGATTGCCGCAATGGCCGGAGCTGCACTGATCCAAAGCCAGGAGCCAGGAGCTTCTTCTGGGTCTCCCACATGGGTGCAGGGGCCCAAGGCTTTGGGCCATCCTCCACTGCTTTTCCAGGCCATAGCAGAGAGCTGGATCAGAAGAGAAGCATCCCGGACTAGAACCGGAGTCCCCATGAGATGCCGGCTGCGGCCAGGGCTTTAACCTGCTGCGCCACAGCGCCAACCCCTTTACATTTATTTCAATACAGAATAAATGCACAGAAATTTAACTGTATGTTTAAATTGTATCTATTTGGTTTATGACCCATAATAGAGTCAACCAATGCTAAGCTTAGTATAGAGCAGTCCTATATATTGCTTCCCATGTTCTGTCATTATTTTTTGTACGGCTAGGTATGCTATTGGGAGAATTAAATGATCACGATTATATCAGAGGCATTTGTTTATTTTTCCCCTAACATTCATAAGCATCATCTTGATTAAAATCAAAGCTATGGAAGTAGACAAAATTAGGACAAGGAATTTTTATACATTACTTGATAACAATGCTTTTTCTTTCAATTTTTTTTCATGATGTGTAAGAACGTAACAGCATAATTTTAATCCAAATGCCCAAACTCTCCTATGTGACCTTAAAATAATTTAAACATTTATTATATCTTCATTAGAATAAAATGTTAGTTCAAAAGAATTTAGAAAATGTCAGCCAATATAGCCAAAGGGCCTCTTTATTAAAAAATTCCTTTTGAGAAAAAAACAACACATGCAATCCTAGGGTAATTTATATGAAAAAAAAGAAGAGTCACTACCTGTCAAAATTATCTTTTTTTTTTTAACTTTTATTTAATGAATACAGATTTCCAAAGTACAGCTTATGGATTACATTGGCTTCCCCCCCCATGACTTCCCTCCCACCCGCAACCCTCCCCTTTCCCGCTCTCTCTCCCCTCCCATTCATATCAAGATTCATTTTCAACTTTCTATATATACAGAAGATCAGTTTAGTATACATTAAGTAAAGATTTCAACAGTTTACACCCCCATAGAAACACAAAGTGAAATATACTGTTTGAGTACTCGTTAAAGCATTAAATGTCAATGTAAAGCACACTAGGGACAGAGATCCTACATGAGGAGTAAGTGCACAGTGACTCCTGTTGTTGACTTTACAAATTGACACTCCTGTTTATGGCATCAGTAATCTCCCTATGCTCCAGTCATGAGTTTCCAAGGCTATGAAAGCCTTTTGTGTTCACCAATTCTTATCTTATTTAGACAAGGTCATAGTCAAAGTGGAAGTTCTCTCCTCCCTTCAGAGAAAGGTACCTCCTTCTTTGAAGACCTGTTCTTTCCACTGGGATCTCACTCACAGAGATCTTTCATCTAGGTTTTTTATTTTTTATTTATTTTTTATTTTTTTGCCAGAGTGTCTTGGCTTTCCATGCCTGAAATACTCTCATGGCTCATGGGCTTTTCAGCCAGATCCGAATGCCTTTAGGGCTGATTCTGAGGCCATAGTGCTGTTTAGGACATCCGCCATTCTATGAGCCTGCTGTGTATCTCGCTTCCCATGTTGGATCGCTCTCCCCTTTATTTATTCTATCGGTTAGTATTAGCAGGCACTAGACTTGTTTATGTGATCCCTTTGTCAAAATTATCTTTAGCCCGTAGTGATTTCTTTTATTGAATTTCTAGAAATTTCCCGAGGAGGCCATCATATATTTGGTGTGGTATGTATCAGAATCATTCTCTCCTATCTCAGATATATCCTTTTTTTTTTTTTTTTTTTTTTGACAGGCAGAGTGGACAGTGAGAGAGAGAGACAGAAAGGTCTTCCTTTTCCGTTGGTTCACCCTCCAATGGCCGCCGTGGCTGGTGCACCGCACTGATCCGAAGCCAGGAGCCAGGTGCTTCTCCTGGTCTCCCATGCGGGTGCAGGGCCCAAGGGCCTGGGCCATCCTCCACTGCAGTCCCGGGCCACAGCAGAGAGCTGGCCTGGAAGAGGGGCAACCGGGACAGAATCCGGCACCCCGACTAGGACTAGAACCCGGTGTGCTGGCGCCGCAAGGCGGAGGATTAGCCTATTGAGCCGCGGCGCCGGCCAGATATATCCTTAAACACAAAACTCCTGCTGATTCCACAGAAAGTTCATCAACATAGAAAGCCTGTGGGGTGAGGATTCAGAGACACAACTCATGCTATTTCATCAATCTATTGCTGTAATGAAAGAATAGGCATGATAGGAGCATTGTGAGATATTAGAACAACACATTTTTATTCCTTGTATTTTCAGTTTGTGACCAGAGATTTGAGAAAACAGTCACTTTTTATACATTTCTAATATTAAGTAAGATTACTGGTTATTGGTTTCAAAACCTGTCATCAAATATTTCTATAATCCAAAGTTTAAGCATATTTTTAGGGAACTCTTCTATGCATGACTCAAAACTCCACAAGGGAAATAGCATAAAGAATATTAGCAGGACAGAGCCTTCATACTTGAAAAACTTTTGGCCATGAAAATTATTCTAAATGAAGATTTAATCTCTGAATATATCTCGGGCTATGCTTTGCAGAATATGGCTATTTTAATACACAGACTCTTCCCCTCACACAGCTGGTACAGTCTTTGTGCAACATCTACAGAACTGATGAAATGCTGATATGAGGCTATCCCTGTGAAGACTGGTTGTCGTCAACACTTGTTTTGCACAATTTCTAACTGAAATCATCAAATATAAAGCAGATAACACTTCTCCATTGCGTCATATGCATTTCCTTCTTCAACATGTGTACTATAATGGGGCAAAGTCTATATTAAGATACAAATTAGTCTTTTTCTAAAACATATTGATATAGAACATGCTGATTATCTCCACAATGGCTCAAAACAAAGATCACTTTTTCACTGAGTAATGAATCTGCCATGATCAAGTTACTGTGCGTTACAGAGGATTCACATGGAAACAGCTTCTCTTTCCTCAGTGTTTCCAGGTAGACAAGTTGATTACTTGTCATGCAACACAGAAAGGAATACATTCTGTAGATAACTGGCAAGCACACATCATGGAAAGACAAAACAGGAGGATAATACTTTACAAATAATTCTTTTTCAAAAGAATTACACTGTTGAAACAACATATATGTATCAATGGGGAACTGGTAAAATAAATTATGACACATATCCATGTATCAGAATATCTGATATATTAAGATATACAGCAAAGTGAATATGAGAATATTTATCATTGAAATGATATAGTCTCAAGAATTTGCTTTAAAATACCAAACTTTTTTTAAACAGGTATTTTTCTTTTATTTTTAAGATTTATTTATTTTACTTGAAAGTCAGAGTTACACAGAGAGAAGAGAGGCAGAGAGAGGAAGAGAGGTCTTCCATCTGATGGTTCACTCCCCAATTGGCTGCAATGGCCGGAACTGCACCAATCCGAAGCCAGGAGCCAGGAGCTTCCTCCAAGTCTCCCACGTGGGTGCAGGGGCCCAAACAATTGGGCCATCTTCCACTGCTATCCCAAGCCACAGCAGAGAGCTGATGGGAAGTGGAGCAGCCGGGTCTCGAACCGGCGCCCATATGGGATATCAGTGCCTCAGGCCAGGCCGTTAACCTGCTGTGCCACAGCGCTGGCCCCCTAAATACCAAACTTCTAAAAATAGATTTCAAAGTTAGCAAATGATAAATAATTTTTCTTGTCAAGTAGATGTTATATGGGGATTAATTTTCCTATTGCTAGTTTCAAAGTTTCTATAGTAACCAAGTTAAGGGGTAGGCATTTGGCACTATAGTTAAGCTGCCATATTCCATATTGGCGTGCCTGGATTTGAGTCGTAGCTCTGTTTCCGATCCTAGCTTCTTGTTAATGTGCACCGTGGGAAGGAGTGGGTGAAGGCCTAAGTACTTGCATCCCTGCTCCCTTTGTGGGAGACCCAGATTGAGTTGCTGGTTCCTAACTTTTAGGCCAGCTCTTGCATGCATTCTGAAGTGAGCCAGCAGATAGCAGCTCTCTTTCTGCTTCTTGCTCTATCTCTGTATTTCAAAACAAATAAATAAACTTTCAAAATGTTTTAAGTAAGTTAAAAGTAATAATTAGGAAGCTTTTTATGTTCTCATTTAGAAATATCTGCAAGATATAATATGAATGGAAGAAAGTGAGGAAAAGAACTAGGGGGTAGGTACAGTGAAAATACATAAAAATTGATTTCATACAAGCAGTAATTAAATAAAGAAACTCTGTATTAGCTAAATAAAAGCGTGTGAGTATCATGGAGTCTTCAAAGAGGAGTTAGTGTTTAGCACAAACTATTTAAATTGGGTAGTATTTCAACATGTACATATGGTGTAAACCAATATTCGGATGCAAGAAAAAAATGTAAGAATGCCTGGGATAGGGACATTTGAGGGGCATGCTAGGAATATCTAGACATCCTATCTTTTTTGGGCACAGGTATATGACTGGTGGAAAGCAGGGGAGCAAAGTCATCTGAGACCAGATGGTAAGGGCGTGGAGTGCCATGTTAAAAAGCAAGGGCTTTTTGTGATCATTGCAGGTTTTAAGCAGGGGATTAAATAATCAGAATTGTATTTTGCAGGATGAATCTGGCTGAGATGCTCAGGCTGGATTGGATTGAGAGCCTGGAAGCAGTAAAAACAGAATCTTCTTACACAGGCCAAAGGATTTGGCCACAAGGGCCTCCCACAAGCACTGAGAATGTACAAATGTTTTAAAGAGGTAGGGAAAACAGAGACAAGTCTTTGAATTTAGTGATAAAAAACTCATTGGTGAATCTATTTTTGAGATATATGAATGTCTTAGTCCATTTGTTTTGCTACAACAAAATATCTGAGACTGGATAACTTGTAAAAAATAGCAATGTATTTCTTACAGTTCTAGGGACTGGGAAATCCAAGACAAAGGTATTGGAGAGGGCCTTTTTCCTGCAATCCTCCCAAAGTAGAAAGGATACAACACACCATGTCCTCAGATGGTGAGAGATGGAGGAATAAGATCCAGGCTAAGTCTTTACCTCTAATCTTTAATGAGGCTGTTAATAAGCTCATTCACGAGGGCATCCTAATAAATTAGTACCACCTAGGGGCGCCAAATCTAAATACTCTCACGTTGGTGATTAAGTTTCAACATACAAATTTGTGGGGACATTCAGACCATGGCAATAAGGAGAAAGAACATACCCCTAAATATTGATTTTATATACAGGCAGAAGATTAGGAGATTGCTATTTTTCCATATTATTGTATTTTTCTACAATAAGCAGGCATTCCTTGCATAACAAAGAATAAAAATGAAATGTTAACAGTCTTTGATGGCATTTAGGTATTGGAAACAGAAGCCATGTGTTAAGAGATTGCAAAAGTCGATTGCAAAAGCCAGTTGCAAAACTCTGATTGTTTGGAATCAGTATTATTCCTTGTAGCAAAGTTCTTTGAGTTCTTTTCTACATTTTTAGTAACTTGCCGTGCCAGTCATTTTCTTCCATTTCAGCTGTCTTACCTGAGATTGCATCCTTGTGGATCTGTTGATCATACATGGTACTCAGTGCATCAAAAGGTGAGTCTTGATGCTCTCACATGAGGAAAATTATCCTTATTTTCTATAGCATTATCTCATACTCATTATTCTACAGAGGTATCTGTTGCTGACTTCTTTTCTCAGGAATTATAATTAACACAATTAATCATAATTGAGCATTTTCTATGCTATGTGTATTTTAATACAGTAGTTACTTTACCTGTATTAATTATGGGCACTCTCACAATGACTCTGTGGCATCCCTGCCAACACTTTTCCTATTTTATCAAGAAAGAAGCTGAGGGGCCAGTGCTGAGGTGCAGCGGGTTAACGCCCTGGCCTGAAGCACCAGCATCCCATATGGGTGCCGATTCGAGATCCAGCAGCTCCACTTCCCATCCAGCTCTCTACTGTGGCCTGGGAAAGCAGGAGAAGATGGTCTAAGTCCTTGGGCCCCTGCACCCACATGAAGAATCTCCTGGCTCCTGGCTTCAGATAGGCACAGCTCTGGCCGTTGTGGCCATTTGGAGAGTGAATGATCAGATAGAAAACCTTTCTGTCTCTCTCTGCCTCTCCTCTCTCTCTGTGACTCTGACTTTCAAATAAATAAATAAATTAAAAAAAAAAAAGAAAGAAACTGATATTTAGGGGGTGACAGTGATCTGTCCAAAGCAATCTAGCCAGTAAGGAGTGAAGAATATATCACCCCAACATTCAATTATTTTCTAAATCAGATTGAAAAACCTCTCCCAAGAAAACCTAAGTTAACAGTTCAAAGGTACAGAGAAAACACAAGTGAACATGGCTTGAGTGTTCTCCAAAATTACTATTTCTTCTGTGTGATTTTTAGTAAAATGGAATTATAGAAAGTCCCAGTCCCAAGTCTTCTAGAATGGATTTAGGAGAATCTCAAATCTCCTTGGCTCCTGGAATTCACTCCCTCAAAATGGATTGGCTAATGCTTGATTATATACTGCACAGTGCTGTTTGTTAGTATTAACCAAACTCTGTGAAAGTTTTCCAACAAAGCTTAGAGTGCCTTGAAAATTATCCAGATTCTTCTGTAAACCTCCTTGGTTTTCTCTCCTCCATTCCTGGGAGCAGAACATTCCGGTGTATTTCTAGGGAAATGCTTGCTATATAAGCAAAAGATGTTTATAAAATGCAGAATTCTGAACTCCTGTTCCCAGTAAACAGGATTATAGTTGAAAAATGCTTTTAAAGCTTGGATGAAAAGAGTGATTATAATATTAATGGCTTACGTTCAGAACACCAAGCTCATATTTCCGCTTGAGCCCAAAGGTTGAAATGCTAAAAATCAAACCAGAGAATTATAATATTTCTAATAAATTTTTCTAGTAAAAGCAAAAATGATCTGCTTGTTTATTTTCAGCTTCCTCCAAACTCCTGTATCAGTATTTTCAATTATTCATTATTTTTTGAGAGCCTAGTTGAGTACCTTTATAATCCGGAACACAAAAGGCAAGAGAGAATATTCAGCCTTGGATTGAGAAGGGGAAAGACTTACTGGGCAGACTGAATTGCAAGCACAATGACTTAGATGAAAAACAGAGCTTAAGGGGTTTAGAGAATTCAAGGTAGATCTGGAGGATGAGGGTGGGTCAGCAGATTTTAATGACATCAAGCACTAAAGAAAACAGCCAGGTAGTCAGAGCCTTGTATTCTAAGTTAAAATTTTGGACCATTGGACCATTACAATTCATCAGTGAGTTTAAACATAAAATGATTGTTGTAGTTTGAAAGTTTACTTTTTTGTGATAAAGAAAAGAGATTGCATGGTTGTGGTGAATATGTTCATTTCTCCTGTTGCAGCTTTGTTATTATTTTTTAATCACTTGATATGATATAATATAAATAAAATCTCATTTCAAATAAATAAAATTAACTTAGAATAATGTACACACAATAATAATCTTTGGCAACGTGCTAGCTGCCTACCTGCCTACCTGCTCCCCTCCCTAACAGTCACACCTGCCTCTAGTCCAGGGATCCTCCTTGTTACACACTGAGTACCTCTCGGCTTTCTGGATATATATTTTAAATGGCATACAGGGCTGCCATTGTGGTGCAGTGGGTTAAAACAGCTGCTTGTGATTCTGGGAGCCCATACTGGAACACTGGTTTGAGTCCTGACAGCTCTGTTTCCAATCCAGCTCCCTACTAATGTGCCTGGGAAGGCAGGAGATTACTGCCCAGGTGCTTGGATTCTGCCAAGGCAGTGGCAGGAGGTACTCGAAATTCAATAAGTCTATAGCAGGCTAATTTTTAAGTTGATAATTTCACATGGCCCAAGAATGATGTTATAAATATTCAAATGGCCCTGGGCAGAAAAAAGACCTTCAACCTCTTAAATAAGTAAATCTTTTTTTTTTTAAATGCATAAAGAGCATGGAGAGTAAGCCTTTTTACTGTAAAGTAATTTTAAAATATTTTATCTCAAAAACTAAAAAAAAAGAAAGAGAAAAGAAAAGAGAGTGGGAGGAGAGAAGGGGAAGGAAGGGAGGAAGGAAATATTATATTCTTAGACTTGTAGCAACAGATCACACTGAAATGTTAGAAAAGTAAAAATTTACAAAGTATTATAAAAGCACATGGATGGAAAAAGATACACTATGCAGTAAGCATGAGAAGATGGGAGCAGCTAATTAAACATGATAAGAATGTTTTCAGGGGGATGGGCAGTGCAGCAGCGCAGCAGGTTAAGCCCCATCTTAAGATGCATGCATCCCACTGTGGAGTGCCATTTGGAGCCCCAACACTTCTGCTTCTAATTCAGCTCTGGCTAATGTACACTTGGAAACAGCAGATGATGGGTCAAGTGCTTGGGCCCCATAAAGTTTCTGGCTCTTGACTGCAACCTGGTCCCACCTTGGCTGTGGTAGGCATTTCGGGAGTGAGAAAGCAGATGGAAGATCTCTCTCTCTCTCTCTCTCTCTCTCTCTCTCTGTCAGAAAGAGAGAGAGTTTCAAGGATATGAAAATGAACAATTTTTAAATTAAAAAAAAGGTTTTCAAGACAAATGGTTTTAGAGATAAAGAGGGATATTTCATAATAGAAGAAACAATTTATCAGGAAGACATAATTTAAATGTACATGTCCCTATCACAGAATTTTGAAGTGCATGAAGCAAAAAACAAAACATAAATTAAAAAAGAACTAATTGATTTCACATAGTAAAAGACATTGCATAAAAACTTCTATTTCTTGAAGGCAGATAGAGAAAGAGAGACAGAGAGATCTCTTGTATTATTCCCCCAAATGCCTGTAACAGTCAGAGATGTACTAGTCCAAAATCAGGAGCTAGAATTCAATCCAGGTCTTCCATGTGAATGGCAGAGACACAATTACTTGGGTCATCACCTGCTGTCTCCCAGGGTGCACACTACCAGGGAGCTGAAAACAGGAGCAGAGATTGGACATTAATAGAGGCCCTTCAATATGCGATGCAAACATCCGAAGCATAGTCTTAACTATACCAAATGTCACCCCAGGAGATCTTCACATTGTAATTTGATAATTAATAAAACAACTAGACATAAATCAGTATACAGCTGAAATCTAATTGATTTGTGTAGACACTATACACTCAGCCACTGAAAAAGACTCATTCTTTTAAGGCTCACACAGTAGATCCATCCAGCCAGACTGTAAGGCATTTCAGTAAATTTAAAACAGTAAATATCATATAAAGTGTATTCTCTGACAAAAACAGAACCAAGTTAGGAATTAACCAAAATAATATATCTAGCAAAAACCTCCCATATATGTGGAAATTAAAATATATACATATATATGTCTATATAACTCGTGATCAATTAATTTGTAATGATCATTTATCTCAATTTTTATATTTTCAAGAAAGAAAAAATGACATATCATCCCCTAAGTATTTCACAGAGTAATTATGAGGATCAAATAAAATAAAGAAGATCAGACTGTTCTAGTTGGAGGTGGTATTCACATGCATTATTCTCTAGAAATACAGACACTTAAAATATCTCTGATAAAGTAAAGCTATGTGTAGTTAACTTTTGCAGCTAAAGAAAACAATAATGTGCAAAAAGTGAAAATCACAGCCACTTTCGCCACTGACTCTTCTGGCTCCCTGATACAGAGCTACTTCTCATATGACTTATGGCTGATCTCCAGATATCATCACCACCACCACCACAATCTCCTTTGATTCTGCTTATCAATTCATCATCAGGGAAGAAAGTATTCTGGAGAGAACTGGGTAATGTTGTGTTCTTAAGTGCAAATAGGCAAACTAAAACAATTAATGCTGCCTTTTAGGACTTCTACTGGTGGAGTTCTCTCTCCTTAATCTCTGGTTTTTTCCATTCCTTCTCTTCCTGTTCTCCTATATTTTTATTTTCCCTTCTCTCTCATTATGTCCTCCTCCGTCACCTCCTCTTGGTCTACTTTGTCAAATTAGCTCCAAGATGAAATTTAAAACTAAAGATGCTTCTGTTAGTTCACTGGAAAAAAAATTTTGTTTTTTAACTTTAAAGTTGGTCTTCATGCTGCTCTTTGGAGAATTTAAGTAACTATAATCTGATATAATCCTGCTACCTTGCCATTGCTGAATTTTGAACTCCTATGAAATTTATGAAAGTTATCTTGTTGGATGGCATTTTGCGTCCTTTGAGAACCACATGGTAGGCTGACTTGGAATTCTCTGGTGCTTCCCACCTTTTCTTTTTAATGACTTATGATTTGGCCCCAGAGCTTTTTTTTTTTTTTTTTTTTAAGATTTATTATTTAAAGGCTTAGGTAGAGAAGGAGAGATGAGAGAGATCTTCCATTTGCTAGTTCACTCCCCAAATGTCTACAATGACCAGGGTTGGGCCAGGCTGAAGCCAAGAGCCAGAAGATTCCTCCAGGTCTCCTAAGTGGGTACAGGCACCAAAACATTTGGACCACCCCTCACTGATTTCCTGGGCACATTAGCAGGGAGATGAATCAGAAGTAGAGTGGCCAGGACTCAAACTAGTGCCCATAGGAGACGCCAGTGCTACAGGCCAAGGCTTCAAACCGCTGAGCCACAGCACTGGCCCCATTGGCTCCAAAAATTTATGATGTCATCCATGATGAATTTATACCATAATTTATGTCATCTTCCTGGACCTGGCTCCCTTTGACTTGGCCATGTAGCTTTTTTCCTCTATGGTTACAATCATAGGGCTTCTCATGCTCACATGAGCCCTGTTTTGATTCTTTATTCTCCCATCTTATATATCTGGACATTTTAGAATATCATCATTGGCATTACGCTTCCTCTTGTCTGGCTTTCTACCTAGACTTGGCCAATTATCAGGAAAAAAAAAAAGAACACAACTCTTCTCCCATCTCCCAAAGAACATTTCCATTGAGAAAGTAACTTATAAAAACACATTAAAATCTTACATAATATCTCAACAACTCCACACGTGATTCTCTTTTGTTCAGAAGAATAGTGCTACGTTTTTTTTGTTTGTTTGGTTTTAAGTGAATTTACTGAGGATGCTTCAGTAATATAAGTCAGGCTAAGTATAAATACAACATTCAAAAATAGGGCAAGGTGAAGTCATGGGTGAAAAAAAAAAACAAATAAAGTTGCCAAATACTTAGTGACACCACTATCATCTTTTCTTGATTACACTTGGTCTAAACAAATAGTTAATAATGACTGCTAGCATGATGCACCTCTTTATTTCATCATATGTTGTTGTCCTATTTCAGGTTCAGTCAGTGTACATGGTCAGGTTAGGTACATGCAACTGGAATGTATTTTATGTAACTTACAACTAAGAATTTGCATTCAGAGCTTGACCTGTATAAATATAATCTGCATCGTCATACTCTGAATTGCATGCTATTGTTATCATCATTGTATAAGTGATGCTAAACCTATAGAATCAGATAAATGAAACTTTATATTTCACCAATTTCCTAGATGTCTGATGTTGAACAGGTTATGTAACTTTCTCAGTATTGATGCTTTATTCAGGAAAATTGGTGTTTTGTTGGTCAAAAAGACCATTTTACAGAGTCAATGATGGTGTAAAAGGATGACCTAGGAAAATTCCAATCATCAGAAACATTTGTCTAAATTGTAAATAGTTTTGAGGAGAAATGTGGAGCTATTCAATCTGATATATGTACACCTTCAGAGAGTGGGCATGGTGCTTGGGTCGACTACCAAGTAAGTGAGTGTAAGTATTGTAGTTTGCAAAGACCAGAAGGACAATATACCCATACTACATGATACATGCATACATATGCATGTGATGGATATTTATTCCCCTTCAACACAGATGTCAATGCACCATCAATGGATAAAAGTACCAATTCTGCCACAATTCCCAGGAAAATTCCATAAAATCCAAGTTTTTTTCATTACAACAGTATAAAACTTACTACCTATTACTTGGTTTTATTAATCAAACACAAATAACAAGAAACAGCTGAGCTAGAGATTTATTCATTAAATACTTTTCAGACATATAAAAATTTTTCTATGTACTGGATATGCTATTCAGGATAGACAATAATTGAATTCATTGTGATACATAGAAAATACAGTGATTAAGCCCAGAAATAACAGGTTAAAGACATGAAAATAATAACCTGTGCACTATGAAATGTAAGAATAGGGGTTGTCTAATTAATATATTCAAAGAAGTTCAGGGAAATGTATTTTTGGTAATCAAAATTAAATTGGCTTAAATAATGGGGGTCATTTAATTTATTATTATTTTTTATCTAAGAGTTTGGTATACAGAATACAAAAGAAGTGATATTTTATCTTATTATAAAAATGATGAAGTTCAAACCTTGATTATCATTTAGGTCTATGATCAATCAAAGTTACTAGAAAATTAAGCATTTTCCTAAATGAGAAGACAGGTCAATTCTTTTTTAAAGGAATTTATTAATACTTTAGATTCTCATGGTCACAGAAAATGCATGATAATTACAATTGTCATCAATTCTCATGTTAATGTGACATTAACACAAAGGGAACAGATTAAATGTAGTTGATAGATACAATTCTAAGAATATTACACTTCCCTTCCTTCTTCCCTCATCTCATTGCCCTCCCCTCCTTTTCCTTTCTTTCCATGTCTCTCATTTCTCCCTTCTTTCCTTTTTAAGTTTTGAGAGAACATATTTTTAACTTACAATATAGTCAAAGTCTTAATGACCCACTAAAGAAGATTTCAACAAGTAAAAAGTTAAAAGACCATAGTTCAGTAGGAATATAGGCAAGGGATACAAACAATAACCAAATGAAAAGATGTGCATTTTACTCATATATAATAAATTTAAAAATAATCACCAATTATTAAATCTATACTAAATCTATACTTATTAACTACTACAAATAAGAGAAAATTGGGTGATATTTACTTCCTTATAGGCCTGGCTTATTTCATTTAGCATAATGATCTCCAGGTGCATTCATTTTGTTGTAAATGTCAGGATTTCATCCTTTCTTATGGCTGTGTATACTGGCACAGTCATTTATGGAAAAAGTATGGCAATTCTATGAGTCAGCTATCCAATCGTGGGAATATATCCAAAGGAAGTGAAATCAGCATTTAAGAGTCTCCTGAACTCACATGTTTATAGCAGCTCAATTCACAATAGCTAAGATATGGAAAGAACATGATGTCTACCACTTGATGACTAGATAAAGAAAATGTGGTGTACATACATAATGGAATACTACTCAGGTCAATTATTTTTAAAAATTAATTTATCTTTAAACTAATATATATGTTATATATACTTATGGGTACCATTAACATTTTAATATATATGTCAACATTTTGAAATGTTCAAGTCAGTGTGATCATAACTATCTCCTCAAATAGTTATCATTTAATGTTTATCACATAAAACATTTATCATTTCTTTAGAGCAAAAACATTTAAAATCCTTATCATTTTTATGCTGTGAAATACTCATAAGACCAAGAGGCAACTGACAGAATGGGAGAAACTATTTGCAAACTATATAATTGATGAAGGATTAATAATAAGAATATATAAAGAGATCAAGAAATTCAACAACAACAAAACATAGCAAACCAGTTAAGAAATGGCAAAGGACTTAAATGGGTATTTTTCAAAAGAAATCAAAATGACCAACAGGCACATGAAAAAATACCATGTTCATTGTTTCTTCCCTTGTTGCCTTGACTCTTTCCTCTTTATCTTAATACTTAGCAGATATGATTATAATAAATTTTGGGATAGACATGGTTGGATTGATTCTGACTGGTGATCTTTGAAATTCCTGAACCTTAATAGTTGTATTTTTCTTTAATTTTGGAAGTTTTCTATTATTATCTCTTTAAATGTTTTAAACACTTTTGGTATTCTCAAGTCCTTTTTTTACCTCAATCACCAAAGTATTTGCAATTTTACTCCTGTCCCAAAATCCCTATACAGTCTTTTCATTTCTCTTCTTCCTTCCTCCCTTTTCCTCCTCCATATTTGTATAGCTTCTCCTGGAGCTTACTAATTATTTCTTCAGTTTGATTTATTCTGTTATTAATGCCTTCTATTATGTTTTTAGTTTTTGCTGAGTGTATTTTTAGCTCAAGAATTTATGCTTGATTTTACAAATTACATCAATTTCTCTATAAAATCTCTGTTACAGTTGTTTCTTGACATTTGTTGTGCCTGTTTAAAACAGCCTTTTTGAATTCTCCTTCTCAGAGTTTGCAGATATCAGTTGCCAAATGCGCTAAACATTCCATTTCTGACACCTTATTTTTTTCATTAGTTGATGTCATGCTTCCCTGAAACTTCTTGATGTTTGGTGACATTTGATGTTGCCTGTGATTGAGGGACTGGGTATTTATTCCAGCCTTCAATATCTGGCTTTGTGCTTATCCTTTCAAGAATTCTTAGCATTTCTGTTGATATGTCTGCTATTTCAGCACTAGATGGCACCCTACATTGGGGTTTGCCATAATCCTGATATTAGCGTATTGTAACTGTTCATCACTAGAGGGTACTCCTATTTCATGTTTGTCCCAAGTCCACTATTCGTGGGTTGTACCAAATGAACTAGAGGAGTGTCTGAAAAGTGTTGCTCATCCCTGCAATTCTCCGTCAGAAGCAAAGACCCTTTACCCATCCCCTTTTCTTTACTCAAGCAATTATTTTCTCTGTGTTGTGTTGCCTGTGGTTTGTGCAGTCCTGTGGTCATCAACCCTGCAATATCAGATCACATCCAGAGCCCATAGCCTTCTCAGATCTGTACAAGGTAGAGTTGGGATCCAGACCCATACTTCTCTGGGCTGCCCGTTGCTGAGATGGATTCAGCCTGAGACAGCTGTAACTTCCCACAGGAAATGCTGGCTGGGGCATAAGTGCCCCTGAATGGTGTCACAATTCTTCATCCAGTTCCAAGGTGGGTCCAGAGGCTCTGTACCCAGGCACTGCACTGGAAATAGAAACTGTTAGGATCCTCCCAGTGTTGGGTTTGATTGGATGGCATGGAGCTCCAAAGCAAAGTTCTTTGCTTACTTTCCTACCTCACTTCATAGCAGTTGAGGTCTTGTTCCATCCACTCTGTCTGCTTGAGTTCAGGGGATGGGTGTTGGAAGTACTCCTTTACGTACCTGGCTAAAAAGTCTAGAGCTTCGCCTGCTAAGGCTCTATACATCCTGGATTTCACTGCATCAGGTTTGACTCCGAGTTTCAAGTCTAAAGTCTGGCCTTAATTCTCTCTTTCAACAAGTAGGGGATATGTCTCTCCCATTCTGTACTTATTGGAGTTGGGGCAAAAGTTACGTGGACAATTCTTTCTTTTCTCCCTTATTAAATACATCTTTTCTTATTATTATACTGAAATAAGGCACTGTGGTCTCTCATGAATGTGGTTTGGTGATTGAATAGATGTCCAAATTTGTGTTTCTGGGGAGATGATCACTGGAGTGTCTTACTACTATCTTAATCTGTCACTCAGATAAATTCCATGGGAACAGTATACTAAGAATGGCTTGAGATACCTATCTCAGTAACTAAATACTATGTACTCTTGGGTAAGATACCTAAAACCCTGTTTCTTCCTTCTTGAAGTAATGCTGTCAATCTGCTTCATAGAGACAAAGAAGAGCTGAATAAAATTTATTCAAATTCCTTGAATATGTGAAAGTTATAAAATAATGTAATATATAATTATTCTTCTCATGAATAGTAATGTGGTTTTTAGAAATATATATTAGAAAAATTTTCAATGCCGTTATAATAAAATCTTTATTTTATAAGTAATCAATCAATGCTATTTCTCTTCTACTGCCCATTCTTGAGTAAAAATATACATTCAGATAGAAAATATTCATGTCAGAAAATGTGGAGAGTAGTCAAAAGTAAATTAGCAGACTTCTTCATGAATATTTAAAATAGCCAGTATGAAAGCTTATTTCCATTTTTGCTAATTTCTGTTATTTTTAAAAGTCATCTGTGGCTCAAGTTCATGGAGGAAGGATCTTAGCGAGTTTATTTTCCTATACAGCATTATCAGGTTGCAAAGGGGTAAGCAATGTGTGACTATAAAATGTTTCTTTAGTATACCACCTTGATAAGAGAAAATCTGATTTTCAATTCATATTAGCTTGATGTGATTTGCAAATTAGGGTTTCATTTCCTAATCACAGAAAATAAGTATGCTATTCCTTCACCATGTAGATAGACAGATAAATAATTTCTTACTTGTCCTATCTATTATAATGGCCAATGGCAATCAAAAGCCAAGTTTCCAGTGACTAAACAGTAAATGAAAGAGGTTATTGATGCCTGAAAGAATCCTGTTGTGCTGTTTCTCATGGGTCCTAATATAACCCTCCTGCATAAGAATGAAATATTAGATCTGAGTGTAGTATTTCCATTTGAGAGCAGAGCACCAGCTGTCTTCTTAAATTTCCTTGCCACTTAATCTATCTCTAAGCTTGGTTAGCTTTCAATTCACAAAGAAGGCAACAGCAGCTACACAGGGTCACATTTTCAGCAAGGTCTCTGAGGTAATGAAGTATACAAAATATGCTAATAAGGAGAGCAGCTAAGTTAATTTCTTGAAGCAGGTGCAAATACATACTCTAAGAATCACTTTTTCAGTGCAGTACAAAACATGACCAGTGAATGGGAGGAGTTAATGGTGTAAGCCTAGAATCCTGGAGTTTCCTAGTATTGTTTAGGGATTTCCACTCAATTAGCTTCACTGATTCAAATTCTGAAGTCTCCACCCTACAGGTCTACTTCAATCCACAGAAGCATCAAAGGGTTACCTCCCCCACATCACCACCACACACACATACAAGATGGCCATCCAGCGAATGACTTACATCAAAATCATTTGCTATATCAGCTATGTAACACACAAATTAAAGTAGCAAGTGATAAATGATAAAGCATTGACATACCCATTCCACTCACTGCTAAAGTGTTTCATGGGATACTTATATATTTAATAAAATGTCAAAGTCCTTCAAGGCTATATATGAAGTCAGAAGAAAAAAGACGTTTTAATTTGTTTTTATCCAGTCCTTTTAAAGTCATCAAAAAGTAAGAACACTACATAAAGTGTTTGAGTTGAACATTTCTCCGAAAATAACTTCTCATCCGCCTCTCTAATATATACTTATCAAAATAGTTTATTGATATTAAATCATTGAATTAAGTTAAACGAACATCATATAAGTATATATGGAAAATAAAATTTCCAAAAGTTACCAGAAAATCACATTATCAGTAAATAATCATACCTTTTCCTTTTTGAGATGAATAAATAGCTGATAGATGGAATTGGTATACTGTCATATTTTCCCACTATTGCCACTGTAAGGAAACACATGGCTGTGTAAGACAACAATCCAAAACTCAGAGTTACATAATGGTGATAATTTATTCTCATATTAACAGGCAAAATGGAACATCTCTGTTTCAGTTTGCTGGCTGAAGGATGCTCTACATCAGGTTAAGAATCAATTCAAGACTGTCCCCAACCTCATTCTAGGTCCCCAACTACCTTAGGATTTCTTCTAATCACTGATTTTGGAAGATCTCAGAAAGGTAAATAAAATCGTACATGTTTTTTAGAGCTCTAGCCCTTGTAATTCACAAGCTAACTCTACCATCTTGTCACAGAAAGAAGAAAATACATTTCTTCCAAAGAGGTCGAAAGAGGAGTGATTTTTGCTGAACAATAAGTGAAACACATGCTGTAAACACCAGCCCAACATCTTTATTTTACACAACTTATCAGAGGCATGAGTGCCTGCAAATATGTGTACAAGTGTATGTGACCTACCCAAGGCACACTACATGTTAATTTGAAAACTAGAATATTAAAAATGTACTCCATATTTGAAAATTGGAAACTCTGCTACATTTTAATAAAATGGTCGCTATTAAATTCTGTATCTTCTTGAAAACCGACATATTTTTATCAAATGATGTGATGAATTATTGCATATGGAATGTTTACTGGAGGCATTAAAAACAATGTGTAGATACGCAGATACATACAAACTCATACTCATCTCCCCATGCAGATGAACACAGTGGAGAGAAGGAGAAAGAAAGGAAGCCAGAGAAAATACAAATGTAGAAATGCAATCATTTACCAAGTTTAAAGCTGAATCAGCCCTAACCGAAGTTTCAGTTGCATTTTTCTTTCTTCTTAGAGTATAGGAATTTCACAAAGCAGAAGCTGCTAGTTGATCCACTTATCAACTTTGTCATTTTGTCAGAATAAAAATGAAATATGGGTTGATAATCATTACAACAAACCTTATAGAGTCAAGAATTTGCATTCTTTCTCCTTCAACAGGGATGGGCAAATTATTATTAGTATCATTTTTTTAATTTGCAAGACTTTTTTTTTCTCCTCAGGAAAGCAGAATGTGCTGACAAGGCAGGTTAATCAGAAACTTTAGGAAGCAAGATTTTCTTTCTTGACTAAATCCTTTGAATATCAAAAAAGTAATTGCCACACAGAAAAAACATAGTATTACAGCTGTGACTGGTGATATGCACTGAACTGCCTGCAAATCTCACCTCACATCACTCCACAACTCTCTCACTACACATTTGCTGAACTACAGATGGTTTTCTTGCTTTTCCAATGGCAGATATCACTAAACTGTTAAAATTATCCAATACTTCACTTTTTAAATAACTCTTCAGAAATTTCCTATAAATTTCTTTTTTTATTGCAGTGAATGTAGAAAGACACAGTAGACCTACACACCCGGAGCAAAGCAATTCACTTAGTTGGAGACATGTTTTGCTTTATTAAAGAAGAAACAGTGTGTGAAATTAAGTCCATAAGGCAAATGGCAAATTCATACTTTCTTGACAATAATGACTCTACTCTTTGTTAGGAGTTTTATGTTGTGTTTCTCTCCAATTTATTTTTTTCGTAGATATATAATTCCATTTATAAAGGAAAACCATCTGTCCAGTATTCTTGCTTTGGATTTCCATCAAATCAGTGGGAGAAATGACATATTCCAATAGGAAACCTACATTCTCCCCACATTAATTTATTTCTCTGAAGGAATTAAATTAATAATTGTTCTTGAAAGGAGGAGTGGCTTAAAAATCTCTAATACATAAGTGGGCTTTCTGTAGCTAACAATAACAAAGAGTCTTGTTTTTCTCCTCTGTCTCTAATTTGTTTTCTTCTTCCAAAATAAAAAAAAAGCATTAAATGGAGGAATTAAAAGTCTTTGATATATAACAATAGAAGGAATACAAAAAGAAAAAATAATAAGATCAATGTTTTTCAATACTTTAATTAGGCTTATGAATCTATTTTAATGAAACATAGTTTCCAAAATCAGTGGGCCAAACTCTTACTATTACTTCTTGTGCACTCAGGCTGTGTAGAAAAATAGAAAATGAATGAAATTTGGAGTCAAATAGTTCCATCTCTAGAAATGACAAAGTATATGATTGTGATTTATTTAATTGCTTTGAGTTTTAATTTCATTCTTTGGATCCCTGTTAAATATAAGAGTGGGAATAACAGAGGGAGGAGACGTACAGTTCGGCACATGCTCACTCAGATTTACCCATAATAGTAAAGCTAGAAACGTTCCAGGGGATTCCAAATCAATCCTATCAAAGTGGCATGTAGCAATGCCATCTTACTAGTCAAAGTGACCAGTTTCAGTTCATAATTGATCATAATGATATGATTAAGTGTCAAAGGGATCACATAAACAAGATTAGTGTCTGCTATTAATAACTGATAGAATTTAAAAGGAGAGAACGATCCAACATGGGAAGCGGGATACACAGCAGACTCAAAGAATGGCAAATGTCCTTAAAAGCACTCTTGCCTCAGAATCAGCCCTTAAGGCATTCGGATCTGGCTAAAAAGCCCATGAAAGTTTCTCAGGCGTGAAAAAAAAATCCAAGGAAATAAGAAAAGCCAAGATACTGTGGCAAATACAAACAAACAAACAAATAAACAAAAACCAAAAAAACCTAAATGAAGGATCTCTGTGAATGAGATTCCAGTGGAAAGAATGGGCCATCAAATAAGGCGGTACCTTTCTCTGAAGGAAGGAGAGAACTTTCACTTTGACTATGGCCTTGTCTAAATAAGATCGGAGTTTGTGAACTCAAGAGGCTTCTATAGACTTGGCAGCTCATGACAAGAGCCTCAGGGGATTACTGACATTATAAGAGTGTCAGTTATTAAATCAACAATGGGAGTCACTGTGCAACTACTCCTCATGTAGGATCTCTGTCCTTAATGTGTCATACTATGCGAATTCATGGTAAAACTACTACTCAAACAGTACTCTATACTTCGTATATCTGTGAGGGTGCAAACTGTTGAAATCTTTACTTAGTACATACTAAGTTGATTTTCTGTATATAAAAATAATTGAAAATGAATCTTGTTGAAGAATGGGATGGGAGAGGGAGTGGGAGATGGGATGGTTGTGGGTGGGAGGGAGGCTATGGGGGGAAAAGCTGCTATAATCCAAAAGTTGTACTTTAGAAATTGATATTTATTAAATAAAAGTTAAAAAATCAGGGATAACAGTTTTTAATTCATGCAATATTCGTGAGTAAAGTAATATGATACAAAGTGTGTGGCCCTTAATTGGTAGTTAGTAAATGATAACACTTAGTATATCATTAGATCTGGAAAGTACTAGTACATAGCAAGCAATAGTATAGCTTTCGAAGTAAAAAAAAGAAAAGAAAGGATTTAGCCCCATTGACTATATAAAGGAGCATTGGTTAGTTTGCATACAGTCTTAATTTTCTCACATTTATAGTTACAGATTTGAGGAAAATTCTTCAATGTTGGACCCTTGCTTGCTACACAGTAGTCTCAGTGAGTGACACTCATTAGTAGTGATGGTAAAAGTAGTAGTAGTAATAGTACTTACAGGCGACTCATGACAAGAGCCTAGGGTGATTACTGAGGCCACAAACAAGAGTGTCAATTTGTTAAGTCAACAACAGGAGTCACTGTGCACTTACTCCTCATGTGGGATCTTTGTCCTTAGTATGCTGTACATTGAGATTTAATGCTATAACTAGTACTCAAACAGTATTTTTCACTTTATGTTTCTGTGTGGGTGCAAATAGTTGAAATCTTTACTTAATATATGCTAAACTGATCTTCTGTATATAAAGAGAATTGAAAATGAATCTTGATGTGAATGGAAGTGGGGAGGGAGTGGGAAAGGGGCGGGTTGCGGGTGGGAGGGAAGCTATTAGGGGGGAGGCCATTGTAATCCATAAGCTGTACTTTGGAAATTTATATTCATTAAATAAAAGTTAAAAAAAGTAATAGTACTTACAGTGTATCAGAAAATTTTATTTGATTAAATTATTATGATTTTACTTCTTTTTATTATTACAGTCTCTGTTGCTATTAAATCTTCCTGCAAAGCCCTATAGAAACCACATTTCTCTTCTGACACATTGTGGATCCCCAGGCACACACACCTTCAAGAGAAAATTCATAACTGTTGTGTCTTTCTCTAAGAATCCTCTGTATTAGGAGTCTCCAGAGAACTCATCCAAAGGGTGTGTGTATATATATATATATATGAGAGAGAGGGAGGAAGAGATGGAGGAAATGTGTGTGTGTTTGTTGTGTGTGTGTGTGTATGTGTGTGTGTGTGAATGAGAGAGAGAGAGAGAGAGAGAGAGAGAGAGAGGGGAAGATTGATTTTAATGGATTTTTAAGGAACGGCTTACATGCTTATGGAGACTGGCATGTCTAGAATCTGCAGTGGCAAGAACCATGCAGACTAGAGATAGAGGAATAGCTGGTGTTGCAGTTCCAACACAAGGCTCTTTGCTGCAGAATTCCTTTTTGCTCAGGGGAAGTCAGTCTTTCGTGCCATTTAGGCCTTCAACTGAATAGATAAAGTCTATCCATATTAAGAAGTGCAATTTCCTTTACCCAAAATTCATGGATGTAGATGCTAATGTCTTCCCTCCAAAGTCACAGAAACATCCAAAATAATACTACCCCATATATTTGAGCAACATGGCTCAGACAAGTTGGTACACACAGTCAGTCATCATGGGCAGTAACCAGTCCTCATGGGGCAGTCTCCCATGCTGGGATGACTCCCCTGCACTAAACGCTTCCAGAGTGACGGAGGAAGAGGTTCACTCACATTTTGCCTCCTTGAGATGGCCTCTGCTTTCCTTTAACTTTCTGGAGAATATCTTTGAAAGTGAAATGCTGGGGCTGTGGCATAGTAGGCTAAGCCTCTACCTGTGGCAGCAGAACCAGCATCCCATATGGATGATGGTTTGTGTCCCAGCTGCTCCTCTTCTAAACCAGCTCTCTGTACATAGTTTGGTAAAGCAGTGGAAGATGGCCCAAGTGCATGGGCCCCTGAACCTCTGTGGAAGACCCATAAAAAGCACCTGGCTTCAGATCGGCTCACCTACGGCCGTTGTGGCCCTTTGGAGAGTGAACCAGAGGGTGGAAGACCTTTCTCTCTGCCTCTCCTTCTCTCTGTCTATACATTTACCTCTCAATAAATAAATAAATAAATCTTTAAAAAAATAAGAAAGAGTGAAATGTCTTCTGAGAAGGAACTGGACATTTGAAATTTGACAAGAAAGAAGGGATGTTACTGGCTCCTAAGCAGTCAGCTGTCTCTGACAACTGCTCAGCCCTGGACAACCCAAGCCACTTCTTTTAGGATTTGAAAATCCATGACATTGCCTTTTCAACATCCTGCTCGTTTTGAGGGAGAATAACTGGTTGTGAAGATAAATCTTGTGGGCCACTAAACTTATAGTCTGATGCTTATCCAGAGAGTAATCATTATATTCCAATAAGGCAGATATACAATAAATCTTGGGGGCCAGCACTCTAGGTAGAGGATTAAGCCTCTACCTGCAGTGCCTGAATCCCATATGGGCACCGGTTTGAGTCCCATTTGCTCTACTGCTGGTCCAGCTTCCTGCTAATGCATCTGGGCAAAGCAGTGGAGGATGGCAAAGTGCTTGGGCCCCTGCACCCATGTGGGAGATCCAGAGGAAGCTCCTGGTTCCTGGCTTTGGCCTGGTCCAGACCTGGCCATTTCAGCCATTTGATGAATGAACCAGCAGATGAAGATCTCTCTCTCTCTCTCTCTCTACCTCTGCCTTTCAAATGAATAAATGAATATTTAATAAATAAAGTAAATCTTTTTTTCCAACTTAGAGTTAGTGAGTATAAAGAAGAAACAAAAAAATAATTTTTTGACTGACACAATTGTTAATATTTCCTCAAATGCTGTTGACATTTGTTGGCATTATAGATCTTGACCAAGTTTGCCTTTTCATTTGTTTTTATTTAAGGAGTAAAAAAAAAAAAGCTCTTTTAGTATGTATGGTATCAACAAGACTAATTATAAGAAAAGAAATTAGTCTAACATATATCTTTATATACAAGCTTCAATTAAACACTTTTTTTGATGGATTTCTCCTCTGCCACCTGAATTTATATTGTGCTTGAATATCATTCTTAGACTTCAGTCTAAGGTCAACTGTAAGTTGGCTATGTAAGAATCACCTTGAGGCCAACGCCACGGCTCACTAGGCTAATCCTCCACCTTCGGCGCTGGCACCCCGGGTTCTAGTCCTAGTTGGGGCGCCAGTTCTGTCCCAGTTGCTCCTCATCCAGTCCAGCTCTCTGCTGTGGCCCTGGAGTACAGTGGAGGATGGCCCAAAGTCCTTGGGCCCTGTACCCACATGGGAGACCATGAAGAAGCACCTGGCTCCTGGCTTTGGATCGGCACAGTGCGCCAGCCATAGCGGCCATCTGAGGGGTAAACCAACGGAAGGAAGACCTTTCTATCTGTCTCTCTTTCTCACTGTCTAACTCTGCCTGTCAAAAAAAAAAAAATCACCTTGGGAGCACTACATTAAGTATGCATTCTTAGATCCCTTCCTGGTCGTTCAGTTCAGAAGCTCTTGATGCAGGAATCTATATTTCAAAAACTGGTAAATTTAAGACTTTTAGTGACAATCTTAAATTTGTCATATACAATCTCTAATTGGTCATTCAGATGGTAAATAGAGATTTGTGTAGGTTCTTTAGAATCTTTGCTCTCATTGCTTTGATGATTTATCAGACAGAGTATTTGATCAATCTTGCCATCCATTTGTAAGCAAATATAACTTTGGGCAATTTTAGAACCCTGGCTTCTCAGTCCCTGTGGCATATGGGAGGTGTGAGGACACTTTTTTCTTTTTTGTTATGACCACTGATGTCTTTTTCTTTATATTTTGCTCAGTAAATAAGTAAATGAATAGATAAATAATGATACTGTATCTTAAGTAACAGGAGGGACTCTGAGAGGAGACCAGATTTCAGTATTCCTGTGGACCATTCTTTAGCCTTTGGAAATTAACTAAAGACAAAAGGATTGCAGTGGTATTCCTGTAGATCATAGTGTTTTACATGGGGTATTGACAAAGTTCTCTGCAAGACTTGGAAAGACCAATGGTATAACCACTTGACATTATTGACCAAGAAAATTCCATCTCTGATTCCTCTAGTTGTTATTCAATTTTACTACTTCCGTAGCTACAGACCTCAGCCTTTAAACACAGCCTGCTTTTTAGCTAGTCCTAGATATTAGTCAGAAAGTGAGCAGAGGGATGTAGACCTGAGTAACCCTATTTTCCAATAGTGTAATGAAGGAACAAAACTTAAAGAACATGCACAACCTCAAAGAAGCTGTTTAAGGTATCAGTGAAGTGCAACATTTTAAGCTGTTGCTAACGATGTTGGCATCCCATATTGTAGTGCCAGTTTGAGTCTCAGCTGCTTTGCTTCAGATGAGTTTCCTGCTAATGAACCTGAGAAGGCAGTCAAAGATGGCCCAAGAACTTGGGCTCCAGCCATCCATCTCGGAGACCTGGATGGAATTCCTGACTCCTGGATTCCTTGGTCTGCTCCAACCATCCCAGCCATTTGCGGGGTGAATCAGCAGATGAAAAATCTCTTTGTCTCTCCCTCTCTCTTTGTCTCTCGGTCTCTTGAATACATAAAATAAATCTTTTTAAAATGCCATATTATTGAAGATAGAACAGCATTTGTTTTCTAGATATTGTCTGCAATGAGAGAGCTATGAACATTCTGAAAACAAGTAAGCCGTGATTTCTGAAGTACTTAGAAACGTGATTATTTTATGTAGGAATGTCAGCAATCTGGTGGAATACTTTTTAAAAAGGCAGTCTAGTGTGTTAAAAATGTTCCAGTGTGGAACAATGTGGTATTTTTCCAATGTAGTCCCCTGGATAAGAAACAGCTACAAACATTTAGAAGGATCTGATATAGCAGGATACTCTTGGAAGTCTTTGCAGCTAAGATTCTGAAGCAGCAGAAAGACTCACATAGCAAATGGAAGGCTGAGGAAGGACATGAGGTAGCCAAAGGGTAAAATAATTACTTTTGAAAGAAGTTTATTTGATTACCCTGCTACTAATATGCACAAAGCAAAATGCCTTGCTAGAAATAATACTCAGCATACAGACATAGTTCTACCTTTGACATATCCCATCCTGCTTGTTACAGGGCTCAGAGCATAAGCTCATCTTTATTCTCCATTTCCTTGGCAAGGTTATTGGTGACAAATCCATTAAGGATGATCTGGCCTGATGGATGGATAGAATGTGGTATCCACGGTACATCATGCAAATTCCTCTTTGTTGGAATTTCCTACTCTGCCCACAGAGACAGCCCATTCTCATCTTTGTTAATATTGTTTTAAAGACCCATTTTATTTATTTGAAAGACAGAGTTACAGAGAGAGGTAGAGGTAGAGGTAAAGCGAGAGAGAGAGAGATCTTCCATTCTGCTGGTTCACTCCCCAAATGACCACAACGGCCAGAGCTCAGCTGATCCAAAGCCAGGATCCAGGAGCTTCTTCTGGGTTTCGCATACAGGTGCAGGGGCCGAAGGACTTGGGCCATCTTCTGTTGCTTCCCAGGCCATAGCAGAGAGCTGGATCAGAAGTGGAACAGCTGGTACTCAAAACGGTACCCATATGGGACACCTGCACTGCAGGCTACAGCTTTACTCACTATGCCACAGCGCAGGCCCCATCATCTTTGTTTATATCACTTACCTTCAGACTGCAACTGATTAGGTCAGAACCAGACAGGTGATTCATCCTGGTTTATTCTATGCCTCTCTCCCCAGAATTTGGTAGTATTTAAGATACCTTGGAATTTACATGTGGTAAAATCCTACAAATCTATCAAATAATGGAGCTAAGGGAAGTTATATGATTGTATGTTTGATATCCTTAAGTGACAGAGGAAATGTGAATTTAAAAGTAATCTAAAAAGTTGAAGACCAATTAAACATGATTCTGGAACAAGCTGTCTATTCTTCCCACCCACAAATATTAAAGGGAAAAAATGAGACCTTCCTGTATTATTGATGTCAGAGCCTATTTTGTTAATGGTAACTTTGATAATTTTTTGTCATAAAAACCAGAAAAACAGTTTATTGCTAAATAATTCTCAGTGATTATAAAAGAATGCAAATGCAGATGCAGTTGATTCTGCCACTGAGACTGAAACTATGAGTCACTAAATCATCAGCCAGCTGATATCACCACACCAGGGCTCCTGGAGATGTTGCAGAGAGCAGGGACAAAGGCCCACTGTCCATTACTGGGTCCTTTGGGGTCAGGGATGGGTAGTAAGTTTCAAGAGGCTCTTTACCTACTCTGGCTTAAGGTCCTCAATGCTTTTCTTCTATTTATAGTTCTGATGTCAAATCAACTAATCAATGGAAGATAAACACAACAGAGTAAAGAGAACAGAATTTCTAAGTAACACACACTCTGATATTTCCTCTGGGTTCTACTTGGGATTACGTCACAGTGGTTCTTTTACTTTAATATGTACATAAATCAGCTGCAATCTTTTTAAAGTTCAGATTCATATTTCATATTCCTTTCACAGGCCTAAGAGTGCATTTCCAATGAGCTCCCAGGTGGTACCTATTGCTCTTAAGGTACACGGTAAAGACAAAAGTAGATACATCTTTCCAAATTAGGAAAATGCTTCTAACTACACTGACCAAATGGTATGCAAAGTTAATGGAAGGGATCTTTAGCAGAGAAATTCCCAAGTGCAGTACAAAGTTCATCACACACAAGTAGGAGAGTCAAATTTTGCTGAACCCTATAGATCAATGATATTCCGGGATCTTTTTTTTTATTTTATTATTTTATTTTATTTATTTATTTATTTTTTGACAGGCAGAGTGGACAGAGAGAGGGAGAGACAGAGAGAAAGGTCTTCCTTTGCCATTGGTTCACCCTTCAATGGCCGCCGCGGCTGGCGCGCGGCGGCCGGCGCACCGCGCTGATCCAATGGCAGGAGCCAAGAGCCAGGTGCTTTTCCTGGTCTCCCATGGGGTGCAGGGCCTAAGCACCTGGGCCATCCTCCACTGCACTCCCTGGCCACAGCAGAGAGCTGGCCTGGAAGAGGGGCAACCGGGACAGAATCCGGCGCCCCAACCGGGACTAGAACCCGGTGTGCCGGCACCGCTAGGCGGAGGATTAGCCTAGTGAGCCGCGGCGCCGGCCATTCTGGGATCTTACAAATATCTCGACTCTAGTTCATGAGTAAAGTAAAAGAATAAATATTGATACCCATGTGGCCATTAAATTTTTTCATATTTATTTCCAAGTCAGACTTACAGAGAGGGACACAGAAACACACAGAAGGAAAGGGAAAGAGAGAAAGAGAAAGAGAAAGAGAAAGAGAAAGAGAAAGAAAGAGAAAGAAAGAGAAAGAGAAAGAGAAAGAGAAAGAGAGAGAGAGAGAGAGAAAGAGAAAGATAAAGAGAGAGAGAGAGAGAGAGAGAGAAAGAGGGGGGGAGGAGGGGGAAGGGAGAGGGAAGGGGTAGGGGGAATGGAAGGAGAGCAGGAGGGAGAAGGGGAGGGAGAGGGAGGGGGAAGGGGAGGGGGAGGGGAAAGGAGGGGAGGGAGAGGGGGAGAGGAAGGGGAAGGGGAAGGGAGAGGGAGATAGATCTTCCCTCCACTGGTACATACCCCAAATGGCTAGAAACAGCCAGGGTCAGTCTTAGCTGAAGCAAGGAGCCCAGAACTCCAACTGAGTTTTCCCTGTGTGTTCCATGAGAACTATCTGGGGGTCTAATCACAAATGCCTTAATCCTTTTTAAGGACACACTCCCAAGTACCTAAAGGATCTCCCTCTAGGCCACTCTTAAAACTTCCATTAGCTTCCATACTAAGACAAACCACATCCATACCATAGCTATCACTGTTTAAGTCGTATTAGAGGCTGCCTTTCATTTTAAAAAACAGTCTAAAATTTGTTATTTCAATCAGAAGGAAAATTTGATCAACACCCTTTGTGCTTCTGGCATTGTGTTTTACATACTCTGTTCTCCGTGCAGAGGCCAGATTGAGAGCTGCATAGCAGAAGGAGATGGAACCAGAATAAAATAGAAACCATTTCATTGGTAGAAGTGTTCCTGCATTCCCTTTTAGAAGAAATTTTAAAAGGGTTATTTTATCACCATCTGTGAGAAATTCAGTTTCAATGACAAAAAAGTTTTTGAAAATAATTTGTAGAGAAATTTTTTGCTGTGAACTGTGAGAAAGATTTTTAACAGAAGGATATGGAAATTGTTGAGCCAGTCAACAGTCACATTTTTCATATGAAGCAATCTTGATGTCATTGAAGAATGCTAAATATCAATAAGGAATGTGGGAGAGAAACATAAATTCACATCAATCTCATGGTCCCAGAGATTTTTATCTCTTGAAATTTATTTGCATAATTACAAAATTCTGTAGTAGTTAAATGTCATTCTTCTTAGCCCAAAAACTGTCTCTCACATTTTCTTCTCTATGGAGTCAATGTTTATTTCTGTTAGAACACTCTAAATTGTAAGTCATTTGGCACTTCTAGTGCATCTTCTTTAGCTGGAAAGGTTAACTTGATGTTTTTTGCACTGCATATTAGAAATAGTTCTGAGAGTATCAGCTTTATATATGGCAAAGGTTTAGAACATGACATTCTACTCACCAGATTCCTAGGGCAACACAAGTCCTATTCTACATCATTGTCTCATTGAACTGTGTTGCCTCCCCCACTATCTGATATATACGTTCATAGTCTAAGATCTCAGTTCAAATTCAAGGCTCTTTCCCAAGCTACTGAGTATGCTATAAACAGAGGGCTCACACCTGAGCCTTTTTAGGGATTGTCCTTAGGAAAACATCAGCTCCCTCATTCAAAGTTTCTCTCAATATTTGGAGTAGCATATATGGAGTTACTAAGGCCCAGTCCTTTTGCCTCTATTTGAATACAAAGAAGCCCATTCTACTTTGAGAGGCCCCATGAATTCAGCTGAGGCCACTTCTGCAAATATATTGCAGTTCAACTTCTCTTTCTATCCAGTTCTGTTTCCCTGATCCTCTATAAGTGTTGTTAATGAAAACATTCCCTGAGAAAACTCTTGCATAGAGACATATGTGACTCAGAATCTTGGTTCTCCATCTGCACCACCACCAATGTCCAGAATATTTGACCACATTGCAAACACATCTTTCATAAGTCATTCACCAATAGAAAATTTTCTAGGTTTCTACTCCATTAGTGATATTAATTTCTGAGAATACAATGGTAAATAAAACAAAGGTAGTATCTTACTATAACAAGATTACAATCTGATTATGTTTATAAGAAAAGAAATAGATATCTATAATAAATTGTAGAGTGTGCTATAATAGAGGATACTCAAGGATGAATGACCAAATTCATACTGGGAGATTTGGGAAGAGTGTGTGAAGGCACTGATCTCTTGCTGAGAACTAAAAGGTATAAAGGACAATCTACTTTGTAGGAATTAGGATATATTCCAGGAAACATTGGGTTTTGAGAGACTAAGGGCATAAACAGTGGAGGAACCATGGAAAGATTATCATCTTAATTTGAATTTAGAATGCCCATCTTCCCAGCTCTCTTCGAGCTTAAGGACAACACTGATCTATTTTTGTTATAGATTATATCCATATTCTAGAATTTTTATTAAATTAAATCACATATTTTCTTTTATATCTGGCTTCTTACACACAGCAATTCGTTCAAGCTATTGCATGTATCAATATTTCATTTTTATTGTTGAATTATATTCCAAGGTATAGATATACCAACATTAGTTTACCCATTCATCTATAAAGAGACATCTGAAATGCTTTATTTTTTAAAAATTACAAGCAAAGCTACTGAAAACATTCACGTATAAGTCTTTGTGGGGACATATGATCTCATTTCTCTATATTCAACACAGCTTACTGCTTTGAAAGGGCCCAGGGTTTCAGTGTAGCAAGTGACAATACAACAGTAACTCAGCAGACTCTCCTGTTTTAAGAATGTGCCTAACTGAGCATCTGGGTGGCATGGCTGGGCTACACAGAAGGTATGTAATGAACTTAGCACAAAATTGCTAAAATTCTTCCACAATGGTTGTACCCTTCTACAACCCCACAAGTAACACAAACACTTGTTGTGGTCAACTTTCTGAGTTTCAGCTATTCCAGCAGTTGTGGTCTCTTATTGTGATTTTGATTTGTATCTTTAGATATCTTGTATGCTTTTAAAATTTTGTACTTTTGATCATTATAAGCAGTTTGATTATAATGTATCTTGGTACATTATTCTTTATGTGCTTTTGTGCTTAGTGTTTATTGTGATTTCTAGATCTGTAGATTTAGTTTTAATTTAATTTGTAAAATGTTTCAGTGATTTTTTTTTTTAATTTTTTTCTAGCCCACTGTGCCCTCTCTTTTCACTTGTGGAGTGTTCAATAGCACAAGTATTTGGTTACCTGAAGCTGTTTTATAGCATTGTGGAGCTCTGATTTCTAATTTTGGTTGTCTTTTTTTCTGTATATTTTAGATAGTTTCTAAAAGTCAGAGTTACACAGAGGAGAGGAGAGGAAAGGAGAGGGGAGGGGAGGGGAGGGGAAGAGAGAGGGGAGAGGGGAGAGGGGAGAGGGGAGAGGGGAGGGGAGGAGAGGAGAGGAGAGAGAGGAGAGGAAGAGAGAGAGAGAGAGAGAGAGAGAGAATCTTCCATCCAATGGTTCACTCCCCAATTGGCCGCAATGGCCGGAGCTGTGCCGATCTGAAGCCAGGAGCAAGGAGCTTTTCCAGGTCTCTCACTTGGGTTCTGGGGCCCAAGGACTTGGGCCATCTTCTACTGGATTCCCAGGCCATACCAGAGAGCTGGATTGGAGTGGAGTAGCAGGGTCTCGAATCGGCGCCCATATAGGATGCCAGCACTTCAGACCAGGGCATTAACCTACTGTGCCACAGCGCTGGCCCCTATTTTGTGTCTCTATTAACGTATTCAGCTTTGCATTTCTTGAACATATGGACTGCAACTATATTGACCTCCCTAGCACTTTTAATATCAGTGTCAGCTCTGTTGCCATTTTAACTGATTGATTTTTCTATTCATTATGGATGACATTTTCTTCCTGTTGTTTATTTGGTAATCTTATACTGTATGCCAGAAATTGTGAATTAGATTTTATTGTATACTGGATATTTGTCTATACCTATAAACACTATTGAGCTTTGTTTTTGGACCTGGCTTAATTAGTCTTGTTCTTGATTTTATTACACAGTTCATGGCACGGTTCAGGGCTCCATAAATTTTAAGTCTCTCTAGCCTGGCTAGTATAGTATAATTGCCAGCCCTATGTGATCTGCAACTACTTTTCCCTTAACTTCTACCAGGTAGTACTTAGGTGGCCATAGATAATTTCTTCACATGCATGAGCTGATCACTACTCAAATGAACACCTGCAGCATCTCTATATATCTCTAGAGTTCTTGCTCTGTGGTCTCCATATTCTGTCTCTGCTTTTGAGCCACTACAGTCTTGTCAGACTCTCAGCTCCATCCGTAGTTAGCACAGGAGTGTCTCCTGAGCTACTATTGGGTTGTCACTTGCTACACTGAAACCTGAAACATTTTCAAAGCAAGTAATCAGGGTTGAATGTAGAGCTTATCTCACATATTTCCTTTTTTGTGGGGAAGCTGGTATCAACTATCTGGAAAATTTTTATGTATCTATGTCTGTGTGTGCTATTATTCTAAACAAGAAGGTAAATTTGTTCCATATTCCTTCACCTTGGATGAGAACACTGGTAGATTTTAAACAGGTAATAACTATGGATTTGAGAAACACCCAGTTCCCAGTGGGAAGAATGTTGAACTTCAGTCAGAGAGATCAATGAGGAAGCTGTTGTTGTAGGTTAGGAAGCAGATCCTAATGTGTTGTAGATTGTATTATTTTTATTTTCCAATTATTATCAAAGAAGAATCATAGTCATGATCATAGGGGAAGAAGGGGGGGACATGAGCACATGTGTGTGTAAGGACAGAAATAAAAAGAAAGGGGTCAACTTCCAAGGCATCTTTAGTGTAATGTGGTATGGAGAATTTTATAGTTTCACTGTATGTTGCAAAAAATGTATCCCGAGGGCCAGTGCTGTGGCTTAGTGGGTAAAGCCACCCCCTGCAGTGCCAGCATCCCATATGGGCATCGGTTTGAGTCCTGGCTGCTCCACTTCCAATCCAGCTCTCTGCTATGGCCTTGGAACCCAGTAGAAGATGGCCCAAGTCCTTGGGCCCCTGCACCCATGTGGGAGACTGGGAAGAAGCTCCTGGCTCCTGGCTTCGGATCGGCATGGCTCCGGCTGTTGTGGCCAATTGGGGAGTGAACCATCGGATGGAAGACCTCTCTCTCTCTCTGTGCCTCTCCTCTCTCTATGTGACTGTGACTTTGAAATAAATAAAATAATTATTTTAAAAATATAAAGGACTTAACACTTAAAATCTGTTCTAGAATATGGCAATCCCCTGATATACTTCCTAAGGACAATGTACCAACCAAGTGTCCTATCACTTTTAAAATCCTGGCATGGATGGTAGGAAATATGGGCAGCATAATGGAAATGGAGTTAGAAAGAAAATACTTTTCTTCATATCAGGTTTGGAATTATCTAGCACCAGCCAGACTTCCTTCCAAGATATTGTATCACTCCAACTCTCGTAACTACTATTTGTCTCTTCTTTCTAGATGACAACTTCTTTCCTCTCTCCAAGACATTTCATTTCTTTCCTGACTTTTCCATCTTCTTTACTCTCAAGAAGAGACAAAAATGACCAATAATGTATTTACTCTATTTATACTACTACAGCAACTAGGAAGAAGATTCATGAAGCAAATGAAGATTAACATTACTGAACTAGGAACACATAACACAGTGATTAACCTTCTGAATTATCATATTTGCATTTTAAATTCCCTGAAATATATTTTGTTTTTTATTATTTGAAGGAAAGAGTTACAAACAGGGAGAAAGAGAAGAAAGAGGGAGCGGGAGATGGCTCCCCAAATGGTTGCAATGGCTGGAGCTGGTCCAAGCAAAAACCAGGAGCCCAGATTTCCATCTGCGTCTCCTACATGGGTAGTAGGACCCCAGGTACTTTGTGCACCCTCCACTGCTTTCCCAAGCACATCAGCAGGTAGCTGTATTGGAAGAGGTGCATCCAGCAGTCTGATATGGGATGTCAACCTTCAGGTAGCAGTTCAACTTGCTGAACCATAATGTTGACCCCAGATTTCTGAGTTCTATAACTGTCCATCTAGACCATCTTTCACCCCAATACAAAGTCTCATATGTGAAAATTCTCAGTAAATGTTGGTAGACTGATAAGTACTTATGGAATGACTTCAGAGACGCTGTTAGCCTATATATGCCCTATTTTCCTCCTATAAAATTATTCTCTGATTACTTCAATCCACTGTTTTTGAGAAACTTAATATATGCAGAATACTTTAAAATATGACACTCTGGTCATACGATCTGAAAAGGAAACTACAGCAGTTCCATCACATGTCTCCACCCCAATTCCATTCCCTTAAAGGCAAGGCTTTAGCATCCTGATCCTTGTTACAGTGAAGGGAAACTCTTAAAACTCTAACACCACAGTGCTATGGGGTTGCACAGTCAATTGGTAAATTGTTCATCAAAGAAGAATGATATATTCATAGCATATATGAGGAGAGAGAGAATGAGTTAGGTACAAGGAGAAAAATCAAAGTTATATCAAGCGTTTTCTCCGTTTTTTATCTATGCCATTTTCATAGCTACTATAAATCCTGAATAAGTCTCTTGAGCCTAGCCATGCACACCTTGTCCCAGTACTTCCCTGATCCCAGTTAAGTCCATGCTCTCTAGTATCCTTCACTGGGTTTGACCTGTGATCCCTCTTTTAAGTGACTTGAGCAGTGGAATCAAGTGATGGTTCTTCTCATGGTCTTGGGTTAAAATGTTGGTCCTTAAGGTTCTGAACTTTCACAATAAACAATATAGGCTAATGTTGCTATTCCATTTTAGGCATTTTATTAGCAATCCACAACTATTACTTATTTCCACAAAAACTATCAGTTAGGTAGCTCAGAGATATGGAGATTATTTAAAATAACATGCAACAGTGTAGTCCTAAGCAGAGTAGGTCTAGAATGAGCCTTTGACCATTATGCCTCCTCAATGTTGGTAGGAGATCCCACTTGGGAAAATTCCTGTGGTTATCAGTATAATTTCCAGCTCTTTCCCATGCATATATCATCACCTTCAGCCCAAACTTCTATTTAATGTAATAGTAATTTTACTCACTATTAAGCATTCATGACTTTTTAAACCAATGTCCTTTCTTCTACCTTTAAAAATTCAAGAAACAAAAAGTCACAGAATATGATATCAGAGGGTAAATTAATAACTGTAACAATCAATTAGAAAAATTAAAGAGGTCTCATCAGCTTAGTTCACAAAAATGTTTCTGAGTGCCTATTCTTTGTCACACAGTATGTTAGATACAAGTTGTAAAAATGTCTTTTCCTTTGTAAACTACCTTACTAGAAATTGTTTTATATAAGTATAAAATATAGAAATATGAATCAAAAATCTTCTTTATTTTGTTGTAGATTGATAGTTGATAATCTTAGTTAGCTGACTTCACAGATTTAAATCATTTTTCAACAGTTTCTTTACAGAAAATGATTCTGAAAAAGAGCCATTCTGCCCAGCGTGAGAGGGAAATTTAGCTGGGAAGCAGCCATTTGCCATTAATAGAATTTATATTGCTCAATTTCATCACCACTGAAAGGTCAAAACTGAAAGGTTTTATTAATGTTATTTCTTTTCAAAGAAGCTGTTTCTGTCAAATAATAAGCTACAGGATTAAAAGTGATTATGAAATCTTCCTTTAATCTGCATTTACTGTTTTTAATTTCTCTAGACCTTTGCCTCATTAAAGATTGAAGTCTGGAAGCATATTACAGGAGTATAATGTATATATACAAAATTTAAACAATTGTAGGTATGATTTTCTTGTGGATTCCAATAAAAAACTTTCAACTTGCCTACTAGTTAGGGTGATTAAAAACATAGACTACCTCTGGTAAAAGGATATTTTCCACTGAAGTGAATTCTAATCAACATTCAATGCTAAGTGACTATTAATAAGCATAACATATTTTTTGAATAGCAAAAAAGCCACCTCTTAGAAGTTCCATTATGTTCTCTTCTCAGTGATATTGGTCACCAAGTGTGCTTTGTTAAACTGGGGACCTAATGAAACTAACAGAATAACAGCTTTTGCTTCAACCCAATCCAGTCTCCTTGGTATCTTTTACGAATGCATCTATTAGCGGTCCTGTATCACTCTCCAACTGACTCCTGGTATCTGAATTGGTAGAAACCCTTCCCTGGGTAGTTCAGATTCATGATAGGTATAGTTATTCTTTTTCTGAACCTACTTGCATGGACAGGCCTGGATAATGTGTAAAGTAGAAAACAGACAACCAACCTTAATCCCTTTTTAATCCCTTCCCAAACATGGTTGGAGCCATAACCTTAAAAAAGAAGCTATTTTGATTCTACCTCACTCAGGAATATGACCACCTGACCCTAGTTGGAGCAGTGATAAGTCTACAAAAGATTCACAAATAGCAAAGACGAAAAAAAAAAAAAGCAGTAGTTGCCTGGATTTTACTCCTACTGGAGACACACTGAAAAAAGTTCCATGGTGTGCACGGTTATTAGCAAAGTACATCTAATTGCCAGAAAGTTGAAATTTCACTTCTCTGTTTGCAGCCAGCAGGATTTCTTCTGGCAATTCGTAGCTGTTTTAAGTGCAGTAGGAATGGAGCTCCACAGTCAGTTTTCTCCATATGGGGTAGGGAAAAGGCTATGCAGAGTAAAGTGCAGAATGTAAGTGCTTTAGGAAATGAGATCTTGCTCTAACTCTTCTTTGTTGCATCAATAACTAATTTACATGTAAAATCCAACAAGAATGAATTAGGCGCTCACAGGGAATTAGTGAGCAATGTCAATGATCAAGAGATTTCATTATGAAGGGTAGTTTATAAATTTCATATTTTTAGGAAGAACTGATTTATATGATGTATGCTAATAAAAGGAGAATTAAATACAGAAGGCATATTGTTCTTCCCAGTTTTGCTGTGCAAAATCCAATTCTCAAACATAAGCATGTCTTTCCTTGTCTACTGGTAGCCTGGAGCATCTATGTTCCTGGCTACCATGTGTAGATAGAGCGAGGTGAAAGACTACAGTTATCTGAGGCAACTATTCCTGACTTCAGAGATTTCTAGGTGGGTGGGTGAAAATAAGAAATGCCTCTTCAAGTGAGATATGCTTATCTCATTCTAACCAGCTATATAAGTGATTTTTTAAATAGCTTCTGTGACCCTCAGGTACTTGATCTGTAAAATAGGGACATTATTTATGCCTTTCTCATGTGGCAGATGTTAATATTAAATGAGTTCTTGCATGTACGTAGTAGAACTTGCAGCAGACAAAAGCACAGGGAGTAACAGCTATTATCTGTAAGGCAGGGCTTTGAGTGTTGGCCTGTTGGTCAAAGGTGTATTATCCATACACTACTCTCTCATTGGCAGCCAAAAGTTCTCTTTCCCTTCCTTTTGGTGCACGGCAGAAATAAAAGATGCAGACAGAATGCTAGCATAACCCAAGAGAAATATTTGGTAACATGTTTGCAGGGTGGAACAGATTCTCCCGAGGCTCTCAGAGCCTAATTCAGTGCTTACCAAGTATTTCTAAAATACCACCAGAAATATTATATATTTTCTTCCATATATTAACTTGACATCTAAGATTTTTTTTAACTTTTATTTAATGAATATAAATTTTTCACAATGATGTTTCGGATAGATCTAATTTCTTGTTTGATAAATAAAGTTGTTTGATTTTTTATTTATTTTAAGTAAAGAAATTTCATATATACAGGTTTAGGAGCAAAGTGATATTTCCCACTCATGCAAATACACATGTTTTAAAGTAGGATTATGGAACTGTTTAATATCCAGCAAAATTTAGTATCATAACAACTCAAAACAGTATATAAACAATTTCCTTCCAGACATTCAAATATTTTAGACCTTTTGCTTTCCCCCTTGAATTCATAATTCCATTCCATATTGTACTATAATATATTAATATAATCTATTTTTATACTTGAAAGGCTTATTAAAAATTCTACCATAGTTCTTTGTAAAGAAAACACATGGAAAGTGAAAAATTTCTTTAACTGAAGTGTTTTATATATTATTATTTTCTCTTCTGGCTTGAGTGTTATTGTTCATAATAGATATAGCTATATAATTATAAAATAATAAAAGTAAATTTTGGAGTCAGTGCTGTGGTACAGTGGGGTAACACCCTGGCCTGAAATGTCAGTATCCCATATAGGCACCAGATTGAGAACTGGCTGCTCCACTTCTGATCCAGCTCTCGTCTATGGCCTGGGAAAGCAGTAGAAGATGGTCCTTGGACCCGTGCACCCATGTGGGAGACCCAGAAGAAGCTCCTGGCTTTGGATGGGCACAGATCTGGCCTTTGCGGCAATCTGGGGAGTGAGCCATCGGATGGAAGACCTCTCTCTCTCACTCTCTTTCTCTCTCTCTCTCTCTGGCTATCCTCTCTATGTGTAACTCTGACTTTCAGATAAATAAATAAATCTTAAAAACTAAATTTCATTAGACATGCATCTATTAATGATATTAGTGGTATTTTAAAAATTACTCTGTAAATGCATAAGAAAATGCTAAGATGAGATAAACTTTTTGTTTGAATTGTATTATAATTTAAGTTTCTATATGTGAATATTGAGAAATTATTTCCCCAGAAAGCATAATGATGAAAGGAAAGAAATTTATTCTTACTCATGAGTTTGCCACTCAACTTTAAGTGTAAAATAATCACAATGGGAGGTTCCAAGGTGGTGGAATAGAAGGGGGCTCACTGATAGTCCAGGAAAAGATAGTTTAATAAAAGTGGAGATAGTGTAGTCTCAGGGAAGAGTTAAGAAAAAAATGGCAGAGGAAACTATTCCAGAATTAGAGGGACATGTTGGACCTACGTGGAGGGCATGGGCGCCCACAGCTCGGGACCCCAGCTGCCAAGTCTCCCCACTGGTGCTGGAAAGAGAGGCGAGATGAAACCGCAGTAGCCCAAGACACTGGCAGAAAAGCGGCGGGAAGAACCTAGAGGGAATGAGGCTTGAAGCCCCATGGGGGAAAAAACACCAGCCAAACTAGAGGGGAGAAAAATATAAAAGGGATGGTACAGACACGATTCACTCTCTCCACTCACTTTACAGAGACATGCAAGACAATAGAGCAGGCACAATTTTGGACAGTTGCACCAGCTTGGGGCTACACCCGCCCTCACCCAAACAGAAAAATCTGACTCTAGTGGGGAGTAATACCAGGAGACTAAGACCTAGTGAATGTGTGGAGCTAATGAACAGGGACAGTGGGGAAAAAAAAAAAAAACTGAGGGTGTGTGGAAGAACTCATGGTGTGGCTGAGACGTGAGTAGTCTTGGTGGGAGATGCCACAAACTCGGCCAGCCTTAGCTATCTGGTGAGAGACATTGCAGGGGAATCTGAGCTTAAACTGAGGTCTGCACAGATCCTTTGTGTGGTATTTGGGACAGAGCAGACGAATATTTTACCCACTGGGGCTAGTGCTCAGGCACTGATTGCCATTGAGGAGAAGAGTGAGGCTGAGTGGAATTACTTCCCTTCTGAATTAAAAAAAAAATAGAGAGAGAGAAGATTTACCATGCCAATCCTGGGTGTGTCACCTTTGGCACACTTTTAACCCTGAAGAAATGAATAGAGGTCTCTGGCCACACCCACCACAAGCCTCTAGAGATTCACTAAAAGCACACAGTCCACTTAATCTAGAGTCATAGTATAATGAGAAAAGCCACCACAGCAGGGAAAAAAAAAAGAAGAAACCAAAAAACATTTCTACAATGCCAAACAACAAATGCAAAAACTGAGGAAATAAGAACAAGGAAGACAACATGATGCTCCCAAAAGAACATGACACTCCAATACAAGATTATGAAGATAATGAGATAGAAGAATTGTAAGAAATTGAACTCAAAAATTATGATAAGAATATTTAGAAGTAATCAAAAACAAATACATGAACTACTGAAATCCATGCAACATGACAGAAAATCTCTCTCATGAAAATGAAATCTTAAGGAATCAAAATGAAATGAGGAATTTAGTAGAACATGAAATTGAGATATTGAAGAGAAATCAAAATGAAATGAAGAATTCAATAGAACAAATAAAAAACACAGTTGAGAGCTTTAAAAACAGAACCAGTGAGGCAGAAGAGAGAATATCGGACTTAGAAGACAGAGCACAGTCAAACCAAAGAAAAGGAGGAAATCAGAAGTCTAAAAAATATTGTTAGGAATCTACAGGATACTATTAAAAAACCGAGCATTTGGGTTCTGGAAGTTCCTGTAGGCATGGAGAGAGAGAAAGGACTAGAAGGCCTTTTTAGTGAGAGACTAGTAGAAAATTTCCTGGTTTTGAAGAAGGAAAGAGACATCCAAGTACAGGAAGCACACAGAACTCCCAATAAACGTGACTAGAAGAGATCTTCGCTATGACACGTTGTAATCAAACTCACCACAGTGAAACTTAAAGAAAAGATTCTAAAATGTATGAGACAGAAAAGCTCGATTACTCTCAGAAGATCTCCAATTAGACTCATAGCAGACTTCTCATATGAGATCCTACAGGCTAGGAGGGAATGGCAAAATATAGCCCAAGTGCTAAGAGAAAAACCATCATCCCAGAATATTATATCCTGCAAAGTTCTCATTTGTGAATGAAGGTGAAATAAAGACCTTTCATAGCGAATAGAAACGGAAAGAATTTGTCACTACTCATCCAGCCCTGCAAAAGATGCTTAAAGATGTGTTAGACACAGAAACACAGAAACACGGCCATCAATACAAAGGAGGTAAAGGAAGAAAATCTCTCAGTAAAAGATCACAGAAAGTTCAAAGTATATATTAGAAATATCTTTGGAAAAATGGTAGGGCACAGTTACTCCTTATCAATAGTCACACTGAATGTAAATGGCCTCAACTTTCCAGTTAAAAGGCACAGACTGGCTGAATGGATTAGAAAACAAAACCATCTATTTGCTGCTTACAAGAAACACATGTTTCCAACAAAGGTGCATACAGACTGAAAGTGAAAGGTTGGAAAAAGACATTGCATGCCAACAGAAAGCAAAAAAGAGCTGAAGTAGACATCTTAATACCAGATAAAATAAACTTTAACACAAAAACTGTTAAGAGAGACAAAGAGGGGCACTATATAATGATTAAGGGATCAATTCAACAGGAAGATGTAACTATTATGAATCTGTATGCACTTAATTACAGGGACCCAGTTATTTGAAAGATATGTTAAGGAACTTAAAGGGAAATTTAGACTCTAACACTATAGTATTGGGGGACTTCAAAACTCCACTTTCAGAAATAGACAGATCAATACAGACAGAAAATCAACAAGGAAACAGCAGATTTAATCGAAACTATAGACCAAATGGAACTAACAGAAATATACAGAACTTTTCAACCTACACTTGAAGAATACATATTCTTCTCAGTAGTACATGGAACTTACTCTAGGATTGACCACATACTAGGCCATAAAGCAAGTCTCAGCAAATTCAAAAGAATTAGAATCATACCATGCATCTTCTCAGACCTCAATGGAATGAAGCTGGAAATTAGCAACCCAGGAATCCCTAGAGCATAAGCAAACACATGGAGACTGAACAACATGCTCCTGAATGAACAATGGGCCATAGAAGAAATTAAAAGAGAAACCAAAAAAGTTCTGGAAGAAAATGAAGATAACAACACAACATATCAAAACTTATGGGATACAGCAAAAGCAGTGTTAAGAGGAAAGTTTATAACAATAGGTGCCTACATCAAGAAATTGGAAAGGCACCAAATAAATGAGTTTTCAATGCATTTCAAGGATCTAGAAGAACTGCAACAAACCAGACACAAAACTTGTAGAGAAAAGAATTAATTAAAATTAGAGAAGAAATCAACAGGATTGAATCAAAAAAAAAAAATTACAAATAATCAGCAAAACAAAAAGCTGGTTTTTGGAAAAAAATAAACAAAATTGACACAGCAGTGGCCCAACTAACTAAAAATAAGGAGAGGAAAGACCCAAATCATTAAAATCAGAAATGAAAAAGGGAATGTTATTTCAGACACCACAGAAATAAAAAGAATCATCAGAAATTACTACAAGGACTTGTATGCCAGCAAACAGGGAAACCTATCAGAAATGGATAGATTCCTGGACACATGCAACCTACCTAAATTGAACCAGGAAATATCGAAAACCTAAACATAACCCATATACAGAATCAGAAATTGAATCACTAATAAAGGCCCTCCTAACAAAGAAAAGCCCAGGGCCAGATGGATTCACTGCTGAATTCTACCAGACATTTAAAGAAGAACTAACTCCAATTATTTTCAAACTAATCAGAACAATTGAAAGAGAGGGAATCCTCCCAAATTCTTTCTATGAAGCCAACATCACCTTAATTCCTAAGCCAGAAAAAAGATGCCGCATTGAAAGAAAATTACAGACCAATATTCCTGATGAACATAGACGCAAAAATCCTCAATAAAATTCTCGCCAATAGAATGCAACAACACATCAGAAAGATAATCCACTCAGACCAAGTGGGATTTATCCCTGGTATGCAGGGATGGCTCAATGTTTGCAAATCAATCAATGTGATACACCATACTAACAATCTGCAGAAGAAGAACCATATGATTATCTCAATAGATGCAGACAAAGCATTCAATAAAACATAACACCCTTTCATGATGAGAACTCTAAGCAAACTGGGTATAGAAGGAACATTCCTCAATACAATCAAAGCAATCTATGAAAAACTAATGGCCAGCACCCTACTGAATGGGGAAAAGTTGGAAGCACTTCCACTGAGATCTGGTACCAGCCAGGTATGCCCACTCTCACCACTGCTATTCAATATAGTACTGGAAGTTTTATCCAGAGCCATTAGGCAATAAAAAGAAATTAAATGATACAAATTGGGAAGAAAGAAATCAAACTATCCCTCTTTGGAGATGATATGATTCTTTATTTAGGGGATCCAAAGAACTCTACTAAGAGACAATTGGAACTCATAGAAGAGTTTGGCAAATTAGCAGGATATAAAATCAATGCACAAAAATCAACAGATTTATATACACAGGCCATGCCACGGCCGAGAATGAACTTCTAAGATCAATCCCTCTCACAATAGCTACAAAAGCAATCAAATACCTTTGATTAAATGTAACCAAGGATGTCAAAGATCTCTATGATCAGAATTACAAAATCTTAAAGAAAGAAATAGAAGAGGATTCCAGAAAATGGAAAATTCTTCCATGCTCTGGATTGGAAGAATCAATATCATCAAAATGTTCGTTTTCCTAAAAGCAATTTATAGATTCAATGATATACCAATCAAAATATCAATGACATTCTTCTCAGATCTGGAAAAAAGGATGCTGAAATTCATATGGAGGCACAAGAGACCTCGAATAGCTAAAGCAATACTGTACAACAAATACAAAGCTGGGGGCATCACAATACCAGATTTCAGGACATACTACAGGGCAGTTGTTATCAAAACAGCATGGTACTGGTACAAAAACAGATGGATAGACCAATGGAACAGAATAGAAACACCAGAAATCAACCCAAACATCTACAGCCAACTTATATTTGATCAAGGATCTAAAACCAATTCCTGGAGCAAGGACAGTCTATTCAACAAATGGTGCTGGTTAAACTGGATTTTCACGTGCAGAAGCATGAAGCAAGACCCTACCTTACACCTTACACAAAAATCCACTCAACATGGATTAAAGATCTAAATCTAAGACCCAACACCATCAAATTATTAGAGAACATTGGAGAAACCCTTCAAGATATAGGCACCGGCAAAGAGTTATTGGAAAAGATCCCAGAGGCACAGACAGTCAAAGTCAGAATTAACAAATGGGATTACATCAAATTGAGAAGTTTCTGTACTGCAAAAGAAACAGGAAATTGAAGAGGCAATCAACAGAATGGGAAAAAAATATTTGTAAATTATGGGACCGATAAAGGATTCATAACCAGAATCTACAAAGAGATCAATAAACTCCACAACATCAAAGCAAACAACCCACTTAAGAGATGGGCCAGTCCCAACCAGCCAGCCAGGAGCAAACAACCCACTTAGAGATGGGCTAAAAGGGATCACATAAACAAGAATAGTATCTGCAAATACTAACTGATAGAATAAAAAAGGGAGAGAAGGATTCATCATGGGAAGCATGATACACAGCAGACTCATAGAATGGCAGATGTCCTAAACAGCACTCTGGCCTCAGAGTCAGCCCTTAAGGCATGCGGATCCAGCTGAAAAGCCCATGAGAGTATTTGAGGCATGGAAAGCCAAGACACTCTGGCAAAATACAACAACAAAAACAAAAAAAATACCTAAATGAAAGATCTCTGCGAGTGGGATCCCAGTGGAAAGAACAGGTCATAAAAAAAAGGAGGTACCTTTCTCTGAAGGGAGGAGAGGACTTCCACTCTGACTACGACCTTGTGTAAATATGATCAGAGTCAGTGAACTCAAAAGGCTTCCATAGCCTTGGCAACTCATGACATGAGCCTAGGGTGATTACTGATGCCAGAAACAAGAGTGTCAATTTGTTAAGTCAACAACAGGAGTCACTGTGCACTTACTCCTCATGTAGGATCTCTGTCCTTAGTGTGCTGTACTTTGAGATTTAATGCTATAACTAGTACTCAAACAGTATTGTTCACTTTGTGTTTCTATGTGGGTGCAAACTGTTGAAATCTTTACTTAATGTATGCTAAACTGATCTTCTGTATATAAAGAGAATTGAAAATGAATCTTGAGGTGAATGGAAGGGGAGAGGGAGTGGGAAAGGGGAGGGTTGCAGGTGGGAGGGAAGTTATCGGGGGGGGGAAGCCATTGTACTCCATAAGCTGTACTTTGGAAATTTATATTCATTAAATAAAAGTTAAAAAAAAGAGAGAGATGGAGCCGGCACCGTGGCTCACTAGGGTAATCCTCTGCCTTGCGGCGCTGTCACACCAGGTTCTAGTCCCGGTCGGGGCGCCGGATTCTGTCCCGGTTGCCCCTCTTCCAGGCCAGCTCTCTGCTGTGGCCAGGGAGTGCAGTGGAGGATGGCCCATGTGCTTGGGCTCTGCACCCGCGTGGGAGACCAGGAGAGGCACCTGGCTCCTGGCTTCAGATCAGCGTGGTGCCACGGTCAAAGTGCGCTGGCAGCAGCGGCCATTAGAGGGTGAACCAATGGTAATGGAAGACCTTTCTCTCTGTTTCTCTCTCTGTCTGTCCACTCTGCCTGTCAAAAAAAAATTAAAAAAAAAAAAAAGAGATGGGCCAAAAACCTCAATAGACATTTTTCAAAAGAGGAAATCCAAATGGCCAAAAGAAATATGAAAAAACGTTCAGGATCACTAGCAATCAGGGAAATGCAAGTCAAAACCACGATGTGGCTTCACCTCACCCCAGTTAGAATGGCTTACATCCAGAAATCATCTAACAACAGATGCTGGTGAGGATGTGGGAAATAGTCTCACTAACCCACTGTTGGGAATGCAAACTGGTAAAACCATATGGAAGACAGTTTTTTTTTTTTTAATTTTTTTTAATTTGACAGATAGAGTCAGATGGTAAGAGAGAGAGATAGAGAGGGAAAGGTCTTCCTTCCATTGGTTCACTCCCCAAATGGCTGCCACAGCTGGAGCTGCTATACCAATCCGAAGCCAGGAGCCAGGTACTTCCTCCTGGTCTTCCATGTGGGTTCAGGGGCCCAAGCACTTGGGCAATCCTCCATGGCCTTATGGGGCCACAACAGAGAGCTGGACTGGAAGAGGAGCAACCAGGACTAGAACCGGGCGCCCATATGGAATGCCAGCCACGCAGCTGGAGGAATAACCAAGTGAGCCACGGTGCCAACCCCTGGAAAAAAGTTTTGAGATTGCTCAGAAACCTAAATATAGCTCTATACATGACCTAGCCATCCCTCTCCTTGGAATTTACCCAAAGGAAATTAAATTGGCAAATAAAAGAGCTGTCTGCAATTTAATGTTTATTGCAGTTCAATTCACAATAGCTAAGACTTGGAATCAAAATAAATGCCCTTCAACAGAAGACTGGATAAAGCAATTATGGCATATGTACTCTGTAGAATAATATACAGCAGTAAAAAAAATGAAATCTGGTCATTTGTAACAAAATGGAGGAATCTGGAAAACATCATGCTGAGTGAAATAAGCCAGTCCCAAAGGAACAAATATCATATATTCCCCCTGATTGGTGACAACTAACTGAGCACCTGAAAGGAAACCTGTAGAAGTTAAATGGACACTATGAGAAACAATGACCTGATCAGCCCTTGTCCTGACTGTCAAGGAATAACTTACTATTTTATTCCTTTTAGTATTTTTTGTTCTACTTTATACCACTGGTTGAACTCTGTAATTAACACACAATTATTCTTATGTGTTTAAATTTTAAATGAAAAGTGATCCCTGTTAAATATAAGAGTGGGAATAAGAGAGGGAGGAGATGTACAGTTCGGTACATGCTCACTCAGATTTACTCATGATAGTAAAGCGTTCCAGGGGATTCCAAATCAATTCCATCAAAGTGGCATGTAGCAATGCCATCTTACTAGTCAAAGTGATCAGTTTCAGTTCATAATTGATCATAATGATAGGATTAAGTGTCAAAGGGATCACATAAACAAGATTAGTGTCTGCTATTAATAACTGATAGAATTTAAAAGGAGAGAACAATCCAACATGGGAAGCAGGATACACAGCAGACTTATAGCATGGCAGATATCCTAAACAGCACTCTTGCCTCAGAATCAGCCCTTAAGGCATTCGGATCTGGCTGAAAAGCCCATGAGAGTTTCTCAGGCGTGGAAAGCAAAGACACTGTGACCAAAAAATGACCTAAATGAAAGATCTCTGTAAATGATATCCCAGTGAAAAGAACAGGCCATCAAAGAAGGCGGTACCTTTCTCTGAAGGGAGGAGAGGACTTCCCCCTTTGACTATGGCCTTGTCTAAATAATGTCAGAGTTTGTGGACTCAAGAGGCTTCCATAGCCTTGGCAGCTCATGACAAGAGCCTGGAGTGATTACTGATGTCATAAATAAGAGTGTCACTTGTTAAATCAATGACACCTACTCCCCATGCAGAATCACTTTCCTTAATGTGTTGTACTATGTGAATTAATGGTAAATCTACTACTCAAAAAGTACTCTATTCTTTGTGTGTCTGTGTGGGTGTAGTCTCTTAAAATCTTTACTTAGTATTTACTAAGTTGATCTTTTGTATTTAAAGATAATTGAAAATGAATCTTGATGAAGATTGGGAGAGGGAGTGGGAGATGGGATGGTTGAGGGTGGGAGGGAGGTTATGGGAGGAAAAACCGCTATAATCCAAAAGTTGTACTTTGGAAATTTATATTTATTAAATAAAAGTTTAAATAAATAAATAAAATAACCACAATGATATATTATTAGAAATTATTTTTGAAATGTATTTATTCACCTGAGAGGCAGAAACAGAAAGACAGAGAGAGACAGACTGATTGATGGACAGAGACAAAATTACTATCTGCTAATTCATTCCTTAAATGCCTGGAAGAACAGGGCCTGGTCCCTGCTGAAGGCAGGAGCCAGGATAACAATCCGGATCCAACACGAGGGTGTCAGGGACCCAACCACTTGATCTATGAGTTGCCACCTCCCAGAGTGTGCATTAGCAGGAAGCTGGAACTGGAAGCAGAGTTGAGAATCAAATCCAGGTATTCTGATATGAGATTCAAGCATTACATTCAGCATCTTAAGTGCTAAGCCAAATGTCTGACACAAGAAGTTATTTACTGGTAGACAGATCTCTGGAGACTGAAATTGTGGTAATATATAATCAAAACATATTTTCAGGAGGCAGGTGTTGTGGTGCAGCAGTTTGAACCACCACTTGGAACACATGGACCCCATACTAGAGTGGCCAGGATCAAGTGCCTCTGCCTTCCAACTCAGCTTACTCCTCATATTCCTTGGAAGCAGCAGATAATTGCTCAAGTGCTTGTGTTCCTGTCACCCACATGGAAGAGCTGGATGGAATTACTGGATCCTTGGTTTGGCCTGTGCTTGCCGTGGCTGTTGCTGACATTTGGCAGTGAAGCAGTGGATGGAAGAACTCACTCACTCTCTCTTCTCCCCTCTTCTTCTTGCCATTCAAATAAATAAACATTTAAAAATATTTTTGAGGCATTTGTAATTTTCTCACTTCAAATTGGCAAAAGCAAAGAACTGGAAGCCATTTAACTATGATTTGTTATTCAACTCACTACAGTCCTCATTTTCTCACTATCAGGAATATAAACCAAAAAAATTTCACAAGTACATAAAAAAGCTACAAATATACCTGTTAAACTTTCAATTTAGAGATATATTCTTGAACTCAACTTGCCAAATAGGTTAAGGAAAATATCAAAATGTTATTTCACTATATTTTTTCCAATACATTTTAGTATTATATTTTTTATCATATACTCTAAGTATATTTTTATGAATATTTTGGTGTTCTTAAGTTAACATTTAATTCATGGAGAGTGTTGACTTTATAAACTAATCATCAAAAAACATACCCAAGCTTATCTGTCAACCAAATAAATAATGGCCTCTAAGTTGAGAAAGCACTCTGAGACTGAATGATGAAAGAAGTTCCAAAGAATGAGTTTATTAAGGCATCTTACTTCACAGGACTCAGACATGGATGGTTGAGCAGCCTGGACATGTAAAACACTGCAGTTTTGTTTTCTCCACCCAGAAAGGCAGAAGAGGCAACATGTTATACATTTACAGATTAATGGAGAACCAGGGAGGGAATTTGTGTTATAGCATTACTTTACTACACATTATGAGCTACTTCCCTGGGCAATCTGTTGGACTTTTCAACCACATCATCCAGGCTTCTAATAACAGATTTTCTGACTGGAGAGTGGGCCCTTTGGGCTGTGAGGTGGTCCTTTTGAGAGACAGATGGTAAAATGGAGAGGAGAGACTGTTGGTGGTGTTACTAAGGGTTTTCTGTATCACACTTACCACACACACATTCTGCCTGAAAAACTTTCACCTCACATTTCAATTCAAACAGTGTATTAATATATTTTTCAAAGGGTATTAGAAAAATCAATGAGGAAACAAATTAAGGTATATATAAAGAGATCACTTAAGCAGTTTTTAATGTATATCTGTATATTTATTAGGTATAAATATTTATAAGCTAAACCTTGCTTAGTCTAAGTCCTCTATATTTCTTTTACATATTAAGTCTACTGTTGGGAATGAATATATTTTGCAATTATAATTATTAAGACTTGTTAAATGGTAACAAATCTCATAATATATATTTTTCTGGGTTGTTAGCATTTAAATGGATGGTCCCAGGTTTTTTACATTTAGGGAACTTTTAATAAAGTAAATGTTAACTAAATTTTACTTTTGAAATACATTTTAAGTTTTATTCTTAGTAATTTAAGTACTTTGAAATGGCATTCACACATTTTGAATCATGTAATTCCAAAATCACAGTCTCTTTAGCTTGAAAGGCCTTCTATTTAGTATCAGATGTAACAAAGCCATTTAGAATTTCAAATATTTAAGTCTACTGTCTAAGCAGAATATATTGATACAATTAATCCAGAAATGACTGATTGATTGTCACCTCACTGACAACTTACTTTCCACTTCTCATCCTTGTAAATTTTTTTAGGAGCTGGTATTGTGGCCTAGTGGATTAAGCCATTTCCTGCAATGCTGGCATCCCATATTGGAGCACTGGCATGGATTCCAACTACTCTGCTTCTGATCCAGTTCTCTGCTAATGTACCTAGAAACAGCCTTTCAAAAAATTAGTTCTGCTTTTAAAAAGATATTTTTAGCTATTCCCAATATGAGAAAACCCTTGAATAATCTTAGTTTAGAAATTCCCAAGGAACAAACAGAGAGGGGGGGGGGAGAGAGAGAGAGAGACAGAAAAAAAGAGAACAGAGAGAGAGAGAGAGAAAGGGAGGAAGGGAGGGAGAGGGAGAGGGAGAGGGAGACGGAGAGGGAGAGGGAGAGGGAGAGGGAGAGGGAGAGGGAGAGGGAGAGGGAGACGGAGACGGAGACGGAGAGGGAGACAGAGAGGGAGAGAGGAAACTTTACCCTTCCATTCTTTTCAATATTTCTCTTCTACAACCACAATAAAGATACACATCATTCACATATATTCTGATATATCTGGAAAACAAAGCCATATTTATTACCTCTGAATAGAATAAGGAAAATTTATACTTTTAATGTGGATTTAACTATAAGACTATATGGGCATTTTAACTGACTGCAATGCAGAGCTATAAAAGACAAAATTTTGCTTTAATTTTCATACAGAAGAGAATGTCATCTAAATTATGTTTTGTCCAAAGATTGATGAAATTAGTCAGTCATGGTTCAAAAACATCATCATTCCTTCTCTGGATTCAACCATAATAAGAGAACAAAAAGAAATATAACCCATTATCAATGTCATTAGCAGTCACCTTACTCAGTGACTTGAAAATTGATGACCAAAACAGGGGAGCATCTCCTTTAAATCACTCACATTCATCTTGAAAGTCAGAGGAATAAATTGATTATTTTTTAAAACTGAAAAGAAGCAATTTATCTTTCTTCATATGAGACAGAGTATCTCAACTCATCACACCTTCCCTCAAGGTAATAGTTGTTAAGGTGGAAAAGGAGAAAAATGGGAAAAAATTAGAAAGGAGAAGAGAAGAGGAAATATTTTAAGAAGAGGAAAGTAGAAAATTAAATATAGACTTAAAAAAAAGACTTTCATTGAGCCTGAGAAGAAAATTTTTAAAAAATGAAAGAATGACAGAATGCACAGACACACTGCAATGAGCCAGAGAGACAAATATAGTCATGGTAGAAAAGAGAATCTGTGGAACGTGAAAAAAAAATCAGTAAGACTACAGTTGGAAATTTTTTTTTTACAGGCAGAGTGGACAGTGAGAAAGACAGAGAGAAAGGTCTGCCTTTTCTGTTGGTTCACCCCGCAATGGCTGCTGCGGCCAGTGCACTGCATGCAGGTTTCCCATGCAGGTGCAGGGCCCAAGGAATTGGGCCATCCTCCACTGCACTCCCGGGCCACCGCAGAGAGCTGGACTGGAAGAGGAACAGCCGGGACAGAATCCAGCACCCCGACTGGGACTAGAACTCGGGGTGCTGGCACCGCAGGTGGAGGATTAGCCTATTTAAGCCGCAGCACCAGCTGGAAATTCTGAGCCTTTGACATCATTGAGTTAAGAAATATAAAATAATAATATATTAGTTCATACTGACATAAACAATTGGATACATAAATAAATGAGAATGACCAGCTTTTGTTTACTAAAGAATTCAAATCAATAAATGTAGAAAGAATATGGAAAATACAAAATTATCATTGACCAAATACCATAATAATAATTGTTGTAGGCATGATCAATGATTGGATCCTAAAATTAGTTGGTAAAAGTTTGAGGAGAGTTTGTACATTCACATACTGTCAAATATTTCCCTAAAGACATTTATGAACTACAAAAGGGATAAGAGTAACTTGCAGTGGAGAAGCACAAAATTGTAGAAAGGACCTTAACCAGGTCATGCTTAGTATTCATTAGTAAGACTGATGGACTGGATGTGCCCTCTAATATATGTTGGAAAGGGCACAGGACCTGTTCTGTGGTGTTCTTGACAAACAGGCATAATGCCATGGGGAAAAAAAAGTCAGATAGAATCAAACGAAAATTATTCTATAAATTAAGAAACCAAACCTCATGAAAAATCTCAAGGTCCTAAAAAAATTCAGAGGAATGGTCACAGACTAGAGGAGATAATAGAGTCAAGGCAAGAAGAAAAAAAAATGAAAACCTGTCAAAATCAGAACAGAGTCTGGATTTTAATTAATGGCAGTGTATCAGTGTTAATTCCCTGGTTTTGGTCATTTAACTCTGGCTATATAATATGTTAACACTAGGGGATGCAGGGTGAAAGGAATATGGAAGTGATGCTATTTACAATTATTCTGTACATGTAAATTTACTTCAAGATAAAACTAAAAAATAATGTACTCATTCATTGAATTATGAGGGTTCTTCCGAAAGTTCACAGTAAATGTGTATTAGAATAGACGTTTGCTGCAGTGACTAAGACACTATTCAGGATAACTATATCCAACGTTGGAGTGCTTATTTGGAGTCCTGGCTCCACATGCAATTCTAGTTACCTACTAATGCACACCTAGGAAGCAGCAGATGATGGCCCAAGAACTTGAGTTCCTGCCACCTGTGCAGAGATCTGAACTGAGTTCCTGGCTCCTGGCTTATGTTTGGTCCAGTCCTGGTTGCTATGAGTATTTGGGAAGTAAGCCAGCAAGTAGAATGAATCAGTCAATTAATCAATCACTCTCTCTACTCCTCTCGCTTTCAAATAATCAAAAAAAATTTTAAAAAGAAAATCTATATTACTACTTAACTATTTTTCCACAAACTTTTTAAGGTAACTTTAATTTATTTACTTTTGTTTTTGCTATTTCTCTGATCAGTTCAGTGGTGATTTTGCTTCTATCTACACACCTTACAAGGAGTGACTAAGTTATTTTCAGTCCATTTCTTGATTAGAGGTCAAATTCCAAAATTCAACCAAGATTGTGGACTGCAACCTTACAACTTAGTTGACAGCTAAATACCTAATCAACTGGTGAAAATGTGAAAAAGACAGAAAAACCACAAATCTTCTGGCGTCTCTTGGCCAATCATCATGCCAGCACCAATCTTATAACTCATGTGAATGACTTTTGCTCTTCCCTAGGTACAAGGTAATTGGGAATTTCTTGTCTTAAAATCCCCTCAAATGGCTGGATGGAACTTTAAGTAGTGTTTCATTGGATTTAAAGAAAATAACAGGACATCCTTGCATGGTCAAGATTGTTGAGTGAGATTAATAGTCACTACCACTCCTAATCTATTAAGTATTAAATAAACAAAACAGTGATGTTTTTGGAATAATTTTAGTTCTATAATATAAAATAGTATTATTTCTAATCCCTACCACCCCATATACTGGGAAAATTACACTATTGATCATTTGGTTCCAGTAACTTCAACCTAATGATTTATCCATCCATTTTATTCTACCCATAAGATTTGGAAGAACTGGCGATTTCAAGCTAAAAGCTGCCATTTTTACAATGTTGAGATTTAAATGAGCGTGTTTTATAGCAGGAGATTCAGAAAAGGCATGTGACAGCCTCATCAAACAGGACAAGAAGCATTCAGCTAGCTCTTTGCTTAGCAACCAGATGAGATTCTCCTCTTATTTGGTTTAGACAAGCAAGTAAGCTGTTAATTTACAGAGGACTTTAATTTTCACTTGATTCCACTAAAGTTCAGAAAAGAAGTTCTCAGGATTACTCTCCATCTCTAGCAGTTTATTTTTCTCCATGGTGTTTGAGTGTATTTTAGTGAGGAAAGACTAGTTTGATAGATGGCTTATCCAGAAAATAAATAACACACTGTTTGCCAACTGTAACTCTTTTATGCATGGGTAACCTGGATTTGCATTACATCCAGTAACAATTTAACAGCATACTTTACGGTACTTCCAAAGGGCTGGCTTTGTAAAAATTTCTTGGATTGATCATTCAAGTTCATTCTATTGCCACATTAGCAATTTAGAAGTTTCTATTTTATCCTTAACATTATAAGTTCAAAAATTTAAAGTTGTTCTCAAGTAAATAGTTTTTAATTCAGCATAAGACAGTTTCTAGTGATTTTATTCCTGACTTACATTGCTTTCAATGGGCTGTGGAGCCAAACTTGGCTTCCTGATCACCTTTAATAAGTTGTATAAACCAGAAAATTAAGTTTCTACATTTCAAGACCATGAGTTAGCATATAGGTTGTCAACAACTTAAAAGGAAATGTTTGAGGACCAGGTCACAAGACTTGCCAATGAATAGATAAATATATTAATATATGCAAGTTTGTCTGTGGGGTGCTCCAATCAAAAAGGAAACAAAGTCGCTAAGCCTTTGCTGGACAAGGCTGCTAAGCCTTTGCTCGAGTTTGCCGCACTTCCACATCCCAGTGACTCAGCATTTCCAGCAATCCAAGATGGCCCCCAGGGGAGGTACCTAGCCTGACAGGAGACTTCTGTACTTGTGAACAGTATGAGTCCTTGGCTGTGATTGGCCCTTGAGGGCATGCCCTGCTCGTGTCCTGCCTTCCCTTTCAGCTGGTTGGCTGGGTTCCCTTGTGCCCTGGACAGCCCCCTTCCTGTGTCTATAAAAGCTTTTCCCCTCCCAATAAAGTCCAGAACCCGGCTGCGCCCTGGGCGGTAACTGATCTCCTGGCTCTGGTGTGATTCCTTTGTCGCCAACACTCATCATCTCATCATCCCACTCGGCCCCCGAGCTCCCCAGGCTGGCCCTGAGGAACTCTATCAGACCTGCTGCCCTGTGACGAGCAGCATTTGTCAATCAGAGATTAAAGCACAGTTATCTTAGAGTAAGAGCATTAAGTGTTTAATTTATCTAACCCTTCTTCCTTAGATTCTGTGATCACCAACATGGCCATGATTTGCATGTTGAACTATCATAAATCCTTACTGATCCATTTAACATGTAGAAATAGCAATCTAGAAAGAGGGAAATTAATCAATTCTCCTCCCACATATCCACCCTTTTGGCTATAACTTCTCTTGGTAATAAACAAAGTGGCTGCCAATTATTAATTCCAAAGTGCTTAAGAGTAAGGAGTATTATTGTGACTATTTCCAGAATATATACACAGTTAAGTATCTTATTGTACATTTTTAATTAGGCTTTTTGGATTCTGTCACAATGAATATGAATTGGGTCTGACATCTCTGGGTTCAGAAAGAGGGAAGTAATTAGAGTCTTCAAAGCCATGATTGAGATCCAGCCACCTTCACCTTAAGTCACAAGGCCATATCACCTCCAATTTTATTCCTTCACTGCTTTGTTTAGAATAACATCACTATATTATTTGCTATATGTGTGATTTTAGGTAAGTTACACAAAATCAAAGTTTCCTAATCTTAAATGAAATTAATAATTTGTGCATTTTGGAAATGTTGTTTGGATTCATTACATTACCTGAAAATATATGGAGGGGCCGGCACTGTGGTACAGTGAGTTAACGCCCCGGCCTGAAGCGCTGGTATCCCATATGAGCACCGATTCGAGACCTGGCTGCTCCACTTCCAATCCATCTCTCTACTATGGCCTGGGAAAGCAGCAGAAGATGGCCCAAGTCCTTGGACCCCTGCACTCATGTGGGAGAACCGGAAGAAGCTCCTGGCTCCTGGCTTTGGATCAGTGCAGCTCAGGCTGTTGTGGCCAATAAGAGAGTGAACCATCTGATGAAAGACCTCTCTCTTTAATTCTCTCTCTCTCTGCCTCTCCTCTTTCTATGTAACTGTGATTTTCAAATAAAAATAAATAAATATTTAAAAAAAGAAAATATATGGAACATTTGTTTGGGTGCATGTTTAATAAGTGCCAAAAATTTTAAATGAATGAGTGATTCACATATATCATAAATTATGTTAATGTCATGGGTGTTCTCATAAAAATCTATCACTTTTTATTGCTTAAGAGATTAGGACAAATTAAGTGACAGGATCTCAAAAAGTATGTCAGAACATCAGAAATATATCTAATATATATTTATATTAGAAGTCCCTATTCCTGAATATTGAAGGTAACATTATTGGTTGTCTGGTCCATTCCCACCCACAAAACAATCCCTACTAGATCTTCATCTCAAATTTGCTAAAACCTTGTAGTGATGGAGAACTGACCTCTGTTACTCACATTTCTTAGTCCCAGTTGGGGCAAACTTGCCTACCCATAAACCTTAAATGTGTATTTTATTTTATTTAAAGTTTCCTTCTGTTTCTAGCTGCCTCTAAGTAAAAAATGTTACAAATAACCTGTTAAAAACTCTACCACATTTCTGTTAATTTTTACTTCTTCTAGATTGAACATCTCAAATTTCCCAAATTTGTCACATTTCATAACTTCTAAGTTCTCTCCACCGAAATATAACAGTCCTGAAGTTGTCTGACAATGGTAGTGAATAATGGGAGGCATGGAACTACTACCTTTTTTGGCTCAAATACTGCCTTTCTACAACTACAGCTAAGTAATCGATGTCCATCACCTTGTTTCAGCATACAATCACAATTTCCTACTCACATTGAACCTATAGGTGACCAAGGTCTAATTTTTTTTGATATTTCATAAAAAGACAAATTTTTTAAAAAGTTATATTTATCTAATTACATTCAAGTGGAAATTTGCTTCTTTTATAGATGAATTAACACAGCCCCGCTTACACATAGCATAAAATCAGAAGATTTTTGTTTTCACACATCTGCTGAAAAGTAAGTCTGAACACTGAGTATGAAAATTTAACCCCGATTATGGACCTCTATAGTAATCTTAAATATCATCTCCATTATTTGCTTTCATCTGATATAATATTTATTCATTTGAGGTTTATTCAAAGTCAAATGTGATAGCTTTACTGTATCATTAAATAATTCACAATAAATTTAACAAGATAGGAAAGTTGGTTTGATAACTTTTCAAGTTATAAAATGGTTTGACTTTAAGAACTTTTGATAATCCTATAGGCAGAAATTTGAAGGTAGGTACAATGTAAAATATTCTTGTACTGAGAAATATGTTTATTTTTGATAGAGAGAGAGAGAGAGAGAGAATTGCCATCTACTCGTTTCCTCTGCAAATGATCTTTAGTATTAGTCTTTATCTAAGTAAAGTACTAGTCCTTAGCTCCTGGTACCAAAGCCAGGAGCTCATAGCCAGGAATTGGGGACTCACTCTAGGACTGGGTAACAAATTACAAATTACTGAGACATTATTGCTGTCTCCAAGGGTCTGAATTAGCAGGAAATTTGAGTTGGGAACTGGAGTCATATATCAAGTCCAGTACTCCAACGTTGGATATAGGCATTTTACCTAGCATTTTAGCCATTAGGTTAAATATCTGCCCCATATCTGTTAATTTTCTTTCACATCAATTCATTCAATTTTAAAGCGTTCATTAGGGTACATTAAAGAATGAATAAACAGAATTATATTCTATTCCTTATGTTTCATATCAAATAGTTTAATTAACTCGGTTCAGTACAGCATGCTGGCTGCGGCGGCCATTGGAGGGTGAACCAACAGCAAAAGGAAGACCTTTCTCTCTGTCTCTCACTGTCCACTCTGCCTGTTTAAAAAAAAAAAAATGAATGCAATTCCTTCCCTAAACCTTAAGGACTCCTCATTTAAAAATCAAGTTTCAAGCCGGCAGCCCATATGGGTGCCGGCTCCAGTTCTGGCTGCTCCTCTTCCCATCCAGTTCTCTGCTATGGCCTGGGAAAGCAGTAGAAGGTTGCCCAAGTCCTTGGGCCCCTTCACCCATGTGGGAGACCCAGAAGCAGCTCCTGGCTCCTGGCTTCAGATTGGCATAGCTCTGGACATTTCAGCCATCTGGGGAGTGACCCAGGGGATGGAAGACTGCCTCTGTCTTTCTTTCTCCCTGCCTCCCTCCCTCCTTCCCACCCTTCCTCCCCACCCCCCGCCTCTGCCTCTCTGTAACTCTGCCTTTCAAATACATAAATAAATCTTGTTTAAAAAAAGTATACCATAGATTGCTACTCCTATAACATAAGTCCTGCTATTATTCTAAATAGACTTCAGAATTCTTAGAGCAGTAAAGTCCATATCCTGTCTTCTTGTCAAATAGCATCTTGGTCCTGCCATCATTCATAACCACAGCTATTGAATCTCCAGTTCAGTGTGCCTTTTTTAGATCTTCAGTTATTCAGTTACATGGCTTCAAAAAAGTGTTGGAAGTGAGAAAAAAAAATTGATACAGAATAGATATTTGTAGTGATGGTGCATAAACATAGAAAGGGTTTCATCTACTCTTTTTTTTTTTATTATTTTTTTGACAGGCAGAGTGGACAGTGAGAGAGAGAGACAGAGAGAAAGGTCTTCCTTTGCCATTGGTTCACCCTCCAATGGCCGCCTCGGCCGGTGTGCTGCGGCCAGCGCACCACGCCGATCCGATGGCAGGAGCCAGGTACTTATACTGGTCTCCCATGGGGTGCAGGGCCCAAGTACTTGGGCCATCCTCCACTGCACTCCCTGGCCACAGCAGAGAGCTGGCCTGGAAGAGGGGCAACCGGGACAGAATCCAGCGCCCCGACAGGGACTAGAACCCGGTGTGCCAGCGCCACAAGGCAGAGGATTAGCCTACTGAGCCGCGGCGCCGGCCCTTCATCTACTCTTATAAACAGGTAAACAGGTGCCAACCCTTGGAAAGAGGACCAGACTCTAAGTAAGCAGAGTGGACACAATTTAATGAAGTCCCGAAAACTAGATATTTCCATTTCATTCTGTGCCAAGTCATTCCTCCAAAGATTTTTGAAAACTGTAAACTGATATGCATGTGAGTCCATATTATGCACTATATGAGGTCAAATTTTAGAAAATGAAGGAACTGTTCATATATGGAAAATAAAATAGCAAAATAGCCATGAGAATAGGTAAAGGGGGAGAAAAGAAAGGTCCACAATGAATTCTGGACCCAATTGTGAGCAGTTGTTGAATGATGTAAAAAGGAACAAAACACAGTGAAATACTTCCATGGAGGTAACGATGATATTCTAACTTCAACATAAAGCGTCCTTCATTGAATTCCATTCAAAACCACGTATCTCTAGGTGGAACACACTGTGTCAGGAGCAGTGAATGCACAAGGGAGTTAAATCCCACTTCCATGACTGCATGGACCAGCAATGGAGACATACACGTGCTAAGCGTGAGACGAAATTCTCTGTGACCCCATCCTCTCTCCTCACAATCTCTGATATGTACCTCTTGTTCACAGCTGGGGTCTACTAAATCTCGGGCTTCCTCTTTTTTTTTTTTTTTAATTTATTTTTGACAGGCAGAGTGGACAGTGAGAGAGAGAGAGACAGAGAGAAAGGTCTTCCTTTTGCTGTCGGTTCACCCTCCAATGGCCGCCGTGGCCGGCGCATCGCGCTGATCCGATGGCAGGAGCCAGGTACTTATCCTGGTCTCCCACGAAGGTGCAGGGCCCAAGGACTTGGGCCATCCTCCACTGCACTCCCGGGCCACAGCAGAGAGCTGGCCTGGAAGAGGGGCAACCGGGACAGAATCCGGCATCAGGCTTCCTCTTTACTACAGGTCTAGCCATACTCCTGAATGTCTTCAATTTCCCTTTGACTCTTGCTCTGTCACCCTTGCTTCACAGTCCCTTGATCAGTTTCAATTTCAATGCTGCTAAGAGCAGATGCAGGTTTTGTGGGACGTGAAACATAGTGCATGCTCTAAGAAAAAGAGCATAATTCTTTAAAAAAGTACTCAAAATTATACTCTTTTGTACTCAGAAATGAGCACAAAGGCATTTCTTTATGATATTTCTACAAAACACTATCAATCTTAAAAATTGTCAAAACCAAATCTTAAAAATGCAGTAAAGTAAAAATAGTTTTATTAACTACTGTTAAATTTTTTATGACTTTTTTTAAATTTACAAATGTACACTCTTAATTACCTGTTGCTAATTCATCAACTTTATTTTTCTGTAGAGGAAATATATTCATTTAGTGTTTCCTCTGAAAAGCTTAGTAAAAATTTTTATTGCTTAATACTCTAGAAACATTTCATAATTAAATATTGTTCATATCACATAAACAATATAAAATTATCTTTTAAATTTGAGAAAACTTTAATCAAGTTCCTCTTATGCAAGGGCTAGAAGTTTTCCTGAACAATTACTAAACGGAAATACATTTTGAACTGAAGATACTTAGCAGGTTACTTTTTTACTAATGTCACCAGCACAAAAGTGGTGAATGACAAGTGAACCTATAGCTTGTGATGGGAGTATTCCTAAAACCCATCTCTGTACCAAGGAGGCCATAACCCAATTACTTGTGAAAGTAACTATGCTTACATTGATATATTCTCATAAATTCAAATGTAATATACCCCTAAATAAACTCATGTTTCTGTGGCCAGTACTCACTGCAACACCATTCAACAAAAGCCAGAGCATGCTAAAAAGGGAGGTAGGAGTGGAAAGCAATTTAATCAAGGACAGTTAACACATCTCATTTTTAAAATTTTATAAAATGTGTGATCGCATCACAAAGGGCCCTCTGCAAAATTCTCACAACAGTCTCTCCTTTGGCAAATGGCCTCTGGACTGTCTTTTCCATTTCTTTCACTCTTTTGATTACTCCCTGTACAAACATGGATCTCTGTGGTTAATAATCTGTGTTACTCTTTCTCTCTCTCCACCCTATTCTTCCATGTTTGTTTAGCAAATTGCAGACCTACTATAAATCTCAAAAGCTGGGAGTAATCCTTGAATTCTCTGCTTCCTTCACCATCTGGTACAATAAATCAACAAGTCTCATCAGATGCCAACACTTGTATTTCTCTCAAATGGTTCCCTGTATTATTGCTACCGATGCAATAATTTGAACAAGAATTTTCTAGGAACAAGGCACCTGAAACATGCACCCAATCAGTGAGTTGATAGTCTTGTGTTCTCAAAGCCATTCTTTGAATCATTTATTAAAAATTCAATTCTAAGCATATCATTCCTCTGCTAAAAACCATCTCAATTTCTTTTCTGCCATCAGATAATGCTAAAGCTCTTTGCTGGCATACAAAACCCTCTAAGATTGATATTGTTCTTTGTGGTCTTAGTTCTTTCCACCCTCAGCTCATATTTTATATTCCAAAACCCCAAAGTATATGTCACTGTCTGTACCTTCCAGAAATACTTCCATTACTGTCTCCAATCACCCCACCCACTCATTTTTTAAAATTTTTCTTATTTATTTTCATTTTGTATGAAAAACAGAGGAACAGAGGAAAAGAGAAATAAACAGGAACAGAGAGAAATCTTCCATCCACTGGTTCTGTTCCCAAAAATGCCTGAAAAAGCCAGAGCTAGACCAAGCCAAAGCCAGGAGCCCAGAACTCCGTCCAGTCTCCCACGCAACTGGTAGGACCCAAGAACTTGAGCCATTATTTGCTGCCTCCAGGAAGAATTAGCAGGAAGCTGGAATAGGAAGTGGAGCTGGGACCTGAACTTAAACATTCTGACTTGGAAGCTGGGTTCCCAAGTGATGTCTTAACCACAGCACCACACAATTCATCCCTCCTACCATCAACTCATTTTTAAAGAATTGACTTAGATATCAGTTTATTAGATAGAGTTTTACTGAGGCCCAAGTACTGAAAAAGTATCCCTCCTCTAAGTTCTTTTATTTTGTGGTAAGGAGTTTCATTTTTATGCCCACCATATAATTATTTTCCTCCCCTATTCATTTATGTATCTCCATCATATGTTATAGTGTCTGACAAATAAAGAACTCAATGGATTTGAATGAATGGAAAACAAAATGTCATGTCCAATGGTACAGGTGTAATCACAGGGCTGAAACAATTCAGAGGAAAGAGAAAGGGATTGTGAGTAGTGTCATGAATTGGGTAGTGTTTGAAATGGATTTTTGAAAGATACACACCATGATGTAAGGTGAAGGGATCATGCATTTCGGAATAGAGATTTAACAAACCATGACCAAAGATCAAGGAGTCTCACTGCAAGAATGCATCAGAAATTAAACTAATGAAAGAGAGCCTGGTAGAATAGAAGAGAGCAAAATACTCTTTAATTTCTGACGTGGATGATGGGTATCAAAGGATAACAAAGAGGACCTAATTAGTTGAATAAACATGTCTTTCTGGTTGAAAACATTATTCTTTATGTGCACAGAAGACATATAAGTAAGAATGTGAAAATGCAAAAAAAAAGAAAAAAGATTTCTAGAAGGAAGGATTCTTAAAATGCAAATTTTTTATAAACATGAGTAGGGGCATTCACATTTTTGTGTTAGTAAATAGCTTCATGAATAAAAAACATTATATGTAAATGATTAAAGAGAAGAATACTAAATATGGAAATATTAAGAACCCAGAAATATTGGTCATTCAATAATTTATTGGGTCATTTCTCCTTTAATTACTGTAAGAGATTCAGTTGAAGCAGAAAATAAGGTATTTTACCTTAAAAGTACTAAAATCCAATTAAAGGAAATAGAGCATAAAAAAGAGAAAGCATAAATAACAGATTTTAACAAATAAAGCATACAGATATGATTTTTTAAAAAGGATTTATCAAAGAACACTTCAGTTGACCTAGATATGAATATTATGTGGAGGGAAGACCTTCCAGCTACAAAGGCACAGATGTTCTGTCAAGTAAAATAGATTCACAGCAAGTCAAGGATGCCTGGAAAGTTCTGTGATGGGGTGGGTCTGACATTGCTGGTGATGAGGACTTCAGATAGAAACCTGTAAGACTAAGATATTTTAGATATATATTCATAGGTAATATGAAAGTGCCTTAAACTTCTGAAAGTGTAAATCACATGAAAAAATTTTCCTCAGTATACAAGTTTATATAGGTTGTCCATTCAGTGAAAACTTAGTTCATAGGATCTCTTTCTTCAATTCATTTTTCTTTACTTCTGTTATTATAATTTTGCTTTGTCTTCACTAATACATGTGTGTGTTAACACACCATCCTGGTCATCCATTTTCTATGTTTTTAATGCGTTTTTCCTGTAGTATTCCTTCTACTCTCACACCAGTTTCTTTACAGATGTATTCTTGTGATATTCAGTCCTCTACACTCCCTGTGGAGTTTGTGTCCTTACATTTCTATTCTGCTGTCATCCAGTCTTTGGATAATATATACAGAAACACTAATATTTTCAAAATTTTCCATAGAAATTGCAGTTTCTTTATGCCTACCATCTTCAATTGGGCATGTGGAACACAAGGAATTATTTTAATTTTCTTGTTGATGTTGTCATTGACAACTGAGAAAATTAAAAGAGAAAAATAAGTTATAAGTAGTTCAAAACAACTAAAACAATACTTACAATTTATTGATGCATTGCTACGTGCTAGCTCTCCCTACAAAAAATTCAACCATATCATTTAATCCTCATAAAAATCTTATCAGGCAGCAATTATTATTATCCTCACTTTATGGATGAGAACTAGGGGGAATTGAAGGAACTAAATAATTCACCAAAGGTCACATATGTTATGCAAACAGAGTTTCACACTTTTGGCTTTCTGACTTCAAAGTCTCACTAAGCTATAATGTATTGCCCTGATTTGTGACTTTTCAAACTCTATCTAAACAGCATTTTTAGAATACAAAAAGCAAAAATGATGAAAGTTATTTTTTCAAGAATCTATGTAGATAAGCTAAGTAATTATAGTGCTTTTCAGAATTCATATATACTACAAAAAGATTTTGAGCTTAAAACAACTCCTAGAATCATTGCATTTTAAGGGGATGTCCTGTGTGATAAATATGATACAGAACATTTTAGAAAAACATTCAAACAGATCTAGATATTTAGCTTTATCCACTCAAGAGCTCACCCTTATCTCAATATAGGAAGAAGGAGAGACAGGCAGAAAAAAAAAAAGAGTGGAGAGGAAGTCAGCTGAAAAGGGATAAACTTGATGATTAAAAGATGAGTTAAATGACCAAATGCAAATAGCAAAACGAGATATGATGAAGGTAATTGTAGCAGAAAGCTTTCTAAAACACTTGTGTAGAAATTTGTAGTATATGATGCCTTTGGATGTAAGGTAGGTTTAGTGAAAATATAACTGGTGGTAGGCAGAATGACACAGGAAAAAGAATACAAAATAAATAAAATCACTTGAGATTTGGCTAATTTCTACATTTATCAAAGTCTTAATTCTTTGTACAAATCCATTCTCCCCAGATCTCTCAATGTTTCTTCAGTTAATCCTTTCCATTTAAGAGTAATCTGACCACAGTTCTCCTTTTACTCAAAAAGACATATCCTAATGGCCCTGACATGACTCACAGCAGCTGTTGGCCAGCCTCTAGCAAGAAAGCCTGAGAGCTGGCACCGCAGCTCACTTGGCTAATCCTCCACCTGCAGCACCGGCACACCAGGGTTCTAGTCCCAGTTGGGGCAGCGGGTTCTATTCCCGGTTGCTCCTCTTCCAGTCCAGCTCTCTGCTGTGGCCCGGGAAGGCAGTGGAGGATGGCCCAAGTCCTTGGGCGCCTGCACCAGCATGGGAGACCAGGAGGAAGCACCTGGCTCCGGGCTTCGAATTGGCACAGCGCGCCAGCCGTAGTGGTCATCTGGGAGGTGAACCAACGGAAGGAAGACCTTTGTCTCTCTTTCTCACTAACTCTGCCTATCAAAAAAAAAAAAAAAAAAAAAAAAAAAAAAAAAAAGCAAGCAAGCCTGAGAAAGTTCATCTTCTTAACTTGCCTTACCTGTAACTTCCACATATCCCCTAAAACAGTGAGGCTGTGTCTAGCTGCTTTCTTTCACTCAGGCCTGTATAAGCAATACGTATGAGTGTTTACCAGGAGTTTTAGTCGTAAGACTAGGAGGAAGGATGGGAAGTTGCTGAGCAACATAGCCAGAGTAAGTAAAGTATTGAAATATCCGTATAAGTACCCCTAGAAGAGCATCCCCTGGTACACAAGTTCTACCATTATACTCTCACCATGTTCTTCCTGATCACTGCATCTGCCATGAAGAAGATAGAAAACAACAGCACATTTGTGTTCACTCTGAATATCAAAGCCAACAGGCACCAGATCAAACAGGCTATGAGGAAACTCTGTGACATTGATGTGGCCAAGCAATACGCTGGCCAGGCCTGATAGAGACAAAGCCATGTATTTCACTAGCTCCTGATTATGATGCTTTTAGTGTTGCTCACAAAACTGGGATCATTTTGTAACCACAAAAATCAAATAGTTGGCAACTAGGAAGAAAATAAGTATTTCTGTTGAAAGAAGCTGCATAAACAGTGTACAAATGCTCAGGAGAAATTTTATCCATTCATAACAAAAGGTAAAATGATGAAACAAAGTCACAGTCTGATTTCCCTCCTCCAAATTAAGACATTCATGTAATAATAGAGTAGGAAATATCCAGAACAATACTTTGATGATCTGCGTTAGGCAGGAAATCAGTGAGAAAAAAAGGAGCCCACAGGTTTCTAATAGCTTCTGTCTCATTGCTCTGCCAATTCCACACACCCACTTTCCCACGATACACCAAAGCCTCCTCCAAAATGAAAAAGACACCAAGATACTGAACCTCACGGGAGACATCATGAAAACATTCCTGGAGCACCTTGCACACACTGAAGCCAATTCAAACACCACCTTGTTTGTATATTCAATTAAGGCACCACTCCTACCCAATAGAAGGGCTGTTAAACTGTGAAGGGTGCATTTCTCTCCTCATGGAACATGTCTCCTCATGGGACCATCCATACTGACATCTGAATATGTAGTATTTTTCTACCTCTTTAAATAAATCCCACTTCCATTCTCAAACTTAAGCTCCTCTGGGATATGAAAAGGACAAAGGAAGGACTATATTTCCGGGGTTCTGACAGATGAAAATTTTCAGGGAAGAAGTGAAAAAAAAGAAAAACAAAAACACTATGAAGACTCCAGGGAACAAGAGGCAAGAAGACAGAGACACTATTGCAGCCAGACACATAGTGCAGCCTGCTGCTAGCTATGAACCGCCATCTTACTGCCTCAAGGTAGGAAAAAATTGCCATATGCTCTGCTACCCACAGTTTTAGCTGAGAGAGAACTCCGCAGTCACCCACTGACTTTTACTTCAGCCTGGAACGATGACTATGTTCTGAGCACTGCAAGGCGTGGAGCAGGGAAGCTGCATAGCTTGCCCTTCCTCTCTCACCCACCTATACAAAGTGCCATAGTGGGCAGCAGAAAGTTCTTCAGTGTATCTGTCTGTATTCTGCTTCTACCAGCACTGTGGTCAGAGTCAGGGAGTTGTTTAGGGAAAAGGATGGATCCCCTGCATCCTGCAACTGTGGGAGTTTTTGGACATTAGCCCCAGAGCTATGCTCACTCTCTCTACATGGGCCAGGGGAATTTACTTAAACTGCTGGGAGCAAATACCAGAAATAACCCATAAAAAATTAATTCCTACACTGGGAGATCTGAGTAATGACCCCACCACACCCTGCAACAGAAGGACTGTAATAATTCTTTCTAAATTTCTCAGTGCCACTAGGATGTACCTGGGAGAGATAGGGAAGAACCTACCCACATTCCACTTTTCTGGAATTGTATCTTCCACTGTAAAATCTGTATACCTGTAGTCACCAACAGGGTTCACGTCACAGCCTGTAGTCCTAAGACTAAGGTTACTGATATTATAAGTCACAGCACCAGTTAGACTCTCATAGAAGGACCTGAGGAAGGGTCCATCTATATCACACAGTACCAGAACCAATAGCAATTGGTGTCACAAGCCCTGGAATCACTCAGACTTGCCAATAGCAAAAGGGGAAGCCACCCTTGTCTCCCTCAATACCAAGAATAAGGCCCTAGCTACCACATTTACCAGGAGGCTGATGCCAAATTCTCTTTGGGCAAAAGATACACACTCAATGAAGCCCTTATTCATCTCAAAGTCACATTTCTGTCCCTAAGAACTGCAGCAGACTAGACCACTGTGTCACTTATAGACACAGCTGACCTTGATAAAGATAAAAGAAATCACTCAGAAACTATCCTCCTTAGCTCACTTAGAACCAAAGATAGCACCTCATTCTTGTCAGAATGGCTAAAATCCAAAACACAGAATGTAAACAAATGCTCGCGAGGATGTGGGGAAAAGGGAACACTTACACATTGTTGGTGGGAATGTAAATTAGTGCACCGTTGTGGAAAACGGTGTGAATATTTCTTAAAAACTAGAAATAGACTTGCCTTGTGATCTAGCAAACCCACTACTGGTATATTCCAAAAAGACTAAAATATGATGTATCAAAGAGATACCTTCACCACCATGCTTGTAGCAACACTGTTTACAATATCCAAATTTGGAATCAACCAAGGTGTCCACCATCAGATGAATGGATAAAAAAAATGTGGTATATGTATAACATAATATTACTTAGCTATAAAAAAGAATGAACTTCTAAAATTTGTGGCTAAATGGATGCAACTGAAGGACATCATGTTGAGTGAAATAAGCCAGACCCAGAAAGACAAGTACTGCATGTACTATGGGAGCCAAATCAAAACACAAACCAAAAAAAAAAGTACAACAAAAGAAAGAAATGTCTGTGTATATCAATATTGCTGCAAATAAAGTCCTGTAAAACTTTGTTTTATACTTTGGTGAAACCAATCATTAAGAAAGTTATACTACTATAGTTTTAATTATTTTTGATTACTTTAAAATTTTTCTGTATGTGGATGAAATGGTCACTTTCCCATTCAATTATTATTTGTAGCCATTGTCTATATTTCCACTAAACTAGGGTGTTTTTGTTTTTAACTTGTTAAATTTCTCATTCAGTGAAGTGTTAAGCCTTTTTACTGTAATGTAAATTTAAAATATGTTATTTCAAAAACTAAAAAAATCAGAATGGAAGGGAGAAGGAAGGAAGATGGGAAAGAGAGAGGAGAGAGAATTATATTCTTATAATTTGTTAAAATCTAATTAAAATTTGAAATAAAAATATTTAAAAAATTTTAAATTAGTATAAATACATGCCCTGGCATTGGGTGAATATACATTTACTATAGCCACATCTTTCTCTTTAACTGACCCCTTAATCATTACATGATACCCTTCATCTCTTTTAACAGTTTTTGTGTTAAAGTCTATTTTGTCTGACATTAGGGTAGCTAGACTTCTTCATTTTGCTTTCATTAGCATGGAGTATCTTTTTCTATCCCTTCACTTTCTGTGTTTGTTTTGTTGGTGATTAGTGTTTCTTGTAGGCAGTAAGTAATGTTGGCAGTTAATACAGAATACAAAGAATGTGTAGGAATAAAGAGGACATTTTGGAATATGATTGCTGTATTTTCACCCTTGTTTGTACTTCTATGGAACTGTGGTCTTCCTACTTTTTACACTTTGGATATTATGATTAGTGGTGAATTAAGCCTGTGAATACAGAGTAGATTAAAATTACATCTTTGCACAAACTGATGAAGAGAGTTCAAGGAAGGAGAGGGATGGGGGAGTCAGGGAAGTGTACTTGTCTTCTTGGAATTGTACCTAAGGAATGTATAAAATCTGTTTTCTTTATATAAATAAAAAAAATTCAGAAATAAAGCACAGTTGGGGTCCTGTAATTCCCACAATACTGGGAAAAGAAACTAAGTTGTTCTTTTATGTTTCTGCCTTCATGAAGTTCTGTTGTCAAAATCTAATTCTCTGCCAAATCCATTTCCTCCTTCACCCTGAGATGCACTAACTTTTAAAGAAAACATTGAGAAAATCAATACATATTTCACCAACACAAATAATTTTTAAACTTCTTGAGTTATAATACCCTATCATTGATTTTTGGGACATTGTCCATCTTCTTACAGCACTACATAGATGACAGTTTTCTCAAACTTATACATCATCTTTTTGCTAGGACCCTAGCATTAAAAATATTTTATAGCTTAAATTATTTCCCTCGATAGCATAATAATGTACATATATTTACTCATATTGGTCTTTCTTATCTCTTCCTAACTATTTTGGTGAACTGTTATTCTTATAAAATTTATTTATTTATTTATTTGGGAAGCAGAGAGAGCGCTCCAATCTCCTGATTCACTCCACAAATGCCCCCAGCACCCACTAACTGGGGCCAAACCTAAGCCTGGAAGCAATTCAAGTGACTCAGGTAGATGGCAGGGACCCAATCACTTGAGTCATCTCCACTGCTTCTCAGGGACTATATTAGCAAAAAGCTGAGAGGAGTTGAGTGTCTAACCCAGACACTTTGATTTAGTAAGCATATGTCAAACACTAGGCTAAAGTTTTGCATCTGAATTTTTATTCTTGTCCTCAACTACCTAATGTCATAATGGTAAATAATTTATTCTGAGATTTGGAGCCAAATGGTATTGGCTGTATTTTGTATGAGTAGCAGCGTTCGATAGTGGTTAGTTGTACACTCTCTGGAGTCAGACTACTTAAATTTGATTTTCCATTCCTTCTTTTATGAGTTGGTAACATAAGCAAGTCAGCATTAACAGGATTTTTCTTTGTCTCAATTTTTAATATTAAATTTACCAACTTCACAGGGTTGTATTTAAGACTATCTCAGTTAACATAAAGAAAGTACTTAGAATAGTACATGACATATGTTATTCATTATGTGCTTGTTAATACTATTTATGTTTAATTAATGCCTTACCTAACTAGATGATTAGGAGCTTGTAAGCTCAATGCTGTTCTGATGAGCACACACATGTCATTCGCAGAATGATGTCCTGCTATATACCAACCCTGGACATCTGACACCTTGACACATAGATTTTCTGGCATCCCAAATTTGTGAGTAGTCTTGGCTCTTCTGAAGACCCCTTGTTGGTTTTGCATCTGGACATGGTGACCCACCACTGTGTGATGTACAAAGTGTCACTGAAGCCTGCAGAGGAATCATTCAGCGTAGGAAAATGTCAGGTTTTATTGTTCCTGTTAGGGAACAGACAGAGAACAAATGACCTAACTCTCTCCTGTAACATTATAATTTGGATTCTGCTTCGGGGTATGAAATTGCCTGAGCTACAAAGGGTCAGGAAAAAGTGTATTATCTGCAAGTGATACTGACTCTTCAGCTCTGTGGTTCTCATATCTTCTCAGTGGTAATAAACTTGACTTCCGCCTCATCGCACGTACATCAGAATCAAGGCACCTGTCATGATTATGAAGTTTGTCTTTATCAGCTGCTTTGAAGTTTTTTCCGAATGATTGCTTAACAATATTTATGTTCTCAGATTCCCTTAAAAAGAAATATCGTTTAATTTTCACCCCATGCCCATTAATAGACTATATAGAAGAAAAAAAAAAATCATGAGGACTGTCCTTGTATTGGAACAATGTTGTTGGCATTGATGAAATTCCAAAGCCACATGTAAAACACAATGATTATGACACTGGAACCTTATTTGCATATTTTACATATACAAAATACATAAGTTACTGTGTATAAAAATATTCTATAAGGGTACAAAGGAATTCTCTTCATCTGTTAGGTGAACTATGTACTGAACTATTCTGTGAACTTAGGGCAGAGTCTGTCATTTAAACTGGATGTTTCCTATGCTCTGTAGGAACTACCTAGAATAATATAAAAGCTTAGCAAATGCTTTTAAAGGAAGTAAGTGAATAAATTCTAAGAATAAAATATATCCTTTTATAGCGCCATTGCTTAAAAAGTTAATGCCATTGTACAAATTTTAAGCAATGCTCCCATTAGAAGAATGTTATTAAACATATTCTTTCTGAAATGAAAAACAAATTCTTCCTTTATTATTGTATTTTCAGGGATACATTTTAGGTTATACGAAGTCTACTATCAATCAGATCATAGCAAAAACAAAATCATTCTTTCTTAAGTGTACACTTAGAAGATATAGAAAAATAATACCCAAGATAAATTGTGGGAACAAGACAGGTAACATAAAAATGTATTAAAAGTTGGTTTGTGATTTTTTTAAAAAAAAGTTTCTCATCAGTTGGAAGTACTTTGGCTTCTTTATAAAAATGACTTGAAACACTTTTACTAATCTTGAGGTTTCCGGAGCAGGATCTCATAAATAGGCCAGTATACATGAAAATTAAAAAGTAAGAAACATCAGATGAGTAATTTGTATCCAAAATGTACACTGATGTATTGTTTTAAAACTGTCCCAGTAAAGCAAAGCAATGATTTGACCTAAAGGATATGGTTATCTTTTCCTGCACCTCCCCTTAGCTGATTTCTAACAACTGTTTTTGTTACATTGCTAAAATCAAATAAACATTGAAAAGCTGTATTCAAATTTCAGAAAAATAACAACTGGAAGAACACGAAGATCCCTTGTAAATTAATCTCTCTCACTTCAAGAGTATGTGTGAACAGACTTAGTGAAGAAGAAGCAGGAAGGAAAAGGAACTGTAAATTGTAACTTCCATATGCTGATGAAAATTTAATTAACCTGAAATATAATCTGTTAAAAAATGTAAAGTGTTGTTAATAGTTGTGATGCCTATTTTTCAAATTCATTAGCTTACTAGGCTAATCCTCCGCCTGCAGCACCGGCACCCCGGGTTCTAGTCCCAGTTGGGGCACCAGTTCTGTCCCGGTTGCCCCTCTTCCAGTCCAGCTCTCTGCTGTGGCCCGGGAAGGCAGTAGAGAATGGCCCAAGTCCTTGGGCCCTGCACCCACATGGGAGAGCAGGAGGAAGCGCCTGGCTCCTGGCTTCGGATCGGCGCAGTGCGCTGGCCGTAGCGGCCATTTGGGGGGTGAACCAACAGAAAAAGGAAGACCTTTCTCTCTGTCTCTCTCTCTCGCTGTCTAACTCTGCCTGTCAAAAAAAGAAAGTTATGTAGCCAAGTGTTCCTCAGGTTTTAGATGATTGTCGTCAGTGGCCTGAGCCACATTTTAACCCCTTGGATCTTCTTTATTTGCAGGGTCTCATCAAGCTTTTAGAAGGCTAGTGGTTGCTCAGGATATATAGAGATGGAAAGGGAGCAGAGTGGTTGTCAAGTTACTGATCACCTTCCCCCTAAAAGAATGTTAACCTCAAGTCAATATGGGAATCTCTAAGAGTTTTTAAAATTATGATTGTTGAATCCTATACCCCAAATTCTCAGTTAATTGATCTGATTACGGCACAGGCAGCAAAGTCTTTAAAAGTTGCAACTGAGTATTTCTAGTGTGCAACCAATTTTGAGAACGACTGATATACAGTAAATGGGAAGAAAGATGTAAAGAATGGCTAAAAACAGAACTTTAATAAAAAAGATCTACTCTAATTTAATAATTCTTTAGTCTCTCTTAAATTCACAAAAAATAGACTCTTTGCTAATTATGTTCATTTGGGACTGAAAGCAACATATTTATATTAAACACAATTTTTTGTCTTATTAAAATGATCCATTAAACTTTATTTAACTGCACTAGTCATGAAATAACCTAACTAACCTATTACCAGCAAAGAACTGTCCTAGTGTTAAGGACATTCAGAGATGAGTAAAATATGATAAACATTTTCAAGTAGCATGTAAATGGTAGAATATTATCTATAACACCTAGAACTATATTTGTACATAAATCAGACTGAAGAAGAAGTTAATGATTATTTGAACAAGAAATGAGTATTCCATGAGTTCTAGTAATAGTTATGAAAATGATTTCAGAATCAGCATTACTGTATAGACATATACCACTACATCTGATTGGGCCTAAGAAAATGGAGAAGCGAAACATTTGCTGATGAATTGGAGCTATATGTGATTTGCCATTCTGGGCAGCTGGACAAGTGTCTTGCTTTCAAGCATAGGCTTTGATATCTGAAATGGTTGGTTAAAAGTCTCAATAGTCTACAATACTTATCTGTGAAGGTGCTTCCTAGGTGCTAGATTTATTTAAAGTTTTAAATTAAGAATATAATAATACATAATAAATTCATGAGTTGATTTTAGATTTGTTAGATTAGTGTTACCCAGCAAAATCTGGCTTAATATATTATTATGAATTATGTTCTGGTTTGTAGAGTAGACATATATCATGTGTGTTTATATGATTATGTGCTGTATAAGGACGTTACATACGTATAGTGATAGAAAGCAGCTTTGTTGACTAGAAGGGACTGAAGCAGTGTGGAGATATGCTAGTGAAGGAATAGGGGCACTAGTAGTCTTTTTGGGGGAAATAGCTATAGTTTACTGTCTTGATTCTAGTAATGATTTCTCAAACATATACATATTTCAAAATTTATCAGAGTTCATACTTTTTTTTAATTTAACTTGTTATTTATGTATTTCACTGTAGTGCTGTGACAACAAAATGACATATGTGTACCAGAGCATACATACATCAACAGTAAGATGTAACCTTTCATTACATCACTGCTAGAATATTTAGCTTTTTGTAGGAGACATAAGCATGTAAGATGGCCACACCAAATAATTTTGGTTTTTTTCTTAATCTTAAATTTTTTAGCAATAATACTTTTATCAATGTCAATATTAATAGAACTATAAGTTATCTGGGTGATGGGGTACATGTATGTGGGAATCATTCAACTGCATCATGTTGTAATTGTTGCTAGAGTAATCTCACACACACCAATAAGAAACTGTCACCATAATTAAGGGCTAGCTACTGTTGTTAGTTGCACAATGATGAAGTTCTTTTGAAAATATTGGTTAGCCCACATATATGTGAAAAATGCCCTTTCTACTTATACAGAAGAAAAAAAAATTCAGAGAGTTATTTTTGGCCTTGCTATGTCAAAAAGTCAACTGTACAAAGATCTAAGTTAAACTAAAATTATAATTTTAAAAGTCTATTAAAAACAAAAATGTCATCTATTTTATTATCAATTATGTAAAGGCTTTAAAACTATTGCAAGAAGAGTTTATTTTTAGAAGTAAGGGGATCACTTCTTGGCTTTTTGGCTAAGATTAAGTGTAGAAAAAAGGGGAAAAAGACTGCTGTTTTGTTCATTACCATGAAAGTTTTATATTCTCTGACATCATAGAGGTATTCTTTTATGTTAAATTTTGTATTTAAAACTTTAATCAATTTTGGAGTATATTTGATGTATCAATGATAGGTTTAAGGATATGGTCTAATTTTTCTTTTTCCATATGTAAAATCAGTATTGTTAATCCCATCTCTTAAAAAATAATCCAGATTTCCCTATTGATTTGTCATGCTCCCTCTGTCATAAATCTAGGTCCTACATATGCGTTGGTCAGCTTCTGTGCTCCTGGTTTTGTTTGCTGTATTTTCTCTCCCTGCATGAGTGCCACACTGTTTGAACTATTATAGATTTAGAATGAGTCTTTGTATCTGTGAAGACAAGTGACTCTTTCTGTTCTATTTGAATATTGTCTTTGTTATTGAACTTTTGATTTTCAGCATGAAGATCAGAATATGTGTAAACGTACTGTATAGATAAATCAAAAAATCACACTGTACCCATATAAATATGCATAATTATTACCTGTCAATTAAAAATAAAAAGAATTTATAGATAAATTCATGTTTCATACTGAATTTTAGGAGAATTGTGTACAGTATAATGCTAAAATCATCATGTCATAAGAGTTAAGTCAATATTTCCAACACTTATAATAATTGCTTAGATCTGAAATACTGAAAAACTTGCCAATTCTGTGAAATTCATAATATGGCACTGAATATGTACCAAACACACAAAAAGCCCAGTGATTTTCCTATGAATTGTGGGTCAGAGTGGCAGAAGCACCAAAAACAAAGCAAAGCAAAACAGATTCAAAAGGCAACAATAATCAGAATGCATAACAACAGGAATTCTCTTTCATTGCTGATTGGAATACAAAATGGTAAAGCTACTAGACAGTTTTATAATTTCTTGCAAAACTATAAACAGTCTTATCATATGATACAACATTTGCTTACCCAAAGGAGTTGAAAATATATATCCACCTAAAAACCTGCACACAGATGTTTAGAGCAGTTTTATTCATAACTGCCAAAACTTGGAAGCAACCAAGATATCCTTCAGTTACCACCAGGACAAATAAACTGCTCTATAATGATGATGAGATAATCATTATTCCCACTGAACTAGGTTCTTTTCATTTTTATTTATTGAACTCTTTACTCAGTGGAGCATTAAGCATTTGATTTTAATGTAAATTAAAAACATGCTTTCTGAAAAACTAAGAAAGAGAGTAGGCAGGGAAGGGAGGATGGGAGAAGGAAAGGAGAAAGGAAATAATATTATACTTTTAGAATTCTGTCTATGAACCACATTGAATCTGTTCTCTTTGTATTAATAGCACATGAAAGTAAAGTTAATTAAAAGAGAAGGATCACATCTTCCAACCCATGAAAATATCTGAAGAAAGCTTACACCCATGCTACTAAGTGAAAGAAAGCAATCAGAAAAAGCAATATACTATATGATTACAATTCTGGAAAAGCAAAATGATGACAGCAATAAAAAGATCAGTGATTCCCAGGAGCTAGAGGGAGCAAGCAGTGAACAGGAAGAACACTGAGGGTTTTCAGGGCAGTGAAACTGTATAATATTTTGATGGTGGATATACATTATAAATTTGTCAAAATTCAGAGTATACACCATGAGTGATCCCTAAATGTACACCTTGAGCTTCCAGTGACAATGATGTGTCAATGTTTCATTGCTTGTAACAAATGTTCCACTCTGGTGTGGGATGTTGATAGTGGGGAGGTTGTGAGTGTTTGGGACAGGGAATCTATGAGGACTCACTATACTTTCTGATGAGTTTTTCTGTGAACTTATAATTGCTTTCAAAAATAAAATCTACTTAAAGACAACAAAACACTTGTGTTTTGTGAAGGGTGAAAAGACATCAGAAAACTTTAGTTCATGTCCACCTCCAGAGATAAAACAAGATGTTGTTGCTGCTTAAGATTGTTCTTTGCCTATGAAGAGTTTTTTTTCCACTTTATCATCATTGGTTTTTGATACTCTACACTCTTCCAAATCGTTGTGGAAGATAAAGGAGATATCAGACGTGGATCCACACCACTTGTTCTTGGCTAAGACCTGGCAAGAGGTCCAAAAGAGTAAGGAAAGATGAAAATTAATTTCTAGGAAACCAACTAAACTATTTGTCCAGGGCCATGGGAAACATCTCTGAGAACCCACATTCTGGTTTCTTTATTATATCTTCCCCTCATGAATGGTTCTAAATATTTCTTGCTCTGAGAACATCTCATATAAATGTGAACTCCCTTCTTCCTCAACTAGGAACTGCCAAGAGTGGTATGATCAGGCACCTTACAAATGATTTTTCAAATGGCATGTTTAAATAAATTTTCAAAAAAGTAGTTTTTACAATTTTGTTTTATAAGGCAGAAATGAAACAAATATATTCTATCCTAGAGCTCAGGAGGCTTGCACTACTCTTGTAAGGCTTGGTGGGAACATAAGGTCAGATGTGCTGTAATAGTGCCTAAAAGAGCAGGCTTGTACCAAGTAGGTTTGAATGATGGAAAAGCAATGGAGTCTTCAGCACTAATTCTATATGCACCAAATAAAGATGCACTGAAAAGCAAGAACATCCTACCATCACTGTCTTTCATCATTCAAGAGGTACCATGTCATAGTACTTAAAGTACCCAATAGTCAGACTGCCTGGATTCAAATTCCAGATCTAATATTTACCATCAGACAGATATAGTCAGGTCATTTGATCTCTTAGTTTCCCTATCTTTTTTTTTTTTTTGGACAGGCCGAATTAGACAGTGAGAGAGACAGAGAGTTATAGACAGAGAGAGAGAGACAGAGAGAAAGGTCTTCCTTCCGTTGGTTCACTCCCTTAATGGCCGCCACGGCCGGCACTGCACCGATCCGAAGCCAGGAGCCGGGTGCTTCCTCCTGGTCTCCCATGCAGGTGCAGGGACCCAAGCACTTGGGCCATCCTCCACTGCCCTCCTGGGCCACAGCAGAGAGCTGGACTGGAAGAGGAGCAACTAGGACTAGTACCTGGCGCCCTAACCGGGACTAGCACCCGGGATGCCGGTGCCGCAGGTGGAGGATTAGCCAAGTGAGCCATGGTGCCGGCCAGTTTCCCTCTCTTAACAAAGAAATCTGCATCCAAGAGTTATTATAAGGATTACTATAATGATATTAAATATGGAATACTTAACCCCATAAGTGTTAGTTTTTAAATCATTATTACTCGTAGTAATGCTGTAATTATCAAGATCCCTGGGTGTGAAAGGAAATAAAGCAAGGTTAAAATTATGATGATCTTGGCCCGGATATGTTTTAATCTTAATTTATTGATGATACTGCTGGAAACCATACTAGACAGATTATGTTATGAGATGAAACAGAAAATCAGAAGTGTACTTATTTCAATGATTTCATATGTTTCTCACTTGTACATTATGACTAATCTTCATCTAGATCTAGATCTATTTATTCATTCACTTATTGTTTGCTCAGCAAATCATTTATAAGTTGCTTAAAACCTATTATGTGCCATTGTGTTAGGTTTGACAACTCAAAGCCTATCAAACATTGTATCTGCCACTGAAGACATGCAAACAGTTATCATTAATGAGGACAGCATAATTGAATGCTTATTGCAAGGAGAATCACAGCAGTCTTCATAGGGCCAGTGATATCTGATCTGCGGTTTGAACAATGAGCAGGAATTTGAAGATGCAATAGAGGAAAATGATACCCCACAGAAAGTGAATAGAACATGACAGGATTCAGGGATAGGAGTGTGCCTTACCCAGGGCACAGAGAGATATTTACAGTGCTTGAGTGGAAGGCTTTGTCTTTGGAGGAAAGCAAGCAACAGGACATTGCAAAGGCAAGTTGGGATGTCACAGTGAGGAACTCATACCAAAGAGCATAGACTGAATTGTGTAGTTGAAGTAGAGTTAAGAATCCTTCGAGTATGAGATACCTCTTTTTCATAGATTGTCTCGGCTTTCTTTGCATAAAAAACTGCCAAAAACTCAATGGCTTAAAACAATACAAGTATATTATCTCAAAATTTTCATGGATGAAGAACACAGCCTATTATTATTGGATCCTCAGCACTGTACTTTGCCAAACTGAAAGCATTGTGTTAACTGGATGTATATCCACATGAGACTCAACTAGAGAAAAGCTCTCCCTCCCACTGCTTAAGGTAGTTGGCAGGATTCATTTCTTGCTGGGGATGACTGATGTTTTCTTGCTGTCTGCTGGCTGCAACCACTCTCAGCTTCTAGTCATGTGGTTCTCCTTACAACATGGCAGCTTACTTCTGCCAGGACAGCAACAGAATCTCTCTCAGGCAGGCTTCAAACCTCTTTCTTCAGGAAGAACCCAGTTCTTTTAAAGGCTCCCCTGCTTGGATCTGGCCCAATAAGGACAAACTGTTTTGATCTTCTTAAAATCCATTGATTTGGGATCTTAACTGAATTTGCAAAGTTCTTTGATGTTTATCACACAGCACAATCTAATCAATAGCATGACTACCCTGTTATAGTCACAGAGTCACACACATGTGAGGAGCAGATGATACCCATGCATACACATGGATGGGATACTTATCATCTTAGAATTTTGCCTACCATATGGACTTTCTGCTTTTGTGGACCAATGGACTTTGATTTCCATAATACCATCCTGAGAGTCTTAAAAAGCCTAAAACAATCATTCTGTTTCCTCAATCCTTTCACACATGTTCCCATCATGTTAAATGGGGTGTCTGGTTGACTGGGGTACCAGGTATTACCTTACAGTAAATCTTATATATTTTTTTGCTTCTTTTATGTTTCACTATGGAATAGCTGTGAGTAGGCCTGGGTATCTATGACCAAAGTAATTTTTCAGTCATATCAGGCATGGATTAATAGGTATGTTGGAAATAATTTGCTAGTTTGAAGCAAAATTTTAAAAACCCAAACAAAAATTTAAATTAAAAAAAGTCTTTTTATGGTCATTTTATCAAAAGCCACAACTGCTCCATTATATACATCTGTCATTTTGTACAAAGTATGAATATAGAGATGAATTTTCCCAAGTATTAGGGGAAAGCTAGTAAAATGTGTTTAAACATTTATAGATTGAAGCTCTTTTGAAAATAATTTGAATCTGTGGTAGCATCTATTCTTTGTCAGATATAAATCCAGGCACACAATGTAGGCAAAGGCCAATCTCTATTGTCCTAGTATCAATGAAAATGTTGTGGAGACAGTTTCACCCAAAGGCAATGGAGCAAAATAAAAACAATCAACTTCCTTGAGTCCCTCTGTGCCTCTTTCTTGTTGCTATTGAGGGAATCTAGAATGTGGGGGCAATTAAGTGTTCCAAAAGGACACGAAGGAGTAGAATAGGCCTGGGTGATGTGAGGGGGCTTTTGAACATGGCAGGCAATTAAGCTTGCTGGTGAAACACTGTGTAGAAAAAATTTTTGTTGAATAGTTTCTGATAGATAGCCTTGAAAAAACTTAAAATGAAAGAAGACAGAAAAAGGATCATCACCTATGGATGACTTCCATAAAGATAGAAGAAATTTGGGGTTACAAATGTGTTCCATGTTTCGTCAGTTCCAAGTGGGCCTGCTCTTCTTAGGGTATAACCCCTTGTGGTTACTGTGTGTGTGTTTGAGATTTTCCTTAAGGGAGTATGCTGAATAGATGTTTTGTCCTTAGCTGTGTTTACTTGAACTTTATGTCAGGATTTGGTTTGAAAGAATGTAGAGCAATCATGCCTTTATGCCTTAAATGCATTTTATTAAAGTTCTCTCCTCTGCTGGACCAAGAGCCACAAGTGAGGGACATATATGAGTTTAGTTGCTTCCTGTCACATGCTACGTTTTCATTCTTTTAACCACAGCCTATAGCAGAGTGTGATGCTAAGTTCCTAATATTTGATAATTATATAGACATGGTTCAGATCCAATCTCTGGTATATACTGAATCTGTAGCTTTGTCAAATTAATGAAAAATTCTAAATATCAATTTATGGTCTATAAATTAAGGGTAATATCTAAATGTTCTAGAATTATTAAAGAATTAAATAATGAAATGTGCACCAAATAACTAGCCCTGGTGAGTATGTATTATTATTGTTATTATTATGTCTTCATTATGACTCGTCAACTGGAGAGAGATGTTACCCCTTCCCACAACCATTACTTATAAAACACACTTAATGGCTTTTTGTGTTATGCACTGCTGTATCATCTCAATAGTGTGGTCACACATCAATAGTAGTAGAAGTCATTCTCTAGAGAAGAGCTATGAAAGTAGATAAATAGGTTAAGTCATCTGGACTTACATTATTTTCTTCAAAAACAGTGAGGAAATAAAATATAAATGAAGGCTACAAAATGATCATGTAAATACTAGTGCATTTCTGACTACATCTAAACTCATGAATAATATAACATGAATAATAATATAATAATATAAAAACAAAATTTTGTGTTTATCAGGGAATATTTTCCATATCTCATGAATCAGAGTATTCAACTCAAAGAGTATGAGCTTTGTACCAAAGAAAAGTTATCAGGATGGATATGGAAGTGTACACCAGGGCTTTGAAGATGGCTACTGCCCTGGATTCCTGGTAGGAGGGTTTCTGTAGTGAGAGAGAAAGCCAGCAAGCAGGCATCTGTTAGTCAGGGTGCACTCCTGCTGATTTTGAACTTTGGGATTCCTTCCTACTTGTTCATTCTGAGGACTCTTCATCCCTAGTAAACCTTCGCTTAGGCAGAAAGTTCACCCTGAAGGCCTACCTCCATCTTTGCACTCTATTCAGAAAGAGGTCTCCTTCACACAAAAACTGCAAACTGCAGGGAGTTCTACATTCTCCTTATGAGGAGGTCCGTTCTGAGATCTGGGCATTCTCTAGTCAGGCTCAGAGGACATTTTTTGTTAGAAGACACTTGCACCTTGCAGTCTCAGAGTCCTTGCTCCTTGTGACCAAATTTGCCCTCTCCAACCCAGCCCTCATTGACAGAAAAATTACCTATGGAAGTAAATTGAGTAACTGTTATTTGCTTTCATTATTTAGGTAAAAAAACACACACACATTTATAATAAATTCTACCTTTTATATAAATTATGAGTTACATATGTTCCATTTTCTTTTCAGTTTGCAAAAAGTTTTGAAAACATGTAATTTGCATGAGATTTTAAATTTCTGAATATTACTTAGAAATATATTTAGTCTGACCATCCTAGGCTCTAGCCCTTGCCATCATTGCTGGAAGCCAGGTGGCCACATGACCCAACCACCAGTGTCAAGCTCCATCCACATCCTAATGGGATTCGCTGCTCCTACTTCCCTGCCCACCCCCCGGCAAAGTTTTAAAAGGACCTGTTGCTGAACACGTGGTGCTCTCTCTAAATTTATGTCTCTCTCTTTCTCTGTCTCTCTCCCTCGCCATCTCCTGACCTCTGTCTCTGTCTTACACTCTCTTCCCTCTTTTCCTTCTTCGCCCCTTCCCTTGGTTTCCCCCAATAAACTCTTTCCCTTAAAAAAAAAAAAAGAAATATATTTAGTCTGGAGTAACAGCATCACATCAAATTACTCACAAATTTTATTAAATCTTGAGCTTGATAAACTGATATTTTAATAGTCTGAATGCTGTCCTATACTCAACTGTTCTCTTCACTTTTGAAAGAAATCACTTATATTATATAGCAGATATTTACTTGTATTTGTGTCAGTTATTTACTTGTATTTGTGCCAGTTAACAAAACATATGACAATCATGAAGCATGGGTAATTGTCATCTGTCACTCCTTACCAAGGGCTCCTGTGATGATTGTGCACTGCTCTTCCTTTCTATAACTGTGTGTGAACACCAGAAAGATGAGGAGAAAAAAAAACTGCAAAAACTATCCAAAAATTTTTTGGTAATACTTGTATTGTATTTTGAGTACCCAAAACCCAAAGAGAAAATATTTCAAAGAAAAGGCATAATAAACAGAAGAATATACCATAAAATTTCATTCAAAAGAAACTTCTACCAATAGTTAAAATGATACTGAAAGTAGGTGAAATGGAATTCTCCAGAGACTTTTTTGGAAACCCAAAAAATGTTTATTGGTTGCCATCTTTGAGTGCTTACATTCCCCTGTGAGCAGAGAGATGAATGAGCTAAGGAACTTGTTAGACTGATTCCCATCCTCACTCTCCTGTGACTTGTATATTTTAATGTGTAGTTCAGTGTGAATTACTGATATGACTAGTGCTCAAACAGTATTTGGCACTTTGTGTTCTGTGTGGGGGCAAACTGATGAAATCTTTACTTAACATATACTAAACTGATCTTCTGTATATAAAGATAATCGAAAATGAATCTTGATTTGAATGGAATGGGAGAGGGAGCGGGAAATGGGAGGGTTGCGGGTGGGAGGGAAGTTATGGGGGGAAGCCATTGTCATCCATAAACTGTATTTTGGAAATTTATATCTACTAAATAAAAGTTTAAAAAAGTCCAAAAAAAAAATAAAAGTAGAGACACGAGTACTTAGGACAACAAAATGACATCCAAAAGCTTACTTTCCAATATAGCTTTGTTTCCTGTACAAACTTGCCAAAAATCATAGATCTGCAAAAGGCAGTACCAAATTTATGAGATGATGACATCTCTCCATGATAGTGGTGAGTTTATCATTGGTCCAGCTACTTCACAGCTGAAGTCACCTTCACCTCTGTTTCACCAAGAGGGTAGTGGAGATTTCCTTCCTATGACAATAAGAGGGCAATGTGTCTGCCAAGAGTTTGGCAAGTCTGAGCTGGAATGCAGGGCTGGGGCTGGATGCTTTGTTACCATCTGCAAGACTCAGGAAGGGCCTGTAGTTTTCCCTCTACACCCCTTCTGTCTCTTTGCTACTTATAAATCAGTGCTTATACCTGTGAAGATAGTGATTGTGACTTTAGCACTTACCATGTTTTTCCTGAAACAAGAATTTATCTTTTATGCAATTATTTTTCTCCTTGTATTGATAGTTTGCAGTTTGGTTAGCAAACCAAAATAACTGATTTACTTTTAATAAACAGTTTTCTTTCACATATGCATGACACAAATGTCTTTACTAGATATCTTCAACATTTTATATTAAAGGTGGTATTTCATATGTAAGAAAATTACTCTGAATCTAGGAAGCTGTAGTTAAAGAGTCAGTTTTGACTCAAATAATAACAAACTGGACCATTTGTTTATTTATATAGCAAAAGCAAACAATTTGAGAGCTCGTTATTTGCCACACTGGCCCATGACTGGGTACCTCATGGAGTTTGGAGATATATTATAGGAATTTATAGTATTAGGAGAAGTCATGTAAAAAAGGCATGCACTGTATTGGAAATGCAGAGGAAAAACTTGACTATACTTTTTATCCCTCTTAGTATTTTTTTTTGTTTGTCTACTTAATACTTTTGGTTGAACACTCTAATCAATACACAATTATTCTTAAGTGCTGAAACTTAACTGAAAAGTGATCGCTACTAAATATAAGAGTGGGAATAAGAGAGGGAAGAGATGTGCAATTTGGGACATGCTCAAGCTGACTTACCTCAAACGGTAGAGTTAGAAACATACCAGGGGATTCCAATTCAATCCTATCAAAGTGGCATGTACCAATGCCATCTCACTAGTCCCAGTGATCAATTTCTGTTCACAATTGATCATAATGATAGGACTAAGAAACAAAGGGATCATACAAACAAGAATAGTGTCTGCAAATACTGACTGATAGAATCAAAAAGGGAGAGAATGATCCAACATGGGAAGTGAGATACACAGCAGACTCATAGAATGGCAGATGTCCTAAACAGCACTCTGGCCTCAGAATCAGCCCTTAAGGCATGCGGATCTGGCTGAAAAGCCCATGAGAGTATTTCAGGCATGGAAAGCCAAGACACTCTGGGGAAAAAAAAAAAAAAACTAAATGAAAGATCTCCGTGAGTGAGATCCCAGTGGAAAGAACGGGTCATCAAAGAAGGAGGTACCTTTCTCTGAAGGGAGGAGAGAACTTCCACTTTGACCATGGCCTTGTCTAAATATGATCAGAGTCGGTGAACTCAGGGGGCTTCCATAGCCTTGGCAGCTCATGACAAGAGCCTAGGGTGATTACTGACGCCATAAACAAGAGTGTCAATTTGTTAAGTCAACAACAGGAGTCACTGTGCACTTACTCCTCATGTAGGATCTTTGTCCTTAGTGTGCTGTACATTGAGATTTAATGCTATAACTAGTACTCAAACAGTATTTTTCCCTTTATGCTTCTGTGTGGGAGCAAACTGTTGAAATCTTTACTTAATGTATGCTAAACTGATCTTCTGTAGATAAAGAGAATCGAAAATGAATCTTGATGTGAATGGAAGGGGAGAGGGAGTGGGAAAGGGGAGGGTTGCGGGTGGGAGGGATGTTATGGGGGGAAAGCATTGTAATCCCTAAGCTGTACTTTGGAAATTTATATTCATTAAATAAAAGTAAAAAAAAAGAGTATAAATGTCTCCATCTACTTAACAGAGGGGATGTGAACAGGGTTTGGCATACTTAGAAGCTCATCTGATGATTAAAGCTGGAAGACACAGTTCACTGGGGGGAAAATTTTTTTTAAATGGGATAAAATAGCCTAGCATGTTGATACTCTTTAAATAGATTAATACAGAGATATATGGTATGTTTATGACATGATAATCAACTTCCTACATCAAAAAAAAGTTACAAAGTTTGATTTAGATGGTATTAAAATAAGGGACATTGCTTGTATTGAAATAGGGGCACTGGTGTACCTACATCTAGGTTCTGTTTCAAAAACAACGTAGAGGATCCATAACCATATATGTTAATTTACTTGATGCATTCTTGTCCCTGGTGTCATTCACATAAAGCTCTTTTGATAATACTGTATAAGACCAATGTACTTTATGCACTGTTGTTTTTTTTAAAGATTTATTTATTTATTTGAAAGTCAGAGTGCAGTGAGGGAGGGAGGGAGAAAAGGAGGGAGGAGGAGGAGGTGGAAAGAGAGGGTGAGAGACTATCTGCATTTTGCTGGTTGACTTCTCAGAGGACTGGAAGCCAGGGGCTGGGTCAGGCAGAAGCTAGGAGCCAGGAGCTTCTTCTAGGTCTCCCACTGGGGTGGTAGGGGCCCCAGTACCCGGGCCATCTTCTACTGCTTTTTCCAAGCTATTAGCATGGAGCTGGATTGAAAATAGGAAATGAACAGGAACCTGTATGGAATGGCCATGTTGTAGCCTCAGCTTTACCTGCTGTGCCACTATGCCAGCACCTCCACTGTTTTTTTCCTTTCTGTAGTTTTGCCTTTAGTTAAAAAAGTCTAACTTATGTAAATTTCCAAGTATTCATTCTAATAAAGAAAAGTTGTTATACATAGTTATACGTATGCATGTTTTGCTTATAATATTCTACATACAAAAAAGTGAATTCACCAGACACATTGACCATTTACATAATTTACTTGGACAAAGGACAGATTACATTATAACTATTGTTTAAATAATTATTGGAACTTATGATCCCCCCCATTGTTCCCATTAAAGAACCTAAAGTCTTCTTATGGCAGATCATATCTGTCACCGTTTCCATGTAGTAAAAATGTTTTTATTGACTGATTTTATAGTCCATATAAAATAAGTTGAATAGGGGAAGACTTCCTATAAAATGGCCTTGCCTCAGAGAATACATGAGGCTTCATTTTATATTTTGTTAGAACAAAACATTCGCTGCTTTCTAAAAATTCCTTGGTATAGACAATACCTTATGCTTATGACACCTTATCTTAAACTGCTCAGCAAGAAGGTAAATGAGAAATTGGGAAACAACCCATAAAGTTGGATAACAACTTTAGTCATACTTACACAAATCCAAATTAATTGGAAAGATAAAAATCAAGCCATAGAGTTTTGTCATCAGCATCCATCACCATATAGTTTAAAATCTACAACAGCAATATTTAGCTTCACCTTAATGAAAAGTTTCTTAATTATATATAAGATCTAAAAATTTTTAATCATAGCTCTAGTTCAAAATTCATTTAATGTTCATAGCTGCTTTACATGAATTTATATTTTATATTTATTACAGTCTGAACAAAATCCTACACAGTGTTAATTTTTCTTGTCAAATGCACAATTGTTGGTTGTACGTTTTATTAACGAGTCTGTTGATATATCTACACATCACAATGCTTCCTAGTTTTTAATCTACGTCTTCAGAAACAATTCATAATCTGACATCCTCTCTCAGAAGGAACAAAGTTGGGCCAAATGATATATTATATTCTTCTTCAACTAGAGTCAGATTTCTGTTTTAAGTATATTTTCTGCAGTGTATCATTTATAGTTAAAAATACTCTAGTGGTATCAGTTTTTTTCTTATAGAAACCAGTTACCAATTATTCCAACTCTCTATTATTTAGTCATATAAAATTCACTAAGTTAAAAAGTTTTTAAACTGTCAGCTTCTATTAAATAAAACCAATTGTATATAAATCTTAGGAATGAAATTTTGTTTTCTTTCATAAATATTTTAATTTGGTATATAAATAATTTTAAAAGACCATCAATTCTTTTTTTTAAACTTTTATTTAATGAATATAAATTTCCAAAGTACAGCTTATGGAATATAATGGCTTCCCCCCCCATGACGTCCCTCCCACCCGCAACCCTCCCCTTTCCCACTCCCTCTCCCCTTCCATTCACATCAAGATTCATTTTCGATTCTCTTTATCTACAGAAGATCAGTTTAGTATACATTAAGTAAAGATTTTAACAGTTTGCTCCCACACAGAAACATAAAGTGAAAAATAATAGATGATTTTTTAAATGATGATTAAATCAGATCAGGCCTATTGTCATGTTTAATCCCAGTGAGAGTCAAGTTGGGAATTGATAATTTCTTCTTCTTCTTCTTTTTTTTTTCTACAGAAGATCAGTTTAGTATGCATTAAGTAAAGATTTCAACAGATTGCACCCCCATAGAAACACAAAGTGAAATATACTGTTTAAGTACTCGTTATAGCATTAAATCTCAATGTACAGCACACTAAGGACAGAGATCCTACATGAGGAGTAAGTGCACAGTGACTCCTGTTGATGACTTTACAAATTGACACTCTTGTTTATGGCATCAGTAATCTCCCTATGCACCAGTCATGAGTTTCCAAGGCTATGGAAGCCCCTTGAGTTCTCCGACTCTTATCTTGTTTAGACAAGGTCATAGTCAAAGTGGAGGTTCTCTCCTCCCTTCAGAGAAAGCTGCCTCCTTCTTTGAAGACCTGTTCTTTCCACTGGGATCTCATTCACAGAGATCTTTCATTTAGGTTTGTTAATTTCTTTTTTTTTTTTTTTTTTTTTTTGGCCAGAGTGTCTTGGCTTTCCATGCCTGAAATACTCTCATGGGCTTTTCAGCCAGATCGGAATGCCTTTAGGGCTGATTCTGAGGCCAGAGTGCTGTTTAGGACATCTGCCATTCTATGAGTCTGCTGAGTATCTCACTTCCCATGTTGGATCACTCTCCCCTTTATTTATTCTATTGGTTAGTATTAGCAAGTACTACACTTGTTTATGTGCTCCCTTTGACTCTTAGTCCTATCATTATGATCAATTGTGAACTGAAATTGATTACTTGGACTAGTGAGATGGCATTGGTACATGCCACCTTGATTGGATTGAATTGGAGTCTCCTGGTATGTTTCTAACTCTACCATTTGGGGCAAGTCAGCTTGAGCATGTCCCAAATTGTACATCTCTTCCCTCTCTTATTCCCACTCTTAAGTTTAACAGGGATCACATTTCAGTTAAATTTCAACACTTAAGAATAACTGTGTATTAATTACAGAATTAAACCAGTCATATTAAGTAGTACAGACAAAAAACTACTAAGAGGGATAATGAATTAAGTTGTTCATTAACAGTCAGGGCTATGCTGACCAAGTCACCGTTTCTCATAGTGTCCATTTCACTTCAACAGGTTTCCTTTTTGGTGTTCAGTCAGTTGTCACCGATCAGGGAGAACATATGGTATTTGTCCCTTTGGGACTGGCTTATTTCACTCAGCATGATGTGTTCCAGATTCCTCCATTTTGTTGCAAATGACTGGATTTCATTGTTTCTTACTGCGGTATAGTATTCTAAAGAGTACATATCGCATAATTTCTTTATCCAGTCTACCGTTGATGGGCATTTAGGTTGGTTCCAGGTCTTGGCTATTGTGAATTGTGCTACAGTAAACATTAGGGTGCAGACTGCTTTTTTGTTTGTCAATTTAAATTCCTTTGGGTAAATTCCAAGGAGTGGGATGGCTGGGTCGAACGGTAGGGTTATCTTCAGGTTTCTGAGGAATCTCCAGACTGATTTCCATAGTGGCTTGACCAGTTTGCATTCCCACCAACAGTGGGTTAGTGTTCCTTTTTCCCCACATCCTTGCCAGCATCTGTTGTTGGTAGATTTGTGTATGTGAGCCACTCTAACCGGGGTGAGGTGAAACCTAATTGTGGTTTTGATTTGCATTTCCCTGATTGCTAGTGACTGTCATTCCCCCTCTTCGTGGAGGAACGACACAGGACCCTGCGCTGTTCTTTTGTCTGCTCGGCCCTCCCCGGGTTTGCTGCTGGTTCTTCCCGGGTTGGCTACCAACCCTTCCACCTCCGTGGAAGGGCGGTTCCCCCTAGCCACTTTCCCCACTTCCGCGGGGGAGCGGCACACCGCCGGCCGGCTCTCTCGGGGGCTGCACAGGTGTTCCTTCAGATAGATGTTCCCCTTAGATGTTCCTCGTGCATGTTGTGTCTCTCCTCCTTTATAGTCCTCTTCTGCCAATCCCAACTCAGCTGCCCACACACCGAGTACGCTGCTCTCCTCCAATCAGGAGTAAGTCCTACAGTTTATTGGTTGAACTGGAGGCAGCTGTGTAGAAGCTGTTTCTTCCTTCTCCCTATTGTGGGAGAGCAGATGCATAGAATAGTCTTAATTCCAGTAACAGTCTAATCCGAGTTGCTCCGCACAGATCCCCCTTTCTTTTTATTTTTTGGCGTTGATACGCGCCTGTCTTCGGTGCCCCGTGGCACACACTCTGCTGTGCTTGCTAGAGTTGCCCACAGGTGCTTACAAGCCCTATCAATCAGGCAAACCGAATCCGGGTCCTCTCTTCGCCATGTTGTGAGGAGGTTTTTAGGCGCTGATGCGTGCCTGTGTTAGATGATGTTGATTCTTCCAATCCATGAGCATGGCAGATTTTTCCATTTTCTGGAATCCTCTTCTATTTCTTTAAGATTTTGTAATTCTCATAGTAGAGATCTTTAACGTCCTTGGTTAAGTTTATTCCAAGGTATTTGATTGTTTTTGTAGCTATTGTGAATGGGATTGCTCTTAGCAGTTCTTTCTCAGCCATGGCATTGCTTGTGTATACAAAGGCTGTTGATTTTTGTGCATTGATTTTATATCCTGCCACTTTGCCAAACTCCTCTATGAGTTCTAATAGTCTCTTAGTAGAGTTCTTTGGATCCTCTAAGTAAAGAATCATATCGTCTGCAAAGAGGGATAGTTTGACTTCTTCCTTCTCAATTTGTATTCCTTTGATTTCTTTTTCTTGTCTGATGGCTCTGGCTAAAACTTCCAGAACTATGTTAAATAGCAGTGGTGAGATTGGGCATCCCTGTCTGGTACCAGATCTCAGTGGAAATGCTTACAACTTTTCCCCATTCAATAGGACGCTGGCCGTGGGTTTTTCATAAATTGCTTTGATTATATTGAGGAATGTTCCTTCCAAACCCAGTTTGCTTAGAGTTTTCATCATGAACGGGTGTTGAATTTTATGGAATGCTTTCTCTGCATCTATTGAGATAATCATATGGTTTTTCTTCTGCAGTCTGTTAATGTGGTGAATCACATTGATTGATTTGCGAATGTTGAACCATCCCTGCATACCAGGGATAAGCCCCACTTGGTCTGGGTGGATGATTTTCCTGATGTGTTGTTGCATTCTATTGGCGAGAATTTTATTGAGGATTTTTGCATCTATGTTCATCAGGGATATTGGTCTATAATTTTCTTTCACTGCTGCATCTTTCACTGGCTTAGGGATTAAGGTGATGCTGGCTTCATAGAAAGAATTTGGGAGGATTCCATCTTTTTCGATTGTTCTGAATAGCTTGAGAAGAAATGGAATTAGTTCTCCTTTAAATGTCTGGTAGAATTCAGCAGTGAATCCATCTGGTCCTGGGCTTTTCTTTGTTGGGAGGGCCTTTATTACTGTTTCAATTTCTGTTTCAGTTATGGGTCTATTTAGGTTTTTGATGTCTTCCTGGTTCAATTTAGGTAGATTGCATCTGTCCAGGAATCTATCCATTTCTGATAGATTTTCTTGTTTGCTGGCATACAAGTCCTTGTAGTAATTTCTGATGATTCTTTTTATTTCTGTGGTGTCAGTTGTTATATTTCCTTTTTCATCTCTGATTTTATTGATTTGGGTCTTTTCTCTTCTTTTTTTAGTTAGTTGGGCCAATGGGGTGTCAATTTTGTTTATTTTTTCAAAAAGCCAGCTCCTCGCTTGGCTGATTTTTTGTAATTTTTTTTTTTTTGATTCAATCCTGTTAATTTCTTCTCTGATTTTATTTATTTCTCTTCTCCTACTAGGTTTGGGTCTGGTTTGCTGCAGTTTTTCTAGGTCCTTTCGATGCGCTGAAAGCTCATTTATTTGGTGTCTTTCCAATTTCTTGGTATAGGCCCCTATTGCTATAAACTTGCCTCTCAATACTGCTTTTGCTGTATCCCATAAGTTTTGATATGTTGTGTTGTTATCCTCATTTACTTCCAGAAAGTTTTTGATTTCTCTTTTGATTTCTTGAATGACCCAGTGTTCATTCAGGAGCATGTTGTTCAGTCTCCATGTGTTTGCATACTTTCTGGGGTTTCCTGAGTTGCTAATTTCCAGCTTCATCCCGCTGTGGTCTGAGAAGCTGCATGGTACGATTCTAATTCCTTTAAATTTGCTGAGACTTGCTTTATGGCCTATGTGATCAATCCTAGAGAAGGTTCCATGCACTGCTGAGAAGGATGTAAAGTCTTTAGATGTAGGATTGAAAGTTCTGTAGATATCTGTTAGATCCATTTGGGCAATAGTGTCGATTAAATCTGCAGTTTCCTTGTTTATCTTCTGTCTGGATGATCTGTCTATTTCTGAGAGTGGAGTATTGAAGTCCCCCAGTACTATTGTATTGGAATCTTAGTCTCCCTTTAAGTTCCTTAACATATCTTTTAAATAGACCGGTACCCTGTAATTAGGTGCATATATATTTAAAATAGTTACATCTTCCTGTTGAATTGAACCCTAATCATTATATAGTGCCCCTCTTTGTCTCTCTTAACAGTTTTTGTATTAAAGTTTATTTTGTCTGATATTAATATGGCTACACCTGCTTTTTTTGGTTTTTGTTGGCATGGAATATCTTTTTCCAACCTTTCACTTTCAGTCTGCATGCATCTTTGTTAGAGAGATGTGTTTCTTGTAGGCAACAAATAGTTGGGTGTTGTTCCTTAAGCCAGTCAGCCAATCGGTGTCTTTTAACTGAAAAGTTAAGTCCATTCACGTTAATGTGACTATTGATACATAGTGACTTTGCCCTGCCATTTTCCCGGAGGTATTTTCTAGTATATGCTTTGAGCTTCCCATACTCTTTTACTGGTAGGTGTTCTTCCTTTACCTTCTTTCATACTGATGGCCATGTTGCTGTTTCTCTGAGTGTAGCACATCTTTAAGTATCTTTTGCAGGGCCGGACGAGTGGTGGCAAAGCCTTTCAATTTCTGTTTGCTATGAAAGGTCTTTATTTCACCTTCATTCACAAATGAGAGCTTAGCAGGATATAATATTCTGGGCTGGCAATTTTTCTCTCTTAGCACCTGTGCTATGTGTCGCCATTCCCTCCTAGCCTGTAGTGTTTCTGATGAGAAGTCAGCTGTGAGTCTGATTGGAGATCCTCTGAGAGTAATCTGACGTTTCTCTCTTGCACATTTTAGGATCTTTTCTTTATGTTTAACTGTGGTGAGTTTAATTACAACGTGTCGTGGTGAGGATCTCTTTTGAAGACCATCAGTTCTAAAAACTATTAGAAGTTCTTTCATATACAAAACAGGTTTTTTTTCTCACGACATTCACATGTGTAGTTATAGATAATGATGGTGGTTGAAGTTTGTATACTGAGGAATGGGTGGAGGGTGAAAAAAGGGTCTGATGAGTCAAACTGAAAATAAAGACTCCCCTTAGGAGAGTCCAGAATCCAGAATGATCCCATCCATTCTGCCTAGAGAAGGCAGAATTTTGGCTCACAGAACAAATCAGGGACATATTTTTGGCATTAGCTCACCCTTTCTTGGTGAAAAAGATGTTTTTCTCCTAAAAGTAGATTATCTTAGGGCTGGCATTGTGGTATTTACAGTGGGCTATGCTGAGACCTACAACAATGGCATCTCAAAGGGGTACCAATTCGTGTTCTCACTGCTGTACTTCCAATCCAGCTCCCTGCTAATGGCTTGGGAAGACAGGGAAAGCTAAGCCAAGTGCTTGGGCCCCTGACTGCATGTGGTAGACCTGGATAAAGCCCCTGGCTCCTGGCTTTGACCCAGCCTGGTCTTGACTGTTTCAGCCATCTGGGAAATGAACCTGCAGATGGAAGAGCTCTCTCTCTCTCTCTTTTTCTCTCTCTCTCTCTCAGTGTGTGTGTGTGTGTGTGTGTGTGTGTGTGTGTTTATCTTACCTCTCTGTAACTCAGACTTTCAAATAAATTTTTCTTAAAATATTTACCTAAAATATCCATTTTGATTTATAAATGAGTCTAATAGTCTGCCTAGAACATTGTCTTAATAACCAGAGCAGTATGATGTTACAAAATGATTCTCAGCAGGTTACTTCGGTGCCATCTAAAGTTTCCAAGACTGAGCCATTCCATGTTATTGCTTTAGGCTGGGAAAGCTGTATGAGTTTTGTACCCCCTCCCTCTCTTATTAATTCAATTGGGTTATATTAGCATTATTCATATTATAGAATTTTAAATGCCAGTTGGAAAATTCACACTGCTTCATGTCTCCTGGCATATTCTTCACTTTGATTTACATGTATGCAAAATTTTTGTGGATCTATGAAAATTTTATGAAGTATCAATTTGTGTATTTTATGTAAGGCAATGAAAGGACATGTAACAAAACTTAAGTGTAATGTCAATATGTACAAAATATCTTAGAAGAAATTTGCTATCCAATAGAACATAAGGCACGCCAATGTTTAAAAGTGTGCTAGATTAGAGTTTTGTGTGTGCTCATTAATTCATGTACAAATATTTATTGTGTACCCATTTGTATCAGACAGTATTTTAGGCTCTATTGATACACATCTGATGAAGAGAGCTGAAACTCAGACTTACATACTTGCTTTCGGAGGGACAATGAACAAATTGAATTCAAAAATCTCTATGGTGAATAGTCATAGAGCAGGGAGATGAGATGGCAGCTCCTGGAGGTGGGGTCTGAAATAGAGCACCAGGGAAGGTTTCACTGGGAAAATTACACTTCAGTGAAGACTTGAAGATGTGAAGGAAGAAAGGGAGCGAGCCATGTGTATACCTGGGAGCAGAGCATTCCGGACAAAGGGGAAGCCAAGCACAAAGGCTCTGCAGCAAGAACACACCTGGAGTATTCAAGGGAAATCCAGGTCCGTGTGGCAGGAGGGGAATAACAGGTATGGCAGCAAGGAGAGAAGTAAGAGAGAGCAGGGTAGACATATCTTAGGACCTTTTTTATGTCATAATAAGAACATTTTCTATTACTTGTAGAGAGATGGGGAGCCATTAGAGCATTCTGAACAGAGCAGTGACATGTTTTCCACAAGATCATGACTGCTGTAGCAAACAGGGAAGGGTAGAAGCATATAGAGCAGGCAGAAGGTGGTCATATAACGATTTCACTGGAAGAAGATGGCTTGGATATTGTCAACAGTGCTAGTTATTTTTAGAAGAAATAGATTCAATGTGATTTGCAGGTGACATGAATGTGGAATGTGAGAGCATAATGTTTGAATCACAAGTTTTTTGGCTTTCTCAGCTGGAAGGATGCAGTGGCCGTTCTTGAAATGGGGAAAATCACACAAGGCCAAGGTTAGCCATCAAGCATGAGTTACCTCTTAGAAAACCAAGAAAGATTTAGATAAGAAAATTTGTTATATTAGTCTGGTATTCAAAGGAGAATATCAGGCATGATGTTACCTTTGGACATCACAGATGTAAAGGAGGGATTCACATCAATGAGACTGAATGAGGTTGAAAGACTAAGTGTGAGTGATTCCATTATTCAGTGGTTATATAAATGAGAGGAGCTATCTTGAGGACTTCGGAAGGAGTAAAACTCCTGGGAGCTGAAAGAAAAGTTTCTGAAGGAGGGAAGATCAGCTGTGTCAAAAGCTGCTAATAGGGCAACTACACTCAAGACTAAGAGATGGCAGGGGATGTAACTATGCAGAGGTCATTAAGACATTGACAGGAGTAGCCGAATAGTTCCAGGGAGAACAAAAGAGGATATTTTAAGACTGTGAATGTGAAATGAAAGTGTGAGATTTGAGATTGTGAAACAGAGATTGTGAGAAGAAAAGCTGGAGTGGTAGGACTAGCAAGTTTTTTTTTCTTAAGATTCTTATTTAAAGACAGAGACAGAGACAGAGAGAGAGAGAGAGAGAGAGAGAGAGAGAGAGAATCTTCCATCCACTGGCCCCTTCCCCAGATAGGTTGTAATGGCCAGAACTGAGCCAATCCAAGCCAGGAGCAAGGAGCTTCTTCTGGGTCTCATGTGAGTGCAGGGGCCCAAGGACTTGGGCCATCCTCTGATGCTCTCTCAGGTGCATTAGCAGGGAGCTGGATCAGAAAAGCTGCAGCATCTATATGAGATACCCAGGTAGGGATCTAACTTGCTGTGCCACAGTGCTAGCCCCTCCTTTTTTTTTTTTAAGATGGAGAAAACACAATGTATTTTCCTCTACATATCTTTTGCTATTTGAGAGTTCATAAAATACGAGGAATGAAAGACAATTTGGGTAAGAATTCATGTTCCAAAGAGAAACAAAAGAAAATGTAATTTTAGAAAGCCTATTTTTACGCCAGGGAGGCATTAATATTTAGGGGTAATGGTTGGTGTAATTACAGAAGCAGTGCTTCATAGTCTGTAAGCACAATATGACCTTTTTCTCCAAACAAACTTGGCTACTTCTATGTTTACAAAATATTACAGGCAAAGCCCAAACTCTTGCATGAATTTTAAGAGACAAGAAGAGACTACAAGCAATATTTTAAGCAAAAGAGACATCCAAGCTATGGAATTCCTTCACTTTTATTTGTTTTTAATGTAAGTCACTCTAGAAAAGATGTGTCAAATATTAAAAAAAGTTTTTATGTTACAGAAACTTACAAAATTGGAAATATAAGATCATGGTATTTTTAATGAAATATTCATTTAATGAAATATTCATTCATTCTGAAAATATTATCATATTGTCATGGACATTAGACAATACTTCGGATGACACATGAAGGAGGGAAAATTGATAGCCAATCAATACTGCTGATACTTGTTATTAAGTCCTAGCATCAGAAAATAACAGCTAGAAAATTTTCATTGTACCTGTTTCTGGAATTCAGTCATGGACATGGTCAGGGAATGTAATAGAAATTAAAGAAGAAATTGTTTAAATATTTTGATTTCTCACACTATTGGAGCTAGTAAAATAATCAGATATAACAAATGGATTCTCCTTGGAATTATTTAGTCTCCTTTTTCCTCACAGATACACACACACAGTCACATACACTCACATTCAAACTAAAACAGAGTCCCAGAAAAGCAAAATTTAGTTATGAATGTAAACCAGATGAAAAAAGAAAGCACATTCATCCCACACTAAGGAGGTTTTCCTTTTTGAAGGAAAAATCAAGACCAAGAGAAATTACTGAGTGTTCAAAGAACTAGAGGTTGTACCAAAATAGCATTCATTTTGTTGAGAAGAAAAAGTCACTCATAATACAAGAAATTACAATTCATCTCTTATTTTTATTACTTTGAAATAAAACACGTTGTGTATGTTCTTAACATGTGGGGAATGACATGAACATCAATAGCAGAGAGTATCATGAAAATGGAATCACCATAATCTTATGATTAGAATGATGCTGTTTCCCCCTCATATCTCCTGCACCACAAGATTTCCTCACCACATTGTTCAGCATATAAAAGCCACTGATGGCGCCGTGGCTCAATAGGCTAACCCTCTGCCTTGTGGCGCTGGCACACTGGGTTCTAGTCCTGGTTGGGGCGCCGGATTCTGTCCCAGTTGCCCCTCTTCCAGGCCAGCTCTCTGCTGTGGCCAGGGAGTGCAGTGGAGGATGGCCCAGGTGCTTGGGCCCTGCACCCCATGGGAGACCAGGATAAGTACCTGGCTCCTGCCTTCGGATCAGCGCGGTGCGCCGGCCGCGGCGGCCATTGGAGGGTAAACCAACGGCAAAAGGAAGACCTTTATCTCTGTCTCTCTCTCACTGTCCACTCTGCCCGTCAAACAAACAAAAAACAAACAAACAAACAAAAAAGTCACTGATATACAAATGTAAAATTAGTGTAAAAAACTTTGTTCTTTTAGTCTTGTCCTGCTGGAAAGAAAATCTAGTTCATGAAAGAGAAAGATTCAGTAACATTGAAATGTGTGTGGACTTTATGTCACAATCTATGGAAAATCCCCAGTCCTAGGTGACCATTCGGTGTCTATGCATATGGCTTTGATATGTTCAATTTTTTTTGATAAAAAAAATCAGCCATGTTGCCTTGGTAGGAACTTGAACCATCTCAGGATGGTTTTAGAGAAAAATCACAAAATCACTTTCTTCTGAAGTTAAGATCTTACAGTGTCCTTAGTAATAACAAAGTATTTGTGTGTGTGTGTGAGTGAGTGAGAGAGAGAGAGAGAGGTATGTGTATATGTGAGAGAGAGAGAATATGTTGGGGGGAAAATAGGATTTAAGTCAATGTCTTAGAATGACTAATACCCGTATCTGTCCCCACAAAATATATTTTAAGATTATAGCTGTAAACTGAAAACTAAAAAATGACTTAAAATGGTGTGTTTTTTGGACTGCCATTGTGATTTAACAGGTTAAGTCATCACATGCAACCCTGGCATCCCATATGAGTGCTGATTTGAGCCCTGGTTGATCTACTTCTGATCCAGCTCCTTGCTAATGTGCTTGGGAAAGCAGTGGAAAGATAGTCCAACTGTTCTCAAGTGGGAGACTCAGAAGAAGCTCCTGGCTCCTGGTTCCAGTCTGGCCCAACCCTGGCTGTTGCAGTAATCTAGGGAGTAAACCAGGGGACGGATGATCTCTCTTTCTGTGTCCCTTACGTTATTATATAAAGGGGAATAACCAGTGAAGACAACATTCGTAAATATCTTTATATCAAATAATATGAAATCCATACATTTTCATATTATCCATACATATGTTAAATTTCACATATACAAAAAATACGTGGAGTGTGTTATCTGTGTTCAGCTTGTTTCAGTTAGCATAGTCATCTCAAGTTCCATTCATTTTCTGGCAAATTTCAGAATTTCATTGTTTTTCTGAGTAACCTCTTTTCTTCCAGAAGATACACAATTTATTGATACGTTAAACTTTACATTAACTACACCTCCATTGTTTTATTCTTTGATTTTTATAATAACTTATTAATAGTCTTTGGTGACCTTTATTATCTTTATGATATTGCTCAGCATTTTTATTATTTGTTTATCTAAATAAAGGGAATATATGTGCCACATTTTCATGTGTTGGACACCGAGGTTGATTCCATATTTTTACTATTGTGAACTGTATCGCAATTAATGTGAGAATGCAGATATCCCTTTCATAGACTAACTTCATTTCCTTTAACTAGAAATCTCAGAAGTGGGATAGCTATGTCATATGGTGGACTTATTTTTAGTTTACTGAAGAATCCCCATTCTTTTTTTCGATATGGTTATATTATTTTGCACTCCTTGCCACATCCTCGCCAGCTTTGTTGTTGAAATTTGGATGATAGCCATTCTAACTGGAGTGAGATAATTTTGTAGGTTTTATGGCTTTTCCTGATGTCTAATGATAAAAATCATTTTCTTAATGTTTTTGTACCAGTTGTATTTATTCTTTTGCAAAATATGTATTCAAACCTTTTGCCTATTACTTTACTGGATTATTTATGGTTAAGTTTCTTTTGTTAGATTATTTATTTGTAAATCATACTTATAGAGAATGAGAAAGAGAAAGAGATTGTCTATCTGCTGGTTCATTCCCTAGATGGCTGAAACAGCCAGGGCTGAGGCTGGCCATAGCCAAGAGCCAGCAGCTTCATCTGGTTCTTCCATGTAGATGGCAGGAACCCAAACACTTAGCCATCCTCTGCTGTTTTTTCCAAGCCATTACCAAGGAGCTGAATGAGAAGTAAAGCAACAGGACATGAACTTGCACCCATTTGAGTTGCCAGTGTCACAGGTGGCAGCTTTAACCATTGTACCACATTGCTAGTCCCAGGTTGTTGAATTTTTTGAACTCCTGATACATTCTGGATTCATCCTATATCAGATGCATAGTTTGCAAATATTGTTTTCTTTTCTGTCAGTAGTCTCTTCATTCAGTTAATTGTTTGCTTTGTTATGCACAGACTCTTCTTAGTGTCATATAATCTCTTTTGTCTGCTTGTATTGCCTATTTTGGGGGTCTTATCCAAAAAAAAATCATTGTATCAACATCTGAGAATGTTTCCCCTATATATTTCTCTAATGATTTCGTAGTTCCAGGTCTTACAGCTAGATTGTTTGAGTTGATTTTGTGTAAGATGTAAGCTAGTGGTCTTGTTCCAAACTTTTGCATGTGTAAAGCCAGTATTTCCCATACCATTTATTGAAGAGACTGTCCTCTCTCCAGAGTTTTTTTTAAACACATTTGTCAAAGTTGTTTGTTGTAAATACATGGAATTTTTTCAAAGATTTATTTATTTATTTATTTGAAAGTAAGAGTTACACAGAAAGAGGAAGCGAACTAAAGATAGAGATATGAGAGGGAGAGAGAGAGGGAGAGACAGAGAGAGAGATTGAGTTGGATGGGTGTTCCATCTGCTGGTTCACTCTCCAGATGGTCACAATGGCTGGGACTGAGCCGGGCCAAGGCCAGGAGTCAGGAGCTTCTTCCAGATCTCTCACGTGGGTACAAGGGCCAAGCACTTGGGCTATCTTCCTCTGTTTCCACAAGCACATTATCAGGGAGCTAGATCAGAAATAGAGCAGCCAGGTCTTGACCAAGTGCCCAAATGGGATGCTGGTGTCACAGGCGATGGCTTTACCCACTTTGACACAATGCCGGCTCCAGAGACATGAATTTTACTAGGATTTTTTTTTCTGTTCCATTGGACTACATGTCAATTTTTATGCCAATATTTTGCTGTTTTGGTTATAATGGCTCTGTAATATATATTGAAATCTAATATTTGTATGCTTCTGGCTTTGTTCTTATTGTTCAAGATTGCTTTGGCTATTTGTACTCCTTTATGTTTCAGAATGAATTTTAGGATTGTCTTTTTCTAATTATGTGGAGAATGTAATATCCACTAAATTAATATAATAGACTTATGTATCTTACTAGTTACTTCATAAGAATTCTGCCTTTGTTTCCATTTAATAATGATTTGGGAAAAAATCATATACAGCAATGAGAACATAGTGAACAACTCCTTTATTGTTGTATATTAGATGTTTATCTTCTTTATTTTTGGTATCCTTAATGGACCTGAGATTACGCAATTTTCACTTAAAGTGACTTTATAATTCTATTCATCCAGTTAACAAAATTTAAAACATAGTTCATTACCCCATTTCAATTTTTAAACATTTTATTTATTAGGCCTAACTCCACATATTCTTGTGTGCATTAGAGAATTCAGTTGAAAAAGTAAATAAATAAATTAGAATAAGGAAAATGAGAATTGGGGAAAAAATGGAATCAGAGGAATATATATATACATATCCACAGAAGCCCAAATAGTTCATAGAAAGTAAGTCACAATGTTGTTTGGAGTTTATAAATAATCAAACTAAAAAAAAAAAAACACACACACACAATAACTTTTGTGGGGAATCAACCTTCAGCTGGGCTTGTTCCATGTGATAATTTCCATGTGAGGAAAGAAATCAAGGAAAGATTATGTGTAATGGGGCCTGGACAGCAAGATTTATTGAAAGGGATAATTGACATTCAGACATGAGTGTGGGCAAGCTCACTTCATGAGAAAAGAACTGCTGCTTGTAGTTGTCCTTTTACAGTGTATGGGGTGGTACATAGGATAGGGGTTTATTTGAAAATTCAAAGGAGGAAGAGGAGTTTAGGTGGGGTTGAGTACCACTGGCTTCCATGTCCCTCCTCTGGGAATTCAGAAAAGTCATGGTACCTCCACTCAGTGTTGGATCACACACATGATCATGTTTAGTAAAAGGTCACTATACCCCATGCATGACGGGAAGAGAGGTAGGTGCATGAGGAGAAGTGGGTAGGCTGTACCTGTAGTCATGTTGGATATTTCCAGTCATCCATGTGCAAGGAAGAGGGTGGGTTTGGATTACAGGCATGCACAGGTGCTTCTGCCAGTCCTTAGCTTCTCCTCATTCACTAGCTACATACCTGTCCACATAATTGTGAGTCCTGATTCTTTATGTTAAGATAATCTTATTCTCAGTAGTAGCTTTGGTTTTTGTAGAGACTGTGTCTTGAGTAAAATTTATTCCTTAGATTTTTTAAAATACAAATCTGGCTTATAAAAAAGAAAAACCACAAACCTGACTTAAAGAAAGGATATCATCTCTAATGATATCTCACTAAGTGATGTTTGACAGAGTTCTTTCTTATACCACCTGAACTTGTAGGCCAAATGTGTAATGACAATTATCAAATGATTTCAAAATAAACAATAATGGGTATCCATTTGTGACCTGAATTTCTGTTAGAAAGATTCCATAAAATAGTGATCACTTGGTTGAATCAAACCTGCAAATGTATATTTTAAATGTAATTTACTAATATTTGACTTTAAGAAGCCACAGGATTAATAGTAAAATTAGCTAGAAATTCTTCATACAAGGAAGATTCTTGGAAAACACATGACAACATCTGACCTGATAATGTGTCCTTTGACCTCTGCAGTCTTGGGGAGAGGTTAAATATTGAAATTTTGCTCATGGGAATAAGAGAGGGAGGAGATGTACAATTTGGGACATGCTCAATTGGACTTACCCGTAAGGGTAGAGTTAGAAACGTGCCAGGGGATTCCAATTCAATCCCATCAAGGTGGCATGTACCAATGCCATCTTACTTGTTAAAGTGATCAGTTTCAGTTCAGAATTGATCATGATGATAGGTTTAAGAGTCAAAAGGATCACATAAACAAGACCAGTGTCTGCTAATACTAACTGTTAGAATTAAAAAGGAGAGAACGATTCAACATGGGAAGCAGGATACACAGCAGACTCATAGAATGGCAGATGTCCTAAACAGCACTCTGGCCTCAGAATCAGCCTTAAGGCATTCGGATCTAGCTAAAAAGCTTGTGAGAGTATTTCAGGCATGGAAAGCCAAGACACTGTGGCAAAAAGAAAAAAAAAAATGACCTAAATGAAAGATCTCTGTGAGATCCCAGTGGAAAGAGTGGGCCATCAAAGAAGGAGGTACCTTTCTCTGAAGGGAGGAGAGAACTTCCACTTTGACTATGGCATTGTCTAAATAAGATCAGAGTTGACAAACTCAAGAGGCTTCCTTAGCCTTGGCAACTCATGACAAGAACCTCGGGTGATTACTGACGTCATAAATAAGAGTGTCAATTGTTAAATCAACAACGGGAGTCACTGTGCACTTAACTCCCCATTTAGGCTCTCTGTCCTTAATGTGCTGTACTATGTGAATTAACGGTATAACTAGTACTCAAACAGTACTTTATACTTTGTGTTTCTGTGTGGGTGCAAACTCTGGAAATCTTTACTTAGTATATACTAAATTGATCTTTTGTATATAAAGATGATTGAAAATGAATCGTGATGAAGAATGGGATGGGAGAGGGAGTGGGAGATGGGATGGTTGTGAGTGGGAGGGTGGTTGTGGGAGAAAAGCCACTATAATCCAAAAGTTGTACTTTGGAAATTTATATTATTAAATAAAAGTTTAAAAAAAAAAGAAGCCACAGGATTAATATATTTTGCTGGTGGAGGGAAAATAATTTGACAGCAGTTTAGAGACTGTTATTATAATAGGCATGTATGGTGTATCATTTTGTTGATAATAAAGTGATGCTGCTTTTTAAATTATATATTTTACCTAATTTGAAACAGAATGAGTGGGCTTATGGTCAAAAGCAAAAGTACACAGAGTGACTAATAGTAAAATAAAGTAATTCAAGTCATAAAACCAGTTTCCTCTATAAGTTGGAGGATAAATGCTTACACTAAAAAAAAAAAATCAAGCTGAGGAGGGCTATCGCATGAAAGTTTTTGGCAACCATGACAACACTAACCTAATTAAGTAGTAAAAACTATTTTAGTCAGGAAAAATTGACATTTTTTAATGCGAAATCCAACATTACCATTACTTAAAAATCAGCACCAGATTTCCAGGTAGAATGGTTGACTTCTCCCTTCTTTGATGTCTAATGAATAACACTATAATAATAAGGTGGCGATTCAGAATCCACAAGCAAGAAAGGATAGACTGAAGTGCATAGCTTACGTACACCTCATATTATACAAGTAGTACTGAATCCTTAAATCTTGACAATTCTAACATAAGAAATTTGCTTTTTAAAAAATATGGAAGAAGGGAGCATGATGGAAGAGAGCTGAAGTGACAAGTGGAGATAGCTCTTACTGAAAAACACAGAGTCCTGGGATCTTCCTGTAACTGAACAAAATGATACAAACTGTGGGTTTCAAATGCCTGTTTCCTTCCCAATCTCAAGTCACCACCTGGTCTCTACCAAGTAGTGGGGATATTTGCAAAGGAATAGCAACATTCTCAAGAGAGTCCCCTTTTCTCTAAAAAATATTGCACTAACATCTGGGTGTATCAGGCCACAGAAAAGTAAACAGCCAATACATGAGATCAAAATAGTAAATCATCTAGCAATATATACATGTCAGAATGAGAGGTAGAAATGAGTCAAAAAGATCACCCACAGAATTGGTAATTGGGATAAATGAACTGATTATATCCAATAACCATCAAGACGTGGTCTCACAGGCATTCGTAATACACTAGGCAACTTCTCCAGAAAAGCAATGCAGAATATAAAAGACAGAACTCTTTGAACAATAAGATGTAGCCAAAAAAAAAAAAAAAAAAAAAAAAACAAAAAAAAACCAAACCAGAGGAAATATTCTTACTAGTGCTTTGAAGTGTAAGTTAATCATTACAGGATTTAACACACTTTAAAAAGCTGGGCAGCTGGGAAGAACATTCCAGGCTAATTCTGCTAGTGTCATGCCCAGGTAATTGGTACTAGACTCATTTCAGGCATGAACAAGAGGTAGAATAGGGCTGTGATCCTGGGAGGAGCATAAAGCCAGATCAGTCCTATAATCTTGATTTTCTACATAGAGGCAATTTCCACACTGGAGCACAGAAAGTGGTTCCTGTTGGGCACAATCACTTCCTTCCCTTCTCCCGCAAGTAATATTTTAGAAAACTGTTTGCCCTGAATTTCAATTTCCTGACAATTATGGAACTTTTGTTCAGAATTGTTGCAATCAGTAAATAACATAAATAATTAAATCAGTGATTGCCTAAGAAATTTTAACCAGTGTAACTATTACATATATCACAATCTTTTCATTTTTCCTTTTACTTGAAGGACATTCAGAATTTCACGAAACAGGAAGTGAACAGCTCCCAAAACTATAAAATCAGGAGAACTCTGTCATAATCCATGTAATAGCAGATCATAGTAAATTGAAATGGAATATGTAAACATTAGACTTTTCACAGGATAGAAGAAAATAGAACTAGTAAAAAATGTTTGCAACTACTTACGGTGTTTCGCAATGTATGAGCGGAATAGTGATAGTGTTTGCTTGGCAATGGAAGAAAATATTACCACAACCTGAAAATAAACTTCATGATGTTGAACAAAGCCTAGCAGGTATGAGTCATGACCTGTAACTGACAACAGCTGAGGGAGGCACGTGTGGAAACTATGTGCATGAAGACTCCTTGGAGATACTATTGCTCTTCATTAGCTCAAGGAACTAAAGGAAAGTCTTTTACATAATACTCAGGTGTTTGATAATGCTTCATGAGCTGAAAAATCTAATCACATGAAACCTTTATCTTCTAGGTGAGACCATTATCCTTCAAAAATGGGTTGCTTGAGAGCGATAATTCAACATTTAATTGTGCTTTCTTTATTTCTCCTAAGAGATGTCTATTACTACCCAAATTGCATTGTTGCTAAAGTTTCAGTAGTCCTCAGTATCAGAATAATGTTCCCAAATGGCATCTTTCCTGTTATAAGTCAACAGAATGCACTTTGACTATTTGAGTGCAATGCTAATGTGACACGGTGTCATAAGGAAATACGGCTTTACCTTTGTACCCCCCTGTGAAGTTTTAAGAGCTTTGAAGTAGCTCAGCTCTCTGGAAGCAGCAGAACAGACAATGCATATGATGATCCCAGGAGCGTTACAGTGGCAGATTGCATAATGGCTCTAATTTTCACTCCTTTCTGTTTTGTACCCTTTGCCACAGAGCTTTTCAGGACCTTTGCATATAATATAGGAATAAATCTTAAAAACTTATAAAAATTGGGACAAAATTAAATTGAAAGTTTTTTGCAAAAAAAATTATAGCATTTTAATTCATTAATTTATAGACAACAGCTTTCATGAATTGCATAGTTTTTCCTCCTTCCTTCTCTCCTCCTTCCTTTTTCTTTTAATATTTTTATAACACACTTTCAATTTACTTTATAATCACAGGCTCAGTGCTCCTGTAATCAAAGAGCTCAACCAGTACAAAGATTTTTTTACAAAAACAAAACATGATAGAAATGAAATACCAAAAAGCCAAATTTCTAAAAATTCTAAATCATAAATATATATATTTATATATACACAAACATACATTTTCAACCAGAGAGAAAATATTAAAATTGATATAAAATGGGTGGCCGGCACTGTGGCACTGCAGGTTAAAGCCCTGGCCGGAAGCTCCGGCATTCCATATGGGTGCTGGTTCTAGTCCCAGCTGCTCCTCTTCTGATCCAGCTCTCTGTTATGGCCTGGGAAGGCAAAGTCCCTGGGCCCCTGCACCCGCGTGGGAGACCCAGAAGAAGCTCCTGACTCCTGGCTTTGGATCGGTGCAGCTCCGGCCGTTGCGGCCATCTGGGGAGTGAGCAAGCAGATGGAGACCTCTCTCTCTGTCTCTACCTCTCTCTGCAACTCTGTCTTTCAAATAAATAAAATAAATCTTTTTAAAAAATTGATATATAAGGGAATAAAAATATCCTTCGTATATATTACATTATATATTAATTATAGTTTTCTTGCATTACTGAAAAGTCAGTAGAGACATGAATCACTATTCTTTAAATGGTGTTAGGAGAACTGACTAAAATTTTTGACAGAAAGATAAGCATTTACTTCATATTTCCTACAGTAATAAATTCCAGGAGAAAATACTGAATGCTAGGAAATCATGCTGCAGTTGAATACTTTGTTCTATTGGAAAATGGAAAACAGCTCCAAAGAGAAGAGAAGTGTTTAATTTCAAAGAGAAGAGAAATGTTCAATTGCATTGATATCAAAGATGTTTTTCAAAAAAGTGAAAATAATGAAGACTGAAAAGGAAAGACACTCTTCCTCCCTCTCTCTCTCTCTCTCTCTCTCTCACACACACACACACACACACACACAAACACACACCCCACGTGGCCTCAAACATGAAACTTTACTATCAACCACAATCAAAACAGTCAGGTATTGGCAGAAAAACAGACATTTAGACCAAGGGGACAGAATAGAAAGTATACAAATGAATTCACACAGCTACAACCGATGAATCACTGACAAGGATCTAAAAGCGTGTAGCCAGAGAAAGGACAATTTCTTCAACAAATGGTACTGGGAAACTGGATCTACACATGCAGAAGCATGAAACAACCACTACCTTACATTTTATACAAAAATCAACTCAAATTGGATCAAAGATCTAAATCTACAGCCTGGCATCATCAAATTATTAGAGGGGAACATCAGGGAAACTCCACAAGACATCACCATAGGCAGATTTCATGGAAAAGACCCCAGAAGCACACACAAATAGACAAAGGGATTACATTAACCTAAGAAGCTTTTGTACTGCAAAGTAGTTGCTCAACAAAGTGAAGTGGGAAAAAATATTTGCAAACTATGCAACTCACAGAGGATTAATATCCAGGACCTATAAAGAGCTCAAGAAACTCAACAGCAAAACAAATAATCCAGTCAAGAAATGTGCAAAGGACATGAACAGACATTTTTCAAAAGATGAAATTCAAAAGGCCAACAGACACATTAATCAATACTCAGGATCACCAGCCATCTGTGAAATGCAAATAAAACCCACAATGATGTTTCATTCACCCCAGTTAGAATGGCTATCATCCAACAAAACCAAAAAGTAATATATTTTGGAGGGGTTGGCACTGTGGCACAGTGGGTCATGTTGTCTTCAGTACCATCCTCCTACATGGATGCCAGTTCGAGTTCTGGTTGCTCTGCTTTTGATCCAGCTCAATGGCCTGGGATAGCAGCGGAACATGATCCAAGTCTTGGGCATCTTGCACCCATGTAGGAGACCTGGAAGAAGCTGCTGGCAACTGGCGTCAGCCTAGCCAAGACTTGGTGATTGAGGCCATTTGGGGAATTAACTGGCAGATGGAAGATCTTTAACTCTTTCAGATAAATAAATCTTTAGAAAAAAAAATGCTGGCAGAGTTGTAAGGATAAAGGTACCCTAATACACTGTTGGTGGGAATATAAACTAGTACAACCATTATAGAACAGTCTGGAGATTTCACAGAAATCTGAAAATATAATTACTGTATGACTCAGCCATCCCACTCCTGGGAATTTACCCAAACAAAATGAAATCAGCATATGAAAGCATTATCTATACTCCCATTGTGGGGAGCAACTCAGACTAGACTAACTTACTGGAATTAAGACTTATTCTATGCATCTGCTCTCCCACAATATGGCGCTGGGAGAGTAAACAACTTCTACACAGCTGCCTCTCGCCAATTTGATTGAGCTGCAGGAGCTGATCCTGCTCCTGATTGGAGGAGAGCAGCGTGCTCGGCATGTGGGTAGCAGAGTTGGGATTGGTGGAAGAGGACTATAAAGGAGAAGAGAGACAACATGCACCAGGAACATCTAAAGGGAACATCCGGATAACATCTGAGTAGCCCCCGAGAGAGCCGGCCGGCGGTGTGCCACTCCCCCGCGGAAGTGGGGAAAGTGGCAGGGGGAACCACCCCCCCACGGAGGTGGAGGGGTTGCCAGCCAACCCGGGAAGGACCAGCAGCAAACCCGGGAAGGGCCGAGCAGACGAAAGAACAGCGCAGGGTCCTGTGTCGTTCCTCCACGAAGAGGGGGAGTGACACCCATGTTTATTGCATCTCAATTTACATTAGCTAATATATGTAATCAACACAGATATTCATCTACTGATGACTGAATAAAGAAAATGTGTTATATATACATTATGGAATACTACTCAATCATAAAAAGTAATGAAATCCTGCCTTTTGCTTCAAAATGGATACAACTGGAAATGGTTATGCTTAGTGAAATAAAACAGTCCCCAAGAGACAAATATTTTATGTTTTCTCTGATAAGTAGTAATTAATACAGAATACAAAAATGCATATGAATGAAAGGGACATCTTGTAATGTGATTTTTTAAGCCTTTGTTTATAGCCCTGTGGAACTCTGGTCTTTCTTCTTTTTACTTCTGGAATATTATGATTTGTGTTGTATAAATCCTGTGATTATGGAGTGGACTGAAATTGTGTTTTTCAAAAACTTTTACAAAAGAAAGAAGGAGGGAGATTGAGGGAGACAGGGCATTATGGTTAGCTTAAAATTGTACCTATGAAATAAATGAAAACTGTTCTCTTTATATTAACTAAAATTTAAAAAAGGAAACACCAATGAAAACTTAACATGGGAAAAAGCCATCTAAAGGAATATTGTTGAGTATTGTTGAGATATTGAAATTATAGAAAATAACATATAATATATAAAATTAATTATGATCTATTTTAATAAAAGGATTGCAAAAGTGGCATTTGTACATGATGTACTTATTATATATCAAATATTAAATGTATTTTAAAGATACAGGAAATAGAGACAGCCATTTGGAACAGTAGTTAAGACTCTGCTTGGAATGCCTGCATCCCATATCAGAGTGCCTGGGTTTGAGTTCCAGCTCTGCTTCAGTTTCCAGCTTCCTGCTAATGTGTATCCTGGGAGACAGCAGGTAAATGCTTGAGTAGCTGGGTCTTTGCCATCCATGTGGGGGACCCAGACTGAGTTCTCAGCTCCTGCCTTCTGCCTGGTCCAGCCTTGGCTATTGTAGGCATTTGGGGAATGAACCAAGGGATGGGAGAATTCTTTCTCTCCCCACCTTTCCCTTCATCCCTCTCTATCTCCACCTCCCTCCCTTTCAAATAAATGAATATTTTTAATTATAGGAAATATATGCACATATACTAAAGTCATAATAGTGTTTTCTTTGGGTTGTGGGCAATGATGTGCTTTTTATAAAATAAGTATTATTATAGATAATACAATTTTATATATAATGATTTCATATACATTTCACATTTGAGTCCTACTTATATAGAATTTGAGAACCTGAAAAATAACATTTAACTTTTTATTCTTTTTATTTTATATATTGTCTAAAACTATTTCATGAAAAGAATTATAAATATGCATTTATGCATGTACATGTAAATGTATAACTACTTAATTAGTGTCTTCTGGGCATTTATCCAGAAGAAATTATCAAAGGTGCTCATTTGATTATAATGATTTTTTTAATTAATTAATTTAAAGTCAGAGTTAGGAAAGGCCCACAACAGCTGGAGCTACGCTGATCTAAAATCTAAATCCAGGAGCCAGGAGCTTCTTTCGGGTCTCCCATGTGGGTGCAGGGGTCCAAGGACTTGGTTCTTCCATTTGCTGATTTACTCCTCAAATGCCTGCAACAGCTCAGCAAGCTATGCCACAGACAGAAGTCTGAACTCCATTTCGGTCTCCCACATGGGTAGAAGGGGCCCGAGCACTTGGGACATCTTCCACTGTTTTCACAGGCATGCTAGCAGGGAGCTGGATCGGAATTGGAGCAGCCAGGACTTGAACTGGTGCTCATGTGTGATGCCAGTATCTTAGGTGGTGGCTTAACCTCTTGTGCTACATTGTTACAACTCCCAAATAAATTCACCTTTTTTCTTTTTTTGAGGTTGTCTTTTTTTAACTTTTATTTAGTAAATATAAATTTCCAAAGTACAGTTTATGGATTACAATGGCTTCTCCCCCCCATAACTTCCCTCCCACCTGCAACCCTCCCCTTTCCCACTCCCTCTCCCCTTCCATTCACATCAAGATTCATTTTCAATTATCTTTATATACAGAAGATCAATTCAGTATATATAAAGTAAAGATTTCATCAGTTTGCACCCACACAGAAACACAACGTGTAAAATACTGTTTCAGTACTAGTTATAGCATTACTTCACATTGGACAACACATTAAGGACAGATCCCACATGAGAAGTAAGTACACAGTGACTCCTATTGTTGACTTAACAATTTGACACTCTTGTTTATGGCGTCAGTAATCTCCTTAGGCTCTATTCATGAGTTGCCAAGGCTATGGAAGCCTTTTGAGTTCACCGACTTCAATCTTATTCTGACAGGGTCATAGTCAAAGTGGAAGTTCACTCCTCCCTTCAGAGAAAGGTACCTCCTTCTTTGATGGCCCTGTTCTTTCCACTGGGATCTCACTCACAGAGCTCTTTCATTTAGGTCTTCTTCTTCTTCTTTTTTTTTTTTTTCCAGAGTGTCTTGGCTTTCCATGCCTAAAATACTCTCATGGGCTCTTCAGCCAGATCTGAATTCCTTAAGGGCTGATTCTGAGGCCATAATGCTGTTTAGAACATCTGCCATTCTATGAGTCTGCTGTGTATCCTTCTTCCCATGTTGGATCGTTCTCTCCTTGTTAATTCTATCAGTTAGTATTAGCAGACACTAGTCTTGTTTGTGTGATCCCTTTGACTCTTAGACCTATCAGTATAATCAATTGTGAAATGAAATTGATCACTTGGACTAGTGAGATGGCATTGGTACATGCCACCTTGATGGGATTGTATTAGAATCCTCTGGCACATTTCTAACTCCACCATTTGGGGCAAGTCCGATTTAGCATGTCCCAAATTGTACATCTCCTCCCTCTCTTATTCCCACTCTTATATTTAACAGGGATCACTTTTCCGTTAAGATTTAAACACCTAAGAATAATTGTGTGTTAATTAGAGTTCAACCAATAGTACTAGAACAAAAAAAAATACTAAAAGGGATAAAGTATTACATTGCACATCAATAGTCAGAACAAGGGCTGATCAAGTCACTGTTTCTCATAGTGTCCATTTCACTTCAACAGGGTTCCCCTTTGGTGCTCAGTTAGTTGTCACTGATCATGGAGAACATATGAAATTCATCTTTTAATTATGTTTCTGTGACTATTTCAAAGTACCTGCATACATGCTTCAAAGAGGCCAGCATTCCAGTTGGTGAATGACATAACATAATGAAAGACGCATCAGCACCGCAGGCCTTTAGGGAAGTGGTTAAGACAACTGTTTGAGAGGTCCACATCCCATATAGGATTCTCTCTGGTTCAAGTACTAGCTTGACTTCTGAATCCAGCTTCCTGCTAGTGTGTACTGTTGGAGGTAGCAGTATTTGTGTCCCTGCAACACATGAGTGAGATCCGGATGAAGTTCCTGGTTCCTGGCTTTGATCTGGCTCAGCCTGAGCTATGGAAGGCATTTGAGGAGTTAATCACATGGAAGATCTCTCCTCCTCTCTCTCCTCCTTCTTCCTCTCCTCCTCCTCCTCTATTTCTCCCTTCCTTCCTTTCAAATTAATCAATAGAAAGAAAATTTTTTACAAATTTTCTTACCAGATTCATTGAATAAATCACCCAATTATGTATTAGAATGAAATTAACATTCTGAGATTCAGTGATTGTTTACATAAAGCCCCTTGTCTTTACTGTTGAGGAAAAGTGTTTTTTTTTTTCATACTATTTGTTAAACCCTTTACTTAGTGTAGAGTTAATCTTATGAGTATACAAACAGTACTTTATACTTTGTGTTTTTCTGTGGGTGCAAACTGTTGAAATCTTTACTTAGTATATACTAAATTGATCTTCTGTATATAAATAAATTGAAAATGAATCTTGATGTGAATGGGATGGGAGAGAGAGTGGGAGATGGGATGGTTGCGTATGGGAGGGAGGTTATGGGGGAGAAAGCCGCTATAATCCAAAAGTTGTACTTTGGAAATTTATATTTATTAAATAAAAGTTTAAAAAATCATGAGTATAAAGTAAACTGAAAATAGATCTTAGTAAACATTAACAGTGGAAAGAGGAGAGTGGAGAGGAAGAAGCATGGGAGCTGGGGTTGGGAGGGAGGGGAGAGTAGGAAGTATCACTATGTTCCTAAATCCGTATGTATGAAATGCATGAAATGTATATTCCTTAACTAAAATTAAAAAATAATTATCAACCATGAGAGGCAAGATAAATCTAGAGGCTGAAGGGTATTATTATTCATTTCAAGTATGCAATCAATTTGTATTTTAAGCCTTGTCTTTGTGTACTTCTTTATCAATAAGGTGTCCATCACTGTATATTGAAACATAGTTACCAAATTATCAGCTGCTCTAATGCTAAAACAAAATACTAATGTTCTAGGTGATGGAATAATGATTACAAATGATCTAGAGCTATAAGATGATATGAAATAACATACAATATGACAGAAATATAAAGTCCTTGCGTTGCATTCAAAGAACCATCAACACAGTTATATCATGGGGGAAACCTGTTGTAACAGCAAGTTGTTTCAATAAAAATAAAATCAAATACTATCATTGGGTTCAAGGCAAATAATATCAAACATTTCCAAAATGAATACAATCATATGCTGCATTCATGGTATCTACTGGAAGAGAAATCCCATAATTCTTTGCAATATCTAGAATAAACAATTCTACCTAACACTACTTTGGCTTACAATGAACAAAAGAGAGTGACCAAGATTAGTAACATTTGGGAAATAGTTATTATCAGACAAGCTTGTAGGAATCCAAGGTGTTAAAATGCAAAAGATACAGCTGTGTGAAACACAACTGTTATTTTAAGATTTATTTTTGTATTTGAGAAGCAGAGTTACAGAGAGAGGGACAGAGAGAAAAGTCTTCCATCAGCATGCCCTAAGCCGACAGATGCTGCCTCCACAATGAGATTGATGATGAGCAAAGATTAAAGAGATTAGGCCCCTTCATCTGCAGCAACAACCAATAGGAGATGATACTGTCTATTAATGAATAACATCATGTTCACTAAATCTGAAAATGATTGAGCCTTACCAGCAAACTGCTTGTTTAAAGTTAAAAGTGATAATGTTAACATAAAGCCTTTGTTGAACATGGACCATATGCAAAGAACAATTCTAAACGTTTCACCTAAATTCTGCCACTCACTTCTCACAAGAACTCAAAGAGCTAAAAATTATCTCAATTTTCACATATAAGGAAACTAAAATGGAACATGGTTAGATAAATTTATCCTTGGTCACAAAGCTAGTAAGTGATAAAAGAGGGTTTAATTTCATCCTTGTTTCGAGTCTTCAATTGGCTCCTTTTTTTCTACTTAGTTTATTTATTCCTCACACATGGAAGGCAGAATTAGAGACTACATTACCAATAGAGGCAAAAATATTACTTTTGAAAGAAGATAATGAAATCTAGGAAATATATTAGTGATTTATTCTCTTCAGGAGCTTTCAAGGGACATGTGTTTGCCCTAGTGGGTAGGACAGTTCCTGAGATGTCAACATATAATGTCAGAATCTCTGGATTCAAACTCTACTCTGATCCTGATTCCCACTTCCTGCTAATGCACACCTGGGAGGCAGCAGATGATGGCTCCCTGACATGCATCGGGCAGACCTGGATTGAATTTCAGTATCCTGGCTTCAGTTTTAACCAATCCTGGCTGTTGTGGGCATATGGGAAGTGAACCACAAGATGGTATATCTTTCTGTGTGTCTATCTCTCTGTTTTTCTATGCCTTTCAAATATATATATATGAAATATTCAAATATACATGAAATATTAATATATATACATATATCTAGATATGGATATATGATAGTTAGAGAAACAGAAACTCTGCCCAGAGCCTCCAGAAAGGAGAGCACCCCTGTGGACATATTGATTTTACATCAGTGATGCTTATTATGGACGTGTGACCTCCAGAATTGTAAAATAATACATGAAAAAATGAAATAATTTTCTGTAATTTAAGAATGTGACCTTGAGACTTATACTATCATTTTCAGAACAGCATATATATTTATAAAGCACTCTATGTTAACACATTTTTACATTTAAATATAAAGCATGTTTCTCAGAGAATCTGAAATCCTTGTTAAATACATTTTTGCATATTTTCCATAATTAGCTTTGCTGTCCTTAAGATTTCTGTGTGATCTTGAATTCTCCTGAGTCATTCAGAAAAAAATACACAACCATTAAATACATTCAATAATGCTCCTATTTATTGAATGTATATAGCTTGACTATTTTTCCTAGTTAATAAGAACACCTCATTACTCAATTACACAAAATACACAAAATTTCCTTGAATACTTTACCCTCCAGAAAAAGGATATAACAAATTCTTTACTTCAAGAGGTGGTAAGAGGGATGGGCATTTGGTGCAGAGGTTCAGAAGCTACTCGGGATGCCCGCATCCAGTCCTGGAGTGCTTGCATCCAGTCCTGGCTCCTCTGCTTCTTTTCCGAAATCCTGCTGATGCATACCTGGGAGGTAGCAGATGATGGCTCAAGTACCTGGGTCCCTACAACCCACATGGAAGATGAAGATTGAATTCTGAGCTCCTGGATTTGGCCTGATCCAGTCCTGGTTGTTGTGAGCATTTGAGGACTGAACCAGAAGATAGAAGATTTTTGTCTTTCAAATAAAATATTTTTTAAATAAGAAGCGAAAATAGATAATAAAGTTTAAAATAGTAAAGTAAAAAATATACAAAAGTTCACAGATGAAAAAAGAGACAAGGATATTTGAAATCTGTACATACTCTGAAGTGCATATACTCTATAAGGCTGAGTAGAAAAATTGTATAGAACATTATATACCTAAGTGGTTACTTCTTAGGCTTTTTAACTGCCACATAAAAATAGTACATATTTATGGGGTTAGATGCAATGTTTCAATATAGTGTATACATTGTATAATGCAAAATCAGGGTAAACATATATACCTCCTCAAACATTCAATATTTCTTTGTGGTGAAATATTTGAAACCTTTTCTTCTAGTTTTAATTTTTATTTGAAAGGCAGAGTGACAGAGGGAGGGAGACACTCATATACCCACAGAGAGAAAAAGAGAGAAAGAAATCTATCTACTGGTTCAATCTCCAGATGGCCCAAAATCCAGGTCTGGGCCAGGGCACATCCTGGAGCCAGGAACTCCATCCTAGTCTTCCACATCAGTGGTAGGGGCCCAAGTACTTTGGCCATCTTTTGCTGCCTTCCCAGATGCATTAGCAGGATTTGGACAGGAAGCAGAATACCCAGAACTTCAACAGGCACTAAAATATGGGATGTTAGCATTGCAAGCTAACCTGCTACACAACCATACAAGCCCATTTTTGGTTTTGGCGATTTTTCAAAAGAGAAATACATAGTGCATTATCAGTATCTCCATTATATCCAGTTATCCCTACTGTGCAGTAGTTAGCTGAACTTCTGCACATCAAACTATAACATAATACTTGTTAAATAACCTTTCCTCATCCTCCCTCATCACTACTCTCCCCATTCTCTGGTATACTCCACTCTACTCTCAACTTCTGTGAGGTAAAATTTTATATTTCACATTTGAGTAGATCATGCAGTACTTGTCTTTGTGTGCTTATTTCCATTATGTCACATTATGTCATTACTTTTAAAGATATTCTGATACTTTAAGATCAAACTAGGTGTGATACACTTACTGTTGATGGACTGGGGAAGTCTCTCCTCATGACTTCTAAAAGCAAAGCCAAACAAACAAAACTCCCGAGAATTTGCAGATGATCTTCAACCTGGACAGTCTTGTTGTCTACTTTCTGATCCTAGATTTTCTCACACTGCAGGAGTATTGTTATAAGAAAGGTCACAGCTTTAATTAAGGCTACCAGTTGGAGAAACATATGAAGTCTTATTAACTATGAACAAGAAGTTTCAAAGAATAAACTGCAGACATCAGGCCCAGGAGGCAGCCAGAGAGAAGCAGCATAAGGACAGATGAGGGGTAGGAAGGCTAAAAGTTTCTAAGTGTAAGGGTAAAAGAAAGAACAGATGAAGAGAGGGGATCATGTTCTTGGAGGTAACCAGAGATAATAACAGTAATATGAGTCACAGTGAATGAAATTATCACAGCTTTGCCAAGTGATTTCATCTCTGCAGGCTGTTGGTAGATGCAGTGTGGGCACAGGAAGTGCCCAGGCCTCTCTAGCACCAGCTGTGACCAGAGAGGACCAGGTTTCCTTGGGAAGAATCAGCAATGATCAGTATTGATACCACTGTTGATATACTCATTTCCCTCTCTTAGAATAGATGTTGATACATCCCTCAATCGACACAGAGCACTTTCAATTGTCACTGTGCCTCTAGACTCTAGTACATAGCAGTTATTTATCACATCACTGAAGGTGAAATGCAAGTAAGATATAAAGTATTCAAACACAGCTGTAGTTACACCAAGACTGTAGAAAATAGAATGAATAAAGAAAACGTGGTGTACACACACCGGGGAATACTATGCAGCCTTCAAAATTAAGGAGTCTGTCATTGACAACATGATGAACCTGGAGAGTTTTAACTGAAAGAGCTAAGCCCTGAAAGACACATACTCTATGATCTCACTCATATGTGGAACCATAAATCAGGGAAATATGTGAGGCAATAGGTGTAATAAGTATTCCACAAATTATACATATGACCAAATATGCTATACACCAGGAGTTTATATATTTTTTCAATAATTAAAAATGAAATGATAGCATATCTCAAACAGCTAAGGATAGTATTTTAAAATAAGTATTTTAAAGCATTGATAAGGATATGAAATGATTTTTGAGGTGAACATTGTTTGCTCTGGGAGATTCTTCTCATTCAAATAAAAACTGGTATCACAGCATGTGATCAATACAGTTTGGGATGAGCTTGTAAATCTCACTAAACTTACCAGTTAGTGCTGTGGTGGTGGCAGATTAAGACAGTGATCACTGTCCCATGCTGTGGCATATTAGGTTAACGCTTTGCCTGTGGCACTGGCATCTCATGTCCTGGTTGCTCCTCCTAAATCCAGCTCTCTGTTTATGGTCTGGGAAAGCAGTGGAAGGAAGATGTCCCAGGTGTTTGGGACCCTGCACCCACATAGGACATCTGGAAAAAGTCCCTGGTTCCTGGCTTCGGATCAGCCCAGCTCTGGCCATTGCAGCCATCTGGGAAGTGATCCAGCATATAGAAAACCTCTCTCTCTGTAACTCTGCCTCTCAAAGTTTTGAAAAAAGACAGTGATACTAGCCAAGACTAAGAAAAAAAAAGACTGTAGTCACTTTTCTTCACCTGATTTTCTCATTCCCTTTTCCTCAAGAAACAACTGTTAAGATTAACCCACTCATTCAACAGTACCCACATATATAAATGCATTGCTTTAAATCTGCCATGTCTGCCTTCTCAATTGTAATATTGTTTTAACCTCGTTAGTGTATAAATCCATTATAAAGCCAGTCTTCACACTGATTTGGAGGTGAGCATTTGAAGGCTGCAACAATACCACTTACTAACAAGTGAATTTCAGCAATTAATTGACTTTTTATTATCCCATTATCCTTAAGTGTAAAAACAGCTCATAGAAAACTTATGTTCTCAACTGAAATAGTATATGAGGAAACAGTCTACATGAGGTTATTTATGGAAATTCAAGGAGCAAATTATACAGTTGAAATATGTTAGCTATGATCTTGCTTTTTATACTTCACCACTTGTAGGAATGCCTGTGGATGCCTATCATTGCATTTGCTAAGGACTCAAGATATTGACTGTAGACGGATATTGATTCTTGACCAAGGGTTTTAAGGGGAAAATTGTTAAGGAAAAAATGTATTAAACACCTATTTTTATAGAACTACCAGGATAATAAAAATTTTGTTCCCAATCAATTACTTGAAGTTTTCCATTTAGCCACTGGCAAGCATGAAAACATTTTAAAAGCATCTAATGAGAGCAAGTAGCTGCACATAGTCTGCACACTGCTCAATTGTTCTCTGATGTGCCCTAGATGTGCTAACACCAGCTTTCCTTCATCTGTGCCCCTCCAGGCCAGGAACCTCAGATGGCTCTGTCAATAGAAAGTACACTGTGCTTATTCTAATTCAGTAAAGATGAACAAAGACCGCAATCTTGGAAGAAGTAAAAAGTACCTCTCAAGTGGCAAGAACACAGCAGTGGAAATCTAAAATGAAAGGCTGACCTCAAACAAGCTTTCAATTGTTTCTTTTTTATTAAAAATAATAACAGCAATGACACAAAAATGAAATGTTTTGCCTACTTACTAACCTCATCCTGAACCCTTCTATCTCTTGATACTGAACATTATCTCTTCTCTAGATTTAATACCAGATACATTTTTCATTTACTCATTCATTCATTTTTAAATATTCCTATTTTATTCATGAAACTGGATGCATGGTATTAGTATTAGCATTAAGTATTTACTGTGTTCCAGGCATCATGGTAAGGGCTTTCTATTAATTTTATGTGATTTGATCCTCCTAATAACTCAATGAGGTAAGCCCTTTATTATCTTCCTTTTACACATGGAGAAATTAAGTCTCAGCAGGTCACCTGATTTGCCCAATTCACTCAAATAAGGCAGAAAGTAATGCCTCAGTGATCGAAGCCAGGCCTGCCTCGTTGCTGACCGAGTTCTGAACTTGTAGACAAACTGCCAAACTGTGGAGGCACTTAGAATTGCCACAACATGACCTTGCTTATTGGTTCTAATGGAAGAATATAGAGGAGAGAGAGGCTGGGTGACTGGGGCACCACAGCTGAACCTTACCTGTGGTGAACAGTGCCAGGAAAAGAGATAAGAGTTAGGGAGGTTGGTCAAGAAGGGCTAGAAGTTAGGACTGTTTAGATTTTATGTTGATAACAATGGCAAAAACTGAAAAAATCATCTTCTTTGGAGATCATGTCAGATTCATGCTGGATGAACTGGAATAGGGCTTGGCAGGAGGCACAAGGAGCAGATGAGGCTGTAGGGATGATCCTGATGAGAAATGATAGGAGTGGAGGTCGATGACTTCAAGAATGAGAAGGCAATGATACAGAATTCTCCCAAGTGCTTGCTGACAGACATGTAGAGGGACCTTCACCTGTAACAGAACATAAACCCTGCAAATTTATGGGAGGTGAGAGCCAAGGTGCTCTGATAAACAACCGGATCTTTGAAATCAAGGAACCACGGGTGTACACACAGAGATGACTTGCAGGATCTTCCCCAGTTGTCAGCTCTGATCAGTTGTTCTGGGGGCTGCCTGGAGTGCTGTGGCATGGAGTCTAGGGAAGGGATGCGTAACAGCACGCAGGGTGGGGGATAATACGTAAAGACTTGCAGTCAGGAATGAACATGTAAGCCTCTGGAGACAGAAAATAAATCGATCTGCCTAAAAAAGTTGTACTTGGGAAGATATTGAGAATTGTGTGAAACCAGCACTGCTGGACTGGAATCCAGAAGAGTGGTTAAGAAAGTGGCTGCAGAGTTGGCCAGCAGTGGCTTGAATCTCTGCTCCTCAATTACTGTTAAAATGAACTTGCAATAGCTCCCGAATCTAACTGCATTTCCCATGCTTCACCTGGAATATGAAACTGATAATATTTCAGAGAGTGCTGTGAGAAACAGATATCCTGAGAAGTGCATTAACCATGTGTAAAAAATCAAATGTTTATTTCATCAGAAATGTATGTATTATGTATATGAAGGATACACACACATATATGAATGAGGATCTCACTAAGCTTTTTAATGTGAATTATCTGTCTTAAAGAGGACTGTTTGCTTCACAACAACCAAAATCAAGAAATTACTGAATTAAAGATTATTCAATTTTGCTCTCTTTATACAATAAATGTGAGGTACACACACATTCAAGGCATAATCAAAGCAACACCAGGTCAACCCAGAGCCAACATCAGCACAATTTCCTAATCCCATATAAAATAATATTTTCACTACACAATTCTAGATATCCGCTTAAAGAAAAATCAAGCTACCAGTTAGCAAAAAGCTTTAAATCGCCTGCACCTAATTTTTATCTATCAAAAACAATGTGTGTCAGAAATCCCTGAAGCACAGGCTGTTTGTTCTTCCATTATTAACTGTTCCTAAAACAACAGAATGTAGTAGGCGATCTAAAATATATTGGTTATAGCACAGAAAGAGGGTTAAGGAGTAATTGCTCTGAGATGAAAACTACACACTGGTAAATTTCAGACTTTCTGTTGCCTGTCTCTGGAAAACCATTATTTCCTGTGAGGCACTTTTTTCCCCTCAAATTATCCCAATGGATGGTTGGAAAGAGAAATAAAATGGTGAGTCATAACTACAAGTGGACAAGCCTTCCTTCTTCCTTTATCATGGAGATATTTCTGTGACTTGTAGTAAAGTCAGGTTAGAATGTCTACCACATGCAATTAAAAATATTATCACAGTGAAGCCCGAGATCAACACTTACACAAAGATTTAACTATGTCAGATCAACTGCCATGAACACTGAAGTTAGCGTCGCTTTCCCCAGGCCAGCAGGTGAGGTTTCTATGCATTCCTGTACATGCAGCAGAAAAATACTACAGTGCAAAGCATGTCAGGGCTTAGTATTAAATGGATTTTTATTCTTGCCATATCTTACTGTTCTGTATGTCATCAGTGAGGTTTGCCCTCTGTCTTAACTCATTAGTTTATGTAGAGTACAATAGATTTAAAAAAAAAAAGTGGTAGTTGAATATTGATTTGGTGGTTAAAAGACCTAATATTATATTTCAATCTCCTGATCAACAAAGAATTTTGACCATACTAATAGGGAAAGGAACATAGAATCTGGATGATAGGACTATTATATCCATGAAATTCCAACAGCAACTGTGAAGGATTGACCTCTAAACACTTGTTTTTATACACTTCAAGCAATTTTTAAAAGAAAATGAGAAATAATTCAATTATGAGGTAATTCAGAATAAATGGTAGTGAATAAATAGAAAGCATTTAAGTGATCTTTAAATATGTGCTAAAATAATGAAGCGTTTACATTAATGGCAAAGAGAGGTTGACTTGACTCCAACAAAATTGCTATTATTATATAGCAGTTATTTTGTGCTTTCCATTTTAGAAGTGTGCTGTGATTGAATTCAGAAAGACTTTCCAACACTTTACATAAATTACTTTCACCCACAGATTATACAGGACTATAAAGTGCATGAGAAATTTGCAAAAAAAAAATGCTATTGGTAACTTACATTTCTTCACTAAGAAAAATAAAGTTTGTGAATTTAAGGAATTGGATGTTGATTTTACAGAACTCTAGAAAGGGGGCCAGGAGAAGCAAAAACAGATCTTCTCAATCGAATTACAAATAATGACACAAGAACCCATCTGCCTCTGTTTTGTAGTGAAGAATGGCATGATTATTTGATGTGTAGGAGGGAAAGTTTGGTGGGATGTAAGATGGAATAAAGCCAGGGAAGCTGGCTGCTTCAAGTTCAACTAGAAAATGTCAAATTAAATGTGTGTTCTCTTCCTGAAAAATATCCACCCTCGTTATGCATCCATGTGGTAATGACTGATGCAAATGAAATTTTCAAGTGCTATGCAAACATGTTGCCTAGGGATGTCAGCCTAGTGAGAGCCATCCCTGGCCATATACAGAATTCATATTTCAGCCTTAGAAAAAACATGGAAATATTAAATGTTTATTGGTTCAACCTACCTTTCTTTCATACTATATTCCAATGAAATCATTAACTAGTAGCACTGAAACAGTTGTGACTTTGGACTGGAAATCATTGGAATTCTGGTTACTACTTTTATAGGGAGAACTAGGCTACTGCTACTTCCCTAAGGCACACACATCTGTGATTTAAGCTAATCAATCCCTGTATGTCATTGCTTTTTTTTTCCTCATATAAACACGGCTAAAGAAGCTGCCTTTGCATAGAGAAGCTGTAATCTTAAAGAGAAACCATTTTATTTTGGGTAAAACCCATCCTATCAGATGAAATATTTTCATATCAATTAGTAATCTTCTAGCTGGATGAGTGTTTCAGGAAAGAGCATATTTGAACACTTTTATGGATTGTCCATTCATGTTGAAGCTCTGAGATACTGTATTATTTATTTTATAAATCTGAAGGTGAATTTTAGATAAATGTGAGAAAGGTTTGAATTCTTTTGTTTTAGTAATGCAAAGTAGAAATTTATATTTATTAAAAAACAATTATTATTTTAGTGAATACTAAACAATAAAACACCTCATAAAATATAGCACAGAAAAGCATATAAAGGAGAATAGTTCAGTAAATTGACTTGTTTCTAAATTTATAAGCAGTAAATACAAAAAGTTATAACTGATGCCAAAACAACAAGGAAAAATCTTAGAGCACTTAATAAGAACCTTTCTTTGAAGTTAGAGTTTAAAATCTTTAAAAATTTAAATTCCATGTTCACTTAAAACTATAATTATACATATTTAATAAGTTAGCATCCTTCTTAGCTATATATTTATTCAAATTATAATAAAAGTTCCATAAGAGTAAAAATATTTATTAGCCACCCTGTCATCAAGTACTGATATAGCAGGCTTTCAGTTGTTTAAGGAAGAAAGAGGAGCTAACTTAACCTGAACCTTTTTATGACATAAATAAAAAAAAAACTCTTCATAAGCATACCACAAAGTACCATCCTGTAAATGTAAATGCCAATAAAATAGTATCTCATTGTTCTTCATGGAAATCAGTGATGCATAATAATGCATGTCATTAGTGCTAGTGAAAACCATTGGAGAAATCATTATTGCATTTTAATGAATGAGTTAAATGCCTGGATTGTCAACTATGCTAAAAGAATAATTATCTGAGAAAAATTAATTCTGGCATTTGGTAATTACTAGTTGAAAAATTATAAATTCCACTGAAAGGATACTTTGTCTAAAATGTTTTTTGGCTATCTCAAATGCCAGAGCCACAAATTATGTTGTGTATGGAAAATATCTTCTTAAGCAATCATAGACCATTCTGGGTCAAGGAAATATTTTGAGACTTAAAAACATGAATTCAAGGATAATAGTACCAGTAATAGCTATATTTTTCTATCAGAGGTAAATATTCAACCATGACAAAATAAACTGGATGATTATTAATTATGAATTAAAACACTGATGAGGTATGTTAATTTACTTGACTATAATAATCACTACATATGTATGTGTATACCAACATAAGTTTATTAATACTTAATGTACACTAAACATATGCAATATAATTTTTAAAGGCCAGTGCCATGTCTCAATAGGCTAATCCTCCGCCTTGCGGCGCCGGCACACCGGTTTCTAGTCCCCGTCAGGGCGCCGGATTCTGTCCCGGTTGCCCCTCTTCCAGGCCAGCTCTCTGCTGTGGCCTGGGAGTGCAATGGAGGATGGCCCAAGTGCTTGGGCCCTGCACCCCATGGGAGACCAGGATAAGCACTTGGCTCCTGCCTTCAGATCCAGCTGCAGCGCGCCGGCCGTGGCAGCCATTGGAGGGTGAACCAACGGCAAAGGAAGACCTTTCTCTCTGTCTCTCTCTCTCTCACTGCCCACTCTGCCTATCAAAAAAAAAAATTGTTGATATTTTTCCTGTGTGATGAGGCCAATAAAATGGCCCTCTAAAAGTTTACTAATCACAGAATTTTCTGCAAAATTTGATATTTACTGTTTCACTGTGTTGGCATCTCCTCTGATGGCCTGAATGCAGTGGTAAACAAAACTACTGACCTTAATAGGAAACAAGGCAGAAATATAACACAGCCATTTGGCTGCTCACTACCACATAATAGGAACAAAGTGGTGTTTTTTATTGTTTTATTAATTTTGACTTTTGATTACATGTCCTTTTATATTCTGTGGAATTAAATAAGGGGCACTAAAGTACTTCTGCTACACACACAGCAATTTTCAGGGAAAACACTTGTACAACTGAGAACTGAATTAGCCACTTACATCAGAGAATGTAATTTTTACGTGGAAAAACAATCAGCAAACAGTAGTTATTCAGAAGTAGGTATATGAAGAAAAAAAAAGTTTTGACAAAGGACTAAGTTGAAGGACTCAAACTTTGCAATTTCAAAACTTACTATAAAACTATAGTAATCAAAGCATTGTGGTAGAGGAACAAGACAAACTGACCAATGAAACAGAACCGAGGAGCCAGAGTTAAATCCTGACATTCATGGTCATTTGACTTTCAACAGGGTGCCAAGGTTAATCTACAAAGAAAGAAAAACCTTTTCAACGAAAGATGCTCAGAAAACTTGGCATGCAGATGCAAAATATGGAATTTGCAACTCTACCTCACATCATTTACAAAAATTAACAGCTCACATGCCTAAACGTAAAAGATGAAACTATAATGTTCGTAAAATATATTATCGCAACAAAACTTGGAGCAATAATGGTTTCTTAGATATAACTCCAAAAGACAAGTGACAAAGAAAACAAAATAGGTGAAATGAGTTTCATGAAAATTAACATTTTGGGGCTAGTGTTGTGGAATAACAAGCAAAACCACAGCCTGTGACATTGGCATCCTGTATCAGCAACAATCTGTGTCCCAGCTCCTTGCTAATGGCCCTGGAAATCAGCAGAAGATGGCAAAAGTGCTTGGGTCCCTGTACCCATGTGAAAAACCTGGATAAAGCTTCTGGCTCCTTGCTTTGGCCTGGCCTAGCACTGGATGTTGTGGCCATCTGGGGAGTGAAATAGCAGTTACATCTCTCTGCCTCTGTCTCTCTCTCAAGATAGATAAACCTCAAAAAAAATTTAAAATTTTTTGTGTTTCAGAGGATATCATCAAAAATGTGAACAGCAGAAACAGGTGTGGTGGCATAGTGGGTTAAATCACTATTTAAGATGCCTACAACCCATATCGGAGTACTTCTGGCTAATGTGCCTGTGATGCAGCAGATGGTAGTCCAAGTACTTGGGTTCCTGCTATCTATGTGGGGGATCCTGATGGAGTACCAGGCTCCTGAATTTGGCCCAGCCCAGCCCCAGCTATTGTGGGCTTCTAAAGAACTAACAAGTGGATGGAAGATATCTCTTTCTCCCTGTTATTCTGCTTTTCAAATAAATAATCTTCCTTTTAAGTGAAAGTGAAACACACAGAATCGAAGACAGTATTTATAAATCATGTAAGCTTGTAAGAGTCTAGTATCCAGGCAATCTAATGAACTCTTAAAGCTAAACCATAGGGTGGACACTGTGATTCAGTGGGTTAAGCTGCCACAGGAGATGCCCACATTGGATCAAACTGGATTTGATGTCAACTCCAGTTCCTGACTCTAGCTTCCTGCTAATGAAAACTGTGAGGCAACAGTGATGGCTCAAGTAGTTTGATTTCTGCACTCAGTGGCAGACCTGGATTCTGTTCCCTGTTCTAGGCTTGCAACCCATCCCAGCACAGCTGTTGTGGGTGTTAGGAAATCGAACCAATGGATGGGAGTCTGCACACACACACCCCTACACACACACACCTGAAATAAATATATGTATCTATCTATCTAATTAGTGAACAAAGGCTCTGATTAACTATACCTCAAAAGAAGACATAAATGACCAACAATAGCTTGTAGAATCTACAGTGGCAGATGCCACGGAAAACAGTTTGACAGAATCTCAAACTATCAGGCAGAATTACTATACAATACTGCATACCATCCTAGCTAATTAACCAAGAAAACAGAGAACATGTCTGTACAAAAACTTGCTCATGACTATTCATAGCAAAATTATTCATATTAGTCAAAGAAATAACCAAATGTCAAAGAATTGATGAATAAAATATGGCATATCAATATAATTATTACTCAGTAACAAAAGTAACAGAATATTGATGTATGTTGTAGCATGGAAGAACCTTGAAGACATGCTAAGCAAAAAAGAAAGTCACAAAAGGCCATATTGTATGATTTTGTTTATCTGAAATGTCTAGAGTAAGAAAATTCATAAAGAAAATTTGTGATTTTCTAGGATTTAGGGGTTGAGCTGATACGGGAAGTGATTGCTATTGGTAGGTGATTTATTTGGTGAATAATGAAAGTACCCTAAAATTGTAGCGATGGTTTCACAATTATGAATATGCTAAACACCAATGAATTGTAAGATTTGGATTGGTAAATTTCATGATATATGAATTATATCTAAACAAAGCCATTTAAATAAGTGGGTATTTGGCAGACTTTTTCTCAGCTTGTCACTTCAAAGAAAATAATGACCAGTATTTGTTGCCAATGATATAATTAAAACTTCCAAGTGAAAATTCAAATTATAGAAAATTTTACATGTCATAAAGTGCTTTGCACTTTATTGATATTGCTTTGTTTTCTAATAAGCATGGTAGGGATATTAATAGATGTGGGTTTTTTATACTTTTAAGATATGTCAACACTCAGAAGATTGATATATGTAACACAGTGCACCAATATTTTTCAAAAGACCAATGAGCAATTTTACACAATCATGCAGGTGTAAAAGATTCATTTAAAGTACAAAAGATGCCAGTATATTTTTAGACTAACAGAGTCAGAAAAGCTTATTAATAGACTTTTTTTAAACTTTTATTTAATGAATATAATTTCCAAAGTACAGAATATGGATTACAATGGCTTCCCCCCCCATAACATCCCTCCCACCCGCAACCCTCCCCTTTCCCACTCCCTCTCCCCTTCCAATCATATCAAGATTCATTTGCATTTCTCTGTATATACAGAAGATCAGTTTAGCATACATTAAGTAAAGATTTCAACAGTTTGCTCCCACACAGAAACATAAAGTGAAAAATACTGTTTGAGTACTAGTTATAACATTAAATCATGATGTACAGCACACTAAGGACAGAGATCCTACATGAGGAGTAAGTGCACAGTGACTCCTGTTGTTGACTTAACAAATTGACACTCTTGTTTATGGCATCAGTAATCAACCTAGGCTCTTGTCATGAGCTGCCAAGGCTATGGAAGCCCCCTGAGTTCACTGACTCATAATTTTTAGACAAGGCCATGGTCAAAGTGGAAGTTCTCTCCTCCCTTCAGAGAAAGGTACCTCCTTCTTTGATGACCCGTTCTTTCCACTGGGATCTCACTCACGGAGATCTTAAGATTTATTTATTTATTTGAAAGTCAGAGTTACACAGAGAGAGGAGAGGCAGAGAGAGAGCAAGGTCTTCCATCCTCTGGTTCACTCCCCAAATGGCCGCAACGGCCAGAGCTGTGTCGATCCGAAGCCAGGAGCCACAGACTTCTTCTGGATCTCCCATGAGGGTGCAGGGGTCCAAGGACTTGGGCCATCTTCTACTACTGCTTTCCCAGGCCATAGCAGAGAGCTGGATCAGAAGTGGAGCAGCCAAGTCTCAAACTGACACACATATGGGATGCCGGCACTGTAGGCGGAGGCTTTACCTGCTATGCCACAACGCTGGCCCCCTGATAGACTATTAAAGGTGATTAAAAGATATGGCTGCAAATCTACTCCACAATTAACCTTTACAAAACTACAACTTAATGATTTTTTAAAAAAAATTACCTGAGAAGACAATTAATGTACTTCTTTTTTTTTTTTTTTAAACTTTTATTTAATGCATATAATTTTCCAAAGTACGACTTATGGATTACAATGGCTTCCCCCACATACCGTCCCTCCCACCCACAACCCTCCCCTTTCCCACTCCCTCTCCCCTTCCATTCACATCATGATTCATTTTCGATTGTCTTAATATACAGAAGATCAGCTTAGTATACATTAAGTATGGATTTCAACAGTTTGCTCCCACACAGAAACATAAAGTGAAAAATAATAGATGATTTTTTAAATGATGATGAAATCAGATCAGACCTATTGTCATGTTTAATCCCAGTGAGAGTCAAGTTGGGAATTGATAATTTCTTTTTTTTTTTTTTTTTTTTTTTTACAGAGGATCAGTTTAGTATGTATTAAGTAAGGATTTCAACAGTTTGCACCCCCATAGAAACACAAAGTGAAATATATTGTTTGAGTACTCGTTATAGCATTAAATCTCAATGTACAGCACATTAAGGATAGAGATCCTACATGAGGAGTAAGTGCACAGTGACTCCTGTTGTTGACTTTACCAATTGACACTCCTGTCTATGGCATCAGTAATCTCCCTATGCTCCAGTCATGAGTTTCCAAGGCTATGGAAGCCCTCTGAGTTCTCCAACTCTTATCTTGTTTAGACAAGGTCATAGTCAAAGTGGAGGTTCTCTGCTCCCTTCAGAGAAAGGTACCTCCTTCTTTGATGACCTGTTCTTTCCACTGAGATCTCACTCACAGAGATCTTTTGCCAGAGTGTCTTGGCTTTCCATGCCTGAAATACTCTCATGGGCTTTTCAGCCAGCTCCGAATGCCTTTAGGGCTGATTCTGAGGCCAGAGTGCTATTTAGGACATCTGCCATTCTATGAGTCTGCTGAGTATCTCACTTCCCATGTTGGATCACTCTCCCCTTTATTTACTCCATCGGTTAGCGTTAGCAGGTACTAGACTTGTCTATGTGTTCCCTTTGACTCCCAGTCCCTTCACCATGACCAACTGTGAACTGAAACTGATCACCTGGAACAGTGAGATGGCATTGGTACATGCCACCTCGATGGGATTGAATTGGAATCCCCTGGTAATGTACTTCTTTTTCCAATTCCATGTCTACATAAGGTCAGATTTCTTTTTTTTTTTAACTTTTATTTAACAAATATAAATTTCCAAAGTACAGGTTATAGATTACAATGGCTTCCCCCCCATAACTTCCCTCCCACCCACAGCCATCCATCTCCCACTCCCTTTCCTATTCCATTCACATCAAGATTCATTTTCAGTTATCTTTATATACAGAAGATCAATTTAGTATATATTAAGTAAAGATTTCATCAGTTTGCACCCACACAGAAACACAACGTGTAAAGTACTGTTTGAGTACTAGTTATACCGTTAATTGACATAGTACAACACTTTAAGGACAGAGATCCTACATGGGGAGAAAGTTCACAGTGACACCTGTTGTTGACTTAACAAATTGACACTCTTGTTTATGGTGTCAGTAATCTCCCTAGGCTCTTGTCATGAGTCGCCAAGGCTATGGAAGCCTTTTGAGTTTGATCTTCTCTAAATAAGATCGGAATAGGCATAGTTAAAATGGAAGTTCTCTCCTCCCTTCAGAGAAAGGTACCTCCTTCTTTGACGACCCGTTCTTTCCACTGCGATCTTTCATTTAGTTTTGTTTTTTGTTTGTTTGTTTGTTTTTCCAGAGTGTCTTGGCTTTCCATGCCTGAAATATTCTCATGGGCTCTTCAGCCAGATCTGAATGCCTTAAGGGCTGATTCTGAGGCCATAATGCTGTTTAGAACATCTGCCATTCTATGAGTCTGCTGTGTATCCTGCTTCCCATGTTGGATCGTTCTCTCCTTGTTAATTCTATCAGTTAGTATTAGCAGATACTAGTCTCATTTATGTGATCCCTTTGACTGTTAGTCCTATCATTATGATCAATTGTGAACTGAAATTGATCACTTGGACTAGTAAGATGGCATTGGTACATGCCACCTTGATGGGATTGAATTGGAATCCCCTGGCACGTTTCTAACTACCATTTGGGGCAAGTCAGATTGCGCATTTCTTTTTTATATCTTATCAAAAACAGCATATCATGAGTTGACTTCAGACCAATTAAAAATCAATAGGGGCTGGAATTGTGGGGCAGCAGCTTAAGCCGCAGCCTGCAACAATGGCTTCATATATGGAATGCTGGTTCCAGTCTCAGCTCCCCTGCTTCCAATCCAGCACCCTGCTCTTACACCAGGAAACTGTGGAAGATGGCCCAAGTACTTGGGCCTCTGACACCCATGGGGGAGACCCAGATGGAGATCCAGTCTCCTGGTTTTGGCTTTACTCAGCTCTGGCTGTACAACCATCTAGGGACTTAACCAGTGGATGAAAGAAATCTCTCTCTCTTTCTCTCTCTCTCTCTCTCTGCCTTTCAAGTAAATAAATCTTTTTTTAAAAAAAAAATGAACTAATAGTCTTTTCTTTATTTATTAAAGCAATTAAAAAGTAAATCCATATACATTTCCCACTAACATTACTTTCATTATTGGAAGATTTTTCCTAAAATTTATATTATCTCTGTTAGTAGATAATGAGTTTATTTTTTCTTTTTTAAATGATTTAATAAATATTTGAAAAATTTCTATATGATTTCTAACATGGTAAGTACTGATAGGTATAACACACCTATAATAAGACATCTATGAGATATTTAATATGTTATAAGAGGGCAAAGGGGACCTGAAACTAAAAAGTTTCTGGAGCATTGCAGTAATCCCTTCTCATTCTAGAAGATGGAACTTCACTCCAAGTGTTGTTCTCAGAATTAGTACAGAGTCCTGAACAAGCAGATCAGATGGTGAAAGATCTACAAGTACAAGATTTCCTCGGGAGGTCTTAATATCCAGGTTTTAAAAACCAAAGCCATGTCTTTGCTGATAAAAGTAATAATAAATTTTTTGTATTATTGTAGACAGCTGAAGATGTGGCTATAAATATCCACACTAGGAGTCCAGCATAAAGTATTAAGGAGGATAGTTACAGAGGGTTTCCAAAAGTTTTTTTTTTTTAATATGTTGGCAACAATCACAAATTGACTAGACATGGAGCCAAGGATGGATCCTGGTATATGTGGAAAGCTTTTGAATCATTGATGCATCCTTGCCAAAAGGATGCAGCGGTTTTTTGGTCATAATTATGAGCTTTAATTGGCAGAAATTCTAATTAAAATGAGAAAATTATTTGAAATGATAGGAATAAATTAATTGAATTACTTGCATTAGTAATATAGATGAGGTTTTCCATGTGTGCCCATAGAAACTTTGAAAGCAACTAATATTTTTTGTAAAAAATGTACTGCTTAAGAGATAGGAGCTGAGAATTAATAACTTAAAATAATACAAGAAATCCTTGTATGATTCAGAAATTAAGATCAATTGTACTCATAGAAAAATTTGGAAAATATTAGAAAATATTCTAGTGGTACTTGTGCCTTTAGCAACTCAGAAGCATAAGATTAACCCCAACTGTCTTCACACTGAGGACTGATTTATTGATGATGTCAACTATGTATTTATAGTGGTATGAGAAAAGTTGGGAGGTCACATGCTATCTTGACCTTATCCATCAATCTGATGCCTTTTCAAGCACCCCTAAAGGGTAGTATGTCATCATGGGGATCTTCTTATCAAGTTAAAATTTTGAAATTAGAGAAACTGTTGTCCATCTACTGTGAGTAGACAGCCCTTTTGTCTTTTAAAGAATATTCATCACTCAAGCAATCACAGAGGAGATGCTGAAGGAATTCTAGCTCCCTAGGGCCCAATGACCCAATAACCCAATAACCCAATATACCCAACCAGTTATCTACCTTACCTCCTCCACCAACCACCTAACATGCCCCTTGCTCTGACCTATCAATGCCATATGTCACTCTGGTATCACAAACTTTTCTTGCTTAATGTCTGCCTGGCTCTTATATTTCTAAAAGCAAAACAGTCTCACCCTCTCAAAATTCTGGCTCTTGCTTAAATCATAGAATCTCTCTCCCACCTTTGTCATAAAGCTTTCCCCATTCTTGCTATACTTGAAAATATCTACACAACACTCAACACCCAAATCTTTACACTGATGTCAAAATTAACTACCAGTGTTTCCTGGATAGATCCAGAATGTGTGAGCCTTAAATGGAATACTCACTGCAAAAACCACACTACATATAGTTGCTTACATTTAAATAAACTAAAACTAAAAACACACGCTAGCCATATTTCAAATGCTCAATAGTGTGCAATAGCTAACAGCTTCGATGTTCTATGCCAGAACCTTCCTATCACAGGAAGTTTATTAGACAAGGTTGTTTTAAATGATGAATTTGCTAGTATTATGAATGGATTGGATGAAAGAGGAAACAAGAGAAAAGCAAATGCTTTGATGTCAAGTTTAGAAGTCTTCAGTAGTTATAATAGGGCGTAAAATTTAATTTATAAAATGCAGAATCTTACCTTGCGTTCTAACAAATTTTCTACAGATATTTATAAGAATGATTTAATACACGCTTGAGGAACAGTAGTCACGATTTTGATTTGCTATATTCCTGAGGAGTAATTTTCCCTGGCACTCATAAGAACAGAAAGAAAACGTCATGACTCTGATTCACCCTAGAGATCCTAACTTCCATGTGGAAATTCTAAGAATTCAAGCAGATGGTCTTCCAATATTGTGGGTACCAATCATCTGGCTTCCAATTTAGTTTGGATTTTTTAAGACTAGTCCAAATTCATACAGTTGCTCTCTAATGTTTTACAAAGAAAAATATTATAAATAATTTACATTTTGATTTTCTTTTCTACTTTGTGTGCTTTTCTACTTATGTGCTTTACTCTGCATCCATGTTTTTTATAATCATTGAAATCTTAATGTTAAGTAACTTGGTCAAGATCACACAGCTAGTCAACTTCAAAGCTAAGTCTAAAATTAATGTTATAGGTTGCATCCCCTATAGTGTAGTGATTTCAGAGTACCCAAGAAAGCTGTACATTAATTCCATTTTCATAAACAGATGCTCCTCAGTTTATGATGCAGTTATATCCCAATAAATCTAACCTAGCTTGAAAATATTGTAAAAAATGCATTTAATATCCCTAACCTACCAGTCATCAAAGTTTAACCTAGTCTACCATAAATGTTCTCAGAATGCTTATTATGTATTAGTCTATCCTTGGACAAAATCACTAAACATGAAAATAAAGTATTAAATATATCATTTATACAAGCAGATAGTGTTTTGTAGACATGATTGAATGCCACACACAAAACACAATATCCAAAAAACTCTGGAAATCCAATACATGTAGTGGATCAGCTATTTGCTCTGATGATTGTGTGGCTTCCATTGCCCAACACAATGAGAGAGCATCATACCATTATCACCATCTTAAGATAATCAAAACCTAAACTTTGAAGTACAGTTCTAACTGAATGCTTATCACTTTTGCATGTTTTAAAATAACAAAAATCATAAGTCAAACCACTGTGAGTTGCGAACTTAATGTACTCACAGTTTAGGGCAGTGACATATCTCTGTAATTTAACTTATGTTCCAAATACCTCCACATTTAATTTTATATTTAATAAATATTTTTGATGAGCATTTTTTTTGAATTTTGAAGTGGTAGGAGTTACATCTCCACAACTTTCAAAGGAGTCTATGGGACAAAAATTTGAAGGCCCCATGTTCCAGGTAGACACAATTACTCTCGTCCCCAAACCTTGATGTTGAGTCCACACAACACCTTTTGACTCTTACTTGTTTTTCTGCCTGTATCCTCCATTAATCAGGATGCTCCTTCTGATCAGGGTCCATGTCACAGTTGCCTTTATGTCCCCAGCAGTTATCCCTGTTCTTACCACACAGTGGGGGAACTAGAAATCATGTATGAATGATGCACAGGTAAAGAGATAATTTGGAAATTTTGATTTTGTTTCCTCTTATTCATCTCTCTTCTGATCTGAAGAAGTATGCAGGCTTCCCAGGGTAGAGAGGAAATTCAAACTTGCGTCTCTTCTACACATGGCAGCTGACAAATTAGAATTGTGCCATGCAGGAGAAGATCCCATGGAATCCCAATCTCTCGTCCCCACCCACGTTTACCAAAGCAGGCTTTCAGTATGCTAGAGTCCGTTTAATATAGGGCCATTTGTGATTTTTTTCAATTTATTTACCTTTTTTCCTCTAGGGGTAAAAGCTAGCATGCGAAAACTTCCAGAAGGTGAGTTCTAGAGGCACTATGGGATCTTGCATGTACAAGAATCTGTCTACCACCTTGCAGGGCAGAGGCTGCCTGTGCCTCTTGAACTACATGCCTCTGTTCTGTGAAAAAGTGAAACCCATAAGAAAGACCATCCCTATTTGTATTCCAGAGGGACAGGCAGAGAATGCATCAAATTGAATCAAATAGTTTGGAATTTTAAAATGTCATCGTGACACTAAAACACAAGCCAGAACAAGATTAAAAAGTCATTTGCTGAATCTATATCGTGCAGAGTGTCATCACCTGATTTAGCAGCAAAATTATGCCGCATGTACCAACCTTGGAAAGAGTTAATGAATATGGCAGCTACATGACATAAAGGAAAACGATCCAGATGCAAAAGGACAGTGTTATGCTTTGTTTTAGAAACTGTCATCTCATTACCACCATTCCCATCTCTCTCTCTACAACACAGTCGTATTTCTGGTGACATCTCTCTAATTAAATGTATAAGCTATCAGACGCTAGGAGTTTCCAAGCTCTGTTTAGAATTTGTGTCTAGCTGTTGTCCACACTAAGATAAGGAAATTGGGTGCTGGAATTAAATTTTTATAAGACAAACCATTTGGGGCAATTAATGTTATATAAGGCTTACGTATATCATGAAAACTTATTCTTTATGAATGAGTATTTTAAAAAATACTTCACTAAAAGTATACATCTACTCATTCCAAAGCAGACAGGATTTCATTACTGATTTAACAATAACTTTTTGTTACTGTGAGAAAATATTCTTCATTTATTTTGCTTTGCTTTTCAGTCCACAGAAAAGAGAGATCTAAATTTTCTCTTACCAACCTCCATGTAGCTGTGACTTTGAGCCATCACTAAAGGGCAGGAGAGAGTCTGCTCAAAGTGACATGACTTGATTAGTTTCACTTCAATGTATTTAACATAACTGTATATATTTGAAAAATATACACAATGAGTATTTTAATCTTTATGTTTTATGCAGTGCTGTACAATGGAAAAGGTATACTCTGAGAGTAAAAGAATTCCTAACTATATGTTTAGGTTTTTCACCCATCTTAAGTTGATTTTTGTATATGGTGAGAGGTAGAAACCCAACTTTATTCTTCTACATTTGTGTATCAAGTTTTGCCAACACTATTTATTGAAAACATTATCCTTTCTCCAAGACATGTTCTTTGCCCTTTTGTCAAAAGTCAATGGGCTGTCTGGAAGTGGATTAGTTTCTGGCTTCTCTGCTGTGCTCCATTGATACATGTATTAGTTTTGATGCCAGTACCATGCTAATTATTAAAATTTGTAGTATGCTTTGAAATCAGGTATTGTGATAACTACTGCTGCATTTATTCATCTATCTACCTTTTACATAGGATTATTTTGGCTATTATGGATCTTTTCTGTTCCATATGAATTTTAAAATTTTTTTTTCTAATTCTGGAAAATAACATCATTGGTATTTTGATAAAGATTGCATTGAATCTGTAGATTACTTTAGGTAGAATGAAAATTGCAATGATAATAGTTTCAACCCATAAACAAGAATACTCCTTTTTTTGGTTATTGATGACTTATATCTTATAATTTTCATTTGAGATATTTTATCTTTCATTAAATTTATTCCTAAAATTTTTTGTATCCATTATAAGTGGGCTTTCTTTTTTGATGTCTCATTAAAGCTGTAAAATCACTTCCTGGCTTCTTTCTGTGTTTGTATCCTGATGTTTTCTTCTATTGAGTTATCAGTTTTAACAAATTTCTGTTGGAGTATTATGATTTTGTATATGAGAAAATTTGTCATCTGCAGACATGGATATTTTCACTTCTTCCTTTCCAATTTAGATGTCCTTCATTTCTTTTCCTTCTCTAATTAATCTTGCTGAAACTTCCAATTATATTGAATAAGAGCAGTGGACATCCTTGTCTTATTCCAGATCTGAAGAGTAAATGCTTTCAGTTTTTCTCCATTCACTATGACATTGCTATGGGCTCATCACATATAATCTTTATAATTTTGAGGTATGTTACTTCTAGACTTGATATGTGGAGAGTTTTTAATCATGAAAGGAGCGAATCTTATTAAATGTTTTTTATGCATTTATTGAGGTGATCACTTGATTTTATTCTTTACTCAGTTGATAGGAATTAATATATTTATTAACTTGCAAATGTTTATCCTTGTATTCTTATAATAAATCCCACTTGATTGTCATTTATGATCACTTTGATGTAATGCAGATTTAGTTTACTAATATTTTAAGACTTTGCATCTATGTTCACCAAGGATAATGTTCTATAGTTTTCCTTTTGTGTTACAACTTTGTTTGCTTTAAGTATCACAATAATGCTGGCCTCATATAAAATGCTCAGCAAAGTTCCATCCTTTTCAATATTTTAAATAGTTTAAAAGGAATTTGAGTTAGTTTCATTTTAAATGTTTTATAGAAGTCAGTTGTAAAGTCTTCAGGTTCTGGACATGTCTTTGATGGGAGGCTTTTAATTACCGTTTCAATCTCATTCCCTGTTATAGATCTGTTCAGATTGTCTGAATTTTTATTAAGTCTCAGTATACTTTATGTATTCATAAATGTATTGATGTCTAAAATTTTCCAATTTGCCAGCATAGGATAGTGAGATAGGGTATGTCCGTGCTGATTTTAGCTGCCTCAGAACATGAAGAGAAAAAAGGAAGGACAATATTTCCAAGGGTGTGGCGGAGGCAAATGTTTAGTGGAAAAGTAAAAAATCAAAGATTCTGTGGGGCAGGAGGGAGGGAGGATAGAAACACTATTGTGTGTGGCTGTGTGCAGCAGCCAACTGCCACTAAGATTTGCCATGTTGCCAAGTCAGAGTAGGAAGCTCCCTTACTGCCACCACATGCAACATTAGTTGAGGGAGAATTCCACAGTAATCCACTGACTTTTACTCCAGCCTGGAAAACTGAATGGGGTCTGAGCCACGGGCTGGCTCTGAGGAGGGAAGCCACACATCCCCCCCTCCCTCCTCTACCACTGCAGAGCACTAGACCCTGGACTCTGAAAAATCACATAGATCTCTGTAACACTTGTTCCAAAAGCAAAGCCAGAGTCAGGGTGAATTGCAGGGCAGAGGCAGATAACAAATACCCTGCATCCTGAAACCGAGATTTTTGGGGGGCATTAGCCCCAGAGGTGCACTCATGCACTCCATCTGATCCAGAGGAGTTCTCAGTTACCTGCTGGGGGCTAGACCAGTAGCAGCCCATAAAAATTCCACTCTCACCATGGGAGATCTGGGTGATGACCCAACTGACCCTGCACACCAGGATTGTAACAATCAGTTCTAATTTCCTTAATCTCACTGAAATCTACCCAGTGCACCTAGGGAAGAAGCTACCTGTACTCCAACTGCCTGGACTCTACAAAAGCAAAATCTAACCATATAACTACCTATAGGACTAGATCAGGGTTCAGTTCACATACTCCAGTCACAAGGCTAGGACTGTTGATGTTATAAAACACAATACCAGCTGGAATCTTCTAGCAGGATCTGAGAAAGAGCCCATCAACATCACGTAGTACTACAGCCACAGAAATTGGTGCCACACACCCCAGCATCACTCAGGCTTACAGTAGGACAAGGGAAGAGCCAACTTTGTCTCCCTCAGCACCAAAAACAAGGCTTAGTTTATCATAATTTGGGGGGTGACTGACACTGAACTCTATGTGGACTGAAGATACACACCCTAGAAAGCACACATTCACCTTAAATCCACACTTCTGTCACTACAAACTACAGCAGACTAGACTTTGGTGTCACATATAGACACAACCGACATCAATTATAACAAGAGAAATCAGAGACTACACTTCTGGGCCCACATTGAACAAAAACCAAAGCAACAAGCCAAGTGATACTCTGCATTTCATCTAAACCATAAATTCTATTCCAATAAAAATTACCCATAGGCCAGCACCGCAGCTCAATAGGCTAATCCTCCACCTGCGGCAGCAGCACACTGGGTTCTAGCCCCGGTCAGGGTGCCGGATTCTGTCCCAGTTGCTCCTCTTACAGTCCAGCTCTCTGCTGTGGCCTGGGAGTGCAGTAGAGGATGGTCCAGGTCCTTGGGCCCTGTACCTGCATGGGAGACCAGGAGAAGCACCTGGCTCCTGGTTTTGGATCAGCACCGTGCACTGGCCGCAGCACGCCAGCTGTAGCGGCCATTAGGGGGGTGAACCAACGGAAAAAGCAAGACTTTTCTCTCTGTCTCTCTCTTTCACTGTCTACTCTGCCTGTCAAAAAAAAAAAAAAAAGTAAAACAAACAAACAAAAAACTACCCATAAAGACGAAGGGATGATTACACTAGATGCACAAACATCACCATAGGGATACAGGAGATATAAAGAAGTAAGATAGCATGTCACATCCAAAAGGACACAATACTCCTCCAGAATTAGATCCTGAACTGACAGAAATGTATGAAATGACAGAAGTAGGTATCAAAATGATGCTTTCAAGGAAACTCAATGATATGAAGAAATACAGACAAATTAAAGACATGAGGAAATCAATGAGTAACATGCATGAAAATATTACTAGTACATAGAAATCATCAAGAAGAATCAAATAGAAATTATAGACATGAAGTCTTCAACTAGTGAAGTTAAAAAATTGATATATTTAATAGAATAGACCAAGTAGAGGAAACAATTTCTGATCTCAAGGACAAGACTTTTGAGATAACCAATAAGAAAATAATAAAGAGGAAAGAATTAAAAGTAATGGAGAAAGTCTACATGAAATATGAGATACTATTAAATAACAAAATATTCATATGATAGGTATTCACAAAGTAGAAGAGAAGGAAAAATTTATTAAGAACCTTATAAATAAGGCCGGCGCCGCGGCTCACTAGGCTAATCCTCTGCCTTGCGGCACTGGCACACTGGGTTCTAGTCCCGGTCGGGGCGCCGGATTCTGTCCCGGTTGCCCCTCTTCCAGGCCAGCTCTCTGCTGTGGCCAGGGAGTGCAGTGGAGGATGGCCCAAGTGCTTGGGCCCTGCACCCCATGGGAGACCAGGAAAAGCACCTGGCTCCTGGCTCCTGCCATGCGGTGCGCCGGCCGCAGCGCGCCGGCCGCGCCGGCCATTGGAGAGTGAACCAACGGCAAAGGAAGACCTTTCTCTCTGTCTCTCTCTCTCACTGTCCACTCTGCCTGTCCAAAAAAAAAAAAAAAAAGAACCTGATAAATAAAATAATAATTGAACATGTCCCAGGTCTTAAAAGAGATATGGGCATCCAGATATAAGAAACTCAAATAATCACAAGGAGATATTTTTTTAAAAAATCTTCTTCAAGGTATATTATAGTCAAATTGTCAATTATATACAATATAATTGTATATAATTGTATATTATAATTGTATATTATAGTCAAATTACATTCTTCAAGGTATATTATAGTCAAATTGTCAAAACACAGTAAGAGGAAAGTGTCAAGTTACATATAAAGAAAAAGCAATTACACTAACAGCAGACTTCTCAGCAGACACCCTAAAGGCCAGAAGAGTGGGATGACACATCAGAGGTCTTAAAAGAATAAAAAACCTTCCAACCAAGAATATTATATCCAGGAGTTCCAAGATGGTGGAATAGGGAAAGTATATACTGTTTTACACTAGGGGGATGGCGGGGGGGGGGGGGGAATAATAGTAGCAAAAAAAGTGGAGCAAGTGCATTCCCAGGGGAGAGCTGGAAAGAAGTCTCAGTGGAAATTCCACAGAAGGAAGAGAGATGCTGTGGATCAGCATGGAAAGTGTCAACACAACACAGGATCCCTGCATCCCAGAGCCAAAATAAGCGTCAGCTCTGGGGAGTGAGGTGAGAGTGGACTACATTAGCTTGTACCACTGATAGATCTAGCGGGAGAAGATCCTGGCAGAGGACACTGTCTTTGAGTCTGGTGTGGAGCCCAAAGGGGAACAGGGTATGTGCATAACTCAATGAAAAAAGGGCACAAATTCTCTCTCCTCATCACCCTCCAACAATGAGACCCAGCAATTGGCTGGGAGAGGTGCCATTTTGATGTCAGAAGCGGCTGAGGTGGCTCTTGTACATATGCTCAGTAACTGGTAGAGAGAAGGCATCATCTTGACACCAGTAGTGGTTGTGGCAGCTGGGGTGCACACACCTGGCAACAGTTATAGAGAAGGAGCCATTTTGCAATCAGTACCAGCTGTGATGGCTCTTGTGAGTGCCAGCAACCAGTGGTGAGGAGCTGCCATTTTGAAATGAACAACAGTTGCTGCAGCTCTCTTCCATGTGGTTGATCCAGGGATTTAGCAGAGGGAAAAATCCACATTTCAAACTGACTTTGAGTTTGGCTGGGAGGATTGACAGGGCCAGGCACCAAAATAGGACTGTGAGATGCCCCCAGCCTCACAACATATCACAGGCTCCAGGACTAAAACCACCAAGGCAGAACACCCAGAGGCAGCTGGCTCTAGAATCATCTCTGTCTCTCCATGGACAGGATAGGCTAATAGGGTGGAGTGCCTCTTCCACACCCTGTGACTGTGGTACATTGTGGACTGAGACTGTGGGAACTCTGTGACTACACAATAGGTTGCAGGCTATAGCTGAGTCTCTGGGCAATCACTGTGCATAATGTCAAAGGCTCAGAGCTCCGTGATTGCCTGGGGTAGGTCATTGTAGTGGGATCCATGTTCACATGAGGACTGCACAGATCTTTTGAATGGATCACGTAGCAGTGCATGGCAGTGTTTCACCCATTGTGGGCTAACCGAGAGCATTGAACACCTTGGAAGAGAAGATTGATGGTGTGATTATACCAACAGAGGTGTTCATAACATTCTCACTGCTAACAGGTCAGATCTCCCACACCCATCTTGGGTATCACTCTGGATACTTGCACTACCCTGCAGCACTGACCAGAGCTGCCTGACCACAGCCAGCATACATATCTGCATATTCAATGAAAGATCAGATACCCTACTAAGTCACAGAGGCATAGTTCAAAGATAAAAGCCAACAGAGGAGAAAATCAAGAAGTATTTCACAAGTGCCTAAAAATAAACATAGAAATACAAGTAACAAGAATAAGGAAGACAACATGACTCTCCCAAAGGTACACAACAAATCAGCATTAGAATGTGAAGATGAAGAGACTGATGAAATGCCTGAAAAAGAATTCAAAACATTTCAACAGTAAAACATAAAGAAAAGATTCTAAAATGTGTACCAGATAAATGCCAGATTACTTTCAGAGGATCACCAGTCAGACTCATCATCAGCTGAATTCTCATCAGAAACACCTTAGGCTAGGAGAGAATGGAGAGACATAGTCAAGGTCTAAAGAGAACAAATCTGTAAATCTAGAATACTGTAGCCTGCAAAGCTCTCATTTATGAATGAAGATGAAATAAAGACCTTCCAAAACAAGTGGAAATTGAAAAATTTGTCACCACTTGCCAGCCTTACCAATGATGCATAAGGATGTGCTACACACAGAAACACAGAAAGATAGTCATAATTATGAAAGAATGTGAAGGCAGAAAAATCTCTCAGGGAAAGTACAAAAGAAATCTGAAGTAAACAATCGGAATATTTAAGGGAAAATGGCAGTACCAAGTCTTTACTTATCAATAGTAAACTTGAATAAAAATAGCCTAAATTCTCCAATATATAGACTAGCTGAATGGATGAAAAAACAAGATCTATTTACTGCCTACAAGAAGCACACCTCACCAACAAAGATACACAAAGATTGAAAGTGAAAGGAGGAGACAGCACAGTGGCTCACTTGGTTAATTCTCTGCCTGTGGCACTGGCATCCCATATGGGTGCCAGTTTCTAGTCCCCATTGCTCCTGTTCCAGTCCAGCTCTCTGCTGTGGCCCGGGAAGGCAGTGAAGGATGGCCCAAGTGCTTGGGACCCTGCACCAGCATGGGAGACCAGGAGGAAGCACCTGGCTCCTGGCTTCGGATCAGTGTAGCTCCAGCCATAGTGGCCATTTGGGGGGTGAACCAACGGAAGGAAGATCTTTCTCTCTGTCTCTCTCTCTAACTCTTTATGTTAAAAAAAAAAAAAGTGAAAGGATAGAAAAAGATAATCCATGCTTCATTTAGAAGCAAATTGAAGAGCTGTAGCCATCCTAATATCAGACAAAATAGACCAACATAAAAATTGTTAAAAGAGATGAAGAAATGCACTATGTAATGATTAAGGGATCAATTCAACAAGATGATTTGACTATAAAAAAGTATATGCACCCAATGCCAGGGCACCTGGCTATTTAAAAGAAATGTTAATGGATCTAAAGGGAAACATAGACTCCAGTAAAATAGCAATGGGGGACTTCAACACTGCACTTTCATTAATGGACAGATCAACTAAAGAAAAAAAATCAACAAAGAAACAACAGAGCTAGTCAACACAATGGACCAAATGGACCTTAACTAGTATCAACAGAACCTTTCATCCAAAAGTTACAGAATATACATTCTTCTCATAAGTGTGTAGAGCTTTCTTGAGGATAAACCATAGGCTAGGCCATAAAGCTAGTCTCAGCAAATTCAAAAAATCAAAATAATCCCATGCGCCTTCTCTGATCACAATGGAATGGAGTTGGAAATTAACAACTCAAGGATCTCCAGAGAATTTTAAAACATAAGGAGATTAAACAACATGATCCGGAATGAGTAGTGGGTCATAGAAGAAATCAAAAAGAAAATAAAAAACTTTCTGGAAATGAGTGAAGATGACCATATATAATATCAAAAATTATGGGATATCTCAAAAACAGTGTTAAGAGGAAAGTTCATAGTAATTGGTGCCTACATCAAGAAATTGGGAAGGCATTAAATAAATGAGTCATCAATGCATCTCAAAATCCTAGAAAACAACAAATCAAATCCAAAATTAGTAGGAGGAGGAAAGAAATAATTAAAATTAGAGAATAAACAAAATTGAAAACAAAAATATCAAACTCAGTGAAACAAAGAGGTGGTGTTTTAAAAAAATAAACAAAATTGATAGGCTATAGGCCCAACTAACCAAAAACTAAACAAAATAGAACAAAAAAACAGGGAGAAGAACCAAATTAATAAAATAAGAGAAAAAATGTAACAAATGATACCACAGAAATAAAAAGAATCATCAAGAATTACTACAAAGAGCCACATTTCAACAAATTGGAAATTCTGGAAGAAATGAATAGACTCCTGGACATATAAAATCCACCCAAATTGAGTCATGAAGAAATAGAACACCTAAACAGATCAACAACCAACATGGAGATTGAATTATTAATAAAGACCCTCATAATAAAGAAAAGCCCAGGACAAGATAGCTTTACTGCTGAATTCTACCACATTTAAAAAGAACTAATTCCAATACTTCTCAAGCTATTCAAAACAATAGAAATTGAGGGAATTCTTCCAAACAACTTCTATGAGTTCTTCTGGAGTTTGTTAGTGTGATGTATCACATTGATTTGTGAACGTTGAACCATCCCCTCATACCCGGGATAAATCCCACTTGGTCTGGGTGGATGATCTTTCTGATGAGTTGTTGCATTCTATTGGCCAAGATTTTATTGAGGATTTTTGCATCTATGTCCTTCAGGGATATTGGTCTGTAATTTTCTTTCAATGCTGCATCTTTTTCAGGCTTAGGCATTAAGGTGATGCTGCCTTCATAGAAAGAATTTGGGAGGATTCCCTCTTTTTTGTTTGTTCTGAATAGTTTGATAAAAATTGAAGTTAGTTCTTCTTTAAATGTCTGGTAGAATTCAGCAGTGAATCCATCCAGTCCTGGGCTTTTCTTTGTTGGGAGGGCCTTTATTACTGTTTCAGTTTCTGTCTCAGTTATGGGTCTGTTTAGGTTTTCTATGTCTTCATGGCTCAATTTAGGTAGATTGCATGTGTCCAGGAATCTATCCATTTCTGATAGGTTTCCCTGTTTGCTGGCATACAAGTCCTTGTAGTAATTTCTGATGATTCTTTTTTTTCTGTGGTGTCAGTTGTTATATTTCCTTTTTCATCTCTGATTTTATTGATTTGGGTCTTTTCTTTTTTTAGTTAGTTAGTTTGTGGATTGAAAGAATAGCATCAAAATATCCATACTCCAGAAATCAATTTTCGGATTCAATGCAATCCCAATCAAAATACCAATGACATTCTTCAGAGAGCTAGAAAAAAAATGATGCTAAAATTTATATGGAAACACAAGAGATCCCACATAGCTAAAGCAAACTTAAACAACAAAACACAAAACTGGAGACACAATACGAGATTTCAAGATGTGCTATAGGGCATTTATAATCAAAGCACCCTAGTACTAGCACAGAAAATTGACATGCAGGCCAATGTAACAGAACAGAAACTCCAGAAATCCATCCACACATCCACACCCAACTAATCTTTGACAAAGTAGCTAAAATCAATCCTTGGAGAAAGGACAGTCTCTTCAACAAATAGTGCTGGGAAAGTTAGATTTCCACATGTGGAAATATAATACAAATCACCTTCCTTATACTTTATACAAAAATCAACTTAAAATGGATCAAGGATCTAAACCTAAATTACTAAACGAGAACATCAGGGAAATTCTGTAAAACATTGGCATTGTAAAAGACCCCAGAAGCAAGGCAATCAAAGCCAAAATAGACAAATGGTATTATGTCGGGTTGAGAAGCTTCTGCACTGCAAAAGAAACATTCAGCACAGTCAATGGCACCTGACTGAATGGGAGAAAATATCTGCTGCCAATGGAATTGACAAAGGATTCATATCCAGAATCTATAAAGAGATCAAGACACACAACAACAACAAAACAAATAATCTAAGCAATGGACAAAGGAGTTGGACAGGCATTTTCCAAAGAGGAAATTCAAATGGCCAACACACACTGAAAAGATGCTCAGATCACTAACCATAATGGAAATACAAATAAAAACCACATGATGTTTCTTCTAATAAAAGTTAGAATTTCTATCATCCAAAAATCAAAACACAATAAACCTTAATAAGGATATTGGGGAAAAGGTACCCTAATCCACTGTTGATAGGAATATAAACTCATGAAACAATTATAGAAGACAGTGTAGAGATTCCTCAGAAATCTCAAAATACATCTACCATATGACCCAGCCATTCCCCTTCATGACTCAATTTTGATAGGTGGTATGTGTCCAGAAGTTTATCCCATTTCTTCTAGGTTTTCTAGTTTGTTGGCAGAGAGCTGTTTGTAGTAATTCCTGATTATTCTTTTTATTTCCTTTGGTATCTATTGTAACATCTCGTTTTTCATCTCTGATTTTATTAATTTGGGTCTTCTTTTTGATTAGTTGGCCAATGTTGCAGCAATTTTATTTTTTCAAAAACCAGCTTTTAATTTCACTTATTTTTTGCATCTTTATTTCAATTTTGTTTATTTTTTCTTTTCCTACTAATTTGTGCTTGAATTTGTTGTTTTCTAGGTCACTGAGATTCATATTAGTCATATATTTGATGCCTTTCCGATTTCTTGATGTAGACACTAATTGTTATAAACTTCCCTCTTAACACTGCTTTTTGTTCTATCCCATAAGTTTTGATATATTCATTGTTATCTTCATTCATTTCCAGGAACTGTTTGATTTGCTGGTTGATTTGTTCTATGACCTGCTGTCCATTCAAGAGCATGTTGTTCGATCTTATATTTTCATATTTTCTAGAGTTTCTTAATTTGTTAATTTCCGGCCTCATTTCATTGTGTTCAGAAAAGATACATAGATTTCATCAGATAATTTTTTGTTCAGATGGAATGTGATGTCAGGTAGTTACTTTGGCTTTTGTTCAAGGTAAGCCCATAATTGTAACTCCTGATTGATTTCTTCAGTTGTAATTAATGTGAGCAATGTCTTTGAATGCAACAATTGTCTAGCTGAGGCAGATTATGGAGGTTTTAAAGAGAAGTAGATGTGGGCTTTCAAAGGAAGATAGCTTAAGGCCCCATAGAATTGCGGGCTAATAACACTGGAGTTTCTGATGGCAGTAGCCACGTTCTTGGCACTATGGGACACAGAAGGTGCTGTTTCTTCATCTCACTAGCCATCCCTGAGTGATGCTGGAAAATTTGGCACCAATAGTCATGAATCTGGAGCCATATGATGTTGATGGCATCTTCCCCAAGTCCTGCTAAGTGGGTGTGGGCTCTACTGGGGATTATAGCACCAAAAACTCTCATTGCTGAGGATGTGAAGGGGACCTTGTCCCAGTCCCTTGGGTTTAATTCATTTAGTTTGAGGAATTTGCATTGGCAGCTGTGGGCCTTGAACAATGGAATTCATTTAAGGTCTTTCCTAGGACCAACAGAGTAGGTTCTAATGACTCTGAGGAACACTGTCACAGTCTTAGAACAGGAAGAGTACTTTGCCCAGATTCCACAATAAAGCACAAATTATGCTGAAGATTGTGCTCTGGCAACCATGAGCTTGAAGCAACGGAATAGAGTTATAGTACTTCCCTATGTCCCCCACAAGCAAGTGCATTCCTAGGACTCAACAAACAGGCAAAGTAACAGAGCTGCAGGATGAAGTCAGGACCTTACCCAGGTCTCATGTTTCACAAGCAAATTATATTGGGAATTGTGACAGCATGGGTCTGAAGCAAAGAAATGCTGTTAGGGTCCTCCTCAGTTCCTCTGGGGATAGCTCTTGAGACTCTTGAATATAGCTCCAACCTCAGTCCCAGACCTACAGGACTCAGAGAGTAACTTGCCCATTTTCAATAGGTTAGTCACAGGTTGTGCTAAGCCTGCACCAGTGGGATGTGGATGGGACCTTTCCTAAGTCCTCTGGGAATGCACAATTGTCATTGGATTTATAGAACAATCAACAGACCTAGAGCTGCAGGATACAGAGAGGTCCTTACCCAGGTCTCACAGGGTGAATGACAGTTATGCCTTGAATTGTGGACTGGGAGCCTCCAGCCTGAAGCAGAGGAATGTAGATAGGGTCTTCCATGTCCCACTGGTAAGTATAAATTACTCCAGGAATTATAGTAACAATAGCCACAGTCCCAAGCTATAGGACACAGAAGGTTTTTGATTGACATTGGAAAATACATTCAGCTAAACAAAATGGAAATTCTAAAAAATTTTGAAAGGTTTTGAAAGAGCCTCAGACTCCACTGCATATTCATCATAGATAAACTTAGATCCACTCAACGATTAAGACATAACTTTCTAAATCATTACATACAGAATAATTAATAGCTTTCATATTTTCCTTCATCTGTATCTTAATATTTTAAACAGTTTTGTTGTAGAAAAATATACATGTTCTAGGCTAATCCTCCGCCTTGTGGCGCCGGCACACCTGGTTCTAGTCCCGGTCAGGGCGCCAGATTCTGTCCTGGTTGCCCCTCTTCCAGGCCAGCTCTCTGCTCTGGCCATGGAGTACAGTGGAAGATGGCCCAAGTGGTTGGGCCCTGCACCCCATGGGAGACCAGGAAAAGCACCTGGCTCCTGCCATCAGATCAGCATGGTGCGCCGGCCGCAGCGCGCCGGCCACGGCAGCCATTAGAGGGTGAACCAACGGCAAAAGAAGACCTTTCTCTCTGTCTCTCTCTCACTGTCCACTCTGCCTGTCAAAAAAAAAAAAAAAGAAAAATATACATGCAAAAAAGTACACAATCGTAATTGTACTGAACCATAAATTTTCACAAACTTCTCACTTCAGGACCCAGATCAAAAATAAACAAAATTTCAATACCACATAACCCAGTAAAACTCATCTGTATTTCCTTCCGTTATTCTTCTTTTCAAGTATAATATAGCTTGTATTTTTACTTCAAAGAGGGCAGCTTTTTGCTGTTTTTAAAAGGGATCATTCAGGCCGGCGCCGCGGCTCACTAGGCTAATCCTCCGCCTAGCGGCGCCGGCACACCGGGTTCTAGTCCCGGTCGGGGCGCCGGATTCTGTCCCGGTTGCCCCTCTTCCAGGCCAGCCCTCTGCTGTGGCCAGGGAGTGCAGTGGAGGATGGCCCAGGTGCTTGGGCCCTGCACCCCATGGGAGACCAGGAAAAGCACCTGGCTCCTGGCTCCTGCCATCGGATCAGCGCGCTGCGCCGGCCGCAGCGCGCCGGCCGCGGCGGCCATTGGAGGGTGAACCAACGGCAAAGGAAGACCTTTCTCTCTGTCTCTCTCTCTCACTGTCCACTCTGCCTGTCAAAATAAAAAAATAAAAAAAAAAAAAAAAAAAAAAAAAAAAAGGGATCATTCAGTATATACTCCCTTTTTCTGGTTTAAGTTTGTGTTGTTATTAACTTCATGCTTGTGACATTCATCTCAGTTGTTACAGATAATGGTGAATCTGTATTCTAATTGCTATATAGTATTAATTGCATTAACAGATACACCATGACATATGGGTTTAAGAATATGATAATGGCCATATTTAAATTATTTGACTTAGAAACAACTTCATATGGTTAAACTAAGATTCTCCACACTACTGTTGATAGACATTTCAATTTCCTGGTTTTGGCTCCCACAAATAATGCTGCTAGGAACATTTTAGCATGTGTCTTTTAAGGAACAGACATAGAGTTGCTGAGTCAATGAATATTTATATGTTCAGCTTTATAATGTTCTGCCAAACAGGTTTCCAAATAGAATGTATGGAATTACTCTCCCAACCACATTATATGAGGATTTCAGATCTATACCTTTAGCCAGTACTAAACATTTCCCTCATTTTGATTTTTTTCCATTCTAGTGTGCAGTTAGAGTTACTGCACTGTGCTTTTAATTTGCACATCACTAACAAATAATAAATTTCAGCTTCTCTTCCTATGTTTTCTTAGTCTTTTAGACATCCTTTTTTTGTGTGAAAAGTCTATTCAAAATTTTGAGCACTTTTTTCTATTTTATGACATCTTCTTTTTGATTTGTAGGTTAACTATAGATGTTCTGAATGTTTTTATTATTTCAAATACTTTGTTTCTTTTATATCATCTTAATAAATTTTTGTAAAGAATGTTTACTGCTGCTCCTCCGCACGCGGAGGAGCCGCACCGGACCGGACGCTTGTTGTTCCCTTTTTTTACAAGTCCTTTCTATAGTAAAGTAAGAATAAGTAAACAGCAAACTCCCAAAGCAAGAATGAGTAGAGAGAAGTGAGAAAGAACGAAGTAATGAACTTCCCCGCGAACTCTCCAACGCACTCTCCAACCAACCCACACCACCATGCCGTCTCTCTCCTCCTATATAGTCCTCTCCACCAATCCGTGCTCTGCTACCCACACGCCGAGCGCGCCTCCTCCAATCAGGAGCGGCTCTTGTAGCTTATCAAGTTGGTAAGGGGCAGCTGGGTAGAAGCTGTACGCTCCTCTCCCAGCGCCACATTGTGGGAGAGCAGATGCATAGAATAAGTCTTAATTCCAGTAACAGTATAGTCCGAGTTGCTCCCCACATTTACCTCTATTTTCATGAGAGAGAGTGGTTTCTAATTTTACTTTTCATAATGTTTTGTCAAGTTTGGGGTTTCATTGGCCTCATTTTAAAAAATGCCAGGAAAATTTTCTGAACTATCTATTACCTAGTGACTGCAAGGACTAGGTGTTAATTTCCTCTTTAAATGTTTTGGAGTTATTCTCTGGTCAAGTATTTTCTTCACGGGAAAGTTTTTAACAATGGGTTAATATTTCTGCCAATAGTAGTTTATGCTTTTCTTAAATTTTGCTTAACAGTCTTGCTGGAGTTTTATCAGCTTGATTAGTATTTTGTAAACAAAAACTTTTAGCTTAGTTGAAATTCTCATTTTAGTCCATTGGTTTCTGCCCCTATCTTTCAGGGGAGCACTGTGGCATAGTGGGCTGAGCCTCCGCCTGTGGCATCAGCATCCCATATGGGAGCTGGTTCTGCTCGTATCTTTCTTTACTTCTCTTCTCTTTTCCACACGATTGTTAATGCTGTTTTTTTCTAGCTTTGACTCTTTAATGTCCAAGCATTTTTTTCTTAGAATAGACATTTGCAAATATATATGTCCCCATAAGTGCCACTTTCATAGTGCTTTAGTTGTAACCTCCCCCAAGTTGAAATTTGTCATATCTTCCTTTAGTTCAAACTAATTCTTATTTTGAGGTTTTCATTATTCATGAGTTATTTAGCAATGTGGTATTTCATTTCTGGGCTGTTAGTGCTTTTCTTATTATCTTATTATTGACTTCTCAGTTTCCTGTGGCCAGAGGATATAAACTATCCCAATCTTTCAAAATTTCTGGACATCTCTAATGGTCCATCAGATGGTTGATTTGGTAAATATTCCAAGTTAACTTAAATTCTATTACTGCTGATTGTGTGGTTTTAGTCCCTCAACTTCTTTTGACTGCTCAAGACACATACAATGGCAGAAATCCTTCTTATCTCTCCCCCAGCAGTGGTTCTACATGAAGGCCACACTTCACTCTCAGCGCCACCCCAGAATATGTAAATCCCTATAAATATATCCAGTGAGCCACAATTCACTTATGCAAAGTGTTCTTCTCTGCAGTTTTATTCTACCTTGTCCTGATTGATTGCATGTATTTTTTGAAGCCTTGTAAACATGATTTTCATAATTTATCCAGCTTGTTCACATTAGTAGCAGGAATATTGACATGCTGCGATCCACTACTAGAACATTAAAATAACACTCTTTTAAAATAATTGGAAAAATAAGGACTTTTTTTTAAACAATTAGTCTAGACAATGTTTGCAACTCAAAGAATAGCATTTCTGGAGACTTGATTTACTCAGCAAAACATATTACCTGCTGGGTCATAAGCACCATACCATGTGCTATGAAATCTATTATGAGATAGACAGTCCTAGTGCCAGATGATTTTTGGTCCACAGAGAAGTATGGAAACTGCAATGCAACTGTTAGTGCAATGCAGTCTAATATGGGTTGTGCTTTGCTCATAAGTGTTGTACCTGGAACTCAGAGGAAGCAGAGACTGCCTGCCTAGAGGAGTTGAGAAACAGTTCACATATAAACAAATGCAAGCTTGGCCCTGAAGCCTGAACAGAATTGTCCAGGTCTAAATGGAAGGACAGTATTCTATGCAAATGCCAATATTTGAAATGAGTTGGGTCTCCTTAAGAGGTATGGATGCGATGAGAGAAACCTTAATGTACTAGAATAGAGTTACATTAGTTGATATGCAGACTTGAAGTATGTGGGGGGGGGGTGTCTGTGTGTATACACACATATGAAAATACAAGGTCAGAGAGGTAATTTCAGGGCAGATTAGAAGAGCTATTGAGTTAACCCAGACATTTATATTTTTCTTGAAGGCTCTATGGAGTTAATAGAGATTTTCAAGTAAAAGGAAGTGACACATTCAGAGATAATCCATTAAAAAAAGAATTTTAGCATCCGTGCTGAATCAAAGGTGAAATATCTAAAGGGAAGAAACAATATTTGTAGGGAATTCACTAAGAAAAATTTTTTGCTGGAATGTTACTTATAGATTGATTATAGACAAAACCATTGATTATATACAAAATCATAAAAATGATTGATAAAATTACCCTCTGAAATCGATTAATCTAACATGAAAATTTAGCCAAAAATAAAGATTACTCCTCTCTTTTCATGAATGCATGTTTAATTCATTAATAGGTTCCCCTTTAAATGTGGCTATTTGTACAGTTTGACTGATTTTCTTGAAGATCTCAAGAGAACTCTTAAAAGCATCCTTTTAGACGTCTGGTTTGTGTGCAATGATTCTTAGTATCATTTTATCTTATTTAGATGAAATATATTCTTGCAGTTAACTTTTAGATGTGGAAATTCAGAGGAATAGAGAAAGAGACTAGAGGAAGCAGCAAAGTGAGAGAATTGTAAAGTGATGTCATGAAGCCTAATTTCTATTAACTAGCTCCGCAGCTCCTACCAACCTGTCATCCTGCACATTAAAAATACCTTGCTGGCACAGGTTCTGTAAGATAGTTGCTTTCTTCCATATAATTGGGATATAATCTACCCTACACGACTTTAAAATACCATCACTGCAATGCATTAGCATACAAAAGTACAAGTGGAGACCATCTCCCTTATTCAGACTTTAGTCATTTCATTTCACATGTTTTTCATGTAGAACAAAGATTTAAAGCTGATTAAATGATTTCCCACAGACAGGTTCCTCCTGGCTGAAGTGAGAATAGATGCAAAGGCAGACTCTCATGGAGCTTTAGAGGTCCCAGATTGTATTTCATAAATTCCACCCTTGCCTTTTTTTTTTTTTTTTTTTTTTTTTTTGCTTACCCTATTAGCACATCCCATACTGTGACTTGACTACAGGAGCCATTAGAACCTGCCTGTTACCAATAAAATAAATACTTGGATAGGCAGATAGCTTGCAAACACTGGAAAATAATAATTCACGTTAGTATGGCAATTTAATTCACAAACCTCTATAATATTTATTATTCATCCTTGTGGCAGCACCAATTTTACTTAATAGAAAATGGAAGACCTAAAGCATTAGTAATTCACCTAACACCATATAAGGTTGGAAAAAAGGACTTTGAACCCCAAATTCAATGTCCTGTCCACTTCATAATTTGTGTTAATTATGTTTATGGTATTTAAGGAAACTGAGAAACCATTAAATATCAAAATTATTTCTATTTTTGATAGATTAGACTTATGATTATAATCGTTTAACAGAGAACAGAAACTTTATGCTGATTTTGTACAAATTCATATTCAGCAGGTATTTAATGTTGTAAATGGCATTAATATTTCACATTCTCTAATCTGATTCAAACTCAAATCTACCCATGTTGTTTCTTTTGTACTTGAGCCCTGGGGGAGATTTTTTCATGAAAAGCACAATTTTAAAAATCTAATAAACTGTCATCTATCTGAAGGGCAGCATTTTGCTGACATAAGCAAAGTGTAGAATTGTAATACCAGCTTTTGAAGGTCAAATGAAAGGAACTACTTGCAAATTCATTTAAGACATTTCTATGTTCTTTCCAAAGGTTTGTGTTTGTTCATGACCCTGAAATTAACTTGTTTGACCTCTTTAAAAAATAAACCAAATTATTTGACCTATGTTGATATAGGTTTGGCTATATTCTAAGACAAATTCTAATTATAGGTCTCCTCTAAGACAAAAATCTGTTAACTTTTAAAATGTTCCCACACTTACTAGTTCACTTTGTATTCTAATACCCAAGAAAAATGGACTGAAATCCTGACCACATAAATAGTTGAAAACCCAATTTGTAACCAATGTGTTCAAGAAGTCATAATTACCTATAGGCTCCAAGTTTGTATTTCAGTTCTCAGTCTGTCTATAATGTATATACAATTAATGTTTTTGAGGTTCTAGAACACTGTTGGGGTTTACATATCAGGACATACTTAATGAAATTTATTAGTCTGACCTATGAGTTTTCATGGCTTCATTGATTTGGGTAGCCATCGCTTTTTTGATCTCCTTTCTCTTTTGCTCTCTCATTGTCCAAATGCATGTTTATAACATACGCAGAAACTTTATCATTTTATCTTCCTTATTTCCTAGTTTGGCTTGAATGCTATTTTGAGAAGCAGAGTGGTAGGAAAAGCTCTCATATGGTCTACAATGACCCAAACCCTTGTATAACCCCCTCTCTTAAGTGTAACTGAGACTTAAGACCTTCAATCAGTGGGCTTTAAGTTAATCAGAAACAAAATCCTCCTGGGTGGCCAGACATAATCAAGCAAGTCCTATCTGGAAGAGTCTTGAAGTTGGACAATAGAAGATACTTTCTCTTTCAAACTTTTAACAGCAAGCCACAAAGACTGTTAGATCTTCAGTGAAATGAATCCTAGCATCAACCAGATGAATTTGAAGATGACTCTGCTCTTCAGACAGGATCCTACCCCCAGATTATCAGTTGATTGGGGCCTAATAGCAGGAGACTCAGCTAAGCTAGTCCATACTTCTGATCCCTGTGGACCATGCGTCAATAAATGGTTGTTGTTTGAAGCAGCTAAGGTTGTGGTAATTTGTCAAGCAATAGTAGAAAATGAACATTTTTCTTGCCAAAATTACCAGTTTTGTAAAACTGATCTGTTTGGAATCCATAATGGTGGAACAGAATCAGTGAAAATATTCAGTTCTACTAATTGACATTCCTTTTCTACTACCAGCATGATCTTAATTTGGGGAAAATTATTGTATACTTTAATATCTGATACTATGGAAACATTCTCATTGCTATTATTTTATAAAATTTCATTGTATTACCATTGTCTATTCATCTTTCCAAATAAAATTATAAATACACTTAGAAATAAAAAGAAAATCAGTCTAATTGGTTACAAAATGAAACGAGTGGCTAGTGCTGTAGTACAGTGGGTTAAACTGCCATCTGCAGCACCAGCATCCCATATGTACACCTGTTTGAGTCCTGACTGCTCCATTTCTGATCCAGCTCTCTAATATGGCCTGGAAAAGTAGTGGAAGATGGCCCAAGGTCTTGAGCCCCTGCACCCACATAGGAGATCCAGAAGAAGCTCCTGGCTTTGGAGCCACCCAGCTTCAGCCATTGCAGCCATTTGGAGAATGAACCAGCAGATGGAAGACCTTTCTCTCTGTCTCTCCCTCTCTCTGTCTATAATTCTGCCTCTCAAATAAATAAATCTTTAAAAAAAATGAAACGATGGGACTGGCGCTGTGGCGCAGCATATTAATGCCCTGGCCCGAAGCAACATATCCCAGAACCTGCTGCTCCACTTCCAGTCCAGCTCTCTGCTATGGCTTGGGAAAGCAGTAGAAGATGGCCCAACCCCTTGGACCCCTGCACCTTCGTGGGGTACCCGGAAGAAACTCCTGGCTCCTGGCTTTGGATTGGTGCAGCTCCGGCCATTGTGGCCAATTGGGGAGTGAACCAGCAGGTGGAAGGCCACTTTGCCTCTCCTCTCTCTGTGTAACTCTGACTTTCAAATAAATAAATAAATCTTAAAAAAAAGAAACAAGTGAACACTCAGAAATACAAATAAACCACCAGTGTGCAAGAAATTTTGTGATCATTTCAATATAAGAATTGTAACTAAATAGGAGTTGGGGTACCAATTTCCATCCAAATAATCAGCATCTTCCATTGAAATATAAGCACTCACACAAGCCAAAACACCTAATTTTTCCTTCCTTCCATGACATAATCCTCATATATAAAAAATGAAGCTGCAATGCCAAGATACTGGATTTAAGTTTTTTTTAATTAATGGCTTGCTTTTAGTTAACAGTCTCCTACTGAGATGCACACTATGTTACTGACCACAAGCACTTCACAGATGGAAAACCAGGATTAAGTTCTAGCCTTAGACACAAAGTAATAAACAAAATGGCATTTGGTTCAGGTAAAAATCAAACAAACAAAAAAAAACAACTTAATCTCTTTAGAAACATATAAAACTGAGTTAATTCACAGAATTTTGTTATCTAGGTATATGCTTATAATTGCAAGATCTGTCCTTAGAAGTACAGACATAATTTTAACTACATGTTAGGGTTGTCAAATTTAAATTTTATATATAGTACATAATTCATTAGTATTAATTAGCATAAGTGTACCCTATAAATGGACTGCACTCTCTCTCTTTCCCTCTGTAAAACTTTCAAGTAAAACAAATAAAATCTTTAAAAAAAAAACTATGTATTTTAGTAAGTGTCCTAAGTAATTCTTAAAAAATTTCAGAATCTAAGAACACATGGATTTTATGTTATATTTTATATTTGGATCTGGAGATGCAAAAATAATCTAAGATAGTCTCTTCCACATAACATCTCATTGATAACTATGGGTGTGGGAGAAAATAATTACCTGATATTTGTTTCTTCTTTTACTGCCCTGTAAAATATTACCATCTTCCAATTTCATTAGTTTTATTATCAGAGTTTTCAGGACATCATTTTAGCCTGTGACCTTACTCAAATTCTAGAAATAGGATTGATGCTTTTTGAACACTTGAGTTTACAGAATGCCAAGCAATTATCAATGAAGCATCTATTTTTTGTTGCTGTTTTCAAAGTACCCTAGTTGCTCTGTCCTACTTTCCCTAAATTGGTTATTATTAAAGATGAAAATGTCTCCAAAAAAGGAACATGCTCAAAGTGTTTTAAAGGGTGACAATCAAGTTCATCCAACTCTCACACAACTGTGATGCTGTCAGAATTCAGTACAGTGTTCTTCAGACTAAAAGCAGAAAACATTACCCATAGAACATAAGAACTCTTTCTGTTGATTTGAAAGTCATTCTCTGCTTTGGAAATAGGCATGTCCCGATTAGAAGTGTTAACATCAAACTGAATATTCACACTAATATAATTCCCCTACTTCCAATCTCCCTTTACCTGATGGATTTTTTCCCGCAGTGCATAATAGCTTGTAACATACAATAACACTTAATTTGTCAATTACCTTTATAACTAATTGTCTATCTGTCCCCATTAGATTTTTTTTTTTTTTTGACAGGCAGAGTGGACAGTGAGAGAGAGAGAGACAGAGAGAAAGGTCTTCCTTTTGCCGTTGGTTCACCCTCCAATGGCCGCCGCGGCCATCGCGCTGCAGCCAGCACACCATGCTGATCCGATGGCAGGAGCCAGGAGCCAGGTGCTTCTCCTGGTCTCCCATGGGGTGCAGGGCCCAAGCACTTGGGCCATCCTCCACTGCACTCCCTAGCCACAGCAGAGAGCTGGCCTGGAAGAGGGGCAACCGGGACAGAATCCGGCGCCCCGACCAGGACTAGAACCCGGTGTGCCGGCGCCGCAAAGCGGAGGATTAGCCTAGTGAGCCGCGGCGCCGGCCCCCATTAGATTTTGAACCACTTAAAAGCATAACTTCTTTCTTTTGGCCATTTTGTGCACTAAGACACAAAATGAACTAACTAGCACGAATAAGTGCACATTGAATTTGTTGAATGCGTAAGTTAACTAATAATATAATATGCCATCACTTTTAGTCCTAATCCATCTCTAAAGGATGCAATTATTAAAATATGACTGCTCTGATCTTTGTCCAATATTCTAGAAAGCATTTTAGAAGGATAAAAATAATGCTTGTCTTTATATAAGGAACGGAGCTTCTACTCAATAATGGGTCCTGCCCTTTGACCTCTTCCACTGTTCCATGGCTGTAATTATGCCGATTCACTTCCATCCTCTTACCTGAAAAATCATCTAGCCAATCACCAAACACTAATTGTTAGCACAGTTAAGAGTAAAGCAGTGAAAAAAAATCAGAGCACAGCCTAGGTGGCGCACATGGGGTGAAGTTTCCAACATTGTCTTCATTAAAACCTAACCACATAACTTTTTAAAATTCTACAAGACTTAAAAAAAACAGAATCAAAATAGAATCCATTTTCAAATATCTTTTAGATTAGAAAATATATTAGAGCCATCAATAATATCTAAAAATGTCATTTTAGAAAAGAAAATTATAATATGGATCTGTTCTTAAATTGTCTAGTTTTTTTTTTTTTTTTTTTTTGACAGGCAGAGTGGACAGTGAGAGAGAGACAGAGAGAAAGGTCTTCCTTTGCCGTTGGTTCACCCTCCAATGGCCGCCACGGCTGGCGCGCTGCGGCCAGCGCACCGCGCTGATCTGATGGCAGGAGCCAGGTGCTTTTCCTGGTCTCCCATGGGGTGCAGGGCCCAAGCACTTGGGCCATCCCCCACTGCACTCCCTGGCCACAGCAGAGAGCTGGCCTGGAAGAGGGGCAACCGAGACAGAATCCGGCGCCCCGACCGGGACTAGAACCTGGTGTGCCGGCGCCGCAGGCGGAGGATTAGCCTAGTGAGCCGCGGTGCCGGCCCAAATTGTCTAGTTTTTAAAAACACATTTCATATGGTGCTCCTGCTGAATCAACTCCTTCCCCCTTATATAAGGACAGATGTGTTTGGGCATAAAAGGGTACAGAGCATAAAGTAAAATAAGGAGAGTATAAATAGTGCAGAAATTGATTCCCAGATAATTAATAAACTGTAGATTTGCCTAAGTTAACACATTTCCCTTATTCTCTAGTCATGCACACAATATTAAAAACCACATTAGAATCACCATTTTAGTTAATGCAACACAGAGAGAGACAGAGACAAAGAGACACATAAACAGAGCTCTCATCTGCTGGTTCACTCTTTAAATGCTCACAATGGCTAGGGCTGGACTAGATCAAAATCATGAGCCAATAACTCAATCCAATCTCCCAAGTTGACAGCAGAAACACAATGACTTGAGTCGCCACCTGTTGCTTCCTGTAATGAACATTAGCAGGAAACTGGAATCAGGAATAGCGCTGGATTCAAACTCAAGCACTCTGATATGAGATTCAGACATCTTAACTGTTGGACCAACCACTCCTTCCCCAAAAGATGGTGTTTGAATAGCTCTACAGCTGTGCAAAGACCATGGGAACTGAAATAGAATACAACTTGTATTTCAGGACTACTAGCGGCATTCTGTTTGCAAATTACTTAAATTCTTTGAGTCTCAGTCTTTCTCTTTTGTAAAATTGTTACAGCAATACCTACTAGATAAAGTTCCTGGGAAAGCACCCAGCTTCCTACCACCTGTATACTAAATCCCATCCCTGGTTTTCTTTCAAAGGTTTCACTCCAGCAAGTCTTTCCCTTTCTCTCCTGCCTAGACAGTCTTTTTTGTTACTGTATCATTTCATTAGCATACAAACATGAGTCTCTTGCTTCTTAACAATATATCCATGCAAATACATATACACTTGTATGCATTTATGCATAATTTTGATTCAGGTCCCTTCAACTACACGCTATTTCTGTCATTTCTTTGAGAGTAAAACCATGCCAAGATTGATAGTCTCTTCCCATTCTCTCCTTTATATTCAGGATCTTTCCCTACTATTATTCATGTGACTTCCACAGCAATAACTCCAGTGGTTGTTGTCAAGTACACTTCTCAGTTGATTAATCAACAACAGTGCTGTCAGTTCACTTGGTTTTGAAATACTTGATGCCCAGGACACCAGTCTCCTGGTTTTCCTCCTGTCTCATATCCATTCAGTCTCCTTTTCTAGTTTCGTCTTCATTTTTGCAGTTTCTTAATCACAGTCATTGAAACTCTCATCTTCTCCAACTAAACTCATTCCTTGGGTGCACCCTTTGTTCAAAGGACTATAAATACAATGCACTTACTGTTGATCCTTATGTTTATGACTGCATACCAGATTTCCTTGTTATTCTCATGATTCATAGACTCACCTCCTTTGTATTAGATACCTAATAGCCTTCTCTAACTTCTCTTTCTCAAATGACATTGTAATCTCCTACACAAACCTGCTTCTTCATCAGGCTTCCTTGTCTCCATGGCAACTCAATTTTTCTATTTACTCAGGTAAAAATATTAAATTTTAAATTTTGTATCTATTTTTATTTATTTAAAAAGCAGAAAGAGAGAGAGAATAAATGTTCCATGGATAAAAACACAGAGCAATCACCATCCAATGGTTCACTCACCAACAGCTGGTGAAACAGCTGGAGCTTCAATAGAGCCAAGTCAGGAGCCCCTCAGTCTAGGTCTTCTATACGGGTGTCAGGGATCCAAGTTTTGAGCCATCACCTGCTGCCTCCCAGGATTTGCATTAGTAGGGTACTGGAGTCAGAATTAGGGCCTGGACTCAAAGCAGGCACTCCAATATGGGATGCAAATATCCCACGTAGCATTTTAACCACTGTGCCCAATGTCTATTCTCTTGTTATTATTCTAAATTTCTCCTTTTGGTCCACTTTCCAAACTTAGTGCATCAGCATCCTACATTGGTTTTAATTTTAAATATACCAATACACTGACCATTTCTAATTATCACCACTGCTACCGCCCTAGTCCAAATCACCATCATCTCTTTCCTAACTAGTCTCACTCTGTCTCCCCTATAGTCTTTCAACATTTTAACGAAGGGATCTGGTTTAGATATAGATCAGATTGTGTCATTTCCTGGTTTAAATCATCCAGAGCTACTAATCTGAGAGTAAAAGCCATTCTTCTTATAGTAGCCTAAGAATTAAATGATACAGAATTAAATGATACAATTTATCATTTCTGGGATTTCCTGTGCTACTCTCACCTCTTCGACTCACTTCAGTTACAATCTCTTCCTTCCCATTCTAGGAGGACTTCAGGCATACTTTTGCTTTAGGGCCTTTGCATTTCCTATTCCTTCTAGCAGAAATGCTCCCTTATGAGATACTGCTGAAGTTCACTCTCTCGTTGCCTTGTAGTCTTTGTTCAAATGCCTCCTCGGTGAGCCCTTCCCTGGCTCACCTGATTGAAATTGCCAGCCCCAGTCTCAGGCACTCTGTATCCTATCTATCTGCTTTATTTTCTCCACTCATTGATTCCTAAGATTCCTAACACATTGCTCAATTTGATCATTGTTTGCTTTTTAATTATCTTTCTCTGTCTACAAGAATGGGGGCCCCATGTAGGTTGATACTTTGGGTTGTTTTATTTTCTAATGTATCTCCACATCCAGAACACTACCTGATACAAAGGCAATTAAAAAATACTTGCAAAATGAATATTTGCCATTAAGAAAAGCATTATATTTTTAAAATATTTTCATTTGAGAGGCAGAGTTACAGAGAGAGGAAAGACAGAGAGAAAGGTCTTCCATCTGCTGGTTCACTCCCCAAATGGCCACAGAAGCTGGAGCTGAGCTGATCTGAAGCCAGGAGCTTCCTCCCATGCAGATACAGAGGCCCAAGCATTTAGGCCATAAGCAGAGAACTGGACTGAAAGAGGAGCAACTGGGTGTGTCCACATGGGATGCAGGTGCCATAGGTGGAGGCTTAGCCTACCATACCACAATGCCAGCCCAAGAAAAGCATTTCATTAAATAAACTCACAATGACCATATATTCACCTACATACTTCAGTGTTGCTTATAAGTTGAATATGAAATATAAGAATCCTTATATAGTTTTATTTTTACATTTATTTGGTAAAAATTAAAAGCCAAAATGGTGAGTACAAAGATAAATAGGAGAGAGTGCATCAACCAAAAGAATTTATAATTTAAATGAAAATGAAGCCCTATGTAACTATAATAAAACTATTGCTATATATTATGTGCAAAATATAACATTCGGAATATTAAAGATAACACAAATTATATTTAAATAGATAAATGCTTATCTTCTATAGAGTATTTTACATTTTAATGATGTTATCATATGTGTTAGATTTAGGATTTAGGCAGCAACAGGGCAGCCACTTAAATGTATTCTGTAAGTATATTTTGAATCAATGAGTATACAACACCTGAATATATGTATGGATGAATGTATGGTTGTACAAGTGCTTCATTTACAACGTCCTGTGCCTTTGGAAGTTCTTAGAGACCATTTCTTAAAAACAAAATAGCTTTTGAAAAAAAAAAAAAAAAAAAAAAAAAAAAAAAAAAAAAAAAAAACAAAACCTGGTAAACCACTGTTTATGGCATTGTGTTCTACAAAAGAAAGAAGGGAAGAAAGAAGGGGAGAAAGAAGGGGAGAAAGAAGGGGAGAAAGAAGGGAAGAAAGAGGGGAAGGAAGAAGGGAAGGAAGGAAGGAAGGAAGGAAGGAAGGAAGGAAGGAAGGAAGGAAGGAAGGAAGGAAGGAAGGAAGGAAGGAAAAGAAAAAGCAGCAAGCACTAATAAAGGAGATTCTCTAAGTTCTCGTCTGACAGGATTCTTCAAATCATTCAGTGGATCACCAAGGCCTTCCCCATTCTCATATTTTCCTACACCAATTTCTGTTTTGCCTTTTTGAAACAGGTTAAATTTCTATATAATATGAAATGAGGGGTCAGCGCTATGGTGTAGCAGGTAAAGCTGCCACCTGCAGTGATGGCATCCCATATGGGCACTGGTTTGAGTACTTGCTGCTCTACTTCTGACCCAGCTCTCTGCTACAGCCTAGGAAAGCAGAAGATGGTCCAAGTCCTTGGGCCCCTGCACCCACGTGGGAGACATGGAAGAAGCTCCTAGCTCCTGGCTTTAGATCAGCTGAGCTCTGGCCATTGCAGTCATTTGGGGAGTGAACCAGCAGAATGGAAGATCTCGATCTCTCAATTTCTCTCTCTCTTTCTCTCTCTCTGGCTCTACCGCTCTCTGTAACTCTTTCAAATAAATAAATAAATCATTTTAAAAAATCATAAAGTACTGAAGTCACTTAAAACAAATGACAACTTCCATTGCAAGTTTATTCATACTGAGTGATTAGTATTTTTAATTGGGGAAGATTATAAAATGTTTTATACGAACTTACATTCAAAACATCTGGTATCTACATTAATTGCAAAGTGAAAACATTACATAATTGCTTTTATAAAAGATCCTGAATTCATAAATTAATTTGGGAGCAATATGAAATATGCATGCCCAGGAGCTGGAGTTACAGTGCAGTGGGTTAAGCTGCCACCTGTGATGCCAACATTTTGTATTGGTTCTGCTTCTGATCCAGTTCTCTGCTAATGCACCATGGGTGATGGCCAAAGTAGTTGGGCTCCTGACAACCAAAATGGAGACCTGGATGGAGTTCCAGGACCCCAGCTTCTGTCTGGACCACTGTGGCCATGTGGAGAATGAACTAGAGGGTGGAAGATTCTCCCTCCCTCCCTCCCTGTCTTTCAAATAAATAACTTCTAAAAAGGAAATATATAAATACATATACTCATAAGAAACATTCTAGAAAATCTCCTATGTCATTTATGATTAGAAAATATGGACTTTTTTAGGTCATAAAAAGGACAGCATAAAAATAATATACCACCGACATCTAAAAATCTTGATTTTAAAAATCTGTTTATTTAATTCGAAGGGAAGAGAGATAGACATACCTACAGAGTCAGAGGGAGGGAGGAAGAGGAGGAGAACTAGCCAGCGAGTGAGAGATCTCACATTTGCTGGTTTGCTCCCCAGTTTTTGCAACAGCCAGGCTTGGCTAGACCAGGCTGACAGCAGAAGCAGAGCCCTCAATCCAGGTCCCTCACATGGGTAGCAAGGAGCCAACTACCTGAGCATCAACAGATGCCTCCTAGGATGTGCACGTTAGCAGAAAGCCTGAATGAGAATCAGAGCTGGGACCTGAACCCAGCATTCTGTTATGGGAGTACTCAGATACAGCAATGTCCCAAGTGGTATTGTAACCACTACACCAAATGCCTACCCTGGAAACTCTCATTTAAAAAAAAAAAGCAAATACAGAAAAATACATCAGAAATGAAGGGAAAGGTAACTTGCAGATGTGATTTTAAACTGGCAAAATATAACATGCTGAGAATATGAAAGACAAGAGATAATTTGAATCATATCATTAAATAAATATAGCTAACGATTAAAATATTATCTTTTCAAATACATGTCCTACTAGCAAATAAACATTGAACAAATTCAATGTTCTTTGAAAGTACTATGTTCTCACTTCTCTCAAATACAGATTTTGTATTCCTGAGTGAGGTAGTTTGGTAACAAGGTGTAGAGCTCAAGTTTCTTAAAAATTCCCCTTATAATCTGAGAATACAGATTTAACTTGGGGAAAAAATCGGCAAATGAGTTGAATAAATTTTATTCATGTATCCCAATAGACTCTGATCTTTGTACTAGTTCCTTATCAGTTTTTTTTTTTCCCCTCTGGTGAAAGTGAACAAAACTTTAGAGGGAATATCAATTCTGACACATACTTATGAGATTCTGATTTGTTGGCTGATGTTGCTGAGAACTGGGACCTGAAGTTGATCCTTTTAAAATATTTATACCGTCCACATCTTTTCCTGTCGAGGAAAGGTCCCAAGTCCTTCCAAGCATGTCCAGGGCTGACTGCTTGGAATTTTAATGTCTTTTAGTAGGTATGGTCCCTGAACTCAAGGCTCCACCGGTTTTAAACATTGTTAATGCCAGGGGCGGTAAGCATTTCCCTTGAGTTTCTGCTGACACTCTTGAAAATTCTGTTTTTTGTTTTTTTTTTTTTAATCACTACCAAAACTTAAATAGAATCTAATGCCTGGCTTGTTATCGTCATCCAAATATGAGTGACTGCTCTCATAGATGACTCTGCATCATTTGGATTAAAGATATTTTTTCCACGCTTGCAAGAAAACAGCACAGTTAACTGCCAAGATACTGAATGTGTCTCAGAGGGTTAACAGAGAGAAGTGAGCAGTGAGAAATGAGGCTTGTTTGTTCCCTTCCCATTACTCTCACTCTCCAGGCAAAGGGGCTGCCTGGCATCAGCAGAAGTCCAAGTCCAGTGGGGATTTATCACTAACCAGACATTGCAGCAAACAAAAAAGAAATATGAAAAACAATGTAAAAAATTATAGTGCAAATATAACTTTCACAAAGAATAACAGCAGGGACTTTATCCATGGGGATTTCACCAACATCTACTTAAGAATTCAGCATGGATAAATTTCTAATGCAAACATACAAATTTTCTTTATTAGATATATCTTAGTTTATATGTGTATATCTGTCCTTAAGTAACGTGAAAATACATTTTGTTGTCCATGTATTTCTACCAGTGATAAATAGCTCATAATAATACATGCTATTTCTAAAACCACTTGGTTTTCTACAAAACTAATCCCTCAGTTCTACTAACAATGTTAGCAAATGCTTGAGATTTTCTTTAAATATCTCCTTTACCACAATCCTCTAAAGCAATTTTCCATTTCAAAAAATATTTTTATTGAGAAACAGATATAGACAGATCTGCTAGTTCACTCCCCAATCTGTAACAGTCAGAGTTGGGCTAGGCCAGGAGTCAAGAAATAATCTACCCAAACCATCACTGTGGCTTCCCAGTGTGCTCATTAGCCAGAAGCTGGAATTGGAAGTGAACCTGGGACTGGAACCCGGGCACTCCAAAATGCAAAGTGAATGTCACAGGCAGTGTCTTAACTGTTGCTCTAAATGCCATCCCCTAGAACCAATTTTCAAATGGGGATACAATAGTAGGCTTTATGGGTGTCTGAACATTAACATTTTAGGTAAGCAAGAATTTTCTCAAGAATATCCATAGCATCTTTGGGTTCTCAAATGTGTCTCTTTTAAAGATCTATTTGTTTGAAAGGCAGTTAGAGAGAGGAGACACACATACATGAACACTTACAGAGATATCATCCATTTGTTGGTTTACTCCCTGAATGCCTAGGCCAGGCTGAAGCCAGAATCCTGGAACTCTGTCCCCATCTCCCACGAGTGTCAGGACCCAAGGCCTTGGGTCATCTTCCACTGACTTGTCAGGTACATTATCAGGGAGCTCAGTGGGAAGACTATATATAGCAGCAAGACTCAAACTTAGGCTCAAATGTGGTGCCAGCATCACAGACAGTGGCTTAACCCACTGTGCTACAACACAGTTCCACAAATGCAACTTTCATACAAAAACAAAAGAAAAATGTTCAGAATATCTTAAATGGTTAAATTTAAGTAAATATATTTAAATACCTAATTTGACACTCAAGGAAGTGAACTTGAGTGACATTGCTTGAGAAAAAAACCTCTTAATAGAAAAAATAGTTCATATGTGTTGAAAATCATCATTGCTAATTTTAAAGCACAAAATACGTATTCTATGAATTTATTAATTATTTTACAATACCTAAAATATCTTGGAAGAGGAAAAGTGGAGTGGGACGACTGGTCATTAAATGAAAACTTCAGGCTTAGCCAGGACCAGCATGAACATAAAACACTGCAGTCTGCCTTCAGGCAGTAATGTGATCACACAAGCGAAAGTTTCCTAATTTGAACAGCATCTCCCTCAAGACAGATGTGGTATCTCGCACTTAATAAATGTCCCATTTAGATTAGCTTCATCCTATTTTTATTTTCTCTCAATAATTACCATAGAAGTCTATACACAGGATTGTATTTTCAAAGAGATGACATTTGAATTATCAGGGCAGATTTGAGTTCTCACACTCTAGAAAAGCACAAGTGACAGGGGAAACAAGTAAACACAACAGGAACTCACCAAACCTATTTGTATGCTGATCAAAGTAATTTTTGAAAAACTTTGAGAAAATCAACTGGGCTTGCCTAAATTTTACTGATCATTACCTGGCCCATACTTTTGAATATATTTAATTGGCTATTGTTGAGCTAAACAATTCAGTGTAAACTGATTTCCTCATATAAAAGTTTTGTCTCTTTTATATTAAAATTATAAAAATTATTTTGTACCAATACTGTTTACATTTTTAACTTTCTTTATAATAACTGTTTGCATTCTAAAGAGAAATAGAACATCAAGTATATATGAAGTCCACGGACAGCATAAAACCAACGTCTCAGTTCTAGAAAACAGTGAATTTTCTCTTCCTCTGCTTTTTTGTTCCATTCATGCTCTTAACAAGTTGAATAATGCCTAATTCCTTGGTAAAAGTGGATCTTCACTTCCCAGTCTGATTCAAATGCTAATCTCCCAAAACCCCCACCACATTAAAATAATGTTTTACTGGCTATCTGGGTATCCCTTAACCTAATCAAGTTCACACATAAACTTAACCACAATATACTCTATATTTTACTCTAGTTTCTGTCCTCTGAAATGATCTGGAGATTTGCACACACCTTACAAATAAACACCAGCCCTTATTAAGATTTTGCCTGCTTCTTACTGACTTTCTGATTCAATTGCTTCACCCTAAGCATATTTATTAATGGCAAACCGGCACCCAATGATAGGTTTCCAGATTGTTTTACAATTCTTAGTGTAAGAAGGAATTCCCTGACTTCAACTGCCATGAAAACAACTTAGGTTTTCTTGCCATGCTACTTTTATTTGTACTATAATGATCATTAGGTTACTCATGAAAACGAAAAAAAGGGCAAAATGAAGGAAAAGTCATTAACAGATAATATGACACATGCTGCCTTTGTGTTGGTAACATAATGCTTTGAACTACTACTGTTGCCACTTGAACATGACTGGAACTATGCAGTTTGTGGATTGGACCAATTGTTATCACAGTAGCAGGTGCCAGGATTTCCCCTTTTACTAAATGCTAGTGCCATCCATGTTATATTTGCTTCATTAAATTCCTTAGTCCCCATCTGTTTCATTAGTTCCATAAAATTCGACTTATTTGTATATTTTCCCATATTAAAGACATACTTTTATATACAATATACTCATGATCTTCATATCAATTCTGGGAAATAGCCAGTCATAAGAGAATACTTCAAAAATTTTGTGGAAAATAGAATTAAACCAAAATGTACATTTTCCTTGCACTTTTTAGACTCTTTTTATTAACCTGTTTCACTAATATGATACTTGTGGCAACCAACTTCATAAGGTAAAAGGATTTATTTAACTCAGTTTTGAGGGTCTTGGTCCCAAATCTGGTGGCCTCATTGGCTAGGCATCTGGTGAAGGTGGCACATGCCAGCGGTGGAGTGTGTGCAACAGAAGGATCACATGATCAACCAGAAGCAAGAGAGATCATTATAAACTAAGGTTTATGAGAATTTATTTCTGAGGATACACCAACAATGGCCTAAGGACTTCTCACTAAGCCAACTTCATTACTACTAAAACTGGACAAAGATTTCACCCTAGTAGACTACTAACATATGATTTGAGAATTTAAGTGTGTTCATGAATTTGGGGGACAAACATAGCTGAACAATAGCAGCAGATATGAATTTATAGCAGTAGAAATAAATTTAATACAAAACAAAAGTGGCATTAGTAGTTATCATTAAAACCACCTTAATACTAGTTTATTTGTCTCATAAAAACATGTTTTCTAGTTGAAGAAATGGAGGCTAAGCAATATTGTCCAAGTTGAAAGAGCAAAATACTGCTCAAGCAGAGATTTTTTTTTAACTTTTATTTAATGAATATAAATTTCCAAAATACAGCTTATGGATTACAATGGCTTCCCCCCCATAACGTCCCTCCCACCCACAACCCTCCCCTTTCCCACTCCCTCTCCCCTTCCATTCACATGAGGATTCATTTTCGATTCCCTTTATATACAGAAGATCAGTTTAGCATACATTCAGTAAAGATTTCAACAGTTTGCTCCCACACAGAAAAATAAAGTGAAAAATAATAGATGATTTTTTAAATGATGATTGTGGGGAGCAACTCGGACTAGACTAAGTTACTGGAATTAAGACTTATTCTATGCATCTGCTCTCCCACAATATGGCGCTGGGAGAGGAGGAAACAGCTTCTACACAGCTGCCTCCAGTTCAACCAATAAGCTGCAGGAGCTACTCCTGATTGGAGGAGAGCAGCGTACTCGGCGTGTGGGTAGCAGAGTTGGGATTGGCGAAGAGGACTACAAAGGAGGAGAGAGACAACATGCACAAGGAACATCTATCTGAAGGAACATCTGAGCAGCCCCCGAGAGAGCCGGCCGGCGGTGTGCCGCTCCCCCACGGAAGTGGGGAAAGTGGCAGGGGGAACCGCCCTTCCACGGAGGTGGAAGGGACGGTAGCCAACCCGGGAAGAACCAGCAGCAAACCCGGGAAGGGCCGAGCAGACAAAAGAACAGCGCAGGGTCCTGTGTCGTTCCTCCACAAAGAGGGGGAGTGACAATGATGAAATCAGATCAGACCTATTGTCATGTTTAATCCCAGTGAGAGTCAAGTTGGGAATTGATAATTTCTTCTTTTTTTTTTTTACAGAGGATCAGTTTAGTATGTATTAAGTAAGGATTTCAACAGTTTGCACCCCCATAGAAACACAAAGTGAAATATACTGTTTGAGTACTCGTTATAGCATTAAGCCTCAATGTACAGCACATTAAGGACAGAGATCCTACATGAGGAGTAAGTGCACAGTGACTCCTGTTGTTGACTTTACAAATTGACACTCCTGTTTATGGCATCAGTAATCTCCCTATGCACCAGTAATGAGTTTCCAAGGCTATGGAAGCCCCTTGAGTTCTCCGACTCTTACCTTGTTTAGACAAGGTCATAGTCAAAGTGGAGGTTCTCTCCTCCCTTCAGAGAAAGGTACCTCCTTCTTTGAAGACCTGTTCTTTCCACTGGGATCTCACTCACAGAGATCTTTCATTTGGGTTTTGTTTTTCTGTTGTTGTTTGTTTTTGTTGTTGTTGTTTTTTGTTTGTTTGTTTGTTTGTTTTTTGCCAGAGTGTCTTGGCTTTCCATGCCTGAAATACTCTCATGGGCTTTTCAGCCAGATCAGAATGCCTTTAGGGCTGATTCTGAGGCCAGAGTGCTGTTTAGGACATCCGCCATTCTATGAGTCTGCTGAGTATCTCGCTTCCCATGTTGGATCACTCTCCCCTTTATTTATTCTATCGGTTAGTATTAGCAGGTACTAGACTTGTTTATGTGCTCCCTTTGACTCTTAGTCCTTCCATTATGATCAATTGTGAACTGAAATTGATCACTTGGACTAGTGAGATGCATTGGTACATGCCACCTTGATAGGATTAAATTAGAGTCCCCTGGTATGTTTCTAACTCTACCATTTGGGGCAAGTCAGCTTGAGCATGTCCCATATTGTACATCTCTTCCCTCTCTTATCCCAACACTTATGTTTAACAGGGATCACATTTCAGTTAAATTTCAACACTTAAGAATAACTGTGTATTAATTACAGAATTAAACCAGTCATATTAAGTAGAACAGACAAAAAAATACTAAGAGGAATAATGTATTAAGTTGTTCATTAACAGTCAGGGCTATGCTGATCAAGTCACCGTTTCACGTAGTGTCGATTTCACTTCAACAGGTTTCCTTTTTGGTGTTCAGTCAGTTGTCACCAATCAGGGAGAACATATGGTATTTGTCCCTTTGGGACTGGCTTATTTCACTCAGCATGATGTGTTCCAGATTCCTCCATTTTGTTGCAAATGACTGGATTTCGTTGTTTCTTACTGCGGTATAGTATTCTAAAGAGTACATATCCCTTAATTTCTTTATCCAGTCTACCGTTGATGGGCATTTAGGTTGTTTCCAGGTCTTGGCTATTGTGAATTGTGCTGCAATAAACATTAGGGTGCAGACCGCTTTTTTGTTTGCCAATTTAAACTCCTTTGGGTAAATTCCAAGGAGTGGGATGGCTGGGTCGAACGGTAGGGTTATATTCAGGTTTCTGAGGAATCTCCAGACTGACTTCCATAGTGGCTTGACCAGTTTGCATTCCCACCAACAGTGGGTTAGTGTCCCTTTTTCCCCACATCCTCGCCAGCATCTGTTGTTGGTAGATTTCTGTATGTGAGCCATTCTAACCGGGGTGAGGTGAAACCTCATTGTGGTTTTGATTTGCATTTCCCTGATTGCTAGCGACCTTGAACATTTTTTCATGTGCCTGTTGGCCATCTGGATTTCCTCTTTTGAAAAATGTCTATTGAGGTCCTTGGCCCATCTCTTAAGTGGGTTGTTGGTTTTGTTTTTGTGGAGTTTCTTGATCTCTTTGTAGATTCTGGTTATTAACCCTTTATCTGTTGCATAGTTTGCAAATATTTTTTCCCATTCTGTTGGTTGTCTCTTCACTCTCCTGTTTCTTTTGCAGTACAGAAACTTCTCAATTTGATGCAATCCCAATAGTTGATTTTGGCTTTGACTGCCTGTGCCTCCCGGGTCTTTTCCAGAAATTCTTTGCCTGTGCCAATATCTTGAAGGGTTTCTCCAATGTTCTCTAATAACTTGGTGGTGTCAGGTCGTAGATTTAGGTCTTTAATCCATGTTGAATGGATTTTTGTGTAAGGTGTAAGGTAGGGATCTTGCCTCATGATTCTGCACGTGGAAATCCAGTTTTCCCAGCACCATTTATTGAATAAACTGTCCTTGCTCCAGGAATTGGTTTTAGATCCTTGGTCAAATATAAGTTGGCTGTAGATGTTTGGGTTGATTTCTGGTGTTTCAATTCTGTTCCATTGGTCTATCCATCTGTTTCTGTACCAGTACCATGCTGTTTTTGATTACAACTGCCCTGTAGTATGTCCTGAAATCTGGTATTGTGATGCCTCCGGCTTTGTTTTTGTTGTCCAAGATTGCTTTAGCTATTCGAGGTCTCTTGTGCCTCCATATAAATTTCAGCACCATTTTTTTCCATATTTGAGAAGAAGGTCTTTGGTATCTTTATTAGTATTGCATTGAATCTATAAATTGCTTTTGGGAGAATGGACATTTTGATGATATTGATTCTTCCAATCCATGAGCATGGAAGATTTTTCCATTTCTTGCTATCCTCTTCTATTTCTTTAAGGTTTTGTAATTTTCATCGTAGAGATCTTTAACGTCCTTGGTTAAGTTTATTCCAAGGTATTTGATTGTTTTTGTAGCTATTGTGAATGGGATTGATCTTAGCAGTTCTACCTCAGCCATGGCATTGCCTGTGTATACAAAGGCTGTTGATTTTTGTGCATTGTTTCCATACCCTGCTACTTTGCCAAAATCTTCTATGAGTTCCAATAGTCTCTTAGTAGAGTAATTTGGGTCCCCTAAATAATCATATCATCTGCAAAGAGGGATAGTTTGAGTTCTTCCTTCTCAATTTGTTTTCCTTTGATTTCTTTTTCTTGTCTGATGGCTCTGGCTAAAACTTCCAGAACTATATTGAATAGCAGTGGTGAGATTGGGCATCCCTGTCTGGTACCAGATCTCAGTGGAAATGCTTCCAACTTTTCCCCATTCAATAGGATGTCGGCAATGGGTTTTTCATAGATTGCTTTGATTGTATTGAGGAATGTTCCTTCCAAACCCAGTTTGCTTAGAGTTCTCATCATGAACGGGTGTTGTATTTTATCAAATGCTTTCTCGGCATCTATTGAGATAATCATATGGTTTTTCTTCTGCAGTCTGTTAATGTGGTGTATCACATTGATTGTCTTGCACGCATTAAACCATCCCTGCATACCAGGGATAAATCCCACTTGGTCTGGGTGGATGATCTTTCTGATGTGTTGTTGCATTCTATTGGCGAGAATTTTATTGAGGATTTTTGCATTTATGTTCATCAGGGATATTGGTCTGTAATTCTCTTTCAGTGCTGCATCTTTCACTGGCTTAGGAATTAAGGTGATGCTGGCTTCATAGAAAGAATTTGGGAGGATTCCCTCTTTTTCAATTGTTCTGAATAGTTTGAGAAGAATTGGAGTCAGTTCTTCTTTAAATGTCTGGTAGAATTCAGCAGTGAATCCATCTGGTCCTGGGCTTTTCTTTGTTGGGAGGGCCTTTATTACTGTTTCAATTTCTGTCTCAGTTATGGGTCTGTTTAGGTTTTCGATGTCTTCCTTGTTCAATTTAGGTAGGTTGCATGTGTCCAGGAATCTATCCATTTCTGATAGGTTTCCCTGTTTGCTGGCATACAAGTCCTTGTAGTAATTTCTGATGATTCTTTTTATTTCTGTGGTGTCTGTTGTTACGTTTCCTTTTTCATCTCTGATTTTATTGATTTGGGTCTTTTCTTTTTTTAGTTAGTTGGGCCAATGGGGTGTCAATTTTGTTTATTTTTTCAAAAAGCCAGCTCCTCGTTTGGCTGATTTTTTGTAATTTTTTTATTCAATCCTGTTGATTTCTTCTCTGATTTTAATTATTTCTCTTCTCCTACTAGATTTGGGTCTGGTTTGCTGCAGTTTTTCTAGATCCTTGAGATGCGTTGAAAGCTCATCTATTTGGTGCCTTTCCAATTTCTTGATGTAGGCATCTATTGATATAAACTTTCCTCTTAACACTGCTTTTGCTGCATCCCATAAGTTTTGGTATGTTGTGCTGTTATCCTCATTTACTTCCAGAAAGTTTTTGATTTCTCTTTTAATTTCTTCTATGACCCATTGTTCATTCAGGAGAATGTTGTTCAATCTCCATGTGTTTGCGTATGCTCTAGGGATTCCTGAGTTGCGAATTTCCAACTTCATTCCTTTATGGTCTGAGAAGCTGCATGGTATGATTCTAATTCTTTTGAATTTGCTGAGACTTGCTTTATGGCCTAGTATGTGGTCAGTCCTAGAGAAGGTTCCATGTACTGCTGAGAAGGATGTAAAATCTTTAGCTGTAGGATTGAAAGTTCTGTATATATCTGTTAGATCAATTTGGGCTATAGTGTCGTTTAAATCTACTGTATCCTTGTTGATCTTCTGTCCTGTTGATCTGTCTATTTCTTAGAGTGGAGTATTGAAGTCCCCCAGTACTACTGTATTGGGGTCTAAGTCTCCCTTTAAGTCCCTTAACAAATCTTTTAGATAAACTGGTGCCCTGTAGTTAGGTGCATATACATTGATAATTGTTATATCTTCTTGTTGTATTGTTCCCTTAATCATGATATAGTGTCCCTCTGTCTCTCTTAATGGTTTTTGTGGTAAAGTTTATGTTGTCCGATATTAAGATGGCTATGCCCACTCTTTTTTCATTTCTGTTGGCATGGTATATCTTTTTCCAGCCTTTCACTTTCAGTCTGTATGGATCTTTGTTTGAAAGATGTGTTTCTTGTAAGCAGCAAATAGATGGGTTTTGTTCCTTAACCCAATCATCCAATCGGTGTCTTTTAACTGGACAGTTCAGGCCATTAACGTTCAATGTGACTAATGATAAGTGGTAACTTTGCCCTGCCATTTGCCAAAGATAAGTTCTAATATATGCTTTGAATTCCTGGTGATTTTTGCTGTGAGGTTTCCTTCCTTTACCTTCTTTCATATTGATGACCGTGTTTCTGTGTTTCTGTGTGTAACACATCTTTAAGCATCTTTTGCAGGGCTGGACGAGTGGCGACAAATTCTTTCAATTTCTGTTTGCTATGAAAAGTCTTTATTTCACCTTCATTCACAAATGAGAGCTGTCGCTCCCCCTCTCCGTGGAGGAACGACACAGGACCCTGCGCTGTTCTTTCGTCCGCTCGGCCCTCCCCGGGTTTGCTGCTGGTTCTTCCCGGGTTGGCTACTATCCCTTCCACCTCCGTGGAAGGGCAGTTCCCCCTGGCCACATTCCCCACTTCCGCAGGGGAGCGGCACACCGCCGGCCGGCTCTCTGGGGGCTGCACAGGTGTTCCCCTTAGATGTTCCCCTTAGATGTTCCTAGTGCATGCCGTCTCTCTCCTCCTTTATAGTCCTCTTCCACCAATCCCAACTCTGCTACCCACACGCCGAGTACGCTGCTCTCCTCCAATCAGGAGCAAGTCCTACAGTTCATTAGCTGAACTGGAGGCAGCTGTGTAGAAGCTGTTTTCTTCTCTCCCAGCGCCATATTGTGGGGGAGCAGATGCATAGAATAAGTCTTAATTCCAGTAACTTAGTCCAGTCCGGATTGCTCCCCACAAGAGCTTTGCAGGATATAATATTCTGGGCTGGCAGTTTTTCTCTCTTAGTACCTGGGCTATATCTCGCCATTCCCTCCTAGCTTGTAGGGTTTCTGATGAGAAGTCAGCTGTGAGTCTGATTGGAGATCCTCAGAGTAATCTCACGTTTCTCTCTTGCACATTTTAGGATCTGTTCTTTATGTTTCACTGTGGAGAGTTTAATTACAACGTGTCGTGGTGAGGATCTCTTTTGGTAGTGTTTATTAGGGGTTCTGTGGGCTTCCTGTACTAGGATTTCTCTGTCTTTCTCCAAACCTGGGAAATTTTCTGCTAATATCTCACTAAAAAGGCCTTCTAATCATTTCTCCCTCTCCATGCCTTCAGGAACTCCTAGAACCCGAATGTTGGGCTTTTTAATAGTATCCTGAAGATTCCTGACAATATGTTTTAGATTTCTAATTTCCTCGTCTTTTCTTTGGTCTGACTGTATCCTTTCCTGTTCTCTGTCTTCTAAGTCCGATATTCTCTCTTCTGCTTCACCTATTCTGTTTGTAAGGCTCTCTATTGTGTTTTTCATTTGATCTATTGAATTCTTCACTTCATTATGATTTCTCATCACTATCACAGTTTCCTATTGTACTAGTTGTTTCGTTTCATTTTGATTCCTCCTTAATATTTCAATTTCACAAGAGAGATTTTCTATCTTGTCCATTAAGGATTTCTGTAGTTCAAGAATTTGTTTTTGAGAACTTCTTAATGTTCTTATCAATTTTTTGAGATCTGCTTCTTGCATTTCTTCTATCTCATCATCTTCATAATCTTGAATTGGGTGTCTTTTTCATTTGGGGGCGTCATGGTGACTTCCTTGTTTTTATTACCTCGGTTTTTGCGTTTGTTATTTGGCATATTGGAGATATTTGGTTTCTTCACTGTGGTGCTTTTTCTTGTTATACTATGACTCTAGATTAAGTGGACTGTCTGTTTTTGATGGAGCCTTAGAGGCTTGAGATGGGTGTGGCCTGAGAGCTCTGTTTGGTGTGCCAAAGGTGACACTCCCAGGTTAGGCATGGTAGATCTTTCTCATTCTTTTTTTGATTCAAAAGGGAAGTAATTCCACACAGCTGAACGAAGTTGGAGGTAGTTAGCAGGCAAATGATATACCCACAGGAGCCAGAGATCGGAAGCTCTTTCCCAAGGACCACACAGGGAATCTTTTCTGCCCTCAGAGAGGGCTCAAATTCTCCTTCAGTCTCCCACTGGGTTGCCAAAGTTACAGAATTGTAGCGTCTCTGGAGAGTACTCACGTGAATTCTGTGAGTTCTCTCCCCCACTGTCTCTTTTTTCACAGTCTCAGTTCAGTAGCACCACAAATTTACTAGGTCCTAATCTCCTGTTAATTTGCCCTGCCCAGAGTCAGGTTTTTCTGCTAGGCTCAGGGCCGGTGCAGACCTGAGGTCGCTCTGCTTATGACGTACATTCAAGATGGCGCCTGCTCTTGGTCTTGCTCTCTCTTGAGAGGTGAGAAGAGAGAGAAAACCCGTGTCCGTACCAGTCACCTTTTTTTTTCTCTCTCTCTCTCTTCCAGTTAGCCTGGTGAACTTTTCCCCCCCAGGGGTCATTCCCTCTAGTCTCCTCTCTCCACTTGCCTGCTGGTGTCTCAGGCTATTGAGGTTTGGCTCACCTCGCGTTCCAGCTCTGGTATGTTGAGTCTGCTGCTGGTGTCCCGAACTGTGGGCTCCCACGCTCTCCACGCAGGTCCGCTGTGAATCACGCGTTCTGGAAGAGTTTCTTCTGCTGTTTCCTCCCCTACTCTTCCTTGAAACTGCAGTATCTCCACTTTTATTAAACTGTCTCTCCCCGGACTATCAGTGTGCTCCCTTCCTATTCCGCCATCTTTCCTCCCTCCTCAAGCAGAGATTTTTAAGGGAATATATATGAATCTATATCTGTACATATCCACATCTGTGTAATACATATATGACTACACTGAATGGATTTTTCAGAGTTCATGGAAAACACATTTTAATAAATAACAATGCATGTATTTCAAAAATTTTTGCAAACTCATACTGATCTTTTACCTGTTTTCCTTGAACTTTTTGAAGTCCCATCATATAGTTTATATCTAAAATATGCACAAATATGTATTTAGAAGTAGAGCTATAAATCATGTGTCATTATGGATATACATTTACCCCAAGGGTTACTGTGGCACTGTAGATTCAGCCACCACTTGCAATGCTGGCATCCCATATCAAAGCACTGGTTCAAATCCTAGTTACTCTGCTTCCAATCCAGCTCTGTACTAAGACCGACATAAAACACGAACTAACTTCTTGTAAGGTTTTTTTTTTTTTTTAATTCCTAGCACCCTTTCTAAACCATCAGAACTAGAAGACAAAAGTCTCTAGAGGAATTCTAATAAAATGTCTTACATGAAGTAGGATTTAGTACAAAGAAAAGCAAGGTATTTCTTTCCCAGAAGTCATGAATCAGGAAAAGGTATTATACTAGAAGAGATTAAAGCAGTGTCTTTCTAATCTAAGATGGTGTCCACTCCTAGATGTGGAAGACTTGACTTCTCCATGCAAATTTACAGAGACCTGGAGATCAAGAATAGAATTACTAAATTTACTATCCTGGCTTAAAGTCTTCTAGAGGCTACTATTTCATTCAGGACTTTTCCTGTTGGATAGCAGGAAGGCAGGATGGCTACAAAGAATGAATCAGAACACCAGAGAGTGAAGGAAAGAATAAAGGAGGTGAGTAGATCTCTTATGACTGGGGCACAAGGAGTAAGTGACATAAAACAGTCTTTCATTAAGATCTCAGAATGCATCTACAAGTCCAGTGAAGCTAAGTTGGGATAGTGATGATGGATTAATTGACATTTGTGTAAAGATATAAATGTGGTTCTGACACAACATTCAATGGAAGTTGTGGTGAACTCTGCCTACTTCCATGTGGTTTTAGGTGGTTAGATCCCAAACTGATAAGAAAACTATCTCCCCTACAGTTCTGGTCCCAAAGGTACAATATTAGAAAGTTGATAAGCCAGCGCCGTGGCTCAATAGGCTAGTCCTCCGCCTAGCGGCGCCGGCACACCGGGTTCTAGTCCCAGTCGGGGCACCGGATTCTGTCCCAGTTGCCCCTCTTCCAGGCCAGCTCTCTGCTGTGGCCCGGGAGTGCAGTGGAGGATGGCCCAAGTGCTTGGGCCCTGCACCACATAGGAGACCAGGAGAAGCACCTGGCTCCTGGCTCCTGGCTCCTGCCTTCAGATAGGCGCTTCGGCCATTGGAGGGTGAACCAACGGCAAAGGAAGACCTTTCTCTCTCTCTCTCTCTCTCTCTCTCACTGTCCACTCTGACTGTAAAAAAAAAAAAGAAAAAAAAATAAAGTTGATAGGAATTCAGGATTAATCTGAAGCAATGCCTCCAATTTAGACATTTTCAATAACCATATCTGTGCAAAAATACTATGAAGGTTAAGAAAGATTGCATTATTTTATTGTATTAAGCATGCATTTATATGTTCATTGGTGTTAGTATTTGCCATTTGGTTACTAAAGCCCATCTTTATCATTTAGGCTATATAGTATTAGAAAATTATTGAAGGAAATTTAATAACTGTTTTAGTACTTGAAACTAGTATTTAAAATGCTTCATGTAGCATTAATTTCATCTCATTATAAATTTCATTTTAGTTTATCTCCAAAGTGTTTTTGGTATCCTTAAACAATGATTTCCCACAATTGTAGGTGTAGACAATTTTTTTAAGTGAAAAATACATTTAATACACAAGAAGGAGGAAACACAAATGAGTGTTTTGAAGATGTGATGGAATGGGGAAATATAAAACAGCCAAAAAACACCAGCAACACAGTATTGATTTTATTTTCCACTTGTGACTGGTTGGTGCACTGGGAGCTGAAACTTGTTGCCAGAACCCAGCACTGTGAAAAGATATCATGTAGGACATTATCACTAGCCTGGGAAATAGATTAAGATTTCTATAGAAAGAGAATTTCCTTTACAACATCTCAAAGTCAAAAGTCTTTCATTATCTATAGTTTAAACTTAAGACTTTTTGACTTTGATAGGTGATTTAATACACTTAACAGCATGTTTCCCTTTGCTGCTTGACATACTAAGACTCCTCATCGTTCACCAGCATGTTGCATAGAAACTTACTATGTCCTAATAGTGTCTTTGCTAAACTTTTGCCAAGCTGTCTTTTAGGAGAGTTCCTGATAAAACTGAATACAACTAGCAACAGTTAAGATAGGGACTGAAGTGTGTGCAGCTGGTTCAGATGGCCAGCGGGCACCTGATGGTTCATTAAAAGGTAAACGTCAAACCTCAAGCTTTACTTTGGAAATTTATATTCATTAAATAAAAGTTAAAAAAAAAACATGTCAATGACCATCTTTGAACATGCAATGCATGCAGAAGCATGATTTGCTAATGTTCATACTCAAAGGATTTTTTTGGGGGGGTTAGGAATCTTATCCCATTATTTTTTTTTTATTTAGTAAATATAAATTTCCAAAGTACAGTTTATGGATTACAATGCCCCCCCATAATTTCCCTCCCACTTGCACCCCTCCCATCTCCCGCTCCCTCTCCCATTCCATTCACATCAAGATTCATTTTCAATTATCTTTATATACAGAAGATCAATTTAGTATATATTAAGATTTCATCAGTTTGCACCCACACAGAAACACAAAGTGTAAAATACTGTTTCAATACTAGTTATAGCATTACTTCACACTGCACAACACATTAAAGACAGATCCCACATGAGAAGTACACAGTGACTCCTGTTGTTGACTTAACAATTTCACACTCTTGTTTATGGCATCAGCAATCTCCTTAGGCTCTAGTCATAAGTTGCCAAGGCTATGGAAGTCTTTTGAGTTCACCAACTTCGATCTTATTCCGACAGGGTCATAGTCAAAGTGGGAGTTCTCTCCTCCCTTCAGAGAAAGGTACCTCCTTCTTGATGGCCCTGTTCTTTCCACTGGGATCTCACTCGCGGAGATCTTTCATTTAGGTCTTTTTTTTTACCAGAGTGTCTTGGCTTTCCATGCCTAAAATACTCTCACGGGGCCGGCGCCGCGGCTCAGTAGGCTAATCCTCCGCCTTGTGGTGCCGGCACACCGGGTTCTAGTCCTGGTTGGGGTGCCAGATTCTGTCCCGGTTGCCCCTCTTCCAGGCCAGCTCTCTGCTCTGGCCAGGGAGTGCAGTGGAGGATGGCCCAAATGCTTGGGCCCTGCACCCCATGGGAGACCAAGATAAGTACCTGGCTCCTGCCATCGGATCAGCATGGTGTGCTGGCCGCAGCGCGCTGGCCACGGCAGCCATTGGAGGGTGAACCAACGGCAAAGGAAGACCTTTCTTTCTCTTTATCACTGTCCACTCTGCCTGTCAAAAAAAAAGAAAAAAAAAAAAAAAACTCTCATGGGCTCTTCAGCCAGATCTGAATGCCTTCAGGGCTGATTCTGAGGCCAGAGTGCTGTTTAGGACATCGGCCGTTCTATGAGTCTGCTGTGTATCCCACTTCCCATGATGGATCGTTCTCTCCCTTTTTGATTCTATCAGTTAGTATTAGCAGACACTAGTCTTGTTTGTGTGATCCCTTTGACTCTTAGACATATCAGTGTGATCAACTGTGAACTGAAATTGATCACTTGGACTAGTGAGATGGCATTGGTACATGCCCCCTTGATGGGATTGTACTGGAGTCCCCTGGCATGTTTCTAACTCCACCATTTGGGGCAAGTCCAATTGAGCATGTCTCAAATTGTACCTCTCCTCCCTCTCTTATTCCCACTCTTATATTTAACAGGGATCACTTTTCAGTTAAAATTTAAACACCTAAGAATAATTGTGTGTTAATTACAGAGTTCAACCAATAGTACTAGAACAAAAAAATACTAAAATGGATAAAGTATTACACTGTACATCAACAGTCAAATTTCAAATTAAATAAGGGTGATGTGAACAATTTTATAAACTTTTGAAAATAGGCACTCTTTGAATATGATCTCAACATCAAACTTATATTGCCTAAAAAATGGTGTAATTTTGATGCATTGGCTGTTTTATTTTTATCAAAATCTTTAATTCTTTATTCTGGGAACATTCAACATTTCCTCTCAGTTCTGCATAAGCTGTGGATCACAGGGTTCTGTGAAAACCCACTCATATTGAAGACAAGCTGCATTTTTAAGTAGTTCAAACAGATGCTAAACTTACTCTACAAATGGCTTTAATAAGTTCTGAAGAGAAGTTGATTACACTGAGCTTTATTTTTGCCTTTTTGGTGCAACAATTAAGATTTTATATATATATATATATATATAGATAGATAGATAGATACAAGTATATATATATATATGTACAAATGTATATATGTATGTGTGTGTATATATACATATATATATATCAATTTAATGGCCATAAAAGAGTTTGCTATATTCTAAGTCACTGTCCTTCCTAATATGCTCATGAATTAACTAAAATAATAATAGAAACTCACTTTAAAACAATTTCCAAAATTCCACACCACGGACAATGTTTTAGCTGAAAGCAAAGCATACAGACAGGTAAGTACTAAGGCTTCTAAACTTTTGTCCAAGTGGTTTGACCCACTGTTTTATTCAAATGGGGAAGGTTATATGCATTACATCATTCAATGTAACAAACTTTCACCATCAAATGCCATTTTAAATGTATTAGTTCTATTGGGCACTTACTCTGTTAATACCAAATGTATTACGAAATAAATGTGATGTTAAAGACATGAATTGAGATCATGTGTTAGAAACTGCCCTAGAGAAGCTTCCCATCCAGAGGAAAACAAGAACCAGGGGCAATGGTCGAGGAGCTGGAGGTGAGGGCAAACACAAATTTAACAAGATGCGCCAGAATGCTAAGAGCTCAGAATTATAGCCAGTAATAGGTTCTGGAACATAAAAAGTGTAACAGGGAAAAAGTAGGGGTAAAGGTAAAGGAAATGAAGAGCAATTAGCATTCCAATGATTCAGTTAAATATTTATTAGCTGCTTATCAGTAAAGCATACTTGGTCTCTCATATCTATAAAATTTGGTCAAGTGTAATACTGTATCCATAGAGTTTGTTTTATTACATAGCCTTAGGCTGGCTTCACGTAGGTAAGACAAGGTTCTAATGAGTTCCTTGTGAGACATTCAATGATAAAATGCTTTGGATTAAGTACAAGGCAGATTTGCCCTTGCTGAATCATGGTTTCTCATTTGTTAGAAACACCAACATATTGGAAATTCTCTAACTGGTAACTCAAAAATTAAATAAATAGGTTCCAACGAATTCAGTAGTCCCTAAACTGAACATAAATTTTAATATTAGCCTTTTCCTTATATAATGTCAAAAGTTTTATATATTGTAGGATCATTTTCTGAGATACAATTTAAATTTTGTCAACAGTTCTTATGCTAACAAGAAATGAATGACTGTAATTTGCTAATGTAAATTACTTAAAGATCTACTTAAAATATTATTCACTACAACACAGCATTTCACTTACGAAGATTTCTCAGAGATTATCCAGAGTAGCATGTTTGCTTTTATGTTACTAATATTAGGAGATATTATTTTGTTCCCTACTTTGCTCTCACTCTTAGGTAAAATAAAAATCAATTTTGTCCCTACCTGTCATTGCACAGGACTGAATTTCATTTTTTAAAGGATTTTATTTATTTGAGAGATATAGTAACAGGCACAGACAGAGAGGTCTTCCACCCACTGGTTCACTCCTCAAATTGTTGGAATGCCCAGAGCTATGCTGATCCCGAAGCCAGAAGCTTCTTGTGGGTCTCCCACGTGGGTGCAGGGACCCAAGCACTTGGGCCTTCTACTGCCCTCTCTGGCCACAGCAGAAAGCTGGATTGGAAGAGGAGCAGCCAGGACATGAACAAATGCCCATATGGGATGCTGGCGCTGCAAGCAGAGGCTTAGCCTACTAAGCCACAGCACCAACTCCAACACTCATTTTTGTATACACATTGTACATAATTTGTTTTCTTAGCCAGAGATTTTCCCCTTTTTTGTTACAATCATTTTCTCTATTTGTTATCTTGATATGTACACGTATATGTGTATATCTCAACATATCTAACCAATTTATCTTGAAATGTATAAGCCTGTGCATTCAATATACAAATAATATACACAGTTGTTGGTATTAATAAGACAAATATAAATAGTAAGGTTCACATTCAATATTAGTGGCTTATAAATTTGCTGGTGTCTGTTTAGTTTTTAAGTGACTAAACAGTGTTTAATTATATATACATATATATGCACACATATATATAACATATATGTACACATAAATACAAAATGGATAAATAGAAATATATGTAATCAATGCACATTTCTTCTTGAGAAAACAAGTCATTCTTAACCACAATTAATATTAAATGACTACTAGGTATATAAAGTAATATGAAGATGTTTTTCTTCAGTTCAGTCATCAATTTTCACTAAGCAAGTTGCACATATTCCAAATAAGGTTACGAAAGAAACTTTTCTTATCACTTTGGGGGATGAAAGTGGGATTTTTCTTGTCATTATTTCTTAGGGAAAACAACTGATTTTACTCTGTAGATTTTGCTTAATTTAATGTATTTCAAATCTGTTAATGTTTTAGCAATGAAATAGTAACTGTAATCAGATAGCAAGATTTCTTGATGGAAGTGAACTTCCAGACATAAAATGTGTTTTGTTGGAATTTTTATCCTTACCCAAATCTGAAGTATTTTAAATGAGAACATAATTCCCGCCAAAATAATGATTATTATACTGAGGGTAGGCATTTGGCCTAATGGTTAAGACATCTGCACCCCACATCAGAGTGTGCTGGTTTGATATTCAGATCTGTTCATATTATCAGTTTTCTGCTAATGCAGACCCTGAACAGCAAGTGATGGTCTATGTGGTTGGGTTCCTGCCACTCATGTTGACCAGAACTGTGCTCCTGGCTCTCAGCTTTGGCTGTTCCTGGCACTGGTTGTTTTAGACATCTGGGGAGTGAACCACCAGATGGGAGATATCTGCCACCCCCAAATAATTAAATAAATAGTGGTTACATGTTGAAATTATATTACTTAAAATATAATATCAAAATTATACATTTTTCTTTTTAAAACATGATTACTTAAAAAATTTTAACTTATATATGTGGTGCATATTATATGTCATTTGGGCAGTGTTTGTTTAGATGTCACTTCTGTAAACTCCAGAGCAAGAGGAAGACAATGGAGTAAGTCATGAACCCTTTATTAAAATTTCTGTCTGGAAACAACACTCATTATTTCCAGTTCCAACACACTAGCCAAAGACACTCATAATATCATGTCTAATTTCAAGAGTTTGGAGGGAAAAAGAAATACAAAGCTACCATGTGTGTAAAAAGAAAGTAACTCTGAATATGACTGTGATATACACCCTCATGGTGGCCAATGCCATGGCTCAATAAGCTAATCCTTTGCCTGCAGCACCGGCGCACCGGGTTCTAGTCCCAGTCAGGGCACCGGTTTCTGTTCCAGTTGCCCCTCTTCCAGGCCAGCTCTCTGCTGTGGCCCAGGAGTGCAGTGAAGGATGGCCTAGGTTCCTGGGCCCTGCACCTGCATGGGAGACCAGGAGGAAGCACCTGGCTCCTGCCCTTGGATCAGCGCGGTGCTCCGGCCACAGCGTGCCAGCCGCGGTGGCCATGGGAGGGTGAACCAATGGCAAAAGGAAGACCTTTCTGTCTGTCTCTCTCACTGTCCACTCTGTCAAAAAAAATAAAAAAAAATAAATGCACCCTCATGGCTATAATCTATAAACTTAATCTGTCTGTACCTTTTTAAGCATATTAGCAACATATCTTTAAAATTCATTTTTACCTCCTCAGTTCTCACTATAATACTCCTGTCCTTGACTGCCGAGCTTTTCTTCTTATGTAACTAGTAACCTACAATACTTCTTTGAGTAATCTTATGAAGAGCAGTATATACATAGTGTTTTCAGTGGGCTAAGAACACCAACAAATGATTTTGTTAATATTCATGAAAATTGAGGACTTCTTACCAAAGTCATCTTCAAAACGGAAGGGGGGGCCAGCACTGTGGTGTACCTGGTAAGGCTGCTGCCTACAGTGCCAGCATCCCAGATGGGCACAGGTTGGAGACTCGGCTGCTCCTCTTCCAATCCAGCTCTCTGCTATGGCCTGGGAAAGCAGTAGAAGATGGCTCAAGTCCTAATGCTCTGGGTGGGAGACCTGGAGGAAGCTCCTGGCTCCAGGCTTTGGATCTGTGCAGCTCCGACCATTGCAGCCAATTGGGGAGTGAACCAGTGGATGGAAGACGTCTCTCTCTGTCTCTCCTTCTCTGTGTAACTCTGCCTTTCAAATAAATAAATCAATCTTTAAAAAAAAAAAAAACTTGAAGGGTGGGAGAGGAAAGCACACCAAGAATTCTGAAGGGCAAATTTTGACTGCCATATTACATCAGAATCCACATTTTCTTCAAGGCTTCAATTGTTCTTTTATTTAATACATTTTATTTAATTGATCAATTCATAAGCTTGACTTAGTGTGGCACAAGATAAATCCCTTTATATTTATTTTGCCTAAAATGTGGTAAAAAGCTTCTAATATCTTCTCTCAGTTCCAGAAATGTGTCAATGCATCTTCCAATTTGTCTGCATTTGTTCTCTTTGAATTGTTAAATTTTCTTCTGTAGGATATCTAAATATATGTCCCTTGATTTCTTCTTTCTCTCTCTCTCTGTATACCTACATACACACCAAAAAAGCATGTTATCTTCATGGCCCTTTTTCTCTCCAGATAAAAGTTTTGTGTAATTCATCTGCATTCTTGAATTTAGTTTCTGCAATTTCAGCTCTAATTACTATTGCTTACAATTGTTAAAAATTTTAATGCAATTGCTTTTATAATAATATCAAATTTTTAAAAATATGATATCTCTCTTATTTAGAGGCTTTATCTCCAAATGACTTTCTGTGTTTCTGCGAAAAATAGCATTGCCCAGTAGAGACATTTTGGCAACAATGCCAATATTCTACATCTGTTCTTTTCCATTATAGTATCTATTAGCCACATGTAACTGTAGGACACCAGAAATGTAGATACTGCAATTGAGGAAATGACTTTTTAATTTTTACTAATTTTATGAAATTTAAATTTAAAGAGCCACAAGTAGGTAGTACAAATGTGAAATGCATGCCTTCTCTAATAATGTGAAAAAATACCTTCCCACGGACTCCTTTAGTAAATTATCTCCAGAGTTAGGCTTCTATAATTACTGTTCTGGATGATACTTCCATCATCTACATGATTGTTTTTGTAGCTTCTATATTGAATGTTTCTATTTAATAATCCTGGAAATGGGAAGAGATTTCCAGATCTGGAACTTGCCAAGAGACAAGTACATGAATTATTACTTTATTTACACCTTGCTTATTTGCCTCTTATAAAAGCATGTGATACCCTTAGATTTACACTGATAGCATGTAAAATTGAATATAACAGGACAATGAGTAATCCAGTTTCCAAAGTCTGAATTTATTCCGCATTCATTTAGTACAAGGGTCCTACAAAAAGCTTGTGAGAAAATGGAATGAAAAGATAGATTTTGGTGCAAAAAAAAAAATGAAGTCCATGAACCTTTTGAAGACCACTCTCTGCACTGATTTCAAGATTTTTACACCAAAATAAACTTTTCAATTCTCCTTGAACTTTTTGAACCACCATCCTTTGCTTTAATGAAACATATTTGCATATTTTTAAAACCACACCATTTAATCAGAGAAGCATAAACTCATTAAGCACATAAAATTACAATTTCTTTCTCTTTTTTTTTTTAATTTATTAGAAAGTCAGAGAAGGAAAGAAGGAGAGAGACAGAGAAAGAGAGAGAGAATGAATATCGATATTTCATCCACTGGTTTCCTTCCCAAATGGCCGTAATGGCCAGGGCTGGGCCAGACGGAAGCCAGAAACCAGGAGCCTCATCTGGGTCTCCCACAAGGGTGTCAGAGGCCCAAACATTTAGGTCATCTCCTACTGTTTTTTCCAAGCCATTAGCCAGGAACTGGATCAGAAGTGGAATAGCCGGGACATGAACCAAGGCTTGACCCAACCCCATATGGGATGCTGGCATAGCAGGCTGCCGGTTTACTCATTACCGAACACTGGCCCTGCAATTTCTAACACAGGCAGTTTCTTAGGCTTCTACCACACTCTAGATTAATTACATAGATTGGGATGGAACCTCCCAAAGTACGAAGTGTCAGTTTTAGCTCAACTCCCCATCTCCACATCCCACTATGCATTTTGCTATTTTCTCAGATTTATACTTCTAGCAGCTTCTGAGTCCTTCAGACATGACCCTTGTAGCTATTCTTGCCTTCTTGGAAGACAAATTTTCCAAAGTTCATAGTGGAACTTCCTGTCCGAGACTTGGAATCCCTAATTTCTCAGAGAGTCTCAATTTCTTATAATTAGTACTTGAGGTGCTCATAGTTATGACAATTATTATTTCCAGGTCTATAATTACTGTTTTGCTCTATTCCGCATTACATATACAATAGCTACCACAACAGCCAATATTGCCGTCCACAACATAAATCCCAAATTACATTATTTCAGAGGGAGGATGCTCTTTATCCCATAAGACTGATGGCTTCATTACTCCATTTTCCAGTCACTTGGAATAGTCCATGTCTATGAAGCTATCTTAGCTCTGGGCTTACACTTATGAACACATGTATGATTTTCTTTTTCAGTCAGTTATTTCTTTTGATATTGTATCTTGTTTTATAACCAGGTAAAGCATAAGACCCTGAAGAAAAAAACTGTATACCTCAAATAAAATTTTAAAAAATCACCTTAATCAAGTGACCTAAACTAAAATCACCAGTAATGATCACTTATTGTATAATCTGATAACGATACAAGACAAAGAACACAATACCATTACTGCCATTCCAGCCAAAAACACATAATCTATGTCTAAAGAGAAAACATTAGATAAACCCAATTACAAACAGAACCACTGGCATATAATCTTTTGAATACGTTAAGATCATGAAAATAGGGGAAAATTTGAGGAATTATTCCTAAACAAAAAAAAAAGAGACATTAAAAATATAAAGAGGTGGAGCCAGTGCTATGGCGCAGCAGGCTCAAGCCCCAGCCTGCAGTGCTAGCATCCCATACAGACGCAGTTTGAGTCCTGGCTGCTCCACTTCTCATCCAGCTCTCTGCTATGGCTTGGGAAAGCAGTGGAAGATGGCTCAAGTCCTTGGCCCCTGCACCCTTGTGGGAGACCAGGAAGAAGCTCCTGGCTCTGGATCAGCTCAGCTCTGGCTGTTACACTCATCTGGGGAGTGAACCAGCAGATGGAAGACATCTCCCTCTCCCTCTCTTTCTGTAACTGTCTTTCAAATAAACAAAAATAAATCTTAAAAAAAAAAAACCATAATGAGGTGTTACAATGATCCTAGACTGGATTGTTCTGCTATAATAAATATGATTGAAGCAATTGAAGAAAGTTGAATTGTTCTCTGGGCAGAATATTTGATTGTTCTTTGTTCAACCTTTGCAAATGTTAAGTTTGACATTAATGACTACAAAGTCAAACCTACAAGGCTTTATTTTCTCTCAATTTTCAACTTTGGGTAGGTATTTTGGTAGAAATTTGAAACCTTGCTATACAAGAAGCTATTTTAAGCCATAATATACTAGCTTTATATGCATTCTTTCAGTACCTTCTTTTTTGCACCAAGAAAGGTATATTTCTCTTTTGATAATATTTATTTTTCCCTCACATTTCTAATTTACTTGACAAATAAAATTTTATTTTATATATATATATATGCACGTGTGTGTGTGTGTGTGTGTGTGTACAACATGATGTTTTGATGTGGAAGGGGTAAAACAAGCTAATTAACACCAGGCATTACCTTCAATCCTTACCAATTTTTTGGTGAGAATACAAAATCTACTCTCAGCAATTTTCAAGAATACATCATTATCTGTAACCCTCTCAAGAATATATCATTAGCAATATAGCCACTACATTTTACAATACACATTTTCATCTTACTTCTCCCATCTACCTGAAATTTTGCATACTTCAGCCAATCTCTCCCCAACTGAAGTGTGTCCTCCAGTTCCTGATAACCACTTTTCTACTCTCCACTTCCTTGAGTTCAACTTTTTTAGAGTCCTCATGTAGGTGACATCATGCAGTCTTTCTATGCCTGACTCATTTCATATAACGATGTCCTCCAGGTTCATTCATGCTGCCACAAATGAAAGCACGGCAGAATAGCATTTTATTATGTATATACGGCATAAAGTTTTATCTGTTCATCCATTGATTGACACAGATTTATTCCATATCTTGGCTAAATACTACTTCAATAAATATGATAGCACAGTTATTTCTTAGACATTTTGACCTCCGTTCTTTTGCATATACACTAAGAAGTAGGATTACTGTATCATTTGGTAGTTCTATTTTTAATTCTTTGAAGAAACTCCATACTGCTTTCCATAACGGTTGTATTAATTTATATTTCTGCTGATAGTGTGCAAGCAGTCCATTTTCTGCAAATCATTGCCAGCACTTGTTACCTTTTGTCTTTTTGATAACAGACACTTTAATAGATGTGAAGTCATCTCCCAATCTGGTTTTAACTTCAATTTCCCTAACCATTAGTGATACTGAACATTCTTCCTTGAACTTTGTTATTTGTATCTCTTCTTTTTTAAATTTTCATTTATTAGAGAGTGATTCTACCCACTGATTCACTTTCTGAATTCCCACAAAGTCCACAAGTGGGCCAAAGATGCAACTGGGAACTGGGAGCTCAACCCTAGATGGCAGAAACTCCATTCCCAGAGCCATCACTGCTGCCCTTCCCAGGGTCTGCCGGAGCAGGAAGCTAGAATCAGGGGCTGGAACAGAGTGTCAGACCCGGGCATTCCAATACGAGATATGGCATTTTCTCCAGCATTTTTACTCCTAGACAAAATATCTACCACTTAACGTTTTCTGTAGAGAAATGTCTGCTCAAGTCTTTTGACCATTTTAATAAGGTTCTTTTCTTAATATAAAACTATTTGAATTATTTTTATTTTTTGGATACGCACACACATATACATAAATTTTGGACACATCAGCTATATGAACAAACCACATTTCTGAAGTTTTTAAAAAATATCCACATAAGAAACAAGCATTTATGGCAAAAAAATCATTAACAAATATGAAAACTATCCTTTTGTTATTACTCATAAAATGCTGACAAAGAAAATTTAAAGCAATATTACAGAAGTCTCTACAGAATAATTAAATTGAGCTAAATATAACCTGGGAATTTAAAAGTAATCAGAATTGAGATTTTTCTACCTCCTGATTGACTTACAGAAATTCTAGAAAAGCTTTTTATTTTGATTTGCATAAGCAAAATTAATATATTTCCAGCTACCCAAACTCCCTCAAACTATTATTCCCAAGCAAATGGACATAATTTGAGCTAGTACTGTTCCCCAGTGAACCAGTTAAGCCACTCTGCTGCATTATAAGATTGATATCAATATTAATTCATCCATTAACCTAACTTAAAGGATACTACATTATAAGATTCCTCTCTTAAGTACTTATTCTGTTGCTCAGCCCTTTCAAAAATGATAGTTTTTCATATCAAATCTTAAATTATTTTATGTCCAGAATTTTAAGTTGATTAATCCCCTATTTTAGGATGAATAATCATAAAATGGATCCATGATCTCCCTGGGAGCTAATTCTATTTATCCTAAAATCTTCATTTTTAATTCATTTCTCTCACTCATCCATTGTATGAATTTTTATTCATTTATATTTATTTTATTCTAATTAACTCAAAATATTTAAATGTAATTTTCTTAGGGTTTTATAGAACACCACAGAAATCAAAGACACATCCTGGAAAACAATGTAACTTTGATTATGGCTTTGTCTAAATAATGTCAGAGTTTGTGGACTCAAGAGGCTTCCATAGCCTTGGCAGTTCATGACAAGAGCCTCAGGTGATCACTGATGTGGTAAACAGGAGTGTCAATTGTTAAATCAACAACAGGAGTCACTGTGCACTTGCTCCCCATGTAGAACCTCTGTTCTTAAAGCGTTTATGTGGGTGCAAATTGTTGAGGTCTTCATTAGTGTAGAGTTGATCTTCTGTATATAAAGAGAATTAAAAATGAATCTTAAGGAAGAATGGATGGGAGAGGGAGTAGGAGGTGTGATGGTTTGGGGGTAGGAGGGTGGGTATGGAGGGAAGAACTGCTATAATCCAGAAGTTGTACTTATGAAATTTATATTTATTAAATAAAAGCTTTATATAAAAAAGAAAGCAATGTATAATTTGACTATATTGAATTAATTTATAATGAACTAAATTTCCACTCTCCTTGGGAGATTTATATATGGGCTTATGCTTCCCTATCTAGCTTTAGGTAAATAGATTGATTTTATTTCATATAGATATATATGAAATGTATATTTCATATATAGTTTCCCACATGTGAATTTTCTTATATTAAACTTCATTTCATATATATATATTTTTTAATTTTTGACAAGGAAGAGTGGACAGTGAGAGAGAGAGAGAGAGAGAGAGAGAGAAAGGTCTTCCTTTTGCCGTTGGTTCACCCTCCAATGGCCACTGTGGCCGGCACATCGCACTGATCCGAAGCCAGGAGCTTTTCCTGGTCTCCCATGTGGGTGCAGGGCCCAAGCATTTGGGCCATACTCCACTGCACTCCCTGGCCACAGCAGAGAGCTGGCCTGGAAGAGGGGCAACCGGGACAGAATCCGGTGCCCCGACCACTACTAGAACTTGGTGGGCTGGTGCCGCAAGGTGGATGATTAGCCTATTGAGCCACGGCGCTGGCTCGCTTATATATATATTTCATATATCTACACATATATATGTATTTCATATATATATAGAGAGAGAGTTTCCAACATGTGAATTTGCTTATATTGAACTAACTCCAATTATCAGATGCTAAATTAAAAACTCACAAATACCTAAGGTTGGAAGAAATTCTTTTAAGACCTAGGTACTGACTCCAAAATTTCAATTATTTCAACAAAAATTATGGTTTGCAAGAAATAGATGTAAGATTTAAATCCAGTTTTCCCGAGACTCTAGTCTGTAACTATTGCTTGAATAGCCATAGGAGAATCAATGTTTCAGGGAAGTTCTTTGCCAATTAAATAAAAATTTCATACACAGGTTATTTTTATAGGAGCAATCAAAGAAGGAACATGACTCTCTCCAATCTCAGCTCTTAAATTATTGACTTGCTAAGAAGATCGTTTTAACACCTAGAATAACAAGATACTGGGGCCAGCACTAGGTTAATCCTCCGCCTGCAGCGCTGGCATTCCATATGGGCACCGGTTCTAGTCCCAGTTGCTCTTCTTCTGGTCCAGCTCTTTGCTGTGGCCCGGGAGGGCACTGAAGGATGGTCCAGGTGCTTGGGCTCCTGCACCCACATGGGAGACCAGGAGGAAGCACCTGGCTCCTGGCTTCAGATCAGCACAGCTCTGGTTGTGCGTCCATTTGGGGAGTGAACCAATGGAGAGTAGACCTTTCTGTCTGTCTGTCTGTTTCTCTCTCTCTCTTGCTCTCTGTGACTCTGCCTGCCAAATAAATAAATAAAATCTTTAAAAAAAAAAAAAAGAATAAGAAAACCTCCTGAAGTGAAATGGACACTATGGGAAACGGTGACTTGATCAGCATAGCCCTGACTGTTAATGAACAACTTAATACATTATCCCTCTTAGTAGTTTTTTTGTCTGTTCTACTTAATATGACTGGTTTAATTCTGTAATTAATACACAGTTATTCTTAAGTGTTGAAAATTAACTGAAATGTGATCCCTGTTAAACATAAGAGTGGGAATAAGAGAGGGAAGAGATGTATAATTTGGGACATGCTCAGGCTGACTTGCCCCAAATGGTAGAGTTAGAAACATACCAGGGGATTCCAATTCAATCCCATCAAGGTGGCATGTACCAATGCCATCTCACTAGTCCAAGTGATCAATTTCAGTTCACAATTGATCATAATGAAAGGACTAAGAGTCAAAGGGAGCACATAAACAAGTCTAGTACCTGCTAACACTAACCAATAGAATAAATAAAGGGGAGAGTGATCCAACATGGGAAGTGAGATACTCAGCAGACTCATAGAATGGCAGATGTCCTAAATAGCACTCTGGCCTCAGAATCAGCCCTAAAGGCATTCGGATCTGGCTGAAAAGCCCATGAGAGTATTTCAGGCATGGAAAGCCAAGACACTCTGGCAAAAGATCTCTGTGAGTGAGATCCCAGTGGAAAGAACAGGTCTTCAAAGAAGGAGGTACCTTTCTCTGAAGGGAGGAGAGAACCTCCACTTTGACTATGACCTTGTCTAAACAAGATAAGAGTCGGAGAACTCAGAGGGCTTCCATAGCCTTGGAAACTCATGACTGGTGCATAGGGAGATTACTGATGCCATAGACAGGAGTGTCAATTGGTAAAGTCAACAACAGGGGTCACTGTGCACTTACTCCTCATGTAGGATCTCTGTCCTTAATGTGCTGTGCATTGAGATTTAATGCTATAACGAGTACTCAAACAATATATTTCACTTTGTGTTTCTATGGGGGTGCAAACTGTTGAAATCTTTACTTAATGTATACTAAACTGATCCTCTGTAAAAAAAAAAAAAAAGAAATTATCAACTCCCAACTTGACTCTCACTGGGATTAAACATGACAATAGGTCTGATCTGATTTCATCATCATTAAAAAAAAATCATCTATTATTTTTCACTTTGTTTCTGTGTGGGAGCAAACTGTTGAAATCCTTACTTAATGTATACTAAGCTGATCATCTGTATATTAAGAGAATCGAAAATGAATCTTGATGTGAATGGAAGGGGAGAGGGAGTGGGAAAGGGGAGGGTTGTGGGTGGGAGGGACGGTATGGGGGAGAAGCCATTGTAATCCATAAATCGTACTTTGGAAATTTATATTCATTAAATAAAAGTTAAAAAAAAAGGAAAAATACAGATATATTCAAGAAAAAATCACCCATCACCTCATTACCAAGAGACCACTGTTTACTTTTTGTTCTCACAATCTTCTAAGTTATTTTATGTTTCCATATATGTGTCTATTTTTAAAAATTAAAATAAAAATATTCCATAATTAAAAAACAAACAAACCAAAAAAAAAGAATAAGATACCCTCCTCTAAAAACCAAAGATAAATCAATGGACAAGTACATCACTCTGGATGGGTTTTCACAGACATAGGATTATCTTTTTCATATTTATCCCACTAGGAATAACACCTAGAGTACTTGAAAATACTGTAATAAATGAGTTTTCTGAACACTAGTTGTATGTCAGTCCCATTCAAGACATTATACTTATGAAACATCAAGGTTACCCTTTAGGAATTAAATGAACTATTCTCACATAGTGTCCAAATCCTCTAGAGTTGACTGAATTGAGTTGTCACACTGTCAATGAAATCATTCCTTTCTGGATAAGAAGAACAACTGTTTAAGCAGAGTACTGGCAGGAAAGGCAACAGAATTGGAATTAGCACTTCAAATAGAGGAGGAGACAGTAGTGGATTGAGCAAAACACTGGCACAAAAGCACATGCATTCTCCATCTTTGTTGCATCAATAGTCAAATAGCAAATGCTGTTATTTGTATATAGTTTGTATGTCTCCACAAGGGAATTTTGGTGGCTTTTTAAAAATAGAGAGACTGATCAGAAAAGATACAGGTATGCTCCTTATCTTTTGTTTTATGATGCCATGTGGTAACTCAGGACTCTACCAGCAAGAAAGTCAACATCAGATGACCTCTTGACCTTGGAACTCCAGAACCATGAGCAATGTAAACCTCTTCTCTTTGTAACTTACCCATCAATATTATGGTATTGTGTTATTCGCAACAGAAAGAAAGTAAAAACACAGCAATAAAAATAAGGCTGGAGTTAGAACTCAGATAATGACTTGGAGTCAACAGAACGGCTTCAGTGTTATAGAAGTAATCTTTTATTCAAAATAAATACTACATTACTCATATGTATAATGTCAATATATAAAATTGATGAGAATACCCCATTTTTTCCAACAAACCATAGAAGATTGTTTCCCAATGTCAATCCCTAGTAAGTGTCAAAGCCCTCTGGTATCATGGGACTCTTAATCATGTACCGTATGAATTCATGCTATGATTATTAGCCCTATAATATCTATGAAGAAAATGTGGGTCCAGATAGTTAATAAATAACTAATTATCCAAGATGGTCACTAAGCATTAGTCCAGAACCAGGCTCGAATGTCTCTCAAAGAATGGGAGTTTATTTACAGGTTTCTAGAATAACCCTGGGACCCTCTGGAAGCTCCCTATAAGTTCACAGGTTTAGAAAAATCAAAAATAATTTTTTTTTAACATCAAAACATTGCCTTTTTCACTCACTTCACCTAATTGTACAGTTGACTTTTCAGAGCTACACGACTTGTAATATTGGAAAAGATTGACAATAGAAGGAAAAGTTCAGTTTCTTTTTTAACTTTTATTTAATGAATATAAATTTCCAAAGTACAGAATATGGATTACAATGGCTTCTCCCCCATAATGTCCCTCCCACCCGCAACCCTCCCCTTTCCTACTCCCTCTCCCCTTCCATTCACATCAAGATTCATTGTGCACATGAGCAATGGAGATTAATGGCCTTACTTTTGTTCTTTTAATTTTCAATTTCCAGAATTCCAACTCTAAGTCTGTTTTCCCTTTTGAACTCATTTAGAAGGTATGGGAAAAGCAATGTTTGAGGAAAAGATAGGATAAATGCTTTATAAGTCAGTCAGAATAGCAAGAGTCTGTGAGGTATCCCAAGACAGCTACAGAAATTGAGCTAGGCCTTAGAAAAGACATCCATCTTTCAGTTAGAGGTATGGGAGAAATAAACATATATGGGGAAGACATTTTTTTTAATTTATCTATCAATCTATATAAAAAGGCTGAGTTTCAGAGAGAGAAAGACAAAGAGAGAGAGAGAGAGACAGGTCTTCCATCCACTGGTTCACTCCCAAAACAGCTGCAAGCACCAGGTCTGAGCCAAGCCAAAGCCAGGAGCTCCATCTTGGTCTCCCACAAAGTTGGCAGAGACTCAAACACATAGAAAATCCTCCACTACCTTCCTAAGTGTGTTAACAAAAAGCTGAATCAGAAGCAGAATTCCCAGGATTCAAACCAACACTATGATAGCGGATGCTGGAATCACAAGCATCAGTTTAATCTGCTGTGACACAACACCAGCTCTGTAAATGTAGTTTTTGTATGCAATTAAAGTTAAGTTCTTATCAGTTTAACGTAGTCTGTAGTAAGGACAAGTTTGTGAGCCTCATAGTAACCACAATGCAAAAACCTTTAATATTACACAAAATATAAAGAATTCAAAGCATCCACCCGCAAAACTAACAAATCATAGGGAAAATATCAATAGAGAAAGAAGGAAACAATGATTGTAGAAAGCAAGTTACAAATTACAAAATACAAATTACAAAATAAAAATTACAAAATAAAAACTGCAATCCTTACCTATCAATAATTATTGTGAAAGTTAATGCATTAAACTCCCTAATAAAAAGAGAGACTAAATAGATAATAAATAAAAAGAAAACAAGACCAATTTTATGCTGCCTAAAGGAGACTCTCTTTATTTGTAAGGACACATGCAGACAAAGTGAATAGATTGCAAGGGATATTGCATGCAAATGGAAACTCAGCTACACTTGTATCAAACAAAAATATATTTTAAATCAAAAACTATATAAACGGCAAATAAGTTTCCTTTCATAATGATTAAAGGGGTTAATACACTATGAGTACATTATAATTAAAAATTGGCATGGATGAAACAACATGTAAACACATAAAGCAGTTATTAAATGATCTGCAAGAAGGGATAGACTGCAATATTATAAATATATTGCTTCAATATCCTATTTCAAAACTTGATAGACCTTCTAGGCTAAAAATCAATATAGAAACATTGGACTTGGATTATATTTTGGGCCACATGGACCTAACAGACATACACAAAACAGTCCACCCAACAGCAGCACAATTCACATTCTTCTTAAGCATACAAGGAAGATTTCCTAGGGTAGATCATATGTTAAGCCACAAAACAAGTCAGAGAAAATTTAACACTGAAATTATATCAAATATCATATGTTTAGAATAGTAGGGGATAAGATATTAATAACATGAGGAAATTTGACAAATATGGAAATTAAACAATATATACTCCTAAAAAGAGACAATAAAAGTATCTTAAGACAAAATAGAAAATGGAAGCATAATATACAAAACTTATGGGATACAGCATTCCAAGAGAAAACTTCATAGCAATAAGTACTTACATCAAAAAAAGAAAGATCTCCAATAAAATAACTTAAGACTATACTCAAAAAACTAGGAAAAAAGAACAAAGCCCAAAGTTAGCATGAAGAAGGAAATAACACATATCAGAGCAGAAATAATTGAAATAAACAAAGAAAAACAATGGAAAATTAATCAGTGAAATTGAGTTGGCTTTTGAAAAGATAAAATCAACAAATGCTTAGCTACTAAAAAGAGTGAAAAGACTAAAATCAGAAATAAAAGATGAGATTTTACAAGTGATACCACAGATATACAAAGAATCATAAGAAACTACAATGAACAACTACATGCCAACAGACTTGTTAAACTAGAAGAAACAAATTCCTAGATACATTCAAATTACATGACCAAATCAATAATTAATAGAAAATCTGAGTAAAACTATAAGGAATTGAATCAATTCAAAAAAGTTTCCAATCAAAGGATAGTCCAGGATGGAATAGTCTTATTTCTGAATTTTCCTAAACATTACAAGAAAAACTAATATCAATTCTTGACACACTCTCCCAAAAATTGAAGTTGAGGGAATTCTCATAGCTCCAAACTCATTTATGAAGCCTACAGTCTGCTGATACCAGAACCAAACAAAGGCACTACAATCAAAGAAAATTACACATCACTATTTCTCCTGAATCTACAGGCAGAAATCTTCAATAAAGATATTAGCAAAGTGAATCCAAGAATACATTTAAAGAATCATTTACCATGACCAAATGGGATTTCTCCCTGTTATGCAGCTTTTGTTCAACATATTTAAATCAACAAGTATGATAACCCATGATAACAAATGAAAAGTTAAATGATCACATTAATAGATGTAGAAAAAGCACTTGACAAAAATTCAACAACTTTTCACGGTAAAATATGTCCAACATTAAGTAAAGGCCATATAAATCGGTAGGTAACACAATTTCAATGATGTCTAAGGCACCACCTTTGCCTTTATTTTACTTAAAATTTTGTTTATGCTTATCTAAGAACTATTTTTATTAATCTATTTGTATTTATAGAATATATATGCTATACATGAACATAGAATATTACTCAGTTTTTTAAATAAATTGTGTGATATGTGACATTTATGAATTTTGAATACAATATGCTAAATGAAATGTCAGAAAAAAGACAAAACTTTATGATCCCACTTATATAAGCTATCTATAGTCAAATTCATAGACTCCAAGAATGGAATGACAGTTTCCAGGGACTGGGGGTAGGGGAAAACAGAAAACTAATGTTAACTGCATGAAGTTTCAATGGAGCAATACAAAAAATTTCTAGAGATCATTTGTATAACATTCTGCCTATATTCAATAATGTATTATACACTTACATTTAATCTCATGTGAAATGTTCTTAACACAATAAAACATCCTAATTAAAGACAGCTGAGGATGGTAGTGCACACCTGCTAGAGCTATGCAGCTTCTTTCAGCAGTGTGCCTCAACTGTGTTAAACAGCCCATACTGCAGCCCAAGCCAAAGGCCACCCTTAATCTGGGTGTTGTTATTAGTCACTCATGCCTATACAGGCTGCATGGCTCCCTTCTCCTGTCTACCCTAACTTGGAAGTACTCCAAACTCCAGCTCTGTTACTCTGGGCATAGTTGGTCATGCATCTTTCTCCAGGATACCCTGGCTTTGGTGAGTGCCCCAGATACTAGACTTACCACAGCTCAAGCCCTCTCTGGCTCTAAAAGTCATGGTTGTTTGCATATCCATCCCTTGGCTATGCAGCTCCCTTCTCAAGCAGGTCCAAGCTTTGATAAGCACTCTATATTCCAGCCCTGTTGTGATCCAATCCTACCCCCAGCTTGGGAACGTACAGTTAGTCATGTACACTCACCTAAGCTTCACAGCTTTCTTCTACAGCCCATGCCCACCACCGCTCTAAAGAACATTGTTAATTACACTCACCTGTCTGTGCTGTGTGGCTACCTTCTTCAATGGGATCCAGATTTGGTGAGTGCCCAAGATTCTAGCCAGGCCATAGGTCAAGCTTGCCCTAGCTTTGGTGGGCACATGTGAAAAGGCATGCATGCTCCTGACCTGCTCAACATAACCACAACCCCATCTATCACCACCAAGACCCACATTCCCATGCTAGGACTAAGAGAAATCCCCTATTACGCCTCTGCTCCCACTGCTATTATTAACAGTGAATGAATGTCTTACAACTTGAACTAAAGCTGAACTTGACATTCAAAGACACATCTTCAGGAAAAAGACTTCAGATTCCCAAAACCACCCAATAAAAGTGATAGAGGCAAATAATGACCCTAATGTACAAGTATCAACATAGGAACACAAGACACATAAAAAACCATTGTGATACCATGCTGCAAAATCAAACGAAATTTTAATATCAGATTCCATGAAAAGGGAGATTCTTTTCAATTATTTATCAAGTGTTTCATGAATCATTATAGGAATACTCAAAGAAGTGCAAGAGAAACAGTTCAACAAAATTAGGAAATCAATGCATGATACACATTAGAAATCTACTATAGATGATGCAAAAAAAAAAAAAAAACAGAAATCTTAGTAATATACAAGTAAAACAGAAAATAGATTTAAAATCACAGCAACAACTAGATCAAGTAGAAGAAAGAGGATCTTAACTTATAGACCGTCCTTTTGAAATATTCCAGGCAGACAATCAATCAATCAATAAAATGAATATATCCTCCAAGATCTTTGGGACAATATTAAATGAACCAATATTCAAATTATGGAAGTTTCTGAGAGGAGAAAATAAAATAATAGGAAACCTATTCAATGAAATAGCACCTATAAATCTCCCCAATTTGGAGAATAATACAGATATTTAAGTATAGAAGACCCACAGAACCCCAAATAGACATGACCGGAAAAGATCCTCACCGTATACAACATAGTCAGACTCTCAAAATACATCACAAAGGGAAGATTACAAAATATGCAAGATAAAGGCAAGTCAGTTACAAGGGAACTCCCATTAGATTTAAAAGATTTTTTCAATAAAAACCACACAGACCAGAGGAAAATGGTATGATATAATCCAAGTTCTGAACAAAAACAACTGCCAAGTGTGAACACTCTGTTCAGCAAAGTTATCTTTGATAAATGAAGGTGAAATAAACATATCCTGAGGCAACAAAAATAGAATTAATCACTCAGAGAGAGTAGCCTTACAAAAGATGCTTGAGAGTCCTACACACAGAAATAAAAAATTACAATCATGAAAATACATAAAAGTACAAGGCCCACTGGAAGAACAAATGATATTCATAATAAACAGAAGGATTTTAAATGACAGTGCTAACCCATTGCTCATCAAAAATAACATTGAATGTAAATTAAATTCTCCTATTTAAAGACTGGCTAAATGTATAAGAAAACAAGACCTACTAATATGTTACTTGCAAGAAAACTTCACCAGCAAAGATACACATGGACTAAAATAAAAAGATGGGAAAAGATATGTATCCAAAAGGAAATCAAAAGCAAAAGGAATAGCTACATGTATATCAGAAATAGACTCTAAGATAAAAATTTTGAAAAAGACAGGAGCACTATAAAATGAACAAGGGATATATTAACAAAATGATGCCAGAGCACTAAATTTTATAAAACATTAGATACAAAAGACAAACTCCAAGAAAATAAGTGATGGACTTCATCATACCAGTTTTATCAACAAACAGATAATCTAGAAAAAAAGCAACAAAGAAACATCAAAGTTAAACTATGCCATAGTTAACCAAATGAACCGAACAGAAATTTACAGAATATTTCATGCAGCAACTATAGAACACACATTCTTTTCTGTAGCACATGAAATGTTCTCTACAATAGATCACAAATTAGGTCATAAAATAAGTCTCAAATTAAAGAAAAATAAAACTATATCATGTATCTTTTCTGACCAAAATGGAATAAAACTAGAAATCAATAGAAGAAATTCCAGGTATTTACAAAGACATGTAGACTGAACAACATGCTCATAAATTAACAATAGTCCTTGGAGAATAATAGTTATTGAATAAATACAATGGGAAATTTACAAAACCCTGAAACAAAAATGGAAACACAACATTATAAAACTCACAATACAACAAAAGCAGAACTAAGATGGAAAATTTGAGCAATAAATATTCACATCAAAAATTATAATGATGGTTAATAAACTACCTAATTATGAATCTTGGAAACCCAGAAAAGCAAGAGTTAAACCAGATTCAAAGGCAGGAAAAGGAAATAAATATAAAAATCATAACACAAATAAATGAAATAGAAATTTTAAGACATCAATGAGGAGTTCATTCTTTGAAAAGAAAAAAAAATTAAGAAACCTTTAGCAAAACAAAAAAGAGGCAACTCAAATAGATAAGAGAAGAAAAAGGAAATATTACATTTGACAGAACACAAATACAAAGAATCTTTAAGGAATATCATGAGCAACAAATACAAAGAATCTTTAAGGAATATCATGAGCAACTAGCTGCCAACAAATTGGAAAACCTACAAGAAAAGGATAAATTCCTGGATACATATAACTTATCAAATTGAAGCATGAAAAGAGAAAACCTAACAGACCAACAACAAATAATGAGATTAAATCAGTAATTGAATGCCTCCCAACAAAGAAAAATGTCCAGAATCAAATGGCATCACTACTAAATCCTATCAAACTATTAAAGCTGAAACCATGCTGATTATTCTCAAACTAGTCTAAAATACTGAAAGGGTGAGAACCCTCTCAAATGTATTCAATGAGGTCAGGATTACTTTGATTCCAATGCCAGACAAGACCATACACAGAAAAAAAATTTAATCAATCTCCCCTATGAACAGAGATATAAAATTTCTCAACAAAACACTAGCAAACCAAATCTAACATCACATCAAAAAGATCGTGATCAAGTGCTTTTTTTTTTCCCTCCACGGGCTTCAGGTTAGTTCAACATTCACAAATCAATAAACATAATACATCACATCAACAGAATAAAGGATAAGAATTACATGATTATCTCAATAGATCAGAAATAGCATTCAATAAAATCCAGTATCAACTCATGACATGAACCTTATACAAAATACATAGAAATGGAACAAATCTCAACATAATAAAGGCTATGTATGACAAACACACAACCAACCTGGCATTGATTAGGGAAAAGTCAAAAACCTTTATTCTGAGATCTGGAACCAGACATGTCTATTTTCATTGCTCTTATTCAATGGATTACTGGAAGTTTTAGCCAGAACAATTGAACAAGAGGAAAAATAAAAAGCCAGACAGATAGGAAATGAGGAAGTAAAATTTGCCTTACTTGCACTATGTGATTCTATGTAAAGAGAAACCTAAAGATTCTACAGACTACTAGATCTGATAAACAAATTCAGTAAAGTTACAGGATGCAAAATCTACAAACAAAAATTAGTAGCATTCTAAACACCAATAATAAACTCACTGAGAAAGAAATTAAAGAGCAACCCCATTTGCAATAGCCACACATACATACCCCCTTGTAATGCATCTAACCAAGGCTATCAAGTTTTCCTCTATAATGAAACTTACAAAACACTAAGGAAGGAAATTGAAGCAAACACACACACACACACACACACACACAAACACACACTATGGAAATGTCTCCCATTCTCATGGGTGAGTAGAATAAATTTCCAAAGTGATCTACAGATTCAGTGTAAGTTCCATCAAATTATCAATGAAATTTTTCACAGAACTAGAAAAAATAGTAAAATTCACATGGAGGTTTAAAAGTTTCTAAGTAGTCTAAGCAATCTCAGAAAGAACAAAATTGAAAGCGTCACAATACCAGTTTTCAAGCCAGGCTACAGAGCTATTGTAATCAAAACAGCATAGTACTAACAAAGTCATGGCCATAGACCAATAGAACAGAGAATCCAGAAATGAACTCATGCACCTAACAAGTAGCTTATCTTGGGCAAAGCTATCAAATGCATGCACTACAGAAAATACAATCTTTTCAATAAATGGTGTTTGGGACAATAGGTATCTATGAACAGAAGACTGAAACATAATCACCCTCTCACTTGGTACAAAAAATTCAAAATGGATAAAAAAAATCTGAATATAATACCTGATACAACAAAACTACAAGAATACGTTTACACAGGCAACAATTTTTTGGATAAGATTTCAAGAGTACAAGCAAAATAAAAGGCAAAAAAACAGGGAAATAGACTGTATAATACTATGAATCTTCTCACAGCAAAGGAAACAACAGAGTTAAGGGATATCTGTCAGAATAGGAGAAAAATTTGCAAACTACTCACCCATCCAGAGGATTACTATTCATAATATATAAGAAACAGAAAGCTCAACAGCAAACTATCTAGTTAATAAATGGGTAAAGCAGCTGGATAAGGTAGACATTTCTCAAAACAAGAAACACAAAGTGGTCAAGAAATGCATGAAAAAATGCAATCGCTAGCCATTGAGGAAATGTAAATCAAAACCACAATGCAATACCTTTTCACTCCTGTTGAAATGGCTATTTACAAAAAGACAATAAATGCTGGTGAAGGTTTGGAGAAAATGGAACCATCATATACTGTTGGTGGGAACATAAATTAGTACAGCCATTATGACAAAAAGTATGGAAGTTCCTCAAAAAAGTTTAAAAAGAAAATCTGCTATATGACCTAATATGTCACTTCTGGTTATATACAGCCAAAGGAAATCAGCATATGAAGGAGATACCTGCACTTCTATGTTAGTATATTATTTACACTGGCCAAAGTATGGAATCAACCTAAGTGTCCATCAGCGGAGAGTGGGTGAAGAAAATACAGTATGTATATATAATGGAATATTAGCCTACTATAAAAAGCATGAAATCATGTCACTTGTAGTCACTTGTAGGGTCACTCCCTAAATGCCTGCGACAGCCAAGGTTGGGCCAGAACAAAACCAGGAGTCTGGAATTCCATCAGGGTCTCCTTTGTGGGTTGCAAGGATCCAGGCAGTTGGGTCATGCATGCTCTACTGCCCTTCCCAGGCAAATAAGCAGGAAGCTAAATCAGAAGTGGAGCAAACCAGCACTCCAATTTGTGATGCCATACTTGTAAGTGGTGGCTTAATCTGATGCACTACAAAGTCAGCCCCCAGTTACTGAATTCATAAGCATATTTTCCATGTTATAATTTAGGATGGTGAAATGCTTTTAAGTTGGGTTCTCCATTTTTTTTTTTTTTTTTTTTTGACAGGCAGAGTGGACAGTGAGAGAGAGACAGATAGAAAGGTCTTTCTTTTGCCGTTGGTTCACCCTCCAATGGCCGCCACGGCTGGCACGCTGCGGCCGGCGCACCACGCTGATCCGATGGCAGGAGCCAGGTGCTTCTCCTGGTCTCCCATGGGTGCAGGGCCCAAGCACTTGGGCCACCCTCCACTGCCTTCCCTGTCCACAGCAGAGAGCTGGCCTGGAAGAAGGGCAACCGGGAAAGAATCCGGCGCCCTGACCGGGACTAGAACCCCGTGTGCCAGCGCCGCTAGGTGGAGGAATAGCCTATTGAGCCACGGCACTGGTGGGTTCTCCATTTTTAATAAGATTTATTTTCTGAAGATTATAACATATAAAAATAAAAAGCAATATTTCTTTAAAAATAATTATCAATGTTTTCACCTCCTAATTTGGTTGCTTCAATTTTAATTTTGTTTTATTAGCAAACATTGTTTTAGATGAACACAAAAGTTTTTATTGTCTAATGTCCCACAAATGAGTATGCCTGAATTACAACCAATAAAAAGTCTTTCTTGGGTCAGTTTTTTTATTTTCACTCCCCTACCCCATCCTAACTCCTGCACCCCCCCCCCCCCCCCCCGCAGAAGCAAGCTAAGAAGAAACAACTATTATTTGACCAATTTAGATAAACCAAAAATGACTCCGTATCTTCTGGAAAAATTACTGGTCATGTTTTTAAATTCTGAAGGCCACAACTAAATTTAGCCAAACAGCATTAGTTTCTGAATGCTTCCAAAATGGAATACTGTGCTTTTTGACTGCGGCTTTTGCAGTCTCATTAAAACTCTAAAAGGTCAAAGACACCAGGAGTACCTCAAAATACATTCATTTGCAATACGCACAGGACTATCAAAGTGTAGAAGTCAGCCACATACATCCTGTGTTACTATCAGAATATTTACATAACAGCAGAGTCCTCTTCTTACATCTAAAGGGTTACATTCTACCAAATGTCTGTAGGGTTGTTACTAGCAGATAAATATTTTCTATTGCCAATTGTTTGCTTCATAAATGAATTTCTAAACAGAAGATGATAATCAGAGTCAGGTTTTCTTTCATAAATGAAATCTCTATCCCCATAGATTTCCACTTTTGTAAGAGCTGGACTTTCTTCAAAAGAACTCTGCTCTCATACACACTTTTAAAATCTCCTAAGTTAGATCTGGAGAGAACACAATGGTTCTGGCTCTTGGAAGGTCGCCCACTAATGAGCGACAGCAGATTTCGACAAAGAATACATTGAGGGTACAAACTAACTTAAAACTCAGTTTTCCCAGAAAAGTCTGACCTCACCAGAAATTCAATTTTCTCAGGCACATTTCAGTAATTTGTTTCTGCTAGTAATAAGGGCATTATTTTCACGCGTGTGGGATGACATCCTGCAGGTAAAGTCAGTGGGAGCTTGAACTCAGCCTTTAATGTAGTTTCCCTAATACATTAAGAAAATAGCATAGTTTTAAACACCTTGTTACCTGAGTTTTTTAACATTCTACTTTAGTTTTTGTCCTCTTTAGTTACTGAAAATCTCAAAAAATGATAACAAACCAACCCCAAAATGTAGCTTTTGGCTTCCATAATTGAATATGATAGTATTTAATGTTTTTCCATGTATTAGTCTCTACCATAGTCTAAACACTGGTCTAAGTGCTAAGGATTCAGCAGTGAATTATAAAAATCTCTGCCCAAATGGGGCTCCCTTGCTTATGTATACACAACTATATGTATTTGTCATTTCCATTCCACTCCCAATATTCAGCAAAAATTTCTAAATTTTTCACCAATGTCATTTCAAAAATTCCCTAACTTCTTGACAACATCACAATAAATTATTTTCAATTTGAGACATCACTCTTGATACTCCTTACAGGACAGAATGGAATCCAGTGATACAGTTGAAGAAAGGAGAGTCCTTCAGCATGTCTAGGTTTACAAAAAAGCCCTGGATTGAGCCTTTTGTTGCTGGAGTCTGGGGGTTAGTGTTGTAGCAGTAGAGGCAGGAGGGCAGCTCTGGGCACTTTGGTCTGCATCTGATCTGCAAGAGACGTGGCAGATTCTCCTTTTCACCAGATTCCTCAGGAGCAGCACAGTTCTTCATGTTACTGTCTGGGCCACAGCTTCTCTCTGCTGTGTCTCTGGAGCACTGCTGTTCTCTGCTCTACAGCTTTTCTTTGCTGGATTTGTCAAGGAGTAAGGCAGTCTTTGGGGTTACAACTTCTCTTTGTTAGGTTGTCTCATGACAATGATGAATAAGGACAAGAAAGAAGTGAGCAAAGGGCGTTTATTGAGGAAGCCAGAGAAAGCCCTCCCAGCAACTAGGTGTATAGCCTCAAAAGCACTTCCTGGATCAGGAATTTTACGCATTCCTAAAGGAGGAAGTATCACCTGCTTGGCTGAGATGTATGCTAACGATGTATCCTACATGAACCAGTCACAAAACTGACACTGGAGTAGACTGTTTTGCGCAGAAGTTCACAGAGTACTCAATCAGGTGCACTGGGCAGAGGCAACACCTGAAGTTCACATCGGCTATGTTTCTCCCCTCTCCCCTTCCCTCAAGGCTCCAGGGAGGTTGAGTCATGTATGCTTTTTCCTTTCATTTCCAGCGACCCGTGGAGTCCCTACCAATATAATTTATTGATGAATGCCAATGTGGATTAGGCTCACCTCATTTTCATTTGGAATGTTCCAAGGCACCCTGCTCCCACCATTTTCTTAACCTATCTAATCATTTAATACTTAGTTTCAGTGTTGTCAAGTGTTTGATGTGTTCCTTTATCACCATACTCTGCCTCATTTCTTTGTTCTCTAAAAGATGGATTTCTGAAGCTATGAAATGGTATGAAAGAGTGAAAAGGTTATTTTCTGAACAGACACCAGAATTTCTCCCAGTGAAAATTCTATTTCTAGCTAAGGAAATACTTCGAAGTTTGCTTGGAGAGAGGAATATTACCATAATAATGAGCATCAACAAGGAAAGAAAGAAAAAAAATGAACCAGAATTGGAGGTGGCAGGAAGCAGAAACTGAAGGGAGGCACAGAGACACACATACAACACAGGGGAAGACAGTTGATGCAAATGGCCCAGCAGAGGTCTAAGAATCTCAGTCATTTGTTGGGCCATGTATGATATGAATCCATTTCTTCTCCCCATTCAGCGCAGAATGCCACGCACTTGCAATCCTGGTGTGAGCGGTTTCCTTGGACGGAAGTCTGTGCTAATGGTAGAGTGGAGCAGGGAGAATGAAGGAACAATGAGCTATCAGAAGCCAGATGGAAGGGATAAGCCAGAATCAGAGAGAGCTGAGAAGTGACAGGATTTGCGGTAATTCAGAGGGAGATACTCTTCAATTTCCCACTAGATGAGGAATGGGTGTGCAAGTTAACTTATGTGAATCATGAGAGGCAGGAAGATCTAACAGGAGCTTTGAATTAGCAGTCTTACATTTAGTTACCATTTTATGTGATTATACCATATGCTATCAACTGGGTTTTGAGATTCTAGTTAGCAGGGTGTTCTTGTCTTTTAAATTATTGAACATTTTCTGCTTGGTTTAATTATTAATCACTTTCTGCACAGCATGTTTTCCACCCTGTAGGCTGCTATATATTCATCGAATCTTTCTCCATAGTGTGAAAATGCATGCTGGATTGTGAATGAGAAGTATTCTAACTGTATAATTTTTATTATATCTTGTGGTCTTCTAAGTTTTAGGCCCTCAAATTCCTTTAGGAGCTGCTTATTGAAAATAACTTTGTTTATGCCTCTATTTATACAATGTCTGAGTTATTTAATTTTATCACATGATGAAAGCATCATTATTTTAATATAACATATATAAACCACTTTCCCATATTATACACCAAATTTAATTTCCCTGTATGCACTTCAGATCCATGTGCATTCTAGAACCTTGGATTATTTTAACTTGGTGAGATACAAATTGGTGACTAGGCTCATTATATTTTTAATTCTGGAAGTACATTTATTTTCCTATGAAGATTATAAACAGAGTAATTATACTTGTCATCTACAATTTTGTTGAACAATGCATGAAAAAAATACTATTTAGCACCACTAATGGATTAAAAACAATCAAAGATTAAGAGTAGAGAATAAGAATAAAGGTGGTGTGGCAGAGGCCTTTGTCTTTTAATTAAACTTGTTTCTAACCTACATGATTGAAGTTGTGGTAGAGGCCTTCCCAAGGTCAGAAGAAGAAAAAGGGAGGCCTCTGTCCTGGAAATGAAATGTAGGTATCTGCTTGCCTATGAATGTTTCAAACGCAGTCCCTATCTGCTTATAAGTAACCACTGCAGGTTCTGCTTGTTAGTACAGAGCAATGGTGTTAACCCTTGCCAGACAGCAGATGGCTCAGTATGTGTATAAAAAAAAAATCTTCAGTAACTATCTTCACATGCACAGTATTGTATTAATACTGTGGCTGCCACGTAACATGAGAATATCCAGTCAAATGTATGCAGGCAACCATATAAGGGAGACAAAGAGGTTAAAACCATATGTAAGATGGCCGGTGCCATGGCTCACTAGGCTAATCCTCCACCTGCGGCACCGACACTCTGGGATCTAGTCCTGATTGGGGCACCGGTTCTGTCCCAGTTGCTCCTCTTCCAGTCCACCTCTCTGCTGTAGCCTGGGAAGGCAGTGGAGGATGGCCCAAGTGCTTGGGCCTTGCACCTGCATAGGAGACCAGGAGGAAGCACCTGGCTCCTGGCTTTGGATGGGCGCAGCACACTGGCCGTAGCAGCCATGGGGGTGGGGGGGATCAACAGAAGAAGACCTTTCTCTCTGTCTCTCTAACTCTGCCTGTCAAAAATATATATATATATGTATGTGTGTGTGCGTGTGTGTTTGTGTATATATATATATATATATATATATACAATGTATGTGAGAAAACCCTTCTTTGAGGCTCAGGATTTTGGATAAGAAATTCCACTTGTGGCTGGCCCGTGGCGCAGTGGGTTAACACACTGGCCTGGAGTGCCAACATCCTATGTGGGCGCCAGTTCGAGACCCAGCTGCTCCACTTCCTGTCCAGCTCTCTGCTATGGCCCAGAAAAGTAGTAGAGGATGGCCCAAGTCTTTGGGCCCCTGCACCTTCGTGGGAGACCTGGAAGAAGCTCCTGGCTCCAGATGAGTGCAGCTCCGGCTATTGAGGACAATTGGGGAGTGAGCCATCGGATGGAAGGCCTCTCTCTCTCTCTAAGCCTCTCCTCTCTGTGGAACTCTGACTTTTGAATAAATAAATAAATCTTTAAAAAAAAAAATTCCATCTGGGCTTTATGCTAGCATAATAAAAGACTACTTCCTGTTAAAAGGCTTTGGTGTCTTGTCTCAGTACAGGAATCCTGCCACAGTGGCACTTTATCACTGGGATTCTGCTCTCCAATAACTCTTGGAATAATTTTTATGTCTTGAAAAATTCCCTTTAAAATTTTTCATCTGTAAGACAGCTGTTCTGTTGATCTTACATGTTAATTCCATGAATTACAACAGATTTAAGTTATGCACAAAAAAGTTTAAATAAATGCATGCTTTGCTTTCATAACCAATCATCTTGTGAGGTAGGAATTATTATTTCTACTTTACACATAAATGTGGTAGGCAAACTTCTCTTTCATAGTTCGATCTTGGACTTGATCTGATTCATTCTCTTTCTTATATACCTTATATGTATGTGTGTATATACATATATTGCAAAGAAAACCTGAAATTGGGAATCAAATCTAGATTATACAATTAGGGATTGAGAACCTGAATTTTTCATCTTTTCTATTTGGTGTGTGTGTGTGTGTGTGTGTAATATTTCAGAGACCAAAAGAGAGCTTCCATTTGCTTATTCACTCACCAAATGCTGGCAACAGGCCGATTTCAGCGAAGCTTCAGCCTGTAACTTAATCCAGGTCTCCCACATGGGTGGCAAGGACCCAACTACTTAATGATTCTCCAGTTGTGCATCAGCAAGAAAATGGAAGGAAGATCAGTCAGGTATCAAAACCATATATTCCTATGTGGGATGCAGGCAAGGCCAAATGCCCTCTCCATACTTCTGACTTCCATTGAGTGTAGGCTGGACTAGTGACTCATTTCTAAATAGCAGAATGTGGGAAAGTGGTGGGATGTTACTTTCAAGATTAAGTAACACAGTGGCTGCCATTTTGCCTGTCCTTTCTTGCTCTCACTGGCTAGTTCTGAGGGAAGCCAGCTGCTGTGTTGTGACCTACCCTATAGAGAGGTTCAAGTGTCAAGAAATGTGCAGTCAAGAGTCAGGGAGGACCTGAGATCTGCCAACAGCCATCTAAGTGGCTTTGGAGTGCACCTTCCCCTGTGCAATCTCGACATGACTACATCCTGACTTACTTTTGATCACAGCTGTGAGATATACACTGAACCAAACACATACAACTAAGTTGCACTTGGACTTCTGACACAGAAAACCAAAAATGTGCATCTTTTAAAGTACTTATTTTTCAGCTACTTGAAAGGCAGAGTGACAGAAGATAGAGTTCTTCCATCAGCTAGTTTACTCCCCAAATGCCAGCAACAGCCAGGACTGGGTCAGACTGAAACCAGAAGCATACAGCTCAACCCAGGTCTCCCACATGGGTAAAGGATCCCGAGCTCTTGAGCCATCATCTATTGCCCACCAGAATGCAGTAGCAGGAAGTTAAATCAGTAGTGAAGCATCTGGGTCTCAAATCAACACCTCAATGAGATGTGAGTATTCCAAGAAGAAGCTAAACCAGCTTTATTAAACTTCCAGCCCTAAATGTTCAAGTTGTTACATTTGCAAGTAATTTGTTATAAAACAGATAACTAACACAAAGAGGAGGTTAAATGTTATGTGATTTATACAAGGTATCATATGTAAGAAATTGAAAGCTCAGGGTTTTCCACTTGGTCAATGAAGGGCCGTCTTAGTTCCATTGAGAAGCTATCTAAGTGAAGAGAGCCATGTGAACATCTGGAATGAGTGCTCAGGCAGAGAGGTTGAAAAAAACATTTTTTAAAAGATTTATTAATCTATTTGAAAGTCAGAGTTACAGCGAGAGAGAGAGAGAGAGAGAGAGAGAGAGAAGAGAGTTCTCCCTCAATCTGCTGATTCACTCCCCCATATAGCTGCAATGACCAGGATATGGTCAGGCTGAAGCCAGGAAAGTCTTCCAGGTCTTCCACGTGGATGCAGGAACCCAGGCACTTGGCCCATCCTCTGTTGTTTTCCCAGGCTCATTAACAGGGAGCTAGATCAGAAGTGGAGCAGCTGGGACTCAAACCAGCACCCATATAGGATGTTGCCTACCCTAAAAGCAAGTTTTCTGTGGTGAGAACACCGAAACAGCAAGAAGCATGTGGATAGAACAGCAATGTGGATAGAGCAGAACTAAAGAAAGATGTAGAAAAATCAGAGATAGGCAGAAGCCAGAACACACAAGGACTCCTAACCATGGAGAGCATTCTAGATTTTGTTCTAATTCAAATGAGAAGATATTATGATATTTTAAAATAAAACATTAACAAAAATAATATATATTATATATATTTATAATTATGTTTATAATTATATAATAATTATATTTATTTATAATTATATAATAATAATGTATATTATATATTATTTTAATAGTAAGATCAGGTGTGGTTTTAGCTACCTTTGGCTAATTAGTGGAAAATAGAATGAAAAATAACAGGAGGAATAAAGATTCAGTAAAGAATGTTACTAAAGCTGTTAATGTGTCTCGTTAAGAAACTGATAAATTACAGTTATCACAGTTAGCTACATACAGAAAGCATTTTAAGGAGAAAGGATTGCTCATCAGTGTTGGATATCAAAAGTAATTTGAGGAAACACCTTAGGGTATAATGGGAAAGAAAGCTTTTTGGGTAAGATTAAGGCAGTTTGTGACAATAGCAAAAATAGGGTTATGATCACTGAACTTAATGACTTTGGAATTTTGAATTATTTTATGTCAAGCAAATTAAAAACCACTATGATTCAAGGTTTTGGGTTTTAAATAAAGTTTGGGCTCAAAGTGTCTATAGGTATATTCCTTGTGTGGCATTATCCTTGTTTTTGGGCAGATCTAAGTGGTATTCTTAGAGTCAATATTTTCAAGTCAACTTAAAATTTTCAGTTGATTTTGCCCTCTGCAAAATAGAGTAAAGTCAGATTTTGCTCTCTTTTCATTATCTATGTGAATAGCTTTCTTGTGAGATGACAGAGAACTCTTAAGCTCTTGTCTAAACTCAGGTTGCTATAACAAATTCCTGTGGCCTGGATGGCTTAAACATTTGCTCAGCACAGCTCCAGATGTTGAGAAATGACAACAGGTGTTGGGTGAGGTCCTGCCTCCTGGTTTTCAGGTCTTCTATCTTCAACATGGCGGAGAGCAGAGAGTGAGAGCAATCTTTCATGCTTCCTTGTATAAGGACACTAATCCCATTCATGAATACTCTACCCTCCTGATTTGCTTGCCTCCCAAAGATCCCATCCCCTAATAACTACACTAGAGGTTAGGATTTCAACACATTAATTTGGGGTACACAAATATTCCATTCACAGCAAAATTTCCTATTTTACCATCATTCTAAGAATGGAGATGTGTATGTGGGTATACACAATCACATGTATGTATGCAAAAGATGGTGTAATTTGTTGTGCTTGAGAACACACTTTTTTTAAACAGATTTATTTATTTGAAACTCAGAGTTACACAGAGAGGGAAAGAGCCGAGGCAGAGATAGAGCGAGACAGACAGACAGATAGACACTGAGACTTCCATCTTTGGTTCACTCCCCAATTGGCTGCAATGGCAAGAGCTGTACCAATCCAAGGCCAAGAGCCAGGAGCTTCTGCCAGGTCTCCACACAGGTGCAAGGGCCCAAGGACTTAGGCCATCTTCTCCTGCTTCCCCAGGCTATAGCAGAGAGCTGGATCGGAAATACAGCAGCTAAGACTTGAACTGGTGCCCATATGGGATGCCTGCACTATCGGCGGCAGCTTTACCAGCTACACCACAGCACCAGCCCCAAGAGAGCACATGTTCTTAAAAAGCTATGCAAAAATTATTTAAGTCTGGATATTGATTGAGTCCCTAAATGATAACAATGGGCATTTTTATTTTGAAATGTCCTGAGCTCAAATCATTAGCATTAACCTATCTTCCTCCCAAAATTGAAGTATTCTTTAAAACTATCCTTCCAAAGAGCCCAGAGTTTAAAATCTTCCAGATAATTTTTTTTTCATGTTTAGTTTGTTCAAATGCATTATTTTGGGGGAAAGAGAACATCACCTGATAATTTTGAATGTTTTCTATCTTGAAGAAATTATATAGTAAAAACTTAGTAACACTAAAATACGTTTTCCTTTTAACTAACTTTTTAAGGTTTCAATATACACAGTATGAAACATTCATCCTTTTATAGCATATGATTCAGATTTCAAGTAAGATATTCACAGATTAACTTCCCCTATGTTCATGTGAACAATGGTTTTCAAAAATAAAGACATTCTTAGGAAATATGAAAATGATATGAGAAGTCATTGGTTATTAGTTAAATGTACAGTTTGAGTTAAGCAATATTTTCCCAACATTTGACCCAACATTGACAGTTGAGAACTGTAGAACTAATACTGGTACTCACTTACGAACTAAAATTCTGGTGTCTAGTATTGTAGCCCAGGAGGCTAAGCTGCCATTTTACAATGCTGACATCCCAAATCAAAGTGCCAGTTCAAGTCCCTGCTACACTGCTTTTGATCCAGCTTTCTGCTAATGTGCCTGGGAAGGCAGCAAAAGCTGGTGCAAGTACTTGGGCTCCTCCCACCCATGTGAGAGACCAGAATGGATTTCCTAGTATCTGGTTTCAGGTTGTACCAGAGTTGGCTGTTACGGCCATTTGAGGCGAGAACCAGCAGATGGAAGATAATCTGTTACTCTTTTTCTCTGTCACGCTGACTTGCAAATAAAATAATTTTTTTAAAAAGGAAATAAGATTTATAACTAGATGGTAATATTAAATGTCAAGTAAACTGAAACAGACTAAGTACTGAGGGGCCAACAGTATGCTGTTCAAAGTTATTCTTTTCTAGAGCTATACTTTTTTTTTTAGGAGGGGAGAATTCATTAGGTCCTATTGGCAACAACAACAAAAATGATGGGAAGACCAAAGACAAAAGAGATGCTTGGTTTCTACCCACCAGATTTGGCTGTCAAGATGACTGTCCTTTAATAGGTGAGCACAGCACTTGGATCTTGAGATATGTCAGGGTACAGAGGGAGAAATGAAACTAATTCCAAGGAACAGATAGGAATCAGGGACAGTTAAAGCACAATTAGGACATAAAGATAAAAAATTACAGTGGGTTGTTGGCTAATTCCATCAGGAAGCACCAAATCTGAGAAAGGTAAACTTAAGAATCAATGTCTAGGAGTAAATACAGAAGCTATAGTGGATATCTGAACAATGGAATGAATTTTTTTCTGGAAAAATTTTTGTTGCATTGCAACATTTTGCATGCTAACAGCACCATTCCCAGTTTTTAAGATGTTTATGTCACATTAACTATAAATAACTGTATGTAGTGTGTATGTGTATGTGTAGTGTGTATGTGTATGTAGTGTGTATGTGTATGTGTAGTGTGTATGTGTATGTAGTGTGTTCCCCGTAATCACACTGATTTTGCATTTCAGATCAAGCCTTAGAGGCTTAAGTATCATGCTCAAGGAAAGCTGTACAGAAATGTGAGGAGGCCAGGACCCCAACCTTGATATGGTTGATCTCAAAGCCTATGGGTATGACCAGGACCAAATCAAGATCCCTGAGGCACCTGAGCCTGGTCAGCACCAGGCTGATATGAGAAACAATCCTCAATGCCATTCACCACTCTCTGCATCTGACACTGCCCTCTTTAGAAAAATTTGAACAAGCGTACAACAGCTAAATGTTTCATAGTCTGCACTTGCACCTTGCTTGAGAGGTCTGGTAACAACATTTTACATTTATGTTTCTTTGTTTACTGAAGAAACAATATGAACTTGTAGTCTGCATGAATAAAATACTAAAATGCCATTGACTTTATGGAGTTCACATTTCATGACATGTTGATTTTCTAACACTTAACTCACAATTCTGTTTTTGGTAATACTCTGTAAAAGGGCCAGAGGTTATCAATAATGGAAAAACTTGTCCCATTCAGGAACTTATTTTAATTTGTAATTAAATTTGCAAATAAAAATAGCACACATATATAGTATGGTGCACAACATATTTTGACATATGTATGCATGGTTGAATGGTTAAATAAAGTTAGTTAACATATGTATCACCTCACATGCTTATGGGTTTTTTTTTTTGGTAGTGATAGTACTTAAAACAATACTCAGCACTTTTCAAACGTGCAGCATATGGTTACTAACTATGGCCAATATGAGGTACTGATGTGGTACTGAATCCTTTTTTCACATGGAAAATCAAGTTCCTAAAAGTTGTTGCACCAATGATTCATTAGTCAGAGCCCAGGGAAACTCACCTTAAGACTAGACTCCTATGCTCTTTGCTGGACATCCTCACAATACTGTTTAGCCTCAACACTGTGTGTATAAAAGAAGAAATCTGGGAGCAGGAGTTGTGGCATAGCAGGTAAAGCAGCCATCTGTGGTGCTGACATACCATATGGGCGCCAGCTGGAGTCCTGAATGCTCCACTTCCAATCCAGGTTCCTTCTTATATTCCTGGAAAAAGCAGTAGAGGATGACCCAAGGTCCTTGGGTCCCTGACATCCATACAAAAAAAAAAAAAAAAAAACCACGGAAAACCTTCTAGCTTCAGAACAGTCCAGCCATTGTAGCTATTTGGATAGTGAACCAGAAGGTGGAAGAGATCTCTCTTCATCTTTCTCTCCTTAAGTTCTGCCTTTCAAATAAATATTTAAAAAAGGAGAAATCAACCTCAAAGAGGCTAAACAGTTGCTAAATAGAGCTGTGTGATCTGAAAGCATTACTTTGGACCTAAAACCTTTGATTAATCATACTGTAGCACCTCAACTTCACCCAAAATGTTAGTGATAAAATTGGGATTAAAAATCAAAGAATCTGGCCGGCGCCGTGGCTCAGTAGGCTAATTCTCTGCCTTACGGCACTGGCACACCAGGTTCCAGTCCCGGTCGGGGTGCCAGATTCTGTCCAGGTTGCCCCTCTTCCAGGCCAGCTCTCTGCTGAGGCCCGGGAGTGCAGTGGAGGATGGCCCAGGTGCTTGGGCCCTGCACCCTCATGGGAGACCAGGAGAAGCACCTGGCTCCTGGCTTCAGATCAGCGCGATGCGCTGGCCACAGCGAGCTGGCCACGGCGGCCATTGGAGGGTGAACCAATGGCAAAAGGAAGACCTTTCTCTGTCTCTCTCACTATCCACTCTGCCTGTCAAAAATAGAAAAATAAATAAAATTAAAAAAATCAAAGAATCCTAAAGGAAACCAGGATCTAATATTTCATGCTGTACCAGAAAAATGGATTCTTTAGAAGGGGAGAAGTGTGAGAAATATTCCTTATCTAGCAGAGTTTGCCCTTGAGAAACTGTATGTAGTTCTTTATTCACTATACCTTGATCATCTACTACACTTAATCCATCTCAAGGAATGCTGGTCCTGCAGGCAGCTAGTGAGAACTATAGAACAGAGATTTCACACAGAAAATGTCTATTATTTTTCTTTTCTCAGACTTTATGATGGGAATTGGAATAGTTCCAGCCCCAGAAAGGTCCTTGTGGCATGCCCAAGTGTCCTTGATTATAGCTAACGCACATTTCAGATTAGAGGTTACATAGCTTATAAACTGCTAGGGAATAAAAGATGTTAAACACTCATTAGTTTATATGTTAATAATTATATGTATATTGTTTGTGTTTTTCTCATAGTAAAAAAGAAAGCAAAGTGTTTTTCATCACTGTATCACAGTTAATTTATTATTTTCAAGCTAATGACTAAACTGGAGCACAAAATTAATGGGCTCTTGGCAACCCTCTCTGAATTACCCCAAGTCAATAGTGGTTCTTCCCATCTGTCATTTTAATTTGCAATATGCCTCCCAGATCTATTAAAACAAAGATACACACTACACTATGTTCTATCCCCATTGGCACTAAGCAAAAAACAAGGAGCAATAATAAATGAGTTCTTCATATGAGAATTCCCAAACAGGAATGCCTGATTTAAACTAAAGTTGGATGTCAATCGGGCCTGCCAACCAACTCTTTTAGACTGCAAATGACACATTTATTTATGGATCTGTTTGTATAATGGGAAAAACTTAATGACTTATTTTCTAAATTAGCACTCAATGTCAAAACTGTAGGTTTGATGACTAGCTGAAAATTGATCTGTTTATTTTCTCTTGAAATAATTAAAAGTGATAGGAATGTTAATATTTAATATCTTACCTATTTTGGTCAAACTTTGAGAAGAATTTTTTGATCCAGAATTGTGACATTCAAAGTGACTGAGAATTTGTTGATGACTCCACTATACAATATCTTTTTATGATGAAAAGATAATGGAAAAAGTAATTTCAATGCTCAGAGTTGTCTCATGTTGAAATTGTACACAGTGTACCTTGGAGAATAACCCAAATCATGGTTGGAATGAAACTAAGTTTGGCATGCAAAAAAGTGCAAATAAGCAAATCCAAAGAGTGAGGCAAAATCAACAATGAGAAAGTGTAATAAAACCAGGAAGTTGAAGAAAAAGAAAAAAACTGTAATGTAGTTTAAAGAATTAGTGAAAACTAGTGATTTGCAATTAAGATCAAGATCATTTTTAGACAGTGCCACAGTTGTCCTGAATGGTTCATGGCCCACGGAAGTGCAAATAGTGGCTCATAGGGATTATAAAAGTGAGACACAAACCTATACAGTCTAAGTCCCTTTGTACAATTGCCATAGTGAAGTAGGCAGGCATACAGGCTAAAATTGATTAGATTTGTCAACTGGAAGACCACGCCTTCGCCACACCCCTGTGTGACCTCATGCCCCTACCTGATGCCTTCACCACACCCCTGAGTGGCCTCATTCCCCTACCTGGCCACACCTGGGTGCCCACCAGCCAATCAGGTTAATTAACCACTCCCCTTTGGAAGTCGGTTAAAAGCCAGGACATTGTGTGGCCTGGCCCACTCTTCTTCCCTGGACTCTTGTCAGGAGGGGGCTTGCTGTAGCCCCGTGCCTCCAGAGCGCGTGGCTTTCGGGCCATGTGCTCTAGGCTTCCGGGCCCAGATACAGGCCTAGATGCTCTTCCACGTGGCTGGTTCCTGGTGCTCAGTATGAACCCCTATTCAACCTCTCTCAAATAAAGCTCTCACTCTCCAATGCATCTTTCTTACTAAATAAAAGCCTAAAACATACCATGCTGCCTCGTTTATATGTGCTGGTATTTAGAATTCTTCTCTAAATATTAGACAAGTACCTTCTTGGGTTTATTAATATTGAGAATTTAGTAATAAGCCTGTGGTGAAATCGTAAGGCACCCCAAATTCCGGTAGCACATGTGGCACCCCGGATAGCATTTCTAGGGAACTTTAAGGGGCCACATTTCAGTGTAGATTTTAGGGGGTCTTGCCCGATTTCAATAGTTCCTATAATGTTTATTTTTTGACACAGGATAGATAAAAGTAGAGTGACCATTAATCCTGGTGTCCCTCTCTCTGTTCAAGTCAAGGTACTTAAGAATAATATTCCTTTTTGCAGGTCATAATGTCCTGATTTGGATGTTAAATTCTAAGAAATCCCTCTCCCTTAATGTCCAGACAAAAGAGTAATTTTCATCAAAAGTTGCCCTTCAAAGGCTAATGCTGCATCATTGTAGGTTAAGCATCTGCTTGCAATATCCGCATCCCATATCCAAGTGTTGGTTCAATTGTCAGATGTTCTGCTTCCAATCCAGCTTCCTGCGAATGTGCCTGGTAAGGCAGCAAATGATAGTACCTGGACCCCTGACACCCACCTGGGTTACCCAGATGGAATTCCTGACTCCTGACTTTGGCCTGGCCTAGCCTCAGCTGTTGTGGGCATTTGAGCAGTGAACCAATGAATGGAAAATCCTTCCCTCCCTTAATCCCTCCCAGTCCCTTTCTCTCCATCCCTCTCAAAAAAATAAATTTTTTTAAAATAAAATATTGGGGCCGGTGCCATGGCTCACTTGGTTAATCCTCCGCCTGCAGTGCCGGCATCCCATATGGTCCCCGGGGTTCTAGTCCCAGTTGCTCCTCTTCCAGTCCAGCTCTCTGCTGTGGCCCAGGGAAGGCAGTGGAGAATGGCCCAAGTGCTTGGGCCCTGCACTCGCATGGAAGACCTGGAGGAAGCACCTGGCTCCTGGTTTCGGATCAGTGCAGCACTGGCCATGGCGGCCATTTGGGGGGTGAACCAACGGAAGGAAGACCTTTCTCTTTGTCTCTAACTCTGCCTATCAAATAAAAAAAAAATAAAAAATATAAAATAAAAATAAAAAAGTTTCAAGCCCAAGAGGAAAGAGGGAAAAAGGGGGGCTCCAACCAACATGAGAATCTAGTTGGAACCAATCATGATCATGATCAGGACCACTGACAGTTCACAAACACCTGAGAATTAAAAAGTGAGCATTTCCTCATTTTAATGCTAAGATCTCTGTCCTAGGAGGAGTTGAGCTTTACTAAGCCATGTGATATATGTCTGAGCAAGTTTCTAAACTCGCCGAGTGTGCTTATCCCCACCCCTGCATGTGTGACAACAAGTATTTCCTTTCTTGCATGTTCATTTCCTTTAAGATAAAAGATTCCCACCACCCTTTGCAGGGAATCAGAACTTTGGATTTCTTGTGATGTACATGTTTGCTGCAAATAATTTGACAGCTACTTTGGTAGAGTTTTTGATTTCTACTCACCAAGAAGCAGACCCACATCTAGGGATGGTAAGAAGAAGGCAGGTTCACTTTTATCATTTGTGGATTATTTAATAATCTACCTACAAAGTCTGTTGAAATCCATATAGATTGCTTGATCATTTTAGCTCTACAATATGAAAGAATAATTTGATTTTCTAGTTTGGGGGATAGCAAAGATGAGATGTTGAATTTGAGGAGAGTTTGGTTTTCTTTTTTTGTTTTTAGGTCGGTTGATGGAGAAATGTGTTTTTAAAGTATTCAGGATGTCAAAGATCCACAAACCATGAAGATAAAGAAAACTGAAATAAAGGAATATTGACAGGCCTGGTAATTTTAAGGGTTTAATGAAAATTTAAGGTCAGATAAAAAATGACTTAGACCATAAATGAATCTTTAACTGAGATGAATAAGAAATGGTAACATCAATATTAGCACCTGACTTTTTATATGTTTTACTCAAGGGCTATAAATCCCCCCAAAAAACCCTGTTGCAACTTAGAAAAACTGTCAAAAGGGGCATTCTTTAAGGTGAAGAATAGAATGAAAAAAATAAAAGCATTCATAAAGACTTGAGTTTGAAGATGAAATTGTCTTCCCTCGTTTTGCTCTTCACTGTCAAGTACATGTTCTAGGGATGCAAAGCCTTTCTCACGAAGTCAATGTTGAGCGGGAATGGGCCCTCTGCTGGAGACCCTGGCAGCAGAGGCAGCTGGGAATCACTCAATTGTGGGTATTTGGTAATGCCACTAATACAGTCATTGTGATCATTCTGTAATTAGGAGGTGAAAGCTGATTAGTAAGTGGAAATAATTTGGAAGGAATTTGGTATACTTTTGTACATGGCTATACATTAGAAAAAACACTTGAGTCCTACACTCAGTGTTTGCTAATCTAATTTATTCTCCATATTGTTGTAGTTTATATCCACCATTTTGTACTTCTTCACTTGTCCTTATTCCCAATATGTTACAGTCTAGCTTCCTACATATTTCCTTACAGACTGAAACTACTCATTCAGCCATCAAAACCTTCATCCACATATAGGAATACATTTTCCTTAATTTTTTCCTAATTTTTTTAAATTTTAGTTTTTAACAGATTCAATGTGCTTTATACATATAATTCTAAGAACATGATACTCCCTTCCTCCCTCCACCTGTTCCCCTCCCTCCCTCCCACATTCCTTCCTTAACTTTAGTTTTTGAGATAACATTTTAAATTTACATTACAGCAAAAAGGCTTAATATTTCACCAAATAAGAATTTTAACAAGCACAAGCAAAAAGACTCTAGTACAGTAGAAATATATATAGACAATGGCCATCAACAGTACTTTAATGGAAAAATGAACATTTCATCCACATATATAATAAATTTTAAATAATCACAGATCATTAAAACTATAGTATAAAATTAATTATTTGTTTCACACAGGTATGAAGAATCAATATCATTAAAATATCTATACAGTTAAAGCAATCTACAGATTCAATACAATCCCTATCACAATACCAATGACATTCTTTACAGAACTAGAAAAAGCAATCCTAAAATTCATAAGAAATCACAAAAAACTCAGAAAGCCAAAGTGATCCTGAACAAAAAAAAAAAAAAATCAAGCTGAAAACATCACAGTACTTGACTTCAAAGCATACTACAAAGCTCTAATAACTAAAATAGCACAGTACTTGCATAATAAAACAATACATAGATCAATGGAACAGAATAGAGACCAGAAGTTCATCCCTATAATATACAGCCAACTGATTTTTGGCAAAAGTGCTCAGACTACACAGTGAACTAAGAGTACTCTCTTCAACAAACAGTGCTGGCAAATCTGGATTTATATATGTAGAAGAATGAAATTAGATCCATATCTCTCATCTACAAAAATCAACTCAAGGTGGATCAGACTTAAATTTAAGACCTGAAACTATGAAGTTGCTGGAAGAAAATGTTGGAGAAACACTCTAAGACACTGCAGTAGTGGACGATTTCTTGGTTAAGACCACCAGAGCACAGGCAACAAAAGTAAAACTAAATAAATGGGACTATATCAAGCTCAAAATCTTTTTCACAGCAAGGGAAACCATAGAGTAAACAGACTCCCAACAGAATGGGAAAAATATTTGTAAATCACCTGACAAAGGATTAATATCCCAATATATCAGCAATTTTAAGAAAAAACAACAGAAAAACAACCAATCCAGTTGAGAAACAGACAAAAGTCTTTACTAGACAGTTCTTGATAGAAGAAATGCAAATGGCTAATAAATACAGGAAAACACAATGTTCAATATCACCAGTCATCAGGGAACTTCAAGTCAAAACCATAATGAAGTATTACCTCACTTTGTCAGAATGGCTACTATTTGAAAGACAGGTGATGAGACACAGAGGGGAACACTTATATGCTGTTGGTGGGAATGTAAGTCAGTGCAGTCATTGTAGGAAACAATGTGTATACTTCTTAAAAAACTAGAGATAGAGTTGCCATATGATCCAGCAATCCCACTACATGATATATACCCAAAAGACTTGAACACAATGTATCAAAGAGATATCTGCATGACCATGTTCAAAGCAGCACTGTTCACAATAGCCAAAACTTGCAAGGAACCAAGATGTCCATAATTAGATGAATAAAGAAAACATTGCATACAGAATGGAATATTATTCAGCTATAAAATAGAATGAAATTTACCATCTGCAGCAAAATGGATGCAACTGGAAGATATCATGTTGAGTGAAATAAGCCATACCCAGAAAGACAAATATCATGGATTCTCCCTTATGTGTGGAAGTTAAAATTTAAAAAAAAAAAAAAAAAAAAAAAAAAAGCAAGAAAAAGAGAAACATCTATGTGCATCAGTATTGCTGCAAATATAGTTTTGTAATAATTTTTATATCTTTAAATTTTTTCATACTACTTTTGACAAATCATAATTGTATGTATGTATGGGATACAATATGATGGCTTAATATATTTTTACGTTGTAGAATGATTAAAGCAAGCTAATTAACATGTATATTGCCTCATTACCTATCTTTTTTTATGATTAGACATTTGAAGTTTACTTTTATTTAGAGATGGGTACTTTCATTGACTACGGTCACCCAGCCTATTGTTCCTATTTGAAACTTTGTAGCCTTTCCCAACAATAATCTGAGTTCACTTGTCTCCACTTCCTCACTATTACTTGTTATCCATCTTTCTGATAATCATCTGATGGTTGTGATATCTTGCTGTGTTTTTTATTTACATTTCCAAAACCATTAGTGATATTGAGCCCATATATCCAATGGCATACTTAGTATCTGCACTGTTTGTCTATACAGCATCTGCCTAAAGTGTCAGTCCTAACCACCCCCTCACCTAGCCTGTTCTTTCCAGTCTTCTCTATTTAAATTAATAACTTTAAAAATCCAGAAATTAGCTTGAACAACCTTCTCACGTCCCTATAATAAGTCTATCAGCAAGTCTAGTCATCTCTATATCAAAACAGTTTGCAGGAAAGGACGTTTACCTTAGTGGTTAGAATGCCTGCTTCCAGCATTTTATTCAATGCCTAGCTCTAGATGCTGATTCCAGCTTCCTGCTAGTGTAGACCCTGGGAGGCAGCAGTGCTGACTCAAGTAGCTGGGTTCCTGCCACCGATGGGGAATCAATCCATTCCTCCCACAACTCCTGGCTTCAGCTTGGCCCAGCCCCAGCCATTTCAGGCATTTGGAGAATGAACCAGTGAAAGAAATTTATTCATTCATATTCTCTATCTCTCCCCCTCAATATTTATTTAAAAAAGCCACTTCCCACATCCAGTCAGTTTTGCATATCTCCACTACAACCTTTGTATAAGCCATCACCAACTTGCCCCAGTGAGTACAGTAGTTTCTCACCACTGTCCCCACTTTCAGTCTTGCCTTCCTGCCACAGGGCCTTTACAACTGAAACCAGGCCATGCCATTACTGCACACAGAACCTTCTGGGCTCAAACATCACATGTAGAATAAAACATAAACCACTTAACTAGCCTCCTGGTTTGGCCCTGGTCATCTTTCAGATCTTATTTCCTACTATCCTATCCTTTCCCTCTTTCACTGCTCTGTACCAAAATCACCATTATTATTCCCCAAACACGCCAATTAATTCCCCACCACAGGACTATTTGTTGACACATAGTGGGATTTTAATTAATTTTTATTGAACACATTATTGCAAGCTTAGCTGTTACCATGAATTTAGTTAATTTGTACCATTTCACATACTCACCTCAGGCTTTCTTAGCATTATACCCAGAGAAGGGCAAAAATAGTATTATTTTCACTTTAATAACTGTGGGATATAAAAAAAGTTTCTTTGTCAAATGAGAAACCTAAACCAAGGAGTGGCTGTCTCAACTTAAGGTACCCAGAGAGCATGTCTTAGAAAAAGTCCCATAATCTAAAATTCATTTGATCACCTTTGCAGAGATACATCAGATCTGAACTTCAAGTTTCTATTGTGGTTCTGCTGCTTCTGTAATTGAATTTGGTTATATTTGGGCCAATATAACATCCATCTTGTTACCAGAAAGAGTCATATTCTGATTAGCTGTCACCACTTTCTGCCATCCCCTACCCAATATCTTGAATAATGCTAAAATCTAGATGCCAGTCTTAGTTTTTTCCACCACACTGTACTATCCATAGTTGTCTTAAGGAACCATTTCCTCTTCCAAAATGTGCAGTACTTCACACATCCATCTCACAATTATTAACTGAAATCTTATTTGATACCAGGCATTATTCTGTCCCTGGTGATAATGAAATATATAGCAATAGTTTGACCTGTGTCTATATTACCAGAATTCCCTTATGTTCCTTGGAAGAAAATTGCTATATAAATCTAAATATTTTATAATCTTTAACTTACTTGACATGTTCCTCAAGCTTCCACCTAAACTTCTTCTGCTCTCTATTTTCCTTTTAACTACCTACTATATTTTCATTGCATACTGCAATAGCTCAGTAAATAGTATTGATTAGCATCTCCCTTTATGTCCCTTCGCCTACATTCTTTAATTTTGTATTCACCAAACTGTTTCAACCTCAAATTTAATTCTGATTAATTTAAGAAAACAAACAATGGCTTCAGATAGTAAAATGAGCACCCCTGCTCTTCCCCGCTGCCAAAAAACCAATGTAGCCTGTGGTGAGCACTTTATGTGCAGTGCTAAGGGAGATGAACTGAACAGGCCCACCAGTTCAAGAACTATCTTTGGGGTAAATATACATAAATATACCATATGTATAGTAATTACTACATATAGAGAATCATGAAATGAAGAAGTCTCCTATAGTTGAGAGATCCAAGAAGGGATTTTTTGGAGGTGGCATGGGTGTTAGGTTGTATATGAATTTATGTAGCTATCCTCAGTGATTCAAAAAATTTGCAATATCATACAATAAAAGATGATTATGTGTTGATAAACAGCATTATTAATTCTAAAAAAAAAAAGTGAGACAGTAATAGAGCATCCAGACTGAGAGGCAAGTATGAAGAAAGAGAATGAGAGGAAGGGGCCTAAATGGTAGTCCCCCTAGCCCATGGCAGCAAATGTTAGGAGTAACTGCACATCCTGAAATCCCATTCAGCTTGAAGATAAGTGTAAGGTGTCCAGCATGTAACAAATCTTCCCAAGAAGACGAATCAATTAGTTCACAGGCTTTTATTGGGGTTCCACTCCCGGGCGAGGTTCCCCGGTCCCAACAGAGCAACAGAGCGGGGGCCGGGGAAGTCACATGTCAGAGATTGGGAGAGCTCCTTTTATAGATACAGGGAGTGGGGGTTAAAGGTTGAGGTGGGTCTGATCCTCATTGGTTGACCTTTAGGCACCCGCGGGGACCTTGACAAGGACTTTCTTCCCCGGAAGTAGGCCTCTCCATTCCCGGAAGTGTAGGCCTTCCCTCCTTGCGGATCCCAAAGCTATCATCTTCTGTGTTACAGCCAAACTCTCCACCCTCCACCTTTTCAGACCCTCCTGAGTTCCTGGGATCCCACAGCTAGCCAGGAACCTCCCGCCCCGATATGTGCATTCTTCCGCCCTGTCCCACCCCATGTCCTGCCTCTCCCCGCCGCCATTGCTGGAAGCCAGGTAGCCACGTGGCCCAACCACCAGTGTCAAGCTCCCCACCCCCATCCTAATGGGATTCACTGCTCCTGCTTCCCTGGCCGCCCTCCGGCAAAGTTTTAAAAGGACCTTGTTCCTGACACGTAGCTGTCTAGCCTCCTCTTCTGGTTTCCTTTCTTTGAATCTAAGATCACTACCTTTGAAAATATTGCTTTGTAACTTGCTGAGCTTATTTTTGCAATTTATTTTAACAGGTTTCCGGGTAATCAGTACTCCATGAAACAGCAATGGGTAATTAGTACTTGTTTTAGATGAATGCAATTTTAATTTTAATTGAATTCAAGTAGAGATATATCAGCATCTTAAGTCATTTAGGTGTAACTGCTAATTTATTGTAAACTCTTGTATACTCAGCATGTTAAATTTGTGTTAAAAATGTTATAGAAATGTGCATTTGGTAAGGAAGGTTAAAAGGAAAGTTATTTTGAATAAAGAAAGGACAAAGTTTGTAAGATTGACTGCATCCTGATGGCTAGTTTACTCTAGACTGGAATGGAAATGATGGAATGCTTCAAGTAAGTTGAAGAGGGTGTGTGGAAGTCACAGAAGGTTATGAAAGAAATCTTGGATCTTAATGAGAAAGCCACAGAGGCCTAAAGAGTTAAATGTTCTGTAAAATCCTACAGGTGCTTTCAAAAATGCTATGTGAAGTAAGCACGTGCCTCTTGTTGAGTTTATAATAAGTTTATAATTTTAAACGAGGCAACTTAAAGTCTTTTGTCATCCACAGATTTATATATCAGATTTTCTGCTCATAAAACTAATGTGTTGTTGATTCTGTGCTTAGCTGTCCTCCTATAGGTTCTGATGGACTTTTTCCAGCCACATCTATTGTATTCAGTACTTTGGGATGGTGCTGTAAACAGATGAAGCCAATAATGTATTACAGGTACCAACTGAAAGTATGGTTAGCTGAGCTTACTAAGAGCAGAAAGTAATTCGAATCAATTGGTAAATTAAAAAAGTATAAAAAGCTAGTATTGACACTGCTATATTTGTTATCTAATGATTGAAACTGCTTTCTAAATTTTCATTTGATATTACTATTGTCAGTAAGTGATCTAAGACTTGAGCACCCCCTTGACTTGCATTCTCTGGTCTGCTTTAACAAAAACCAGGAGGAAAAGAAAGCTAGGCATCAGAAGCAATGGGTGGCAGGCCTATTAAAGGCTGCTCTGTACAGTGATCTGCCCTCAAGGAGACCCAACAGGCCAGTCCACTGCAGTGGCTTGCAATGTGGTAAGCCTGGGCTTCAGCAGAAGTCAGCTTGTGAAGAGCCCTGGCAGCTCTGCCAGGCAAGAGTTGGATCACTGGAAATGGAACTGCCCTGGAGTCGAAGGACTTCAGGTCAGAGCCACGGATCTTATTGGTTCTAAGCTGAAAAGCCCTTCACTCAGCACAGCTTCCAAAGTGACCACTGCTGCTGAGAGGAGACGGCCAAGTAGGGTCAGCAACACTGCAGGCAGAACTGTAAATTTCCTGTTAGAGATGCCACCTGCTTTACCTAGCCAGCTCTCCTCCCAGGCCAGGTAGGTAATGGAAGTCAACAGGGTGCCTTCCCCAAGGAGGATCACACCTCCCTTAGGATGTACCCTATGTGAAGAGATAGGTCTGGGCCTCTTAACTTACAAGGCCTAAAGCCCACCAAATTATTATCAAGTCCCTTCTGTCAGGTTCTATTTGCCTCTCAATCAGCAAACTTAGTTGTGGCTTAGACAGCACCTTTCTTGAGTTCTCTAATAATGACTCTATCCTTTGTTCTAGACCCTGTCTAGCCCACTTGGGTCTCATTCCTTTGTAATAATAACCTCTACTGTAACATCAATGGCACTACTCCCAACCTGTGTGTACTGATGGTCCTCTCCTCCACCTAATTTGTATGATTATTCAGAATTTCTCTACAGACAAACCCCTCTACCTGCAAAAGTTGAGTGGTCTTTCTCCCGGTCTTCGCTGGGATCAGATTTAAATCACATCCATCAAACAATCCTCACAAGGGTCCAAGGACCCCCCCCCCATTTCCTCTCCTCTATGAAATCCTTTCATTACCTGGTTAATGCCACTCTTAGGATCATTGGTTGCTATTCTCACCCTGACTTGTACACTACAGTGTCTGTTTAAGCGTTTACAGCAGGTGATAATGGAATGAACCAAGGCCTTCAGAAACCAGGAAGTCAACCAGATGCTTCTCCATCCATACATGCCTTTCCCTGCGGAGCCCCAAGATACCCCCAAGCAGGCCCCTGTAGACGACATCCCCAGTCAGCAGGAAGTAGCCAGAGATACTCATCGTCACCCCCTTTCCTATCATCAAAAGGTCGGGATGGTAGCTTTGGGTCCCGCAAGGAGGGAAGGCCTACACTTCCGGGAATGGAGAGGCCTACTTCCGGGGAAGAAAGTCCTTGTCAAGGTCCCCACAGGTGCCTAAAGGTCAACCAATGAGGATCAGACCCGCCTCCACCTTTAACCCCCATGCCCTGAATCTATAAAAGGAGCTCTCCCAATCTCTGACACGCGACTTCCCCGGCCCCCTGCTCTGTTGCTCTGTTGGGACCGGGGAACCTCGCCCGGGAGTGGAACCCCAATAAAAGCCTGTGAACTAATTGATTCACCTGCCTGGGAAGATTCGTCATGCACCGGACACCTTACAATAAGATGTTTGATATTAATTATGACAGCCAAACAATATGGAGTCACCCTTCCAGGTTAACAAATATCTAAGTGGCATTGGCAGTCTCAAGACAGGTATCTCTTCCTCAAAATGAAAGAAAAGTATCGCGAGTACAGGTGAAAGACATTCATCCAGGATAGCATGAAATCATGGCATGGGCAGTTGCACCTATGGCTGGAGAACAGGAGACAGACTAAGTCTCCAAGGGTTTCAATGCACAGTAACAGAAAGGTGCCTTATTTGAGAAGGAGAAGAAAAGCAACTCCCAGACAGCATGGCATAACTTTAAAACCTGAGAGAGAAGATGGGCAGGAGGTTCTCACTAGACTTTCAGCCTGGTACATAGAGAGCCCACCACAGCAAAGATTATTTAATATTCTCGGTACTAAGCAGGGTGTAGAAAAAAATACTGTGAGATTTTTGGCTTTCTCCCATCTCTTCTACAAAAGATATCCATCCTTCCAGGAGCTACTTCCCCAGACTCTTCTTTCCTGTTTACCCCCAAATTATAATTAGAGGTTTAAATATAAGCAGAAGTAGGTATTCTGAATTCAAGTTCTCTCCTCAAAGCACACCAAAACAGTAAAAAGCTAGCACTACTTATGTCTAAATTTGACTCTAAAATATACCTAGAAATTAGATGAGAATTTTTTGCTTTAAAACAAAGAAAACAAGAAAAGCAGCTATATGGCTTAGCAGAGGGCTGTGTTAGGGTTCAGGATATTTTAAAGGCAGCTGAATACTGTTTTGTGTCACCAGTCCATGGGACCAGCTCCTTAGAGCCATGCTTCCTTCTGTCACCATGATATGTCATCACACACCAAAGGGTAGCTCTTTTCATGGGAAATGTTCAGTTCAGGGCCACATGTTCCCATGCAGATGGTCAGGTGAGATTGTGTTGACTCAGGCCAAATGTTCCTAGCATAGCCTGAGTCTATGATTTGCTACAGAACATTTGCGAACCTACAGAAATTTCAAGAATGCTTGCATCTTTTCTGGAGAGTATCTTCATTACTTTTTGTTTTGCTTTTTCAAAGAAACACATTACCTTCAAAATGATAAAGATCAGGGTCAAGAGTTGTGGCACAGGGTGGGTTAAACCACAGCCTGCAGTGCTGGCATTCCATATGGGGGCTGGCTTGTGTCCCAGCTGTTCCACTTGCAATCCAGCTCCCTGCTAGTGTGCCTGGTAAAGAAGCGGAAAATGGCCAAAAAATTGCTTGGGCCTCGGCACCCATGTGGGAGACCTGGAAGAAGCTCCAAGCTCTGGCTTGGCCCAGCCACAGTCATTGTGAACTTTTGGGGAGTTGATCCAACAGATGGAAAATCCCTATCTGTTCTCGTCTCTCTAACTCTGCCTTTTAGGTAAATAAAGAAATACTTTTAAAACTATGAAGATCACTGTTCCAGGAAAAGTTTATTAATTTGTTACATGTGCTATAACAAAATACCACAAACTGGCTAGCTTCAACAACAGCAATTTTGTGTTTTGTGGTTATGGATGCCCAAGTCTGAAATCAAGATATTTATAGGGATGGTTCCTTCTGAGGGCTATGAGGTCAGCATCTGTCTTTATGTTCTCATGGATTTCTCCCTATGTGTATGCCTGTCTACATATCTCTCATTTCTATAACACCAGTTAATTAGAACTCTTTCCTACTCCAAGATGATCTTATCCCAGCCAATCATATTCACAACAATGCTATTTCCAGATAATGTCATATTCTGGTGTACTGGGCCCACAGCATAACCAGTAACAGGAAGTATAGGAAAAGGGTGTAATACATCTGTTCTTTCATCCCAAGAATATACCACCTCCCTTCAAAAAGGCAGAGAGTCTATAAGCCTGGGAGGATAGTGTAATATCCATATCCCAAGATGAATATAATGAGATGAATATGTCATGATAGGTGAAATAATTTAATATGCGAAATAAATGACTAAATGCACATAAAAGTCACAGATCAGTGCCTGGCTCGTAGCATATGTTAGGTAATCATCATCATTAATGCACATTCACCAGTGGTCCCCTCTCACTCACAACTGAACCTGAGATGTTCAGAATTTCCCTGTGCTTTTATTTTTCTCCTTCATAGTCACAAGTTGCAATCTTCTCAGGAGCTAGTAGCAAGAAATCCCATATATTTAATGGGTACTTTTAACCCCAAGGATAACCCCGTTATAGTTATGCAAGTGGAAGTATCACATGGTTCATGACATAAAACTTAGCTGCAAAAACAGACGTCAGGAAAAGGTTGCAAACCCCTTCTTTTTCCATGACCCATGTTAAGTATTTTGATACCTAAGAAAGGCAAATACTGCCATGATTTCTTCCCTTTTCCTAACTTGGTAAGAATAAAAAATGATTCACTTTGACAAAAATTCTCTTACCTACTCCTCTAGAGGACTGGTATAGTCTTTTTATGTTTCCAAATACACTTGTTCTTTTAACTTTCTATTGCAGTTGTCTCATTGTGAGCTTTTGTATACTCTCTTTGAAAATGTATCTTACATTCTCAACCTGCTGTTGTAGTTCAGGGGTGAATAGCTGATAAAAGCAATCATTTTGCTCCTTAACAAAACCATGTTTCTATCTAAATATTTCATTCCTTTTGATCACATTTCCTAGATGTATGTTAAATTAGAAACTTTATATTCATTTGGTTAAGCAATAGACCTATTAACATAATTCAACTTAATTAAATTTCCACCATTTCTTGGGAAATTCGTCATCAAAGATACAAGGAAAAATAAAGCAAGAGTGCAATTTCAAGAACTGATAACTATAGGAACTAATAGTATCAGGAACTGATAGTGACAACCAATAGCTATAATACTGTTAAAATACAGCTAACGTGTACCTGTTATAATACTTAATATCTGGTTGTAATAAACTGGAATATAAGGACAAAAGAAACATGAAGATTATACATCTAGCAAAGTGGCAAAGTCTAACTGCACAGCTAAGTCTCTATTTTATTATACTGACTTATTATTAAGAATTTACTATTAATGGACAGGCAGAGTCCTAGGCACTGTGAAGAAAAGGGTATTTAAAAAACAACCATAATCAATATCTACATAAAGCTCAGAATCTTATCAAGAAAGCACAACGGTCAATTTTTTAAAATCTTTTAAGTTTAAAAATACATGTGAGGCCAGCGCCGCAGCTCACTAGGCTAATCCTCTGCCTTGCAGCGCCGGCACACCGGGTTCTAGTCCCTGTTGGGGCGCCGGATTCTGTCCCGGTTGCCCCTCTTCCAGGCCAGCTCTCTGCTGTGGCCAGGGAGTGCAGTGGAGGATGGCCCAAGTGCTTGGGCCCTGCACCCCGTGGGAGACCAGGAGAAGCACCTGGCTCCTGCCTTCGGATCAACGCGGTGCGCCAGCCACAGCGCGCCAGCTGCACAGGCCATTGGAGGGTGAACCAACGGCAAAGGAAGACCTTTCTGTCTCTCTCTCTCACTTTCTACTCTGTCAAAAAAAAAAAAAAAATACCAGTTAAGATAATGACTCCCACCTCATGGTACCTGGATTGGGCACACAGTTCTGGCTCATGACTGAAACTTCTTGCTAATACTGATCCTTGGAGGCAATAATGGTGACTGAGGAAGTTGTCCTGCCACTCATGTGAGAGACCGCGATCAAGTTCTTGGCTCCCAGCTTTGGTCCTCTGTCTCTTATGATCACTTAGGGAATAAACCAGCAAATGGAAGGCCTGCTTCTCAGATAAACATATATATAAATACAGTATAGAAAGAACAAAAATGAGTTTATATGATAGCCTCTAAAACGCAATTGACTTAGGTCTGAGAGGAAGCTGGGGAATGATTTCCAGTAAAAACGATGTTGAACCAGAATAAAGATTTTTTTTTCTCATGCCAAGGGTCATTACCACTTCTGGAAAGAGGAAGTAGATATATTTTTTCTACTATTCATGCAAACTACAAGGGCAATTAATAAACATTATATAATAAATAAATATCAAAAATCTCTGGAAGATAAAGGAAAAAAAAAAAGCAACCTGACCAGGGACCAAAGGACAGAAGGAATTGCAGGTCAATGAGTTCCTTAGATTTTTTTTTGACCTCACATATTCTAGACATGGAGCTGGAGAAGTTTTTAATTGAAAAACATCGATGAGTGTTTCTAATAAGGAAATAGGCATTTAGCCTACAGGTTAAGACTCCCACATTCCACATCAAATATCAGGTCTCTTTTGCCAAACAATGAAAAGGAAAAATGTAGCAATATAGAAAACTTTTGGCAGTAACCATTGTACTCTAACCAAACACTACAGACTATAGACATCCCCTTACCCACACCAACAAAGGCTGGCTGGGAATGCCAGTCTCATACTCTCAGAGGGCTGTAACAAGTGCCTCCAAACCCTGCCAAGACAGAATCAGAAAAGGTCAAACAAGGAGATGGAATTCATCTCTGCAATCAATAATTAGTCTTTGCCTGGACAGTACAAAGTAGAACATGAAGAGAGCCTAGACTTCCATACAACCTTGCAGTAGGAGATGCCCTTCTTCTCAGCAGGGATGAAGTTGAGGAAGCTGTGTGGAGATCACCCAAAGATAAGGAGGCAAGTCTACTACAGTGTAAGTTCACACTGCTTTCAGAGCAAAACTCACCCATTTGCCTGCTATTAACAAAAAGCCCCACTCACGTGTCAGTGGAGACTGTATGGGAAGGAAATTTCAATTTCTACTTCCATTTGTAAGTAACAAGGTGGCATTCTTCCCTTTTGGAGTGAAGTTAAAGGAGAAAAGATTTAAATTAGATTCAGAATCTCAGACTATAATTAGAAAATATCTACATTCCAACAGAAAGTCACTTGTTATGCTAAAAGCAAAATTACAAACTAAGTGAAAAAGACAATCAGCAGACCCGACCCCCAAAGCAATATGACATACGAAAAAAGTATCTGACAAAGTTTTTTTGTGTCCATGACAAAGAAACTTCAACAAGTAGTTATCAACATTTTTGTAACAAATGCAAAAAATAGAAAGCTTCATGAGAGAAATATAAATGGTGAATGAATAAAATATATCAGAAATACCAAGAGTGATTTTAGAACAGAAAAATCAAATAACTACACTAAAAAGATCACTGAATGGGCTCACTAGGGCAGTATAGGAGACAGAGGAAAAAAAAATCAGTGAATTGGCAGCTAGGAAATCTTAAATGATACAATCTGAAAAACAGAAAATACAGTGAAGAAAATGAACTGACATTTGAAAAACTGTTGAATTATAACAAAATATCTAATGTGTTCATGTCTTCAGAGTCCAAGCTGGAGATGTGAAAGGGGGCAGGGCTACAAGAAGTACTAGCAGAAATACAAAATTAAAGCTTCTCATTTTTGATAATGAATACATGCCTAAAAATTACAAAGTTCAGTGAACCCCAGACAGGGTAAGCTTACAGAAAGCCATCACAATTAAACTTTCATAACATCTGGAAACAGAAAAAATATTCAACACAACCAGAGGAAAATGATACAAAATAATTCAAATAACAGGTTACTCATCAAATACTTAGACATCAGAGGAAGTGGCCCAAACTTTTTCAAGAGCTGAAAGACAAGACATGTCAATCCAGAATATTACATCCAGGGAGATAATTATTATATTTATTTATTTCAAACTCAGAGATACAGGGACAGGTGCAGAGAAGGGGTAGATCTTCCATGTACTCCCCAGATGGCTGAAAGAGCCAGCACCACCAGACCAAAGCCAGGAACTTCATCCAGGCCTCCCATGTGAGTGGCAGGGGCCCAGGCACTTGAGTTACTCTCAGCAGCTTTTCCAGGCCATAGGCAGAGAGGTTGATCAGAAGTGGAGCAGCTGGGACACAAACCAGAAACCAGATGGGATATCAGCCTCTCAGGTAGCAACTTTAACTACCATGTAACAACACTGGACCCAGGATGACAACTCTATTTCTTTTTCTTTTTTTGGGAGCGGGGTGGGGCATCCCTGTCTGGTACCAGTTCTCAGTGGGATTGCTTCCAACATTCCCCCATTCAATAGGATGCTGGCCGTGGGTTTTTCATAAGTTGCTTTGATTGTATTGAGGAATGCTCCTTCTATACCCAATTTGCTTAGAGTTTTCATCATGAAAGGGTGTTGAATTTTATCGAATGCTTTCTCTGCATCTACTGAGATAGCCATATGTTTTTTCTTCTGCAGTCTGTTAATGTGGTGAATCACATTGATTGATTTGCGAATGTTGAACCATTCCTGCATACCAGGGATAAATCCCACTTGGTCTGGGTGGATGATCTTTCTGATGTGTTGTTGCATTTTATTGGCCAGAATTTTATTGAGGATTTTTACATCTATGTTCATCAGGGATATTGGTCTGTAATTTTCTTTCAATGCTGCATCTTTTTCCGGCTTAGGAATTAAGGTGATGCTGCCTTCATAGAGAGAATTTGGGAGGATTCCTTCTTTTTCAATTGTTCTGAATAGTTTGAGAAGAATTGGAGTTAGTTCTTTTTAAATGTCTGGTAGAATTCAGCAGTGAATCCATCTGGTCCTGGGCTTTTCTTTGTTGGGAGGGCCTTTATTACTCTTTCAATTTCAGTCTCAGTTATGGGTCTGTTTAGGTTTTCTATGTCTTCATGGTTCAATTTTGGTAGATTGCATGTGTCCAGGAAACTATCCATTTCTGATAGGTTTCCCTGTTTGCTGGCATACAACTCTTTGTAGTAATTTCTGATGATTCTTTTTATTTCTGTGGTGTCTGTTGTTATGTTTCCTTTTTCATCTCTGATTTTATTGATTTGGGTCTTTCCCTTCTTTTTTAGTTAGTTGGGCCAATGGTGTGTCAATTTTATTCATTTTATCAAAAAACCAGCTCTTTGTTGGGCTGATTTTTTGTAATGTTTTTTGGATTCAATCCTATTGATTTCTTCTCTGATTTTAATTATTTCTCTTCTCCTACTAGGTTTGGGTCTGGTTTGCTGCAGTTTTTCTAGATCCTTGAGATGCATTGAAAGCTCATTTATTTGGTGCCTTTCCAATTTCAATTTCTTGATGTAGGCACCTATTGCTATAAACATTCCTCTCAACACTGCTTTTACTGTATCCCATAAGTTTTGATATGTTGTGCTGTTATCCTCATTTACTTCCAGAAAGTTTTTGATTTCTCTTTTAATTTCTTCTATGACCCATTGTTCATTCAGGAGCATGTTGTTCAATCTCCATGTGTTTGTGTATGCTCTAGGGATTCCTGAGTTGCTAATTTCCAACTTCATTCCTTTATGGTCTGAGAAGCTGCATGGTATGATTCTAATTCTTTTAAATTTGCTGAGACTTGCTTCATGGCCTAGTATGTGGTCAATCCTAGAGAAGGTTCCATGTACTGCTGAGAAGAATGTAAATTCTTTAAAAGTAGGATTGAAAGTTCTGAAGATATCTGTTAGATCCATTTGGGCAATAGTGTCGATTAAATCTGCTGTTTCCTTGTTGATCTTCTGTCTGGTTGGTCTATTTCTGAGAGTAGAGTATTGAAGTCCCCCAGTACTATTTTATTGGAATCTAAGTCTCCCTTTAAGTCCCTTAACATATCTTTTAAATAAACCAGTGCCCTGTAATTAGGTGCATATACATTTATTATAGTTACATCTTCCTGTTGAATTGATCCCTTAATCATTATATAGTGCCCCTCTGTCTCTCAACAGTTTTTGTATTAAAGTTTATTTTGTCTGATATTAATATGGCTACACCAACTTTTTTTAGGTTTCTGTTGGCATGGTATATCTTTTTCCACCCTTTCACTTTCAGTCTGCATGCATCTTTGTTGGAAAGATGTGTTTCTTGCAGGCAGCAAATAGATGGGTTTTGTTCCTTAATCCATTCAGCCAGTCTATGTCTTTTAACTGGAGTTGAGGCCATTAACGTTCAATGTGACTATTGATAAGTAGTAACTTTGCCCTGCCATTTTTCCAAAGATACTTTCTAGTAATTCTTTGAGCTTTCTGTGATCTTTTACTGGGAGTTTTTCTTCTTTTACTTTCTTTCATATTGATGACCCTGTTTCTGTGTTTCTGTGTGTAACACATCTTTAAGCATCTTTTACAGGGCTGGACGAGTGGTGACAAATTCAATTTCTGTTTGCTATGAAAGGTCTTTATTTCACCTTCATTCACAAATGAGAGCTTAGCAGCATATAATATTCTGGGCTGGCAGTTCTTCTCTCTTAGTACCTGCGCTATGTCTTGCCATTCCCTCCTAGCCTGTAGGGTTTCTGATGAGAAGTCTGCTGTGAGTCTAATTGGAGATCCTCTGAGAGTAATCTGATGTTTCTCTCTTGCACATTTTAGGATCTTTTCTTTCTGTTTCACTGTGGTGAGTTCGATTACAACGTTTTCTGGTGAGGATCTCTTTTGGTCTTGTTTATTAGGGGTTCTATAAGCTTCCTGTACTAGGATGTCTCTGTTCTCCAAACCCAGGAAGTTCTCTGCTAGTATCTCACTAAGAAGGCCTTCTAATCCTTTCTCTCTCACCATGCCTTCAGGAACTCCTAGAACCCGAATGTTGGTTTTTTTAATAGTATCCTGTAGATTCCTGACAATATTTTTTAGATTTCTAATTTCCTCTTTTTCTTTAGTTTCACTGTATACTTTCCTGTGCTCTGTCTTCTAAGTCCGATATTCTCTTCTGTTTCACTTATTCCGTTTTTAAGCTCTCTAATGTGTTTGTCATTTGATCTACTGAATTCTTCATTTCATTATGATTTATCTTCACTATCACCATTTCATGTTCGACTAGTTGCTTCATTTCGATTGCTCCTTAATATTTCATTTTTACAAGAGAGATTTCTATCCTGTCCAGTAAGGATTTCTGTAGTTCAAAAATTTGTTTTTAAGAACTTCTTAATGTTCTTATCAATTTTTTGAGATCCGTTTCTTGCATTTCTTTATTTCATCATCTTCATAATCTTGAATTGGGATGTCTTGTTCGTTTGGGGGCATCATAGTGTCTTCCTTGCTCTTGTTTCCTTGGTTTCTGCGTTTGTTGCTTGGCATTGTGGAGATATCCTTTGGTTTCTTCACTGTGGTGTTTTTTCTCGTTATACTATGACTCTAGATTAAGTGGACTCTCTGCTTTTGATGGATCCTTAGAAGCATGTGATGGGTGTGGCCAGAGAGCTCTGTTTGGTTCTTCAGGGTTAAGGGTGTGCCACAGGTGACTCACCCAGGTTGTTCTCTCTCTCCAACAACTCTAATTATTGATCCTAGCAACTCAATATGTTGATTCCAAAATTAATATATGGTACCATTTACAATTGTTTATAATCAAAGTGCTAAATAGGAGAAGAGACATTATGCTCACATATTGGAAGATTCAACACAGAAGGCAGTAATTATCCCCCAAATTATATTCAATGAAATTTCTATCGAAATCCAAAACAGAATTCTTTGTAAATATAGCCAAGATTCTTCAGTTTATATGAGAAGGCAAAGATAATAGCAAACTAAAATCATTTTGAAAAAGAAGAAGTTAGAAGGAATCCACTTACCCAGTTTCAGAAATTATTATACTTTATAGCAATCAAGGTTGTGTAGTATGGCAGACAAATAGACACATAAATGGATATAGATGCACATAAGTACGCCCCACTGATCTTCTCATAATAACTAAGAATAAATGGTCATTTCAACAAATAGAGCTAGAGTAATAAGACATTCATAGGCAATAAAATAAATGTTAACCTCAGTCTCAACAACTAACACAAAATTAAACTTAGAATGGACCACAGACTTAAAAGTACAACATAAAATATAAAAACTTTCAGAAAAACAGACAAATTTTCAGGTCTTAATGGTTAAGTGAAGAATATCTTGACTTAATATGCAAACTCTAGCACATAAAGAATGCTAAATTGGAATTGAACAAAATTAAATGTTTGCCTCACAAAATATTATTGAAAATGTGAAAACAAGAGCCATGAAGTAGGAGAATCAAACCACATTTCAAATAAACTTCCAAAAATGCACCAAGAACACTCAAAGCTCATCAGTAAAGAATTTAAAAATCCAATTAAAACATGGACAAAACATATGAAACTTTTCCAGAAGATATATGATGTCAAGTAAGCACATAAAAGAATATTCAACATAATTAGCCATTAGAAAAAGGCATATCAGAACCATAAGGAGATATCACTACACATATATCAGATTGGCTAAAGTAAAACTGAGTGACAAGACTGCATCGTGAGGATGCAGAGAAACTGAGTCACTAGTGTACTGCTGGCAATAATGAAGTTACAATACAGCAGTTCTGGAAAATATTTTGGTAGTTAAAAAAATTTAACATGCAACTATCATGCCACCCAGCAGTTGTACTTCTGGGCATTTATCCCAGAGAAATGAAGATTTATGCTCCTGCAAAAACATGTACATGAATGTTTATAGCAGCTTCATTCATAATATTCCAAAACTGTAAACATCCAGATGTCCTTCACTGGGTGAATGTTGAAACAAACTGTGGTACATTCGCACTAAAAGGCATCAAATTACTGATGCACCAACATCTCAGATGAATCTCCAAAAATTATGCTGAGGGAAGAAAACCAATCCCCAAGGGTTATATATGTCATGAATCCATATATATAACATTATTAAGAGAATGTTATAGACATGGAGACCAGATTGGTGGATTCCAGAGGTGAGTAGTGGGTAGGGGTGCTGGAGAGATGTGTGGTCAAAGAGTGACATTACAGATCCGTGTGGAGATAAAAAATGTTCTGCATCTTGAAACGGTATCAATATCCTAATTATCATATTGAACTATAGTTTTGCAAAATGTTACCATTGGGAGACTGGATAAAGAATACCTAGGATCTATCTGTATTATTTCTTAATAACTGCATGCAAAAGTGAAATTATGCTTTATACTTTATCTCAAAGACTTTACTTTTAAAAAAAGCAAAGGGTGGTGAATGGACAAGGATTATTCTAAACACAGGGAATGGCTTTATGAAAAGGTCTAGGCATAAGAAAAGATTCAGCCAGTTTGGCTGAAATATTGTGAGCAAAGAATGTGTTATCTAGGTCAAGGAGCCATGAAAAGGCACAAATATGCAGGGGACAGGTGCAAGATGAATATGAAGAGTTAGAGAACAGTAAAGATTTTAAGAAGCTACTACTATCACTTCTTGGCCTTTTGGCTAAGATCAAGAAGCTGCTACTGAAACTGCCTTATTATTCTACTTTGTATGTTACTTTATACATGTGTGCATATTGTATGTCTACATGGAAAAATTTAGTAAGATCTCCATTTTAATTGGCTTACAGATAAAAGATTGCTCATAAATTTAAATTGCTAAATTAATCCAATGCCATTTTTGGTTCACGTGATCTAAATAAATCTCTGTACCAGATATTTTAAATTTGTTGGTAGAAAGAAACTAAAAATGATTAAGTCATTGCCATGTTTGTACTTGGGTTTGCTGGTCAAACAACTTACACTTGTGTTAGATATTGAAGTGATGTTTCAAAAAATACATACTGTTATCTTGAAATTTATAAAAGACATTGAACTTTTTGGTAAATGTTTACACAAGTTGTTACTTAACCATTAAAATTGCTTGTTAAGTTATCATTTGCTATTTAGTTATTGACAGTAAGTGATCTGGGAAGCCTGACTTGTTCCCTCATTTCTCTATTCTCTTCAAGATGGGAAACTGACTCTATACTGAAGGACTCTCCAGGATGTACAGTTTGATCTTTAAACCTTATAAAAGAGATGGCTAACATTTTTCTATAATAATAGCATAGCCAAAATGAGAGCTTAAATTATGATTTCACAGCTATATTAACTTTTCCATGGGCACAGTAAACAGACAAAACCTCCTTTTCAGACCAAATGGAGAGAAAGTTTTATTATTAAATTCAAGTCTTATAAATAAGGTAGTCATCATGTTTGATGTTAAAGCAAGGACACATCAGCCGGCGCCGTGGCTCAATAGGCTAATCCTCCACCTTGCGGCGCCGGCACACCGGGTTCTAGTCCCGGTTGGGGCGCCGGATTCTGTCCCGGTTGCCCCCCTTCCAGGCCAGCTCTCTGCTATGGCCAGGGAGTGCAGTGGAGGATGGCCCAGGTGCTTGGGCCCTGCACCCCATGGGAGACCAGGAAAAGCACCTGGCTCCTGGCTCCTGCCAGGATCAGCGCGGTGTGCCGGCTGCAGCGGCGGCCATTGGAGGGTGAACCAACGGCAAAAGGAAGACCTTTCTCTCTCTCTCTGTCCCTCTCTCTCACTGTCCACTCTGCCTGTCAAAAAAAAAAAAAAAAAAAAAAAAAAAAAAAAAAAAAAAGCAAGGACACATCTTCCCTCATGGGTATTGTCTATCTCACAGAAAAAAAACCACTATCAAAACGCAACTGCGACTAGAGATTTCTAGCTCAGGCCAAAGGAATAGTACTGAGCACTCCCTTGACTTGCATCCTCTTAAAGGCTGCCTTCATGGTCTCCCTTACCGGAAACCAGGAGGAAAGAGGAGCAAGCTAGGCAGCAGTAGCAATGCAAAGATAGGTGTCAGGACTATTAATGGCTGCTTTGCACAGTAACCTGCCATCGAGGAGACCCAACAGACCAGTCCATTGCAAAAGGCATTGCTTTTCAATATAGAAAACCAGGGCTTCAGATGGACAGAGAAGTCAGATTTTGTAGAGCCCTGGCAGCTCTGCCAGCCAAGAGCTGGGTCACTGGAAATGGAACTGACCTAGGGGTTGAAGGACCCCTGGGTCAGAGCCACAGACGCTTTTAGCTTTAAGCCAACTTGGCCCAGCTTCCAAAGTAGCCACCATTGTTGAGGGGACAGTCAAGTAGGGTCAGTAACATTGCAGGTAGAACTGTAAATTTCCTTTTAGAGATGCCACCTGCCTTCTATTCAGGCAAGCTCACCTCCCAGGCCAGCTAGGTAATGGAAGTCAACAGGATGCCCTCCCTAAGGAGGTTCACACATCCTTTATGATGTCTGTTCCAGTACCCTATGTGAAGAGATAGGTCTGGACTTCATATATACCTGGCCAGGCCTTAGCCTACCTGAGAGTTAACAAGTCCCTCCTGTCGGTTTCTATTTGCCTCTCAATGGGAAAACTTACTCATAGTTTAGACAGCTCCTCTCTTAAGTCCTCTAATAATGACTCTGTTCTTCATTTAGACCCTGGGAGTTTAATCTGCTTGTTAGATTTATTTTCTCCCGACTTGAAACAATGAAATTCTAGATGGCCATGCACATGAAATCTCAGATGGAAACAGTTTCTGCAAACTGGCAGAGTCTTCCACCTGCTGTCTCAATTGCGACTCCACCATTACTCAGCTTGAAGAAGCCAGAGTGGCCATCGTCCCATACCCCCTAACAGAATTTAGGAGCCATTCTTCTAGGGGAGGGAATGTGGGGAGTCATTGGGTTAGTGGACAATCAGGGTAGTCTCTGTGGAGGTTTAAGGTGCTAAATGCTTACATTCCCGAGGTTGTCTTAGCAAAGTCAAAAGTTCCTGCCTGCCCACTCCTTGGAAGCTGCCAATCTTACCTTGAGAATGGCCAGGGAATGGAGATTCCTTCTGAGCTCCTAGTTTGGTTCTTTTTGTTTTATCATAAGCAAGCCAGACAAGATAAAAGGTTGCGAATCAGTCTTTTGATGGTTTTTGCCCCACCTTGGATCTGAATGTCAAGTTTTTCTTTCCTCAAAATTGTACATTAAAACCCCAGTACCAGTGGCTCCTTCAGGTTTTGCCTCTCTTAGAGCTCCCCCTCCCATGCCACTCTGGCTGGAGGTCTTTGACTCTAATAAATCTTGCTTTAGTAATAATAATAATTTTAAAAAGGAGTTAGTGGGGCCAGCGTTGTGGTGCAGTGGGTTAACACCCTGGCTGCAGTGCTGGCATCCCATATGGGCATTGGTTCAAGGCCCGGCTGCTCCACATCCGATCCAGCTCTCTGCCTTGGCCTGGGAAAGCAGTGGAAGATGGCCCAGGTCCTTGGGCCCCTACACCAGCGTGGGAGACCTGGAAGGAGGCTCAGATCGGCGCAACTCTGGCCGTTGTGGCCACCTGGGGAGTGAACCATCGGATGCAAGACCTGTCTCCCTCTCCTCTCTCTGTGTAACTCGGACTTCTGAATAAATAATTTTTTTTTAAAGGACTTAGTTGTACCTAAGCAGAGCTATGTGGACCACCATAAAACTCTGGTCTTGATTTAAAAGCAAAAAAGAGTTGTTGCAATGTGGTCAGCAAAAAAATAAAAAATAAAAATAAAGTGGCTTAATTATACTAGCTGAAATATGGAAAACAGGCAAATGCATATGTTTCCCGAATATACTGTTCACATATCTATTATGCTGCTCTAGCTGTAAGGTTCATTCATTAATAGTGATGCTGCCTAGAAAAATCATATGATTGATTAATCAGTTGCTCTGAGCTAAATTCTCCTCTCATGTATCTATGGGAAAATTCCCATAGAGTTAAAAGGAGAAAACATCTAAAATTGGTTTGATGTGTTGATTATTTTATTTATTTATTTATTTATTTTTTGACAGGCAGAGTGGACAGTGAGAGAGAGAGAGAGAAAGGTCTTCCTTTGCCGTTGGTTCACCCTCCAATGGCCGCCGCAGCCGGCGTGCTGCAGCCGGCACACCACGCTGATCCGATGGCAGGAGCCAGGAGCCAGGTGCTTTTCCTGGTCTCCCATGGGGTGCAGGGCCCAAGCACCTGGGCCATCCTCCACTGCACTCCCTGGCCACAGCAGAGGGCTGGCCTGGAAGAGGGGCAACCGGGACAGAATCCGGCACCCCGACCGGGACTAGAACCCGGTGTGCCGGCGCCGCTAGGCGGAGGATTAGCCTAGTGAGCCTCGGCGCCGGCCTGTGTTGATTATTTTAATTCATTAGCAGGTAGCCATGATCAAAAGCAGCCTAAACATTCTTTCTGACCTCTGCCAAAAGAAAGGATAATCTTACTTCAGTTTCTAAAATAAATCACTCTTTAGAGTCATTATAAATATTGTTAGTAACAGGTTTCTCTGTGGTAACTGCTAGAGCTTTAATGCATTCAGACACAGTAAAAGAGTTGTTTCTGATAATTAAAAGAACATCAATAATGATGCTATGTCACAATTTATTTTGCTCCAACAGGTCACCTGTTTTTTGAAACACAAATTATAGTACCACTGAAGCATAGTTTTAGGATTTCCACTCCACTTGTGAAATGATTACTTTTTATCTAAGGATAAAATTTGTGTCAATAATTCTAAATTCTGATTGGTTTACAGTGAACCACCAATTCTTTTTTCCTCTTCTTTATTAAAAAAAAAAGTCAGCCAAAATGTTTTCCTCACAGATTTGAACAAATTATCTTATTTTAGCATCTCAAAGACAATATCTAAGAGGGCAAGGATCAGTTTCTTATATTAAATAATTCTTTATTTAATATCATTTTCATGTAAATTATTTCACTCAATCATTACAATGGCACAATGAAGTGTTCAGAATAAGTAGCTTACTGGAGATTAAGAATGCTAGGAAGCCAAGTATCAGAATCAGGATGCATCTGCATCTAAGGTTCCTCCAAACACTTAGCCTCACACATTTCACTGTGCAACTTGTGGAACATGCCAGTCCAAATTTAAAGAGGATGTAAATATAATTACACCCTAGATTTTAATATTATAGAATACAAATCTCATTACTGTATCTAATATATGACTACATGTTGCAATAACTTAGATATATTAGGTTAAATTAAATATACTATTAAAATTAATTTCACTTTCTATGTTTTTCTTTAATCTTAAAATGTGTGTGGCTCATATTTTATTGCTACAGAAAGCACCACCTCAAATCTTGTCAACTGCATCTCCCACTTCTCCTTTACCACTGCCAACATTCCAATCCAGGCCACACACCTCTCCCTTAGAGGAGGATCACACTCTTCTCACATGAGCTCTGCCCACCTGCAACTTTGCCCATCAGCACAGCTGGATTGATGATGTGGGCTTTCTGTTTTTGTTTGTTATTTATATGAAAGGCAGAGTTACAGGGAGAGGAAGGAAGAAAGAGAGAGAGATCTTCCATCCACTGGTTCACTCCCCAAATGGCCACAACAACCAGGAGCTGAGAGCTTCTTCCAGGTCTCCCACATAGGTGCAGGGGCCCATGGACTTGAGTCATCCCCCACTGCTTTCCCAGGTGCATTAGCAGGGAGCTGGATCAGAAGTGGAACAGCCAGTTTTTCAATTAGCAGACAAATGGGATGTTGGCATTGAAGGCAGAGGCCTAACCTAATGCACCACAACACAGGACCCTGGAATGACATTCTTAAAACTGTAATCTGATCATGCTACTTACACTTTGTTATTTCCAGAGAACTCTATTAGTTTAAATGTATCATGATCTATAAAACCTTTTAAAATTCAGTTTTACCTACAACGCACCTCATATTTCCCATTCCCAACATCTCAATGAACCAACACTTTAAAATCCCTTCTACTCTGTACCCTTTGTGTATTCAGTTCACTTCGAATGTTTCTGTCATCTTAGCTACTAACTTTTTTTTTTTGACAGGCAGAGTGGACAGTGAGAGAGAGAGAGAGAGAGAGAGAGAGAGAAAGGTCTTCCTTTTGCCGTTAATTCACCCTCCAATGGCCGCCGCGGTCGGCGCGCTGCGGCCGGCACACCGCACTGGTCCAATGGCAGGAGCCAGGTACTTATCCTGGTCTCCCATGGGGTGCAGGGCCCAAGTACTTGGGCCATCCTCCACTGCACTCCCTGGCCACAGCAGAGAGCTGTCCTGGAAGAGGGGCAACTGGGACAGAATCTGGTGCCCCGACCGGGACTAGAACCCGGTGTGCCAGCACCGCAAGGCGGAGGATTAGCCTAGTAGAGCCGTGGCACCAGCAACTACTAACTTTTACACATTGTTTGGACCCAGCTCAAATATCACTTCCTCATTACTCCCCACAGCAGGACACTTTGCTAACATCCAGCTTCCCATTTAATTGTAAACTCCTCTAAGGCAAGTTTCCAGCACTGGCTAGGACTATGCTTGTCAAATAGGACACTTTACTGAATATCTGATAGCCAAATGCATGGCTACCAAATTAAGAGTGAAAAGGTTTTTCACCAAAAAATAAATGTGTGATATCATGGGCTTGTTACTTAGCTTGATTTAAGCATTCTGCAGTGTAACCATTTGTCAAATCAAAACATCACATTATGCCATATAAATAAATTTTACATTTTAAAAAATAACTAATAATTTTAAAAAAGTCAAAAAGCCAAACTTGTAATTGATTTCTTCTGCGGAGTTATGAAATTTACATTTTGTTCATTTTCAAGATCTGGTGATGTAAATATACTGAAATGTAACAGACCACATTTATTTACTTTTATCCTCATCTCTTTTAAAGAAAAAAATGACTTAAAGGTAAAGCAATCTATTCTTATCAGCTTGGAGCAAAAAGAAAATTTGTAAGTATTTTTTAAATAAGCAAATATGTTAATTCAAAACTGCATGTGATTTTTAAAAATACAAATTAAAGACTTTAAGGCTTCACTACTGAATTCTATCAGACTTTTAAAGAAGAATTTATTCAAAATCTTCTCAAGCTATTCAAAACAACTGAGAGGGAGGGAATCCTCCCAAACTCCTTCTAGTAGGCCAGCATCACCTGAATTCCAAAACCAGAAAAAGATAAAACAGAGAACAGTTTCAGAACTTTGCTAATACCAGGAAAAGCATCTTTAAAGAGATTGATGACAAAGAGGTTGAAGGAGCTGAGGTTGGCTGGTATGTCACACTTCACGTCTCGGATGTTCCTGTCTCAGTAGTGGAGTCCTTCAGGCGAGGAGCACCTATGATTGCATTTTCTTTACTCCCTCATGAACAGAAGATGTCAGTATTGAATATGGTGGTGAGGCGGAACCCTGGTGACACAGAGCCTGTGAAAGCCAAAGAGGAGCTGATCTTTCACTGTGGGTTCCAGCGCTTCCGAGCTTCACCATTATTCTCTCAGCACACTGCAGCGGATAAACATAAATTTCAGAGATTCCTGACCGCTGATGTGGCCCTAGTGGTAACAGTATATGCGCCAATCACTTTTCCTCCTGCATCTGTGCTGCTTTTCAAACAGAAAAGCAATGGAATGCACAACCTCATTGCTACAGGCCATCTGTTGTCAGTGGATCCAGACAGAATGGTCATCAAGAGAGTTGTTCTGAGTGGTCATCCTTTCAAAATTTTTACTAAGACAGCAGTAGTACGTTACATGTTCTTCAACAGAGAGGATGTGCTATGGTTTAAACCAGTGGAACTGAGAACAAAGTGGGGCCGAAGGGGACACATCAAAGAGCCTTTAGGCACCCATGGCCACATGAAATGCAGTTTTGATGGGAAGCTAAAATCTCAAGACACAGTACTAATGAACCTCTATAAACGAGTTTTCCCCAAATGGACTTATGATCCGTATGTACCAGAACCAGTACCTTGGATAAAAAGTGAGATTCCTTCAACAGTGCTTGAATGGACCCAGAATAATGGACTTCATGGGCTTCTGTCACTATACGTTGGGGAGCCTACAGATCTGATGGTTTTTGCAAAAGATTTTTTTGGCTTTGACAAGTGTCTCAGTTAAGGATGAAGTTTTTCTCCTACTTAATCCAAAAAACTATTAAATCTTATTGAAATTTCTAAAAAAAAAAAAAAACAGAACTGTAGAATATCCCTGTTGAACATAGATGCAAAAATTATCAAAATACTAGTTAATTGAATCCTGTAACGTCAGAAAGATCATTCACCTAGGTGAAGTGGGACTTACCACTGGCATGCAGGGATGGTTCAATATTCACAAAATCAATCAATGTGATATATCACATTAACAAACTGAAGAACAAAAACCATACAATTATCTCAATAGATGCAGAGAAAGCATTTGATGAAAGACAAATGCTCTCATGATGAAAACCTTAAGCAAATTGAGTATAGGAGGAACATTCCTCAACATAATCAAGGCATTTATGACAAACACACAGTCAGCATCTTATTGACTAGAAAAAGTTGCAAGAATTTCCACTAACATCGAGACACAGACAAGGACGCCCACCTTCATCACTGCTGTTCAATATCATCCTGGACGTTTTAGAAATAAAGCTGTTAGGCAGGAAAAAGAAATCAAAGGGATACAAATTGGAAAGGAGGAAGTCAAATTATCCCTATTTGCAGATGGCATGATACTATATATACGGGAACCAAAATACTCCACTAAGAGACTATAAGAACTCATAACAGTTTGGTAAAATGGCAGGATATAAAATTAATGCACAAAAATCCTTTGTATACTCAATCAATGCCAAGGCTGAGAAAGAATGTCTAAGATCAATCCCATTCACAATAGCTTCAAAAAAAATTAAATACCTTGGAATACATCTAACCAAAAAAGGTAAAGATCTCTATGATGAACATTATAAAACATTAAAGAACCAGAAGACAACACAAAAAAATGGAAAAATCTTCTATATTTGTGGATTAGAAGAATATCAATTAATTTGAAAGTATTTTGATCCCAATCAAAATACCAACATTCTTCACAGATCTAGAAAAAATGATGTTAAAATTCATATGGAAACAAAAGAGGCTCCAAATAGCTAAAGCAATCTTATACAACAAAAACAAAGCCAGAGTCATCACAATACCAGACAATATACACTACAGGGCAGTCAGTCATCATCAAAACAGCCTGCTACTCGCACAAAAATAAACATGTAGGCCAATGGAACAGAACAGAAACTCCAGAAATCAATCTATGCATCTACAACTAACTCATCTATAACAAAGGAGCTAAAAATCAATCCCTGGAGCAAGGACAGCCTCTTCAACAAATTGGTGCTGGGAAAATTGTATCTCCACGTGCAGAAGTATGAAACAAGACCCCTACCTTACACCTTACAGAAAAATCATCTCAAAATGGATCAAGGTTCATAATCTACGACCCAATAGCATCAAGTTACTGGCGAATATTGGAGAAACTAACCATAACCCTAAAATTTCAAAGACATGTGAACCTTGACATTATTCCTTTTAATCTTTTCCTATAATTCTTTAAAATGTTATTTAAAAAAAGGCCGGTGCCGCGGCTCACTAGGCTAATCCTCCGCCTTGCGGCGCCGGCACACCGGGTTCTAGTCCCGGTCGGGGCGCCAGATTCTGTCCCGGTTGCCCCTCTTCCAGGCCAGCCCTCTGCTGTGGCTAGGGAGTGCAGTGGAGGATGGCCCAAGTGCTTGGGCCCTGCACCCCATGGGAGACCAGGAAAAGCACCTGGCTCCTGGCTCCTGCCATTGGACCAGTGCGGTGTGCCGGCCGCAGCGCGCCGGCCGCGGCGGCCATTGGAGGGTGAACCAACGGCAAAAGGAAGACCTTTCTCTCTGTCTCTCTCTCTCTCACTGTCCACTCTGCCTGTCAAAAAAAAATGTTATTTAAAAAAATCTTATTAAATGCAGACATATTTTCTCTTGTCATTAATACTTAGATGTAATTTTAATATTATATGAAGCATTTATTTAACCATTTTCTAACATTTGTAAATTGACACTTATAAATTACCCTTTTATAAATATTTTATAAAGAAAATTATTATTTCAATTTCATAACATAAGATTATTTTCTAGAAGTGGGATTAATAGACCAGACAATATAAGTATTTGTGACTTTTGATCTAAGGTGCCGTTTTGACCAATTCATTCTCGATAGCAATGTAAGAGTGGGCCCATTTCTCTACATACTTCATGATCATTAAACAGTTTATTTGTTTTAAAGTATATTTTAAGGCAAAACATTCCTTTTAAGTAACAAAATATAGTTAAAATATTAAGATTAGCCATTGTCTTTCCTAATTTTATAATGGCATTTCATATCTCTAATTATTGATAACCTCTGAATTTCTTAATTTTAGAGCTATTTATACTTTAGACATTTAGATGTTATATTTACTGCCATTATTCCATCTTCCCTTCCAGTGTCTCCATCATCCTATCAGCCAACATTCCTTTGTTGTTGTGTTCAACTCTGAGATAAGCTCATGTTCTTCTATCCCTTTCTCACTGATCCAGTTTCAGGCCCTCACTTTCATGACCACTTTTCTGAATTAGAATTCTGTCTCTGAACTGATCTTCCTGTCTCAAAGCACTCAGACCTAGGAATCCATTCTTCACATTGTTTCTTGTTTTTCTAAAATTCAATTATTCAAGATCTTCCATAATAATACACCGTATCTCAAGCATCATCAGTGCACATCTGATACTCTGATTTGTTCCATCTGTTTTCCATTACACTGGCACGCAGTTTCTTTCAAAAGTTCTACATGGGGATAGGTGTTGTGGTGCAGCAGGTTAAGCTTCTGCCTTCAATGCCAGCATCCCATGTGGGCACCAGTTTGAGACACTACTCTGCTTCTAATCTAGCTCCCTGCTAATATGCCTGGGAAAGCAGCAGCAAATGGCCCAAGTGCTTGGGGCCCTGCCCCATGTGGGAAACCTGAAGCTATGGGTTCCTGGATTCAGCTGGGCCTAGCCCTGGCTGTTGTGGCCATTTAGGGAGTGAATCACCAGCGGATGGAAGATTTTCTCTCTCTTCCAAAAGATGGAAGACCTCTCTCTCTGCTTCTACTTCTAACTCTGCCTTTCAAATAAATAAATAAATCTTTAAAAAAAGATTTTTTTCTCAACACATAGCAGTCGTCAATAAATGTATAATTTCAGTGAAACAAAGTACTAAAGCAATTAAAGCTATTAATTCTGAAGAAGGCATTATGGTGGGTTATTCAGTAGTCCCAAAGTAGTGAATGAATTTTAGCTAGATGTCAGTGAACCGCTGTTTTCCATTTTGTTAATGATCAAAATTAGTAATTAAATGATTAGAGAGATAAAAAAGTAAAATTAAATATATTAAAAGCTTTATTATCCAGAACTTTGCCAACCAGTGTATTCTGAGGCCAATATTTGTTATCTCAAAATAGAAATATCCAGCCTAAATGAAGGCAAATTAGAATAGAATCGCATAAATCAAGTGTATGTACCATATTGTTTCTGAAATATCTTGTTTACTGACACTAATTTGAAGTAGCAAATTCATTTTGATCTCTGGTACAGAATATTCTCTTTGTAATTCATATGTGATAATTGATGCCTTTCATTTCACTTGCTTTTCATAAGAAAGCAAAGGAAACTGAGGTTATCCGAATAAATCAGAATTGTTTATGAAATGTTATTCTATGAAGGAGTCATAAGCAAAGCTTTTATGTTTAAAAATAGCTAATTAATGATCATAGACAGAAAAAGAATTAGGTTAGGACATATTAACTGAAGATCTTTAATAAAAAAAGCATATTTTCCAATTTTTATTTATTTAACAAATACTTAGTGTAAATTAACTATATGCTCTTTGCTATCTGCTAGAGAGAGACACTGTCTCTTGCTCCATGCATTACATTCTGGTTTAATTGCTCCTAACATAAAGATCCAAATGTCACTGGAAAACACATTAACACACCGCATAACAAATACACAAAGTAAGATGTTATCATATTGGTATTTTCCAAAGGGCTTTACATAGAAAGGACTTCTGTAGAATGTGAATACATATTATTTGGGAAAAGAGTTCCGTGGTCAGACAGCACTGAGAGTTCTTAAAATTAAGCTGATTATATTATACCATGTGTTCTCAGAACATTTTCTCTTACTTATGTCTTTATACAACAGTTAGTGTACATACTCATTCAAAAGATTTTACAAATGCTAACTCATTCAGTACTTATCATAATCTCATGAGACAGGGATTTTTCCTTCTCCCTGTATTTTAAAGTTGAGGTTAAGAGAGATTAAGTAACCTGTCTAACATCACACAGCTACACAATCTGTTCTCTTAACCATTTTCTACACTTCTTCCCTAGCCCCAACATGCATTATGAATAGATAGATGGATACATTGTGCAGGATACCTCGGGATTATAACTATGTAGCACAATCTCTCCCCCCCCACACACACACAATTTTTATCTACCAAAATATTTTGTCTCAATGGTGGCATAAAGCATACTTTAGGAAATACTTTATGTCTGTTATATAATTATTCCAGCTTCCTATGGTATGGCTTTTGGTTGCATCTCTGATTTTGTAGATATAAATTCTCACAGTGGAAGTTTCAAAGTCAGAATTGAGCCATGTGTCCAGTGGACTAACAGTAGAATCTTAGTGTGATCAATACTACAGAGTTCTGATGGAGCTATATCTGAACACACAGGAAAGGATGGCAAACAAGAGCTAAACAAGTAAGAGCGATGAGGATAAAGATACTGTGCATTTCAGAAAAGCAGCAACAGTGTAGTCTGACCTGGACCATGGTGATTTCAAGGGACCATAAGCAAGAAGGAACCCCAGAGCAGAGAACAGAGACTAACAAGGTACAGTGGTGAAACCTGAATGAATGTCATTGTGGGCAATATCCCTGTAGTAGGCAAAACAATGACCCCACAAGCATAATCACTTCCTACTTCCATACCAGTCACACGTGCAAAGTGGCTTCTAAGAGCATGGACTGGGAAACCATCCTAGATCCACTGAGTGGGGCCAAGATAAGTCACCAAGGTCCATTACTATGTAAGAAGGAGAGGACAAATATGTTCCTAACACAGAATGGTCACAGATACAATGTAGCTTTGAGCAGGAAGGGAGGGGATCAGGAGTCAAGGAACAGAGTATCCTCCAGAAATCGGAAAAGCCAAGGAGTGGATTCTACTCTGGAGTCTCCAGAAAGGAGCACAGCACCGCTGACAAAACTGGGGCAGATTTCTTATGTGTAGGATGCAGGTAACAGTTTTACTGTTTATAATAATACAAGTTAAAGTGTGTATTGTTTCACAACGTGAAATTTGCCATAATTTGCTACAGCCACAAATGAAAATTAATTCAAAACGCTAAAGAAACACAGATCACATGAGGAAGAATAGCTGGTGTTATTTGGTGACCTTTCCAAAGAAAACAAATTGTACAATAGATTCAGGAACAAAAGTTCTACTTGATATCAAATAGGGTGGACCAGAAAAAAAGATTTTGTTTCATTTGATGTCCAAATTATTTTTAATAACTGTAATTGCAGAACAATGTAAAGACTTGTGAAAATAATAAGCCAATTTAAAGTAGAAGACAGAGATTTGAGGACTATCAGATATATTCTTTTATCCCCACCTGAAACTCTTACAGGATTTGAAAAATACCACACCCTTTTATACATGTGAAATTAATCAGTTCAGAAACTTCCGACATTACAACAGCCTTTTCCAACATAATAATTCCATAGTCTTCCTAAAATACTTTAGAATTCCTTAAAATTCTTCAAGAATGTCTTTTCAAATCATTTACCTCAAAAGGATGATTTTAAAAATTTTGATGTTCAAAATACCTCATCTTTGGAAAGTTTACATTAAAAATATTTCTTAAACACAACCAAATGCTACTTGTTAAGAAATACTCCATGTCCCAGGCTCCTGACTCAGACATAACTTTCTTTTCCATATTATTAGGAAGCAGAACATCTCTAAAATCGATTAGGTTACCAGAGGACTATATCCAGACTCATCACTGACAGTTTTACTTTAGTCACTCCTGTAACTATTTAAGATCTTTATTTCTATTTGAGTATAATTCTTTTCATTTGCTGCAAAGAGGTCAAATGAAGGTTTCTACAACTTCAGCAGCAGGCATTCTGGTGAAACAGGGAAATGCATGATTCCAATTCAGTTTCTTCAATTATTGCTACTTAACAAACTACCAATGAACCTACTTACTAAAGCAGTTCCAAATACATTTGTCTTTATGAAGCCTGACCTACAGTTCAAGATAAGTGGGTGGTAAGTACTATCAATTCTGTAAATACATATGTACCTGCTGTCAAAAATCCATGTTCTTATGGCCATAGTTTTAAGTGAAGGTGATACTAAAGGTTTTCTTTACCCAGTAGCACATATTGACCACAATAATAAACACAGATCAAGATAATAGTATATTAAATTATAAATTATACAAGGATTAAGAGGAAGCAAGATCAACAACACGTCTTTTCACCATTGCTTTCCCTCAGGTAAAATGTATATAAAAAGCCTTTTTTGTTTCAGCACCAAAAGACCCGATTGTCTCCAATAACTTCATCATCTTCCTTTCCTAGCAGGCTTCCAATCTCAGACTGAAGCTAGAAATATAGGATTTGCTTTAGCTTTTACCTCATGGAAACTTCATTTCATTTTCTGTGATATGTGTCACTTTCTATCATAAGATTCCTCCTCAAAATAATATCATAAAATTCCTATATAATATACTCAGGATATTTCGCAAGTGAGTAAAATAATTGATGAAAGAAAAGACAAATCAGAAATAAAAAAGGCCAATGTTTTTGAGTCACCAAGATATTTTCTGGTGATGAGAACAGAAGTTTGTAAGGAGACTATGGGATGAAAAAAAGCCAATTACCTAATTCTCTCAAACTCTAATTAACATAGATCTAAAAATTGATGAGCCACATATACCTTGTCACATATCACCTTATCTGGTTAAAACTTTTATATAATAAATCCTTGCTCCATTTTCAGCTTAAGATCAGCCCCATATCTTGTTTTTACTTCACCAGTACCTAGACTGGGACTTACACATTACAAACATGGCTTAGAAACAGACGTTGACTGGAATGCTTCCAAGGGTGCAACCTGGAAATATGTCCAATGCACAACCATCGACAGACTGTGGCAGGTGCATTGGTTGCTTACTCGGCATCAATTTCCACTTTATTCTAATTAATAGAAGTCCCCCACCCAGTTTTTTCAGATTATTATTGTATCTAGAAAAAAACGTATCATTTCCTCATCTTGCTTTCAGTTAGAGAAGCCTTATGTTTATGGTCAATTAAGTAAGAACAAAAGTGTTTGGTTTCATTTAAAAAAAAAAGTGTTTGTTTCCTTATAAGGAAATCCATAGCTGCAACTAATCACTTTCTTTCACTTCCCACTGGAAGTGGGTATAGGGACTTCCTTAAGCCAACCTTGATTCTAAGAGCCATAGGTAGGTCTTACCAGTCATAGACAGGAAAGGGGAATATTAATGACCAGGAAGTTGCTGACTGTCGCTGAGGCTACCTCTTTACTTCCTGTTTTGGCAGCAAATCGATCATTATTTGGTTTGACCACTATGGAAGGTATTCATTACAGGCAGTGAAGTTCAGTCTTTAATATCCATATTTCCCCACAGACTTTAGTTCAATTTTCCTGATAGGGTGGGTTTGTAGAAGCATGCAAAATTTTCTTAGCTGGAAGAACTTTATATTGTTTAATTCAGTTGGACTCAATGAATTTAGTTCAAAATTCATTTGCTTCTGCAATGTTCATGGTAACTTGTGCCTTGCCATTTCCAAAGGAAAAAATAAAATCGGCTAATACTTCCACATCAGTCAGTCGCACTGACATCATACCTACAATTCTTCAGCATGGCAGTATGAGACACTGAAGACCTATCTGTCTCTTTTGGCCTGGAACAAAACTGCAGCAACTGTTCTATGTAGTGGTCTGGGCCTTCCTGAATTCTTACGAGGACAGTGGTTTCAAACATTTATCAATATCCACCATGAGTGAATATTCTACAGACCATACATGATAATGACAATAGTAACACACTTAAAAGCTGGTATTAATCCAATGTAAAGGTTGGAATCTCTCTGTGTACTAACTGTGTGAACATGGACAAGTATATAATTTCCATGCCGATCCTCTATTTTAGGAGAATGAGATTATCATTTTGTCAATAATATTACTTTGTATTCCTTATTATCTCATGGAGTATGCTTACTTTTATGGTATAGGGACTTTAATGGCTTGGATTGTATAGTCCAGCTTTTAGAATTCCTTGGTAGAAAGTAAACACACTTTCAAACTGACAGCTGCTCTAACCTTCTCACAAATTGGAACAAAGCACTTCTATACAGAAGATTATAACTATATATAAATCTGTATAACTAGAAAGTATTGACTTTGCTGAGAATTCCACATACCAAACATGTTTGATGCCATAAGACATTTTATTTCTTTCATACAAATAAAAATATCTTCAAAGGTGGCAATCATTCATCATTTCAAAGAAAATATTTTTAGGTGATAATTGGAAAATGGTAAGTACCTGAAATTGATTTCAACTTATTTAACAAAATTGTAAAGCTCTGTTATAATTAAAAGACAATTTTTTAAAAATGTGTTTAATACCATTCACTAAGAGCCTGAGAGCTAGTGAGAACAAGAGAGAGAAATACAGAAAAGGAGAGAGTGCTTTCCCATCTACAGTTTCTATCCTGAAATGCTCACAATGGCTGAGGCTGAACCCAGGAGCTAGAAACCCAACCCCAATCCCCAGTCAAGGAACCCAATTACTTGAACCATCAGTACCCACTCCCATAATCTGCAATAGCAGGAAGCTGGAGTCAGGAGTCTGAGCTGGGCATCAAACTCTGGCATGCCAATGTGGGAGGCAGGTGTCTTAACTGTTAAGCATTTGATACAGAAAGAAAAGAAAGTCAAGAAATGCTCAATTTCAGTAGCTTCTACATTCTTAGTTAAAAATACCTTCAGATTATTTTCTACAAGTTCAATTTTACTCAGAACTTCTGAATGTAAAATAGACACAACCGATTTGAGTGTTACAGAAGGCATTTATGTGTGGATATTCTTTTAAAAATTATTTCATTACTCTTTTCTCAACTTCAAGAATTCTTGGAGCACCATATGAAATGACTACAAAATCCAAATATTTCTACAGCAGATTCTCATCATTCATGGAATTTATGTTGTATAAAGTAACCACACAAATTGAATTAGCAGGTACTGACCATAGTTCCTAGGGAAAATACAGTTAGGTTCCCATAAGACTTTGATCACAACAGCTTCATCTACTGATTAAATATACCCTTGGTTTTATGTGTTCTGTTTAAAGGCAGTTTATTATGTACTTCTCACAAATAATTAATTTTATATAATATTTCTTTATACTAAGAGAGACTAGCTGAGAAAGGTTTAACACTTTCCTGACTCTGGATAATGTGACTGTAAATTTCTCCAACTTTCAGCCTCACAATAGCACTATCTACTCTGCCTTTTTGAAACTGATTGTCATCAGGATGATGCTGTAGCACAGTGGGTTAAGCCCTAGCCTGCAGTACCAGCATCCTATATGGATGACAGTTCAAGTTCCCGCTACTCCACTTCCGATCCAGCTCCCTGCTGATGTGCCTGGGAAATCAGCAGAGGATGGCCCAAGTCTTTGGGTCCTGGCCCTGCCAATGTGGCCATTCAGTGAGTGAACCACTAGATGGAAGACCTCTCTCTTCCTTTCTATGTCTCTACCTCTCTCTGTAACTCTTACAAATAAACAAGTCTTAAAAAATTGACTGTCATCAATCCACAAATTTATTCGTTTTTTCATCTTTTCCATTGCTTCATCACACACTATAGGAGCTACTTTAGAACTTTCTGAAGAGGCTTCTCATACAAACCAGCAAATACCATCTTCTCTTTTCTGGAAACACAATATTGTTGATGCATTAACTTTTTTTAGCTCACTGCCAACTACATTATAAGTCATGCCTGAAAGAAGTTTTCCTAATACATGTATTTTCTCATAAGACACATCTCAGTCTTTGCGCAATTAGGAACATTAGACAGTACAGTAGCACTACATTGGGGACCGTTTTAGGAGGCAAAGTCACCAAGAACAAAGCACAAAAATGTGAAAAACAGAAGACTAAATCAGATACAAAGGGAATACTTAGCAGCAGAAAAGCTAAAAAAGACAAATTATTGTTTGTTCAACCCTAGTTGGGAACATGGCCAGCAGGTAACTTTTTTTAACCACTGTATGTATGCCTGTGAATGATTGTGAATGATATATACTGCAAAGTTGAGTTACAAGTAAGTTTTAGCAGATAGGCAAGTTTGCAAACAGGGAATCCATGCATGTGAGGATCAACTGTATTTTGTAGAAAACAATGTTTACCAGTGTTTTGTGGTTTGTCCAAAATTACAGATGAAGGTAGTACAATGACTAGAGGTTTGATGTTCCAATTCTACCTCTTACAAATATGCCATAACTCTTGGTATTTCCCATGAAAATGACAAGTGTCAGAAACTCCCTTTGAGTAGATAGGCTGTCAGTGTCCCAGAAACTTTAGAATGAAGTTAAATTAAGTATAAGCTTCCGGATCCCTTATTTGCATAGGCCCTTTTGAGTGCTGAGAGTGTGGGGCCTTCCAGTGGAAAGGAAAAGCCAACTGCACACAGAAAATGTGAGTATTTCTCTACGAATTTCTGCAAGATTTCCAAAATAAATCTTGAAGGAGTATCAGATTTCCAAACCTTCAGTAATCTGTGGAAATCTTTCCTCCAAATTGGAACAAATCATTAATTTTGTACCTAGTTTTGCATTTTAAATTCTCTCCAAAGAATCTCAAATTGCATAAGGTTGAAAGGTTGATAACCCTCAAAACCTATATTCAAAGATTGTATGTGAAAGAGTTTGTTCTATGGTTTTGACGTTAGTTTCGATGTCCCTTAAAGGTCTGGGAGTTAAAGACTTGGTGCCCCGGGAATGCTACTGGGTACTGGTCAATCTTTAGTAAGTAGTAGTGGATGGCCCTTTGGTCACTGGGAGCATGTCCTTGGAAAGTTATTCTCGCAAGTCAGTTGTTTAGAAAGCCTAGGTTAGTCTTGCTCTGCTCTATGCTCTCATTATTACCGGGGAGGGGGGGTGGAGGGGGTGGAGAATGTAGGCACAGTTTATTTCTAAAGTTTCTCAAGTGACTTGAGGAATTAGAAAAGCCTGAATTAACAAACTGTCATGGGGCCTGCTCTGTGGCACAGTAGGTCAATCCTCTGCCTGCGGCGCTGGCATCCCATATGGACACTGGTTCTAGTCCAGGCTGCCCCTCTTCCAATCCAGCTCTCTGCTGTGGCCTGGGAAAGCAGTAGAAGAAGGCCCAAGTGCTTGGGCCCCTTCACCCACATGGGAGACTGGGTGGAAGCACCTGGCTCCTGGCTTCGGATCAGCACAGCTCCGGCTATTGCGGCCATCTGGGAAGTGAACCAATGGAAGGAAGACCTTTCTCTTGCTCTCTCCCTCTCACTGTCTGTAACTCTACCTCTAAAATAAATAAATAAAATCTTTAAAATAAAAAAAAGTCTGTATGTTTGGAGAAAAAAAGAGATCAGCTATATTTGAATAAGCAAGGAGGATTCCCAGATATGCTATGAAAAAAATACCAAAGTCCTCTGGCATTTAGAGTTCTCTCTAAAAAAAATAGAGTTGGATAAAACAATATTCCTTAAGACACCTTGTAGATTAAAAGTTTTAGGAGAGGTAGAAGACTAAAAAAAAAAAAAAAAAAACACACGTGTGTCGGCCAGCGCCGTGGCTCACTAGGCTAATCCTCCGCCTTGCGGCGCTGGCACACCGGGTTCTAGTCCCGGTTGCCCCTCTTCCAGGCCAGCTCTCTGCTGTGGCCCGGGAGTGCAGTGGAGGATGGCCCAAGCACTTGAGCCCTACACCCCATGGGAGACCAGGAGAAGCACCTGGCTCCTGCCATCGGATCAGTGAGGTGCGCCGGCCGCGGTGGCCATTGGAGGGTGAACCAACGGCAAAAGGAAGACCTTTCTTTCTGTCTCTCTCACTGTCCACTCTGCCTGTCAAAAAAAAAAAAAAAAAAAAAAAAAAAAGTGTGCATGTTATTATGTCATGGCAATGCCCTTAGCCTTGACTTTGAATTTTTATTTTACTGGGAAAATCCAGAATTTAAAAGGTTAATATTTCACTTTTAGCAAAAATCTATCATTAATAAGCATACATTTGATAATTTTTAAAAACCTCAATTATAGAGGAGACTACTAATTAAACAGGAAAAAATTTGGATTTATTCTGGAACCAACTACATTTATTTCATTATCCATAATAGTCAGTTGTATCATATTATTTTCTGGATAGTATGAGAGCAAAGCAATAAAGCAAATTCCAAGAACTTGGAACAAAGGAAAAACAGGTTGTCATTGTTTATTACCAACAAAATTCAAATAGATGTGGTTATCACTGAAAATTAACTGAAGAACTATCTTTAAATGTATGCTTTAAGAGTTTAGAGACAGGGCCAGAGCTGTGGCATAGCAGGTAAAGCTGCAGCCTGCAGTGCTGGCATCCCATACGGCCCCGGTGCAGGTCCCGGCTGCTCCACTTCCAATCCAGCTCCCTGCTAATGCACCTGGGAAGGCAGCAGAAAATGGCTCAAGTCCTTGAGTCCCTGCACCTGCGTGGGAGACTTAGAAGAAGCTCCTGGCTCCTGGCTTCCTATTGGCTCAGCTCTGGCAAAGGCAGCCATTTGGGGAGTGAACCAACAGATGGAAGGCCTGTCTCTCTTTCTTTCTCTCCCTCTCCCTCTCCCAGCATCTGCCTCTCTGTAACTCTGCCTCTCAATTAAATAAATCTTACCAAAAAAAAGAAAAAGTTTGGAGACAATTAAAACTTGTTTAATATGCATGTAATTACAGGAAGATAGATCCAATGTATGTTTGCAAACAGTAAGCAGAACAGAGATTGCATTTTATTTTCCCTTTAGATAGAAAGAACAGCTAGTCCAGAGCACTGGAAAGAGAAGCTGAAAGACATAGAAATTAGCAATACTTATCAACTATTCGGAGGGGAGTGAAGAGTCACTGGATAATTATCCTCTGTTGAGGAGGTAGAGGAACTCACTGCTTGTCCCAGCTTAAATTTATAATATCTCTTACAGGAACCAACTCACTCCATTGTGATGTATTTGCAGTGTAATGAAAGAACTCAACTCCTCTTTACAAAATTCCTTTGTCTACAATGTGCCTGACACCAGAAGAGTGAAATGCTGGAGACAGAACATGAGCATTGTAGGCATTAAAATTCAGGAATTTTCTTGATGGCCTATAGATCACTAGGTTATGAGAGTAGTTCTCATGAGTTGATTCATTTAAGTCCAATCAGTTTGTGTTTCTGCTTATGCAAAGTCTGAGAATCAGACAGTAGTCCTTGGTGAATTCACCCACGTATTGCCCCCTGAAGTCTCTAGAAAACTGGCCTGTTTCAGACTATTCTACTCACCACGGTACCTTTTGCCAAGTTTCCCAATATCATAATGCAATAATAAAACATACTTTAAAGAATGTTTTCACACAGATCATCTCATTTGACATACAGAATCTTGCAAAGGAACAAACAGGATCTCCATTTTACAGATTTAAAAATTGAAATGCAGAGAAATTAAATTGATTAGTTGTATGATATTCAAATACGAGTCTTTTATGTCAATATTTGTTTAATTCAAATGGCAGCGCTTTTTCATTAGTCCATAATTTGTTTAAAAAGTGGAATCAGAAGCAGGTAAGATTCTGCATTAAAAAAGGCTGAAACTACACCTGCTGGTACTATAAAATAAAAGCAAACATGTTTTCTGAGATTAAAAGATAATTGCTTAACTATGAATTATTAGCAGTGTGCATAAGTGTATTTCTAGAATACTAGTTTCACAGAACTTGTGCTTGACTAACTAGGAAGGATGTTCTATGTTTTCTCGTTTCTGATGCACACTGTTGAGTTAGAGGTATACTGGAAGGGACCAAGAATCCCAGCTACTACAATTTACTCTGTCTCTAAGGAACTGGGTCATTTGTGGAGATGACAATTGATTTTCTACATTTTAATGTTTCTAACATTAAATGACTACCCTAGGTGATTTCATGGGTTTGTTTCAGGAACAGCATTCTCCAGACAAATGGTCTATGTGTTGTTTTTCTTTTTTCTTTTTTTCCCCACTTTTAATTCTGGTCCTCCTGATTATCTAGAGTTTTAATGGCAGCAACATCCAAAAGCTTCCTAAGTCACACAGTGGTGGATTATAACACTATTCTAGACACATAAAGGGATTATTTTTTAAAAAAGAAACCAAATAGAGAGAAAACTTTAAAGATAGGAATGCAAACACAAATTTGCCTTGCAATTTAGGAAAATAAGTAAAAAAGACTTTCAAGTAATATTATTTAAAAGGTCAAACTCTTTTATAAAACTGTATTTAATCCATTACTGTTAATTGAAGACTATAAATTACTTTAAAAAACTGAAAGAAATTTAAAGGCAATCATTTCCACAGAAAACTTACTTCGTACTTTCCTCAAATTACATGGCCCCTGAGAAACGCCCCTAATAGAAATTTCAGTTTCCTCTTGAAATGCTTAAACTGGAATATTAATTTGAATTAATCTGCCAGAAAACTGAACACACACACAGGAGTAAATATAGAAGAAAAACAATACTAGCATATTTGAAGTCTTTTTATAGTTCTGTGGCATCACAATATTAGCTTGTAAAAAAAATTGGGGCATATGGTCTGCAACATTTTAAAGAAAGTCAGTATTAGAGAGTGACGTGGAGACAGAGAGCGATCTTCCATCCATCTCCTGGTTCACTCCCTCAAGTAACCTCAGTGACCAGTGTTGAGCCAAGTCAAAGACAGGAGCTTCATCTGGGTCTCCCATGGGGGTGGCAGGGGCCCAAACACTGAAGCCATCTTCCACTGCTTTTCCCAGGCCACTAGCAGGGAGCTGGATAGGAAGTGGATCAGCAGAGACAGGAACCTGCACCATATGGGATGCCAATGTCACAGAGGACCCACTACACCACAACGCTGTATAACAGACATGTTTATTATAGTACATTTTGCAGTGAAGCATATTAAACCTGTATCTCAAGTTTATAAGCAATTTCATGGTTTAAAACCACTGCTTTGCCTGGAACACATGCAGACATTTTATGTACTTTTAAAATAAATCCAGTTTGGGGCAGGGATCTGGAGGATTGGCGGTGTTGCTGCATAGCAGGTAAAACTGCTGCCTGCAATGCTGGCATTCCATATGGCACCAGCTTGTGTCCTGGCTGCTCCACTTTTGATCACACTCCCTGCTGATAGCCTGGGAAGAGCAGGGGAAGACGGCCCAAGCGTTTGGGCCCCTGCCACACACTGGGAGACCTGGATGAAGCTCCTAGCTTCGGCCTGGCCCAGCGCTGGCTATTGGGACCATCTGTGGAGTGCACCAGCAGATGGAAGATCTTTTTCTTTCTTTCAAATAAATGAATCTTTAAAAATATGTAAATCCAGTTAATTCCTTTACCAATGGTTTATCCCAGAGAAGAAGGAAGTGATATGGTGATCACAGTGTCAAATGAAGAAAAAAATAGTTGGAGAGTAGGACCACCTTTCTCAGTCTTCATCTTCTTCATCCTTTAGCAAAGAAAAATTATGTGTTGAGGCTGACGCTGTGGTGCAACGGGTTAAAGCCCGGCCTGCAGCAGTGGCATTCTATATGGGCACCTGTTCCACTTCCAATCCAGCTCTCTGTCATGGCCTGGAAGAAGCAGAAGATGTCCCGGGTGCTTGAGCTCCTGAACCCACATGGGAGACCTGTAAGAAGCTCCTGGTTCCTAGCTTTGGATTGGCTCAGCTCTGGCCATTGCGGCTATTTGGGGAGTGAACCAGCGAATGGAAGACCTATCTCTCTCTCTCTCTCTCTCGCTCTCGCTCTGCCTCTATCTGTAACTCTTTCAAATGAATAAATCTTTAAAATAAAAAAAGAATGATTCTGTGTCAGACATTTCTCCATACCTTAGCTTTGCATGTCTTGATTTGATCCTAGCAATGAGCCAAAGACCTGAGTATAATTGTTATGCTCCCTCTATATTCAGTACACAGGAGAGAGAAAGGATACATGATGGTGTTATGCCCCTGAGGAGGTGAAAAGGAAATGGATCGGCAATCAGCTATAAGACAGAGTACCTGTGACAAGAAGGAAGACAAGAGGACTTAACAAGAGAAAAAAGAGGATGGATGTCATTAAAGTGAGTCCTGGAGGTTTAATAGGATTTAAGATAGTCCCTCTCTAATTGAATTTCTCTTTGAAGTAAGAGGCAATTTAATGTGCTTAGAGTGGGAAGGTAAGAAAGGGCAAGAGGTTTGAGAATAAAAAGTTGGCTTAGTGGACTGGCATTTTGTGGAATTGGCAGGCATTTCTGAAGGGATAGACTTCTTTGGTGATCTAGTTGTGTGATATCGTCAAGCAGGATTCATTTGCTTCGTAGGTGAATTAAGTTGATTCAATATCAAGAATCTGCCATTTGCTAATTTTAAGATCTTGGGAAAGTTACTCAATCTATGAATCTTAGCTCTTCACTTGTAACATAGGGGGAAAAAACAATCTTACTCTTATAAGGTTATTTTAGGATAGATCATATTTTTAACAAAACACATAAGATCTTTAGTATGTGCTAAGGCTCAATATTTAAACCTATTATCACAATTTTAACTAGGCTTGAGGCTAAAAAATATATGATATCTAATAGATATCTGCAAATACAGTTCTAATGAAAGTCATTTGGAATAAATGATGGATAAGCCACATTTTTTTCAGAAACATCTCTGAAGAATTATCTGATGAACCATAGCTATGAATCTTGAAGTTTTTAAAAGGAAGCCAATTTCTGTCGATGTCTATCTCAAGAAAGCAAGAAAGCACATACTCAAACCCTAATTAAAATGGAACTACACTTTTTTTCTCTTTGATTTCCAGAATAGTTATTGGGATGGATTTGTTGAGTATTTGAACATCTCTCTCTTCAAAAGACAACTTCAAAGAAAAAGTATGTCTAACAGTATATCATGTTGGTGTGTTTGGCTTCACCTATTTATAATTAATTACATTATCATTTCCTTTTTGACATTACAGATTGAAGATGAGTTTGGCGTGTACAAACATGGAAATCCTTGCCCTGGGGCCTTCAGTGTAAGTTGACCCCATCAGCTCCCAAATGCCATCCACTGCACAGACCTTTTTCAGTGTTTCCTTTTGTTTCTTCCTCTGTGTACATCTCCTTTTCTCTGTAAAATGCCATGTACTGAATTTCAATGAGAAACCTTTATCATTCAGTTAATTGCTCCATTGTCCCAACTATGTATTACTATATAGAACATTTCAGTTACACTATTAATAGCCATCTGGAGAGAAGAACAGCAACTAGTAAACTCCTACATTATCCTCATTTCAAATGTCACATAAATACATTAAGTGTTTATTTGGATAGCAGATGATGCCTTAAAGTCAAGTAAAAACAAAGCTATGTTGTAATTCTACAAGCATGTTTGCATTTGTGGCTGTATTTTACTCTCTCAGAGCTATGCTCAACCAAGTTGAAAATAGCTAAGTACAAAATATGAAATATAATTTTTAAAAATTAGCAGTCATTGCAATTGAAATGTTGTCTATCTGTACATCCACCTTTGCCTTTGACAAAATGTTGAGCACCACATGTTACAGAAAAACGCATCCGTGTCTTTCCTATTCCATCCTGCTGTATAGGCTGTAGCACAGACTTTATGAAGGAAAAAGAAAATCTAGTGTTCAAATCTTACTTAAAACATTATTTGTTGTTGGAGTTTTAACCACAACTTACTTGAAGCTCAAGCGAAGAATTTCTAAAATGTAGCCAATAGCTTAGATTCTAAGAGATACCAAGATACTTTATCTCAAGTCCCAAAAAAGCAAGCAGTCCCACTGCAGTGGTAGGTTCCCACCACAGGCTAAAGACTCTGCAGGTGTGTGTCCTGTCCCCTTTTGTCCCTCATTGTTCTTTCTCTTCTGCAGCATCTCCTACGTAGGTCTAGCCATGTTTCAGGTCTAACCATGTTTCTCACTAAAAGGCTCAGACTCATTCCATAATCTGAAGCAAGAGATACACATTCAATTTTTCCTTTCAACACTTCCCTAAAACACAGATATCACAGAGCTTAATTACCAAAGAAAACAGAGTAATTGTCATTTTATCAGGCCCAAAGATTATCATAACTAACATAACTATCCTTAGGAAGACCAATGTTTAACTGCTGCCAGCCTTACAGGCTTTCTATTCAACCATTGTTCCTACCTGAATCCCAACTCCCACTCCTGGACCCTTGCTCCCACTCCCACCTGGTACTTGGAGACTTTGGTGATCTGTTTTCTTGTGGGCTGTCTGGAACTAGAACCAACAACTGATAGGAAGATCTTGAGGATGGTGGTTTCTTGCTGACTCTTGAGCAACACCCATTATTTTGCTCCTTTCCCTGGAAATGAGAGCTGACCACATGTGGAAAGCTGTGCTCCTATAGCCAGCCACTGCTGCCTACTCTGTTCAACCAACTTTTCTATTCATGTCTCATTCCTGGAATCCCTCACTGCCACCCCCACCACCATCACCACTCCACCACTGTTTCATAAGCCCTGTCTTAGCTACTACACCAGTGAAACATATATACAAAGTTTCCCATGGATTCTGGAAGAAAATCTTCTTTCCTTCTCTGGTGAAAATTAGTCTATTTTAAGAAAATCTTTTGATAAACAATGATGTATACATTTATATGTAAATATATATGTAAATTTCAGACAGAATACATTTTTTATCAGTCAGGATTGTACTTTTTCATCGTTGGAGATTGTCATGAGAAGCAGTATAAAACTTACTAATCTTAAGATATAACCAGGTGCTGTGATGAATTGATAGGACTTAGTTACTGTTATCTTTACCATCGGCAGCTGAGTTACAAAGAACTATTTCTCTCATGGTTCCCAAAAGATGGATAAACACAAGAAAACAAGAAGGTATACTCAGTAACAAAATTTTTTTCTTATATATTTTTTATTTAGTAAATATAGATTTCCAAAGTACAGCTTATGGATTACAATGGCTGCCCCCCCAATAATTTCCCTCCCACTCGTACCCCTCCCATCTCCCGCTCCCTCTCCCATTCCATTCACATCAAGATTCATTTTCAATTATCTTTATATACAGAAGATCAATTCAGTTTATATTAAGTAAAGATTTCATCAGTTTGCACCCACACAGAAACACAAAGTGTAAAATAATTCTTCAATACTAGTTATAGAATTACTTCACATTGGACAACACATTAAGGACAGATCCCACATGAGAAGTAAGTACACAGTGACTCCTGTTGTTGACTTAACAATTTGACACTCTTGTTTTTGGCGTCAGTAATCTCCCTAGGCTCTAGTCACGAGTTGCCAAGGCTATGGAAGCCTTTTGAGTTTGCCAACTTTGATCTTATTCCAACAGGGTCGCAGTCAAAGTGGAAGTTCTCTCCTCCCTTCAGAGAAAGGTACCTCC